>NC_139513.1:189204990-189836852 GCF_947247035.1 Vipera ursinii | reverse complement strand
ATCAAATGTGATACTTGCATGTAAATGAATCAGTGATCTTTTCTCTTTTCTTTTTTTTCTTTTCGATAAGGCCAAAAAATTTTCATCTAAAATTTTTGGTAGCTGGCATGAGAAGAAATGATTCATTGGAAAAGACCCTGATGTTGGGAAAGATTGAAGGCAAAAGGAGAAGGGGATGGCAGAGGATGAGATGGTTAGATGGTGTCATTGACCATCTGGGCAGACTCTGGGGGACAATGGAGGACAGGGGGACTGGCGTGCTGTGGTCCATGTGGTCACAAATAGTTGGACACATCTTCGCAGCTCAACAACAACAAAAAAGTGTTTAAACTTTCTGAAGGCTCACTAAACTTTATATTTAATTAGCCATTCGCAACTGATGGGAATTTGTTCTGTGATCTTGGGAGATCTCTGAGCTAAAAAGAACAAAAGGGATTTGCTATGGAATGAGGATTGCTGACTATAGGTGCCCATTTTTAGTATATATCATTAAACCAACATGTAACTGCTTGTTTGAAAAAAAAAAGAAAGCCAAACTGCAGCAATGTAAAAATTAATTGATGAGTTTAACTTAGATTAGCACAGCAGAGAGGTGTGATATGAAAACCTCTTTGAATCACCAATGTGATTGGGCATTTCAAAAGCAGTCTCATGTGTAACATTAAAATATATCTTTTTTGGATGCTCTTTTAAGAAATCTGGGCATTGTAGTCAGCCTATTGGTTTTGTTTATATATTTAAAGGAATTAATTTTTCCAAGGGGCAACATAAGAAACTGGGACTGTCGTGGAAGGCTGCCACCACCCTACTGCCATCCAGCCCCTGCCCACCCCTCCCACTACCACTCTGCTCCCCACACGGCTGTGAGTCAGACAGGAACAGCCAAAGGGTCGGATGTGGCTCACATTCAGTTTATAGGGATTTGGCTTGTACAGAACCTCTCTAGAAGAATATAACAAAATGCATTGGGAAACTGGGGAGGGGGGGGAATGATGGTGGCAATTGATTTCATTGAACTCAAGATGAACTCAAATGGAACACACACACACACACACACACACACACACACACACACACTGAATTGCTGCTAGTATTCTAGTATTTGTCTGAGCCAATTTTGGGGATAGGGTGGCTAGCTCTTCTTTTCTTTCTATACATTCTATTTCCTTTCTATTCACAAATTCAATTTTAAATTTAATAAACCCATTAGAACAAAAGTTCTCCTCAAAAGTCTTTAAGAATGGCAGTTAAGGGAAGGAAGAACCAAATAAGAGAGTTGAAAGATACTTGGGTGTCTGTGTTCATT
Source organism: Vipera ursinii (assembly GCF_947247035.1). NCBI lineage: Eukaryota > Metazoa > Chordata > Lepidosauria > Squamata > Viperidae > Vipera > Vipera ursinii. Next base: position 189,835,546 of record NC_139513.1, on the reverse strand, counting down.
CTTATTGAAAAAAGGATTCCTCATAAACCTTTAAAAGAGGATTAGAGAACCAGTTATCCAATTCTAGTTATTGCTTCTCTCTGGTTTTTGTCAGATGGGCGACCAGGGCAACCAGGCAATGACCAGTGTGATATCATAATGGTTGCATGATCTCATGGAGCACAAGTGAAGGCTTGGCAGAAAAGACAGTTGACTACACAAACATTTTCTACTGAACAATTTTAGAAGAGGAGAGCTTTTTCAATACCTTACTCAAACACATGAGATACTTTCAGCTCAGCCATATGCAACATGCATTTTGAACATGCTTATACGTGGTTCAAAATAATGTGTCAGATGCCCAAATAGGGCTTTAAAATAACGTACTTGTTCAAGAAAACAAATATGCATATATATATATATATATATATATATATATATATATATATATATATATATATATGTATGTGACAGCAAATGTCTAAAATACTGTGAATGTCAAAACTCATATACACCTAAGGGAAATGTGTATGGAGAGCAAGAAACAGAAGGGAGGTAATTTTTCAGCACAATGAATAATTCATTCAGTTAACTGTGAGAGACAGAGTAGGAAGAAACAAACAATATATTTTTTCAGTGGAATTGTTAACTGTGGGGAAACAATTCAGTCTCCTAGGACATTCTATTGCGAACTTTGCTGTCACCATACTCAAGCATTAAAATTCAGGGGGATCTTCCAGCATGAAGCTGCTATCAGAATTCATTAGCAAACTTGACCTGTGGAACTAGGTCTGGGAGCAGACACTCACCATCAAAGTATATGTCTGGTCTTTATGTTGTCTTCTGTCTGTCTGGATTAATTCATTAACTTTGGTTGGTAGTTAGTAATGAATTTCATCCACTCTAGCGAGCTTTGTAACATGCTCTGCATGGAAAGACATCAGATTGATTATATTTCTCAGCTATGTCTACCGAAAACTGTTTTTTCTTTATTCATACTTGTCTTGCACCTACCAGTCTAAGAAATACTCCATCGATCAGATGGCATTCATATAATAATTCCTTTTACCTTATCCCTTGAAAAATACTAAGATTGGAGTAAAAAAAATGCATGTTTCCAATCAGTAAAAAGCAGGTACCTGGTTTCAACCACTTTAAGGACTGATCCTAAGCATTAGAGGGCATTAGATGATTAAGTAATATTTCATCCCTTTGCTAATAATCAACTTGTGTTATAATCTGATGCTCAAGTTTTTGGAATCTCACTGAACATACGGAGGGTCAGGTAACTTTGGTAGACTGCAAACTGACTGCAAGAAGGATCAGCAATGAGGAGATAAATCATCTTTTCCCTTTTTCATTCTCATTTTTCACCTACTCTGCTTTTTGGAGCTATGCAATAAGGTAAGTACTGTGAGGATACAGAAACTTTATATCTTTTCTTGCCTATTTGAAAAAAATCACCTGCCTTGCAAAGGGTGATTCTGTTCTGAAAAATAACTGAAAGGGAAAGGATTCAGTTTCCAAAGTTGCAGTTTGCTTTGATTGATATTGCTTAAGGGTAAAAACAAGAATAAAAGAACAACAGAATTTAATCTAATATGGAGTTGCTTTTCAGGATTGAATGTGGAATTCTGCAGTTTTTGCATACATTGTTTTGACTGCAAATGTACAATAGAAGGAGTTTGCAATTGTAGATGAATGCTAGCAATAAAAAGGTATCTTGGGCGTAAATATAATCAATATTTTATTGCTACTGTTGTCTTCATGGAGCCTTAAACTATGAGTCCGTATGTATTTTTTTCTTCTGGGCCTCAAATAACAAAAAAAGGTCAGAACTAAGATGTTCTTCTTCTACCCTCTACTTCAATGAATAATTATAACAGAGGTTGTGACATTGTTTATATCCCCAAGATTACATTCTGTTTTCATATTCCAGCTGTTCCTAATAGTAAATCTTTGCAGTCAAATCATGCTTAGAATACTCTTCCTCATTAAACAGTTATGCCAGATATAATTTGTATTGATACTTTGGGTTTGGAAATGGTTAGTTAGTGCTCAGAATTATGAATAAAGTAATTGGTGCAGAAAAGGAGAATAGCCATATTCCAAGCTGCAACCTTTTGGCAAGGAAGAACAAGCAGACAGCTAAACTGGGCCTTTTCTTATTAAACATTTTGTAGTTTTGATACCTTGTTATCTGCTGGGAATGGGCATGGCAGGCAAGAGCTGTTAGAATTCCTTTCTATGGCACTAATTAAGAAATAATTCATGCTTAAAGGGTATGTTTGAATACCCAAGAAGAGAGATACTTGACATCTGCACACCACAAATTGTGGAAATGATTTAAGCTTTCTATTTAGAATTGTTTTACAACATAGTGAATGGATAGCTTAGCCATGATCTCAATTGTGGAACATCATGGTCTGACTGGCTTGTTTAGATCCTTGTAGATACTTCATTAAATCTTTCAGCCTTTCAGCAATAAAAGTACTGGAGATTGATGAATCCCACATCTATGGCTATATTCTGACATCGGTGTAACAACCAATATATTAGAGTCTAGTAAAAGATTGCAAAAAAAAAAAAACTTGGATCACTAAGTAAAGAAAAAATGGATCAATAGCACCTACAGAAATTCATGTCAACTTAGTATTAAAAATTCTTCTTCTTAATGTCTTCAACTGATAATTTACCAGCAAATGGCATCACTTTAAAAAATGTATTCCCTTCTCTATATTTACTTATTCTATAATTTTGATAACCAACTACAATCCACAGACACTGGCTGTCATATAATAGAGCAAGACTTAATGAAAACATACTGTAGTACATAATTTCCCAAAATGGCTTCCATTAAACATCTTTTTTTCTTCCTATTTCCCCCCCACAAATACAGGGTCTGCTGACCAGTTTGTCACCTGAGGTTGACATCATGGGCTAGACAGTGACTAGCCCAAAGTTCCCCAGTCAGCTTACATGCCTCAGGCAGGACTAGAACTTATAGTCTCCTGCTTTTTAGTCTAGTGCATTAACCTCTACACCAAACTGGCTCCCAGCTTCCATTAAAAAATTAACTAATTGTATGGTGGGACAGAGTTGCTGTGACAGCTTAATGATGTGCCAGTAAGGAGAGGATTGCATGAATCTCTGGGGGGGGGAAGGGCTCCTGGGTATGGGTGCCTGGTCTATGCCATATTGGGGCCCTCGAGAGGCATACTTGGATGAGCAGATTGAACTTTGGCAAAGAACTTTGTCTGGAGAAGGAATAAGAAAGTAATTTTCAGATATTCCAAAAATTCTTCAGACAAGAAATAAAAGACTTTTAAGAGAAATGCTTTAAAAATATATCCAAAAATTCTGATAAGTACTGATATGCTTACAGAATGCTGATGAGAATTGAGCCTGGAAAAGGAAAAGGTATAAAGATACTATGGAATCTAAACCACATGAGGTACACAATCATGGGAAGAAAGGTACTCAGATCTCATATCTTACATAAAACCTGGAGGTGCAAATGGAGAAGGCTTATTAAATGTTATTAAATTAGAAAAAAACCGCCCACCTGGGCTATTTCTGGTGGAAATAAAAATGGGACAAGACACCATCCTGCCCTTCCCATTCTTCAAAAGTACAAGCTAAGCCCCCTTCATTGTTCCAGGCAAAAACTGACTTCATTGGGGGCCAGAAAGGGTGAGAGCAGAGAAGTAGTTCAGCTGAGAAGAAGGGTTGAAAAATATGAACAAGAATTTTTGTTGAACTCATCTCAAGCCCAGGAGGTTGTTTTCTATTCGAATGTTTTTACTTCTGTGGTAGATTTCAGAATTTTTTATTACGAAGGCTTACAGATTAAGATTACCTTGCTGTGTGCAATTTATCTCTTTATGAAAGGATTCATCACTGAACACGTGGAGCTGAACAACACCTCTCCCCCGATGTTTTAATTTCCCTTGATCGTGGTCCTGCATTGTTTATAGGGATAAGAAATGTCAGGGAGATTTCTCTGAATGCAGTACAGAACTGGAACTAAAATGTGCATTACTCAGACAGTTTCCAAAAGATGTCTATGCTTTTTCCCCTGTTTGCTTAATGTGCTGTGTCTCATGTGAAAGCAAATTAGAATAAATTGGTAAATCTATGCATTGTTGGACATGTAATTAGGCCAATGGGTTTGGTGCACCAAACACAAATCACCAAGTAAAATGAGGTCTTTGCTACATGCAGTCATTCTTTTTCCATGAGATCCATTGTAGGAAAGCAAAGCAGAATGATAACATTTTAGGTGTTCTTACTTATTCTCACATCCTTTGGGATAGGAAAGATATTGTGAACAGAGTGAAGTGGACTATATGCAGTGATTCTTCATATAGATGCATTTCTGAGATGCACATGAAATGGTGAATCTGCAAAGCAATAACTGACTAGCAGGTTTTCATTTTTTCCTGTTGGAGGTGGAAATATTCTCTCTCTCTCTGTATATGTGAACATTCCTTGGAAGGACTGGTCGGCAAAGCAGGCTTTATAACTGTAACAAAAAGGAACTTACAGCAAATAGGTTATAGGGATAGGCAGCACTCAGCACCTAGGTCCTCTCCAAGAGGAGAGTGAAGAATATTGTACAGATGACCCTGGAACGCAGGCAGAAAGAAGTGACCTGAAATTAGAAGTCTGTTAGACTGAGAGCTGATAGATTGATCTACAAAGAGAGAATATGGAGTAAACCTTTAACTGTCCTTAATGTCAAACACCTTTTTGTCAAAATAAGGTTCTAAAGAGTCAGGGCCATTGGATTCACATGTCCAATGCTCCTTAGCTGAATTGGGGTTCCCATCCACCCTTCCAGCATACCTTAACTATGCTTATAGATTTGAGTTGTAATTTTTTTTTACAGCTGCTGCTTGAATGGCTCAGGAAACAGTCTTTATCTATGCTGAACTGCTGTTAAGGCTGGTTATTTTTATGGTGCATCGCTTTGGTAGAATCATTCCATTCCATAAGATCCATAGAGAAGAATGAATCATTTTGACCACTCAATGCAATCTACTGCTCAGTGCAGGAATCTAAATGAAACTGCCCTCAATAGGGGATTGCCAGTGCTCATCTTGAGCTTATTCATCCAGTAAACATATTTGAAGAAATACATTCTCTTCCTCTGAACATGTTTTGTTAGTCTCAGCTAATTCTGACTTGTAGTTTTATTGACATCATTTCTACAGATCTAGGTGCAGCCTTGAAAGTCCTAAAACCTTCCTTGCGAAGCTTGTTGAGAGTGTGGTGGTGCATCAGCTCCCTCTGGTCCTGGATGAAGCGGATTATCTAGACCCGTACCAATCGGGTTTCAGGCCCGGGTACAGCACGGAGACGGAATTGGTCGCACTGGTGAATGATCTCTGGAGGGCTCGGGACAGGGGACATTCCTCTGTCCTAGTCTTATTAGACCTCTCAGCGGCTTTTGATACCATCGACCATGGTATCTTGCTGCGGCGTCTCAGGGGATTGGGAGTGGGAGGCACGGTCTTACAGTGGTTCTCCTCCTATCTCCAGGGACGTTTGCAGTCGGTGTTGACAGGAGGGCAGAGGTCGACCGCGAGGTCTCTCGTTTGTGGAGTTCCTCAGGGGTCGGTCCTCTCGCCTCTCCTGTTCAACATCTATATGAAACCGCTGGGTGAGATCATTCGTGGTTTTGGAGTTGGGTATCATCAGTACGCTGATGATACCCAGCTTTTTCTTTCGACCCCAAACCACCCCAGTGATGCCCTCAATGTGATGTCCCGTTGCCTGGAGGCGGTTTGGGTCTGGATGGGGAGGAACAGACTTCAACTCAACCCCGACAAGACTGAGTGGCTTTGCATACCTTCATCCCGGGTCTATTCGGATATTCCATCTCTTTCTATGGGGGGTGAACTATTACCCCCCGTAGATAGGGCTCGCAACTTGGGAGTCCTCCTAGATTCACGGCTCACCTTGGAAGATCACATAGTGGCTGTGACTAGGGGGGCTTTCGCCCAGGTTCGCCTGGTGCGCCAGTTGCGGCCTTATCTAAGCCGGGATGATTTATGCACAGTCACTCATGAGCTCGTGACCTCTCGTCTAGACTACTGCAACGCTCTCTACATGGGGCTTCCCTTGAGGACCACCCGGAGGCTCCAACTGGTACAGAATGCAGCTGCGAGAGTTGTGTTGGGAGTCTCCCGATACTCCCATGTTACACCTCTGCTCCGTGAGCTGCATTGGTTGCCAGTTGTCTTCCGGGTGAGATTCAAGGTACTAGTAATGGTGTTTAAAGCCCTACATGGCAGGGGTCCAGAGTACCTTAGGGAACACCTGCTGCCGGTGTCAACTTCCCTCCGCCCTGTGCATTCCCACAGAGAGGGCCTCCTCAGGGTGCCACCGGTCAGAGAATGTTGATTGGTGGCCCCCAGGGGGAGATCCTTCTCTGTGGGCGCCCTGGAACTATGGAACCAGTTACCGGTTGAGCTCCGGACGGCGCCCGATCTTCGCTCCTTTCGCCACGATCTAAAAACATACTTGTTCGAACAAGCCGGCCTGGCCTGAGGGGGGATTGGTGGGGTTTTTACTGTCATTTTATTGGGTTTTTACTATGTATTAATTGTGTTTTAGCGGGCATGTATTTAATTATTTTTTAACTTTTTTAATTCTGTGTTTTTATTCTTGCCCTGTACATCGCCCTGAGTCCTTCGGGAGAAGGGCGGTATAGAAATATTAATAAATTAAATTAAATTAAATTAAATTAAATTAGAAGACCAGGTTAGGGAGAGCTTGTGTGATGAAGAAAATTTAACAAGACTTAGCAACCACAAAGACAGATTTTCTCCACGACGAGTTGTCCCTAACCTCATCTTTTAGATCTTCCAATAGTGTACACCTATCACCACTGACACCAAGTCCATCCACTTTGCTGCTGACCATGCTCTTCTCCACCTTTCTCAGCATTACAGTCTTCTCTAGAAAGCCAGGCCTTCACATAATGCTTCTGAATGACACAGCAAATGCTGAAGAATATAAGAGTTCTGGGTTACAAAGTGAAGCACACTTTACAACAGAAAAAGATATTTAAGTTGCTGCTGGAAACTGCAATCCCAGCCACCAGATAGGATCTTAATGTTTATTTAATGCCCTTCCTGAGCTGACATTTTAGCCCTTAAGTCTGTTGGGAGCATCAGACATCTAGAGCCATTAATTAAAGTGTTAGTGACCTCTTTCCAAATAAATGAGCATTAGAAAATTTCCCTCTGGTTCGTGTGTGCATTGGATCATTTGGTCGGGTCCCGGCTTTTTTCTTGTATGTGAACTCAAAGAGAAAAAAAAAAGCCAAATTCCTTTCAATTGGTCAATAGTTTTTGTTGTTGTTTGCCTTTAAACAAATTGAAATGTTCTTTTCATGTGCAAGAGGGAAATATTCAGCCTAAAGAATTTTCCACATTTCAAATAATACAAAAAGATATAGTAGTTTTGTTAGAACCCTGCTATTATCCACATTTTTCATGTTTACTGAGGGAGTTCAGGTAGTCAAATTGAGCCAAAAATGTCCATTGCTAAGCAAGGCAGTTACTGAGTTTTGTCCCATTGTATGACCTTTTTGCCACAGTTGTTAAACAAATCACTCCAGTTGTTGAAGAGAATCATGTGCTCATTAAGCGAATCTGGATTCTCCATTGACTTTGCTTGATGCAAGCCAGCTGGGAAGGTTACAAATAATGATCACATAAGCCCAGGGATGCTGCAATGGTCATAAGTGTGAAAACCACTCATAAAATCACTTTTTTCAGGGCCATTGCAGCTTTGAATGGTCACTACACAGATGGTTGTAATCAGGGCTTTTTTTTTTCTCATAGAACGCTCAGAACGGAGTTCTGGCACCTTTTTTGGATGGAACCTTGTAGGGTAGGCAAGGTGGTTTGTATGACATGTGTGTGTTCCGGCACCTTTTTCTTTTACAAAAAAAGCACTGGTTGTAATTCAAGAACCCCCTGTACCAGTAAAAATAACCACTCTAGTCTCTTAGATTTGGCATATAGCTGATAAGTCAAAAAGTACATGTGTGCAGCAGTAAGGATCTGGTTGGAAAGAATCTAGTCCCGCAATGCAGAAGATAAATTCAAATAACTAAAAAAATATTAATAATTCTCTTTCATTTCATAGTTAGTTTGCAACTGCCCAAAGAAATGCACAGTGATATTTCAAAACAGTAATATATCAAGCAGATAACACAAATTGGACCAAGTTGGCTAGATAACTTTCCTTCCTATTGATCATCTAATGCCAATTGTCTTCAGTATGGGAACACTCTAAATAAACCCTGATAGATGGCCATCCAGGTCCCATTCAAAAACCTCCAGGAAGTCCTACATGTTTCTTGGAAATGTTTCACTGCAGAAAATTCCTTCTAATATCTAGCCTAAATCTTTTAATTCCAGTCTATTGGTTTTTGATTTATTCTTGGTTTCAACACAGAAACAGGTCCACTCAGTCTTGAGTATGAATGCCTTTCAAAATTTTGCACACTGCTATTATAAAGAGGGAATGAAAAATAATGCCTCTATTTCTGTAAATTTAATTCATATAAGGAAGTTTTAATAAATGAAACAGGAAAATATTTGCCCAAATTTACTTTTCCATATAACCACCTCACTCCATGCTTCTGCCAATGACAATCTTTTTAAAGACAGCACCAAAGAATTCCACCTCTCATCTCCACTTCTTCACTCAAGGTAGTTAGATGCCTACAGTGGTATTCCTTCAATTTTGTAGGAGTTGTGTGTTGGAAGTATGGTCTATATGGTAGATGGGGTAAGACTGCAAAAAGATTTGAGGTGTAGTGTTGTCATTTGCAGCAAAACATCCTCCTTGTGTTTCCAAACTCTGCTTAATCATTGTTTCAATGTTTTGACTGTTGCAATGTAGATATCAAGCTAGAAAACCTTGATAAAGATGGAATAGACAACATCATCACAAGATGAATATGTAGCTGGCTGGCAAACCATACTCAATGAGTAGTCCTCAATGGCACTGCATCCACATGGAGAGAAGTAAGCAGTGGGGTACCACAAGGTTCTGTCTTAGGCCCAGTACTCTTCAATATCTTAATAAATTACTTAGATGAGGGAATTGAAGGGGAACTCATCAAATTTGCAGATGACAGCAAACTGGCAGGAGTAGTCAACACCCCAGAAGACAAAATCAGGATCCAAAAAGATCTTGACAAAGTTGAACAATGGGCTCTATCCAACAAAATGAGTTTTAATATGGAGAAAAGCAAAGTTTTACATTTAGGCAGGAAAAATCATAGGTACAAGTACAGACTGGGCGAGACCTGGCTTAAAAATAGTAAACGTGAGAGGGACCTTGGAGTGCTGGTGGATGATCACTTAACCATGAGCCAGCAGTATGCAGCAGCAGCCAAAAAAGCTAATACAATCCTGGGTTGTATAAACAGAGGCATAGAATCAAGATCACGTGAAGTATTAGTACCGCTTTATAAAACCCTAGTAAGACCAATTGACCTGCAGCCAATTTTGGTCACCATATCACAAAAAAGATGTTGAGAATTTGGAAAAAATTCAGAGAAGAACAACTAAGATGATCAAAGGCCTGGAGACCAAAACATATGAAGAACAGCTGCAGGAGTTGGGTTAGGCTAGTCCAGGGGTCAGCAACCTGAAACAGTGAAAGAGCCACTCGGAACTGGTTCCCTCACAAAAGGAAAAACTGGGAGCCGTAAAAAATGTGTGCACATGCGCGTACATGCGCGCATGCGCAGAACAGGGTTTGACTGAAGAGTGGAGCCAAGGCGAGATATGCAGCTACCCTGAATATTTGAACTGATTGGTTGAACTTTTTTAGTCCCACTTTTTTTTTTGGACTGCACATGGCAGAGGACTGGGAGCCGCAGGAGACGGCTGAAAGAGCCGCATGTGGCTCCGAAGCCGCGGGTTGCAGACCTGTGGGCTAGTCTAAAGAAAAGAAGAAATAGGGGAGACATGATAGCAGTATTTCAGTATTTCAGGGGCTGCCACCAAGAAGAAGGGGTCACGTTATTCACCAAAGCACCAAAGGGCAGGACAAGAAACAATGGTTGGAAACTGAGAGAAGCAACCTGGAATTAAGGAGAAACTTCCTGACAGTGAGGACAATTAACCAGTGGAACAGCTTGCCTCCAGAAATCGTGGACGCTGCATCACCTGAGATTTTTAAGAAGAGGCTAGACAGTCACTTGTCTGAGATGGTATAGGTCCTCCTGCTTGAGCAGGGGGCTGGACTAGAAAACCTCCAAGGTCCCATTCTATTCTATTCTATTCTATTCTATTCTATTCTATTCTATTCTATTCTATTCTATTCTATTCTATTCTATTCTATTCTATTCTATTCTATTCTATTCTATTCTATACATGCTTGTTGAGGGAGTACAGGTAGTCCTTGATTTACAACCACAATTGAGCCAAAATTTTCCATTGCTAAGCAAGCCAGGTGTTAAGTGAGTTTTGCCCCATTTGATGACTTTTTGTGCCACAGTTGTTAAGGAAATCACTCCAGTTGTTAAGAGAATCACGCGGTTGTTAAGCAAAACTGGATTTCTCCATTGACTTTGCTTGGTGGAAGCCAGCTGTGAAGGTTACAAATAATAATCACATAAGCCCAGGGATGCTACAATGGTCATAAATGTGTAAACTGGTCATAAAGTCACTTTTTTCAGTGTGCTTGCCACACTCCCCTAGTGAAGCTTTGTGTTGACATTCCATAGACCAATACTTCCTTTCTCAGACATAATGATGAGCTCACCTTTCATCAAAGGTCATAAAGTTATGATGAAACTCCACATCTTCATTCTCAAAGCACGACAATGGCTGGCAAATATTAAGCTTTTTAAGCTTTCATTTCTGCTGTCAGCATACAAGGAGCCCATCTTGCAGAATGTTCCCAATATCGAAGAAGATCAAATAATGTGACCCACATGCTCCTGTTGAAATGCCAAGCTTCACAGCAATTTCTCTTCAAGTGATCTGCCAATTGCCTTTAATCAGCTCATCAGCCTTTCTTATGTGAAACTCATCAGTTGTTATCACAGGTCATCTACTTTGTTCTAGTCACACAAATCAGCTTTTCCTAGTTCACAATCTTTACATTTTTTGGCCCAATGCTTCACAATATTCACATCAATTCAGTCTTCACCATAAATAACCTGATTCAGTGGGGAATCTTGCTCTTTCAATTTCACTCCTGTTTTTGTAAATGTAGCCAAAAACTGCTTTGGCCTTTTCAGCTGCTGCATCACTCTGCTTGCTCAAATATTATCTCCATGTTCAAAAAGAAGAAAAAGCAAAATCCAGAGGACTACAGGCAAGTCTATTGGACATTTACATTAGGAAGACATTTCAGCAGATCATAAATAAATTGCTGTGTAAATAACATGAAACATTGCAGTAATCACACTAAGTAAGCATACATTTATCAATTAGTAATATGATTAAACTATTAAAAGGTGAAACAATCTAATTCTAATAGTCTAATATAGGGTTGGAAAATCCAACCCATTACTTATTTTTATAATACTTTCAGGAAAGGGGAGGTGGTTTGCCAGACCTCAACTCCTGGAGCCAGGAGTCTGATATCCTGCATGGTGGAACAGCCTCAGTGGCTGCCATGCTGGTGGGCTGGTGCTGTCCAATTGCTGCTGTGTTTCTTGACCTGAAGATCTGTCAGCTGCACCTGTGGAGTTTGAGGACAAGCAGGACATGACCCCTTGCAAAAATAAGTTTGCCAATCTCTGGAATAGCAAGTAATTTTCTTTGGGAATTCTACAAACATGATATATCTGGACTGCAGCAGTGCAGATGACCTGTGATAACTAGGAAGCTAGTTTAGAGTTAAATCAATTGTGTCTTGATTAAATAAACAGCTAGCTCAAAAATCATAATCAAATAATGCTTATCCCCTGATGCTATACTTTGCAGTTCTGGACCTGCATTATTCAATGTTTTATGAAAGAAGCAGCAGCCTCCACAACAAACCACAACAATGTCCAAATGCAGGTATGTAAGTTATGGCATGCTTGATTATGATTATCTTCACATATGTTTCCTCGTTTGCCTTCCTCTCCCCTCACAAATACCTATGGAGACAAATTTATCAAATTTATAATGACACAATATTGCGTGGATTTTGACCTGTTAATCAAAATGTCTTATTTTGAAAAACAGAATTTGTCTATTAGAGATAAATGCAAACAAAAATCACATGTAGACGTTAGGATGAGATATCCCTGGCTTGAAAAAAGTACCTGTGAAAAATACCTTGAAACAGTATAGAATAGATTATAAGTGTAAGTCAGTATTACGTTGTACCTGAAAAACCGATGTCAACACTACTACAGAAGTATGTAACTGAAGGAATAGCTCTTTTTATTCTTCCTTAGAACCCTGTTTAGCTGTGATTCTCATGTGGCAAATATAGTCAGAAAATGCAAGTAGGGAATGGGATTTGAGAACATCCAGAAACGTCTCTATGATAATCTGTAATTTGGAAGTGTTGCCACTCAGTGCTTGTTAGTCCAACTGGCAAGGTAGAGATAACATCTATGGCAATAATCCATCCTATTATCACTTCCAGAATACTGCTTTTGAAATAGGCTAATAGTATTCAAAATTGTTTTAAAACTGACAGAATATGTTCTCTGAAACCGTCCCCACTTAATAGTCCAGCAGTGCTGACTTTAAGGAGCAGCTCTCTTGTCCTACGATTTTCTCTTGGAATGTATTACAGACCTACACAGAGTTAAAAACTTTTTCTCCAAAGTAGTACTACTCTTTGCTTTCCCAAACTCGCTTTTCTAAGGTGGTCCACGCAGACAAGTATTCAAAGCCAGTGTTGTAATGGCAATAATAGAACCTGGAGATTTTAAATTGGATCCAGCCACAGAATGTCCACCTTGTTTGATTGAGCTTGTTTGTTGACTCATATTTGTTCATTACTCTTGCCACATATCAAGTGCCTCCATGATGTCGCCTGAATCTTAATCTTCCCCAAATAGTTTCATTAAACCATTTCAGGTTGCCGTGAGTAACATGGGAACAAATAAAAATTTCGGACCCTGCAAATGAACAACTAAAAAGAGAAGTTAGTTCTACATATCACCCTCTAGAAGCAGCCTTCCTAATAGGAAGAGTGCTACTGAAGCATGCTCACCCCAATCCAGCATCCATCTAAAGTAATAGTAGCTAGCAAAGATCACAATTCCAGGAGAATGCTTAAAATTATTCCTATCCAGCCTCTTATAAATGGAGATAGTCTTTTACAGCATTGAAAGTCATTTTATAACCAAATTATGGCTGAAGCTATAGTGAAGTGATTGAGTATCTCATCTAAAAATGCCCAAAGCTAAAACTATCAGCTTACCAGCCTCATGCCCAAGGACAGATTGTTTGTGACCACTTAATAATTATTAGAAAATCCAAAGTCCAAGAAGGGCTTCTCAGAAGCAATCTGCAGGACTAATTACATTTTACAACATGTAATTAGCAACAGAGTTTGTGACTTCGATCAGGGAAAGTATTAAGACAGACCACAAACTTCAGTCTTCAACATTGTAAGAGATCCCATCACAGGTCTCTTAAGTCATATCTAGTTTTAGCCTCTGAGAAATTGAATTATTGTATAGCTGTTAGTGAGATCCAGTAATTTTATGATGCAAATGTAATGAAGCTTTACTTTGCTGAAGTACCCTACTCCCTGGAAGTAGGGTACAAATGAGCTCATTTAAATTAAAACCACTAGTACTGACTGATTCACAGTAGCTTATACCAATGCAGATAATGTTTCTAACCCCTGCAGCCAATGTTATATTTCGATTATAAAATATAATTATAATCTTTCAAAACAAATGTCAAATGCTAAATTTAAGACTAAGCATTCTTTGCTTAGTCTTAAAGAAACCCTGAATTTCAATCACACAGAAGTCTCTGCTTGTGGGGGCTGGGCAGTTTTCTAGGCACTATGGATCATCACTTTATGTCTTAAATTAAAAGCCTAATGTCATGGTTCCGATAGATAGAGCCAAATAAATCAGAACTCTGAGGCTTGAATCTTCCTCAAGGAACATTTTTATTGGATACAAAATATTGGCACAGTCAAAAGTGAAACCACGTCTGAAATTCCCTCCAAAGAATTACACTATTACAAAGTAAAAGTTCCGACCCCAGTGCTATGCAATAACTAATAATATAATAATAATAAACCTTTATTGTCAAAGTACAACATGTGTACATTGAGATTAGCTGAGCCTCCCACCGTGCTCTCTCCCCCCAACACACAGTGACAACAAATCCTCCATCCTACCACACCATGTGAACCAACTACACCACACACCGGCCTCCCAAGTCAATTCTGCATAAGATTATGTCCCATTTAAAAGCCTAACAGCCCACGGATAAAAGCTATTTTTCAGCCTGTTGGTACGGCTGGCTATATTCCTATATCTCCTACCGGATGGTAGGAGAGTTAAGAGATACCGTCCAGGGTGTGAGTCATCCCTGAGAATCTTCCTCACTCTTCCAAGGCAACGAGCCCTGGCAATGTCATCCAGTGGTGTCAGGGAACAGCCCACAATGTCTTGTGCTGTGCTCACTACCCTCTGTAATACTTTCCTGTCCGCGGCTGTCAGACCAGCATACCAAACCACAATACCATATGAGAGGACACTCTCTATAGTAGACCGGTAAAAGAGGGTCATTAGCTGTTGTTCTACCCAATAGAGCATTTTGGGGGCTTTCTACCAGAACACCTGACCCTCTTCTCCCAAGTGAGAGAGTGACCTTGGTTCCCATGGGACACAATATTGTTTAGACTAACAGAGATACTCCGTTCTCTCCTTTTTGTGTGGCAACCTCGAATGAGCAAGATGGCTGCTTCCATGAGTGGAAGCCTCAGAGTGTGGTTGAACATCCTCAAGTCCTAAGAGATTAATATCCTTATCAGATTTTGGGTTAAGCTCCATCATTGGCAGCACCCATCCATGGTCACTATGCAATCCCCAGTGCCCCTTTGCCTTCAAATTTAGTGCACCTACAGCAGGCATGTCAAACTTGTGGCATCAAATGACATTGCATGATGTATCACAACTTTTTCCCCAATGCCAGCAATGGTGTGACGCATCTGGCCTGTGGGCTGGCAGTTTGACATGCCTGACCTACAGAATAAAAATTACTAATCTAGTGACAACTAGACAACTCTCCCAGAACATCTACATATTCACAAATTCATGAGATTTATATTATCAATAATAATAACAATGTTTAACTTGGGCCATCCAATGTGATAAAACATGGCATGAACCTGTCCACTATAGTACAAGCAAAGTTGAAAGAGAGGTTATGCATTCTGCTGCATTCTGAACCATGTAAAGCTTCTGGATAGTCTTCAAGGGTAGTCCCATGTAGAGGGCATTGTAGTAATCCAAACATGAGGTGACAAGGCATGAATGACAGTGAGCAAGACCTCCTGGTCTAGAAAAGAGCACAATTGGTGCACCAGACAGGGTGCCTCAGCCACACCTGCCACCTACTCTTTGAGCAGGTGCTGTGAGTCTGGGAGGACCCCTAAATTCTGCACCAGCTCAGTCTGAGGAAGAACCATGCACAATATTGCATGCCCATAAGTTAGCACATGTTATACCATTATTGTGAGAGCTGCACTAACTCTATTTTTTCTTCCATGTGCAATTCAAAGTGCTGGTTATTACTTTTAAAGCCCTATATGGCATGAGGCCTGATTATTTGCAGGACCGCCTCTCCCTAAGAATACTTGCCTGTCTGACTAAATCAGATGGGGTGGATATGCACCATGTCCACTTCCTGAAACCTTGCCATACAGTGGGATCCCCAAAGGGTGCCTTTTCTGTGGCTGCTCCTACTTTGTGGAACATTGTCCCACAAAGAACATCATTAAGACATGGCTTTTTACTCAGGTGCTGGGACAGGATTGTATAGGTAGATAATGTGGAAGGAGGACAACTGAACCTGCGATGGGGCATCCCAAGAGAATAATAAAGTCATAGCATTTTTGTTTTATTGTTTAACTGTGTTGTGATTGTTTTATTTATTGGTTTTATTGTTGGGAGCTGCCCAGGGTTGCTTAAGAGAGGAGGCCCAATAAACTAACAAGCATATAGCTAAATAAGCAAAGGATGCTGACTGCCTTTCAAAACCACTGTTTAAGATAGGGCCCCCATGTCTGTGGTACCTGAGAAGGAGGAGTTTCATGCTTTCCCTTCCAATCAGCTTTCTGTGAACAGTTGTGCTATGTTCATAATCCTATGAATAAGATCAACAAGAATCACAAAATGCTGAGCAAACATTCAAGTTCACCAGAATTCCCTTAGTTGGGTTCAGAATAAACAAGTGTGGGCTAGAATGGAAATGGAGGTGGAGTGTGTCAGATGCTCCATTCCCATATTTCTAACTGCTTCAAAATGAAAAAATATGGTTTGTTTTCTCAACTGAACCAGGTTAGACTAGCTTGTGCCATAAGTCTGCTTTTGAGGATACATAGACTTGAAACTTATTCCATCACTAATTACAACTCATGGATTCCTTTTGAAACAGTGGAAATCATAAGTTAGGTTGCAGGTTCCCTATGATAGCTGCAGGGGAATCAGGAATTGGGAACATATGGCTCTTCAAATGTGGCTGGATTCCAATTGTGGCAGCATGGCCATTCATCCAACAACATCTGGAGAGCTACACATTTCCAACTCATTTGCAATTTAATGTGTGGGGTTATTGTTATTTAAGATTTGATTTCCACACTGAGAAAGATTCCTGAGACTATTGTATAAACTTCCACCTGCAAGCTTCCTTTCCTTTCCCTCATCAGTGAAGAAATCCACCTCCTTGCCAGATCATAGGAAGACAAGCAAGAAATGTTTTGTCCTACTGTGGTTGATTCTAAGTGTAAAACAGCTTAATTGATGGAGCTCTTACAATCCCATCATTTCCACCGCAGTAAACCTTATGATAGAGAAACTCTGAAAATCGCTTTCTATTTTTGGCATTTGCCTCAGATGGCAGCTACTTTCATTTTACAGTGGCATAAACTGTCCCTGTTCAGGCCTACAGTCTGGACTGGGAATTACAGTATAACTTAATGGTCTAATTGCTCCCAGTGGGTTGGAAATCCTTCATCCTTGAGCAGTTACAGGTAGTCCTCAACTTACAACTATTTGTTTAGTGACTGTTTGAAATTACAGTGGCACTGGAAAAAGGGACTTAAGACTAGTCCTCACACTCATGACCATTACAGCATCCCCATGGTTACTCGATCAAAATTTGGGTGCTTGATAACCAGCATGCATTTGCAATGGTTGCCGCATCCCAGGTTCATGTGATTACCATTCGCAACCTTCCCAACCATTTTCCAACAAGCAAAGTCAATGGGGGAAGCTGGTGTTCACTTAATGTCCATGAGGTTCACTTAACAACTGCAGTGATTTGCTTAACAACCATGGCAACTGATAGTAAAATTGGGTGCAACTCACTTAACAACTGCCTTGCTTAGCAACAGAAATTTGGATCCCCATGATTACCATAAATTGAGGACTGTAATTGAAGTAAGTATTGTCTACTTCATCCTGCCTGACAAACTAATGATACAAGGTTTTGTTTTTTACTTTCCTATTTTTGCTTTCCTGGTATGTTATGTTACCTGGGATAGAGCTGTTCTAATCCCTGGATTGGATTGTGATCCTCATCTTTGGAAGTGCAGGAAGAGGCCCTGCCAGCCTTCATCTACTTCAGGAATATCCAACCTTGGCAACGTTAAGACTTGTGGACTTCAATTCCCAGAATTCCCCAGCCAGCAATGTTGGCTGAGGAATTCTGGAAGCTGAAGTCCGTAAGTCTTAAAAGTTACCAAGGTGGAATATCCTGATCTACTTAGTGCTTTCTCCACTTAAAGAACAACATATTCCTGGTGTAGAAATTGCATTATTCCATCTCACTACTTGTCTGTACAGTTGAGAAAGCAAAAAACAGTATGCTGTTCAACAGTTAAGAAAGAGCTTGTAAATTATGATCATGCAACTCTAAGCTGCATAGAGTATTAGATATTATTTATTTATTAATTATTTATTTATTAATTTTATTTGTATACCGCCCTTCTCCCGAAGGACTCAGGGCGGTGAACAGGGCAGTACATATTAAAAGACAAAATACAAAAATTAAAAAAGATTAAACAAAATGCCCACAAATAAGTTAAAACACATTTAAAAAGTAGGTTAAAACACATTAATAAAACCCTTCCTCTGGACATTACTCTATAAATAATTGGATTGTGACCTATGAAAGATTATGTGATAATATATTTATTTGTTTTTAAGATACCATAAAATTAATTGTTTTGATTCAGAGACCTAACACTCATGGTCGTCTTTGCTGTTGTGAACAAAGTTTTATCCATGTGTTTTCCATGAAACTTTCTACTGAATAAAAGTGTTCATGTAGTAATTCTATTTCCATCAAATATTTTCATGCTAACCATTTTAAAAGACTGCCATATTTCACCATCCCTATTGCTTTCTTGAATCCAACATGTTAATCAATGTTATGCAGGTGACTGAATAATCAATTTTTCATTACTACTGATGACTCTTTTATATATAGTTCATGAGAGAATAGGACATTCATAATTAAGCATAATCAACTGTGATGCTGTGTTTGTAAGAAAAAGATGTATTATGTTGTCAGCTACATGCTGAGAAATTCTTCAAAAAGTCTAAATTTAAACAATATTTGAAAGCCTGAGCCACATGTCTCAGCTATGGTATTTGGTTATCCCACTGTCTCAAATATATATAAAGGTAAAGGTTCCCCCGTACATGCCTGCTAGTCGATAATTTGACCAGTTGTTTTCAGAACCTTACTACACCACTAGTGCTATAATCTGGGCAAACATTACATGGCTGCCCGGTTGAGGGCCCAATTGAAAGAAATAGGAAATCCTTAAAAAAAAGTAAAAAGCAGCTGGGGGGGGGGCTAAACAGAGCAGGGTCATGATATTACAGGTGGGTTTTCCAGGCTGCTCTCTCTCTGCTTTTCAGGTTCTGGGGGGAAGAGGAGCTACATCATTTGGGAAACTCATGCATCAAGGTACTCATAAAGCTAATTACCCTTTCAGAAGCCACTTAGAACAGGGAAATAGGCCAATAATAAAGCAGGGTGGAGGAAGAAAGAGGAAAGTTACCTTCCTAAGAAATCAATTCACACTTCCCTGCTGTAAAAGAAGTTTCAACTATATTTGAATGTGAATGTGTTTTTGCACCATTTATTGATATTCCTACCAAAATTACTACAGATAAAGAAACATCAAACTGATGACTACATATCACGCTTGATTCAGAAGATTTTAAAGATTAACATTCAATTGAAAGTGGAACTCTTCCTCCTGGGAGTGATGGATAAACAGAAAATCTTAATCAGAATAGAGCTGGAAGGGACCTTGGAGGTCTTCTAGTCTAACCCCCTGCTCAAGCAGAGACCCTGTACCATTTCAGACATGTAACTGTCCAGTCTTTTCTTAAGAACCTCCAGTGATGAAGCACCCAGAACCTCTGACGTGGTTTATTGTTTATTGCAATGGTTTATTGTTCTCACTGTCAGAAAATTTCTCCTTAGTTCTAGTTGCTTCTCTCCTTGATTAGTTTCCAACCATTGTTTCTTGACTTGCTTCTGGTATTTTGGAAAATAGGTTGACCCCCTCCTCTTTGTGGAACCCTTTCAAATACTGGAATACTGCTATGATGTCCCTCCTAGTCCTAGACTAGCCAAACCCAAATCCTGCAACCATTCTTCATATATATTTAGTCTCTAGACTTTTAATCATCTCAGTGTCAAGCAGGGGAAACACCACGCAAACCGCCCGCCCAAACCTTCCTGCTGGAGCCACCCGGGAACAGCACATCCAGCAGTCAAACGGCCGCCAGCTACCACGGGCAGCTGCACAAGTCCCACGGCCATGCCACCGATGGGCAGCTGCTCCGGGGCTTTCCGGCGCGTCTGCGTCGACGGAGCTGCCAAAAGGACCCACAGGCAGTCAGAACGGCAGCCGCAACTCATCCTTGGATTATCCAGCCGCCTGTTCCTCGGCGGGGGTGTCGGGCAGCTCAGAACGAAGTCCGGACAGCGAGGCATTGTGGGGAGCTGTTAGGGGGGGCTGTAACACTGACGTGTTGGATGGTGGAGGGGAGCATGGAGGAGGGGTGGGGGAGCACAAAAGGGGGGATAAGGGCATACACTCACCTGGAGGCTGTGTGGGAGCTCAGGCACAAAGGGTGACGTGCAGAGAGCTGGGAAGGGGGCGGGTTTTGAGCAGACTCAGCCGGATGCTGGTTTGCATGGGGAGGGGTGGGGCTAATCACCCCCAATGTATGAAAGGCGCGTTGGGACAGGTAGCTCCCAATGCTGACTTTGTATCTGCTAGGATTTTTCTGAAGTAAAGAAAACCTTGTCGTCGCCCGTACCATGTTGTCGTCGTTCTTTCAGCATGGACGGCTGTGACACTCAGTTGCTTTTCTCTGCAGTTTTTCCAAAGGCTTAACATTTTTTTTGTAATTTGTTGACCAAAACTAGATGCAGTATTCCAGGCGTGCCTTATTAAGGCTTTATAAAGTGGAACTAATATTTCATGTGATTTTGATTCTATGTCTCTGTTTATACAACCCAGGATTGTATTAGCTTTTTTGGCTGCTACTGTATTCTGTTGGCTCATATTTAAGTGATTGTCCACTAGAACTCCAAGGTCTCTTTCACAGTTACCGTTTTTGAGCCAGGTTTCACCTAATCTATACTTGTACCTTTGGTTTTTCCTGTCTAAATGTAAAATCTTGCTTTTCTCTACATTGAATTTCATTTTCTTGGATATGGCCCATTGTTCAAGTCTGTCAAATCTTTTTGGATCCTGATCATGTCTTCCGGGATGTTGGCTATTCCTGCCAGCTTAGTGTCATCTGCAAATTTGATGAGTTCCTCTTCTATTCCCTCATCTAAGTCATTTATGAAGATATCGAAGAGTACTGAGCCTAAAACAGAACCTTGTGGTCCCCCACTGCTTACTTCTCTCCATGTAGATGTAGTACCATTAAAGACCACTCATTGAGTGTGGTTTGTCAATCAGTTACAATCCATCTGGTGGTGATGCTGTCTATCCCACATTTTTCTAGCTTATCAAGAAGCAGGTTGTGGTCTACTTTGTTGAATGCCTTGCTGAAGTTGAAATATTTCATTTTGCTACTCTTATTAATTTAATCGTTTTGTCAAAGAATGAAATAAGATTGGTTTGACATGATCTGTTTTTAATAAACCTGTGCTGGCTTTTAGTTGTAACTGTACTTGTTTCTAGATGTTCATAGATCTGTTTTTTGATTATCTTTTCCAGGATCTTCCCAGGTATAGATGTTAGGCTGCTTGGACTGTAGTTTACTGGATCTGATTTTTTCCCCCTTTTTTGAAGATGCCATGGAAAACTGTTCTTTTTGCATGTTTTTCTTATTGAAAAGAACCGTGGAAGACTGTTTTTATGTATGATAGCTTCAGTAAAATTATTGTATGTACAAATATGGAAAAGATTGAAAATACCTGAAGTGGAGCAATGGTTGGTAAAAATGACAGTACTTGTTGAAATGGCTAATTTGACTTGTTTTGTTAGAAACAATATCTACCGTATATTTATTGTGAAAGGAAAAGCCTTACGGACAAAGAACTAACATATAATTTATGGTTTTGATGCTTAAATAGGATAGTTTATAAAACAGATGAGAGTCATGATGTAAATTTAGAGAGGTTAAAATATAATTGTACTTTTAATTGCTGTGACTATTGGACGCCACTTCTTATCTTTATATCTTTTTTATTTTTCTTCTAGTTATTTTTTCTGCATTTTTAGGTCTTTCTTTTCTCTCTTTCTCTTTCTTTCTTTTTGTTC
This sequence comes from Vipera ursinii, assembly GCF_947247035.1. Classification (NCBI taxonomy): domain Eukaryota; kingdom Metazoa; phylum Chordata; class Lepidosauria; order Squamata; family Viperidae; genus Vipera; species Vipera ursinii. The sequence continues at coordinate 189,813,580 of NC_139513.1, read as the reverse complement.
TATTTTAGCTTGTATTGATTGTTTTTGTTATTAAAACTTTCAAAAAAAGAAATATGTACTATATCTAGTGATATGCTACTGCTACACAAAAAAATGATAACCACTAGAAAGCAGCACTGAGTCTGAGTTTTCTGTATCTCCTTGCTACCATCTAGTGGTCATCCAGACTTTCGCACCCACATATTATGGCTGTAAGTAGGTCATGGCTAAGGGCAGATGGAGGCCATGAGACAGTGCCCCTGTCTTAATGAATCAGACTTCAGGGTTTGCACAGCAATCAGCCAAATCCAATGGAGAGCCAATATGCAAAAACTGAATGGAATAATGCTCTCCAATCTATAAGTCCAGGAAACTTATGAAATAACAGGAAATGTACATTGTCAGGAAATGTATTTGGAGAGACTCACTGCTGTCACTTCTGGAAGTACTAGCCACTCTGATTAACAAAGTCCAATATTTTTATGATCTTATATTAATTTAAATTCCTCTAAGACCTTCAGGTTAATGACTATTGTGCTAAAGTAAATCCCAAAGATTGAGAAGAACAGATTTTTATCTCACCTGAATCCTTCACTATTTTGCTTCATTTTATGACTCTGGATTCACATTTTTTTACAACTCACACAATTTTATAGATCACAATCACATATGAGTTTTACTTTTTGTATGCATTAGAAGAACTACAAATATTATGACCTTTCATCCTAGGGAAATTGCTCTGAACTTTTTATTTTTATGGTTGACTTTTTCTGCGATTTTTCCAAAGCTATAATCCTTAAAGCCTTGTTGCACTTCAAATTTGTAAAAAACAGTATAATCTCAGCAGTTTTATTTTCAGTTCCTTTCCTATTGATCTCTGATGTGGAACCTGACTTTTCCACCACAGTCTCAGAAATAACAAAAAGGCAAATCTGTCTTGTCTCATTGATGCAATGATTTTATTGAATTTTCCATCATTACCCAAGATCACTTCCCTGGTCACGGACTGCTCACTTAGACCTCCCATCAGCTTGTAGATGCAGCCCTTTTTTAGTGTCTGTGTGTCTCTGTGCATGCTTCAATGTGTATCTTTTTATACTTGCTTACATTACCTTCTTTTGTTATTTTAATATTGAACTGTTTGATTGACCTGCAATCATGTAAAGGTTAAAACTGTTCATGTTCTTTTTGTGGTCTTATGGCTTCACTACATATTCTTGTTCTCTGTCTTCTTACTACTGCAGGAACATTTCTGTGTCTCAAACTAGTATCTTGGTGTGGGGGGCTTCAGAGCAAGCAGAAATGGGGTGCAAGAGGAATCAGTGTGTACATATGATGTCTGATGCTTATGTAGACAGGGAAGAGCAGGAATTAAAAATGTTCTTAATGAAGGGGACTTTAAAAAAAGAGACAAAATCCTTTCATTGGCACCTGTAAGTTCCCCCGCCCCCTTTAATTATACATCTGTCTGTCTGTCTGTCTGTCTCTCTCTGTCTATGGGGAGAGCCAACATCTCATCATATCCTAGCTCCAATCCATATAAGTCAGGGGGCGAAAAGGCTTAGATGCATGTTACATAATTTACATAACATTTACATGGAATCAGGAAAGGACATTTAAGCCACTATGGTCTAGCTCAGTAGGAGTCCAAATTCAAGCAACCCAGAGAGGCAGTGGCTTAACCCCTCTCTGGGTAACTCTTGTTCTTAAGCAGTTTTTTTCTAACATTAATTAAAGATGGGGGTTGGTGGGTCTCGGACGGATGGCGTCCACTTCAGTCTTCTGCTCGGTCGTTCCTGGGTCGGCACTGCTAGGGCAGTCGTGGTGAACTGACCCCGTGAAGGGATTTCCAGGTGGCAGCGCATCCTCCCGATGGCTATCTTCATATGCCATAATTTCTATGGTTAATTTGGCCAGGTCCATCATCGGCTTTGTGACGAGCTTCTTCTGGAGCTTCAAGTTCTGCAGCCCGACGATGACCTGGTCCCTTATGCGGTCCTCGAGGTTCGGGAAACGGCAGTGTCGGGCCTCTTGTCGGACCGTGGCTATGAATGATTTGGCCGACTCGCCTGGACGTTGGTACTGGTGGGCGAAGTTCAAACGCCAGTACAGCTCGGACCGTCTCGGGGCAAAATGACGATTGAGGCGGTCGACCAGCTCAGCATATGGCACAGAAGCCACCGGAGCAGGGTCGCATAGCCCTACGGCGACATCACAGACCGCCGGGCCGCTGAGGCAAAGGAGCGCCGTGGCTTTGGGGCGATCCTCGACAATGTTGTTGACGAGGAGGTACCCCTCCACTTGCCCGAGATGTGATTCCCAGCCCTCGGGCTGGGAGACATTGAATTCTCGGACGTGCCCAAGGTTTGCCATGCTGTCAGGACCACGGGTCTGCTTAGGACGGAGTGCGTGGAGGGCTCTCCCGACCAGCAAGTGACTTCAGCGGTGTCAGCTGGTGGGACGGCTTCCCTCCTTCACTTGTGGCTTTAGCTAGTGACTTCAGCTAACAAGCAGACCCGAATCCCATCCTCGTCGCCAGGTGGATTGTCTTGAGGGACGACAGGAGACAGCAGGCACGGTCAAACAACACGTTTATTGGGCAGAGGTCCCGGGCGACGCAACGCCGGGAATTCCCCGTATTTATAGTCAGAAGGAACAACAACAACAACGTCAAGAACCAATAAACAAACAGGGTTCTCCCGCCAACAGGAACGCCCAATAAGAGAGAGACCGGCTTAAGGTAGGCGCGGCTGAACCGGCTTGTTGCCGGGGCCAGCTGGCAGCTTTGACAGCTCTGGTAGAGCTGCGCATGCACGGCTCTCTGGAGTTTGACAGCTGTCAGTGCACTGCGCATGCGCGGCAGTTTGACAGCTGCCGGAGTCGGCCGGTTTGACAGCTGTCAGTGTACTGCGCATGCGCGGCAGTTTGACAGCTGTCAGAATCGGCCGCTAGCCGCGTGTGTGGGGGGGGGGATTGCCGCGGCAGCCTTTTGACGGCTGTCAACGGCTGCCGGGGATCCCTTATAGATGTGAGGGGGTTGTTTGTGTCTGAATATGTAACAGCCTTCTTATAACTTAAGCACATTATCCAATATCTAGCCTCCTGGAATAATAAAGAAGATCTTCATCTTTTTTTAGTGTGTGTGTGTGTGGGGGGTTACATCATCCTTCAATCCTCTGAAATATAAGAGACAAGGGAACTTTAATTACCTCAATGTCTGTTGAGATACAAACTTTGCCAAGCATGGTACTTCTAGGAAATGTCTGATTAATTTTGCTGACTGTTTCCTCTTTCAGAGGATAGAAGAAAGCGAAGAGGATTAGTTATCCTTGACTTGATTCAAACTGACATATAAACTGTTTCTTGTTTTCAGCTTTAGATGTACCAGACCTTATTTGTAAGACTGGGGTAAGAATATCTTTTTCTAATGTTATAAACCACTGCAAAATGTTTAATTCTAAGAAAACCAATTATGATACATTTGATTTCCAATATAGATTGGAAAAAATCATTTCCACTGTTATGAAGAATTATCCTGATTTTTTTATCAATTCTTATCTAATTAATTTTCCATTAGGAAAAAAATTGAAGTGGTTAGATGAGCTAGTTCTTGCTCAAAGCTGTCACTGCTTAAATGGAGGAATTTAAATTGTACGCTGTTGAAAGAGACATCTGTAATGCCTCATTGAAAGCAATGGATAGTATCCACATTTGGATGCATTTTCATTTCTTGTTTACAATTTCTAACAGTAAGAATGTCTGAAAAACGTCTATAAGAGTTTCTCCTTAAGCCCAGGAATCAGAGAGTGGAATAGCTAAAAACACCAGGAAATTAGTTTTGCATTTAAAAATAAATTAAATAAACCCAATAAAATGTAAGATCATAATCAAGAAATGGTACATTTTTGCTAATATATCATGAATTATAACAAAAGACCCCAATAAAAGTAGCATTAACTGGCTACCAAACCATAGTAGGACTCAACAATAATACTTATAGCAATAGCTGCCTGTGAAATATCTTCAAAATTAAAAATAATAAGACCTCATTAGTCATATTCAACTGAACATTATTAAGCATGAGGCCAAGAGGACATATTTTATAAGGGAGTTCCATTCTAAGGAAGATGATACATATGACACCTTTAAACGGAAAATGGAATAAAAAAATAGATATACAACAAACGTTTGGAACCACAGGAGTAACATTTGGAGGAAGTTACCTGTGATACACAATACCTAGGCTCTGTCAATTACAGGAGGAAAATGAGCATGACATAGTAATAGATTGCTGTAGCCTTTGGGCCATGCAGCAATAGTAGTTGCATTTATTTTATTTTTCATGCACATATAACTAGCTGCAGAACAAAATAATGAAATCCAGCTTTGAGGAAGTAATGTAACAGTACAGCTTAAGAGCATGAATGAAAGACAAAGCTTCAATACTCACATGAGCCATAACATTCAAAACAATTGTTAGGGCATCTATCTAAATAACAGCACATTGTTGCAGTAAGAATTAAGAACTAAACCAGCTGCAGACTAAAACCCCATAAAAAAGAAATGTTGTGGTACCTTTTTATCAACATGTAAATCAAACTCCAGGCAGAATTCTGAACAAGTTGGACTGGAGGATGGATGCTAGTTGGAAAACAGTTCTTAAACTTGGTCTGACTATTGCAAGAGGAGGAAGCTATACTATGGAGAACACATCCTTGTCCTTCCTTGCTCCTGGCTATATTTTTGTCTAGTAGCTCCACCATTCTAGCTCTACTGCAGTGGAGATGACAGGGCCAAGGGATACCGCATAATCATGACTGCCAATATGGCTTAGATCGAGGTGGTTTTTGTTTAACAATCTGCAATTCCCGGTTAACAATAGCAACAGGGTGTGCTGGGTTTGTTATTGCTAAGGGGTGTGGTCATGGGATATCATGCTTGACAATGGAAATTCTGGTCCTAAGTCCACCCTCTTTCTTTTCTTCCTCTGCATCCTTTCTGCTTCCTTCTGTCATCTGACTCAACCTGACCTGAGGTTCTCAGGCCCTTGATACATCAGAGCTAGTAAAAAAAATTATGGCACACCAATTTGAAGTACCTACAACTGATTTCCTTTTGATAAAATAAGGATGCAACCCTTTATATGTTCTCCAGCTCAAAGCTTTCTTTGCCTTTTCATGTTTAGTACTAGGTGGAGTCCCTGAGGATTTTACTCCACTAGTCGTTGCCAATTATAGGGAGTGATGCTCATCTCCATTTTAAGGCCATCGAGCTAGCGCTGTCCAAAGACAATTTCCATGATCATGTGGCAAGCATGATGTCACGGAGTGCTGTTACCTTCCCATTGAAGTGGTACCTATTTATCTACTTGCGTTTTATGCTTTAGAACTGCTAGGTTGGCAGGAGCTGGATGAGGACAGGAGCTTACCCCATCACATGGTGCTTGGGTCTTGAACCTGGACTGGTGGCTTTCCAGCTGACAAGCCCAGTGTCTTAACCACTGAGCCATCACACCATTCAGTATTAGGTGACCAGTACTTATTTAAACAATTAGTATTCCTGACCTGGAAATCCTGGATATCTTCTACAGTTACACATAGACACACACATTCACACTTGAAACTAGCAGAGAAATATGACCCCTACTTCTATCAGTTGTATTTAGAAGAGATTTGTAATCTATATCTCTGTTCTATGTGTTAGAAATGGGCATGGAATTTCAGTTTTGACAATATGAGTTAATAGTGCCCCATTTTTTATGTTTAACTATGTTAATACCTTGGGTATTTATGATATTCATACAATGGTACAGACTGACATTCAGAATTTTACCTGGAGCAATATAATCAGTAGTCTGTAAATAGAAGCAGTTCTATACAAAGGAGGGCAATGAGAGGCATAGCTGGATCCTTTTGTAATGAATATGGTTATGAAATCAATCCTGCCTTAATTTATGTCCTTATCTTAGTTTTGATTGTTTCCAGTCCATCATAGCAGATTTGCACCTGCATTCAGTCATTACATACAGATCTTTTTCATGGACATTTTTTATGCAGGTGAAGTCCAGCTGATCTAATTTGGACATCAGCTCCAAAATGCCCAATTTGGTCCAGTTTGCTCCAAACGTAATGTAATATAATTTAATTGCCAGGCTCAGATTCAGGGGAAACACCCCCCCCTGTTCTTTCATTGTCTAGCAGGCAAGAATGTCTTCCATATACAGTATGTAAAAACAAACAGCCAAACCTTTTTCTTACCCAAAAGAATGAAATTTATTTATAGACATGTTAAGACTTCTTGATGAGATTAAATGTGCAGAAGATTTCAGGCTATATACCTTTAAAATCTGATTTTTTTAAAAAAAAAAACAAAATACGCCTGAACTTTCATTGTTTGGAGAATAGATTTTGCTGAATAGATTTTGAAGAGATATAAATGATGATGATGCTCCTTTCAGAATCTAGTGGAGCAGATTGTTGGGGGTTGAGGCAGAAATGAGTTACAGCAGTAGCTCACTTGTCTCTTCCAAAAATAAATTGGTAGCTAGGCCAGGTCAATTAGCTAACACAGCTCATAAAACATGATTGTGGACGGTTCCCGGAGCTGTTCGGTTTCTGCCTACACAGAGTAGCAAAAATCTGTTTACAGTACTGTGAATTATATTAGCATGCCTCAGTCAGAAATCCATGAGCTTTGCCTTTTGAAAGTGATTGTACACTTCTTTAGCTTCAGCTGCACAAATACTATACTAGCAGGAACTGTGCAGAATAATAACAATTATGTCAATAGAGGTCAGACAGGGACTACGTCTTCTAAATCTATAATAGCACACACTTAGTACAACACAGTTTTCACAGGTTATATTGTGTAAATATTAAGCTTTAAATTTCCAGTTGATATCTCCTTAATTTCCCCAAAACAACTTTCTTTAATAACAAAATTTGCACCCTGTTTGGAAACATATTCATTTTCAGCAAGAAAAAACTGCCATGTAATTCAAGTTGTTCTCTTTCATTACTGAAACGCAGGGGAAGAACTCTGCATTTGAGTAAAACACACACTCTTCCAGCCTTTATGAAGCAAATAGTAGATACTCCAGGGACCTAGTTCTGCAACAACAGCAGCAGTGTTAAAGCCATAGCTTGCATGGGCAGTTGCACCCCTAGTAATAAAAATGAGTTGTCTGGTAAATTAAAGAGCAGAAACCTGACCTCTTTTCATTTTACAGTTCTACACCTTTAAATTCTTTGCCAGGAAAAATAATTCCCATAATGTAATTGGCTTCTGAGTAGACATTTATAAGTTTGTGTTTGATGAAGCCTGCCGTCTTCCCCAAAATATTCAGAAAATCACCCAGAGCCTAACTTAGCAGGATTTGCTTCTGAGTAATATGCAGAAGATCTGGCTAGAAAGCTTCAGTAATAAGCCTCTTTATAAGAACCATGGAATTCAGCTCTAAGTAAGCAGGCTAAAAATTGTGCTTCCCTGCTTTTTTCCTTCAACAATATGTATCCAAATGAAAAATAAACCTTTTTCAACAAAGTGTGGCTGGGTGTCCAAGGCAAGGAAAGCACCATCCACATACTGGAATATTTTGTAAACTTTCTCCAGGTCTTTATTCAACAAGTTGAGGAAAGGGAGAGAAATATATATGGTAAAACCAAACAGATTAACTCTTATATTTGCAATAAATCTCTCCAAAATGCTTTTCATAGAATAACAGAATTGCAGGTCATCTAGTCCAACCCCCTGATTGAGCAGAGAAATACATTTCAGACAAATGGCTGTCCACTCTCTTCTTAAAAGCCTCCGGTGATGGGGCACCCACGACTTCTGAAGGCAAGCTGTTCTACTGGTTAATTGTTCTGTCAGGAAATTTCTCCTTAGGCCTAGGTTGTTTCTCTCCTTGATTAGTTTCCATCCATTGTTTCTTGACTTGCCTTCTGGTGCTTTGAAAAATAGGTTGACCCACTCTTCTTTGTGGCAGCCCCTGAGATATTGGAACTCTGCTATCATGTCATCCCTAATTCTTCTTTTCACTAGACATACTCAATTCCTGCAACTCTTTTTCATATGTTTTAGCCTCCAGCCCCCTAATCATCCTGGCTCTTCTCTGCACTCTTTCCAGAGTCTAAACATCTGTTTTTATACTGTGGTGACCAAAATTGGAATGCAGTAGTCCAAGTATGGCCTTAGTAAGGCTTTGTAAAGTGGTATTAATACTTCATGTGAACTTGATTCTATCCCTTCTTAAACTAATTGTTGACAAGATTTTTGTTGTAGTCTTCAGCAAGCAGATTTTTTCTGAGGAAAAATGATATTCTGTTGACAACATCCACTGTCTGAAATGCTAAACACTACTTTTGCATTTTGAAATCAATGAGACATCTTCTGTGTCTGTTGTCATGGTTCCTGTTAACTAGCAGGTTCTTTGGTGCAAGAATGAAGATGCGGAACGGAGTACAGGGTAACTCATTGTTTATTTCATGCTAGAACTGTACTGGGGAAATGGCTGCAATATATAGTCTAGCCCCTAGACGGCAGCCAATAGGTTTGAATCAACCATTGCCACCTGGAGATAGCCAATTGCAGCACAGGAGACTTGTAGTCTGGGTTGCTGGAGAGCCATTAGCTGCTCCAGCAACCCACATGTTATTTCACAAGAGCCCAGTACATAACACCCCTCCCCTCTTAGATCAGACCATAATAACATCAATTAGTCTCAACAATTGTTAAGACTCATTATCCAACACACTAAAGTAAAAGTGATAATAATAATAAAAATAATAAAAAAACAATGTAGGTTACAATGAGATTAAACAACATCTCAATGAACAGGCTTCACAATTTGCACTATTAGACAGTTACATCATAGCACTAGTTTCTGTAGTGTAGTGGCAAACAGGAATTACAACACTATATAGCTCTTTATTTTACAACATAACCTGCAAGATATGAAGGAGGCTTGTGTGCCCTAGAGCAGGGGTCAGCAACCTGAAACAGTGAAAGAGCCACTCGGAACCGGTTCCCTCACAAAAGGAAAAACTGGGAGCTGCAAAAAATGTGTGCATATGCGCGTACATGCGCGCATGTGCAGAACAAGGTTTGACTGAAGAGTGGAGCCAAGGTGAAATATACACCTACCCTGCATATTTGAATTGATTGGTTGAAATTTTTTAGTCCCACTTTTTTTTTTGGACTGGACTGCACTTGGCAGAGGACTGGGAGCCATAGGAGATGGCTGAAAGAGCCGCATGTGGCTCCGGAGCCGTGGGTTGCAGACCTGTGCTCTAGAGGAACGTCTCAGAGTTCCCATCACTTTGTGGTCTACCAGCTTACCCAGTGGGCTGGGTAGACTTGTGTCCCTTTGTGCTCCTGAGTCAAGGGGATTCAATGCACTCTGGCTGGCCTGTCCAGGTTGGCCCACCCCAGAGTCAGACTGTTCGGCAGAGTAGGCACAGCAGTTGCTGACGTTCTGTTGGCTTGCTCCTTCAGGGGGTCCATGTTGCACTCCAGAGCTCCCCATTTCTCCCTCTGGTTCCACCTCAGCTAAGAAGGAAAAGTCCTTGTAGTCCATGTGAGGACTGGCTTGGCCACAGGTTTGAGGACTTTGGGAGGGACTTATGACACAGTCCTCACTTAGTGGCCATTCTGGAAATCGTTTCCTGAGCTGATCAATGTGTCATCTGACAACTCTCCCTCCCTCCAACCCCACTTCATAAGATAGAGGTCCGGATGCCTTGGTAATTTCACCAGGAACCCACAGATGTCCATGACCATAGTTCCTGGCCCAAACCCAATCGCCCATGTTCAGCCCCCTCGGGGTTTTTGGTCGAGAGGCTTCTGCTGCCACTCTATCTGGATGCAACCTGTCCAGTTTAGTGATCAAACGCCTCCCCAACGTAGTTCTGCAGGACTTTTGCCTGTGGCAGTGCAGGGCATAGAATGCTGGCAGGGTAAAAAATCTGCCAATCTGTGATGCCAGTCACCTGTGACAATGCGCTTGAGTGCCTCCTTTGTTGTCCTCACCATGCGTTCAGCTTGACCATTAGAAGATAGATGAAAAGGCGCAGATGTTGCATGTCTGATGAGATTAGCTCTAAGGAAGGCCTGAAATTCAGCAGCAGTGAATTGGGCCCCATTGTCTGAAACTAAGACATCTGGCAACCCATGTGTGGCAAAGAGTTTTCTCAGCACCTGTGTGGTCCTAGCAGTAGTCATATTAGGAACTGGAATTACTTCCAGCCATTTGTAGTGGCTATCCACTACTATAAGGAAGAGCTGTCCCTGAAAAGGCTCAGCATAGTCTATGTGAACCCTAGACCAGGGAGTGTTTGTTTCCTCCTACCTGTGAACTGGAGCCTGTGGCATTTCAGGCCTAGATTGCTGGCATATATAACAACCATGGACTTGAGCCTCAATGTCCCTATCAAGGCCAGGTCACCAGAGGTAGCTTCTAGCTAAAGCTTTCATTCTGACAGTACCTGGATCGCCTTCATGTAATCATTGTAAAACCCTGTCTCTTAGGGAAGTGGGAATTATGACTCTGTTTCCCCATAAAATGCACCCTTTATGTGCAGATAACTTATGCCTCCTGACAAAATAGCTTTCAAATTCTGAGCCTGGACTTTTTTCCAACCAGCCCGTGTATATCCATGACAACACTCTACTAAGTATTGTATCTGTGGCAGTTTCAGCAGCAATGTCCTCTGCATGGAGGGGAAACTCAGGTATGTCCTGTGTGGACAATATTCTAGCAGCAAGAGCCAGATCAGGATCCATTAGTGGCAGTGGTACTCTGCTGAGGCCATCAGCATGGCCCATTTCCTTGCCCAGTTTGTGAATTAATTTAAAATTGTATGCAGATAGGAAAATAGACCATCTCAGCATTCTTGGTGATAGTATATGGGGGGTTTGTTTGTCCATTGTAAAAAGTCCCAACAGAGGTTTGTGGTCAGTGTAGACTGTGAAATCCCTGCCATATAAATAGTCATGGAATTTTTTTATTCCAGCAACGATGGCTAGGGCCTCTTTGTCAATCTGAGCATAGTTGCGCTCAGCAGAAGACAATGTCCTTGAGTAAAATGCTATAGGAACCTGTTTCCCATTTTTTTCTATACGACTTAAAACTGCCCCCGCCCCATAGGGAGATGCATCACATGCAAGACATACAGGTTTAGACTCTTTGTAGTGAGTTACAGTGGACTTTTCTGACAATAGTGCTTTTAATTCCTGGAAACCTTTTTCATGTAAGTCAGTCCATTTCCATGGAGCTTTCTTATCAAGAAGCCTGTGGAGGGGCTCTGCTATTGCAGCCTTATGAGGTAGAAATGTATGATAGAAATTTAGGAGACCCAAGAATGCTTGTAGCTCTCCATTTGATTTGGGCCTAGGAGCCATTTTAATGGCCTTCACTTTAGAATCAGCGTGGTGAATGCCTTTAGCATCAATTCAGAAACCCAGGAATTCTGTTGAAGAAACCCCAATACTACACTTGTTCTTTTTTAATTTGAGGCTTGCTTCGCGAAGCCTCTGCGAAACAGCCCTGAGCCTACTGGCCAACACTTCTGGGGATTCCCCTGCAATAAGGACATCATCAAAATAAGGGCAGATGCCCTGAATACCCTTGAGTGTACGCTCCATGATTCCCTGAAAAATACCCGGTGCAACACTGACTCCAAACTGTAAGTGTTTAGCTTTATGTCAGTAATATGAATACCTAAGGCATCAAACCAATCGAGTCCAATGAGACTCGTTTTCTGGCCCCATACTACTATTACATCCAGTTGCCCCCAAAACCCTTTAAACTTTACCAACAAGGTGGCTTCTCCCTTAACTTTAACGTGAGCATTTTGAAAATCCATTAGGATTATATCTGAGGGTCTTAGTTTGGCCCAATTCTCCTTGCGCCTACACACAAAGTTAAAAGCGTCTTGAGAAATGATTGAGACTGCAGAGCCAGAGTCCAATTCCATCTTACATGGAACTCCTTGTCGCTTTACCTTGAGCTTAAGTTTGGGTTTGAGGGGGCATCGAGCCCCGGTGCGTCATATGCTTCTATGGCTTGTGAAAAATCTCACACTAACTGGACCCTGGGCCCCAGTACCTCTCCTAGTCAGTTCTTCTGACTGGTGTTTGAGTGGCCGGTCTCTCTGGTGGGCTCTGCAAACCACTGTGATGTGGCCTGTTCTTCCGCAAGCTCTACATGTGGCCGAATGAAATCTGCAATTGGCGTGAAGATGGTTGCCTCCGCACCCCTTACATCTTGGTAAGAGGACTGCCTTGTAACCATCCTCTTGCTGGTGGTTGTTGCGGTGTTGCGCATTGGATTGCCTTTGAAGTCTGTTGATTTCAGGTTCTTCTTCCTTGGAGAGTTCTTTGGTGCGTCTGGTGTCCTCATGGTGGACTGTTTCTTCGAACTTTGTCGATTTGGAGGGCTGTACTGCTTGAACGGCACCCCCGGCAGCTTCGTCGGCCATCACCTTATTTTGTGCTTCAGAAAACTTTAAATTTGGCCTAGCAAATAGTCTCTGCTGAAGTGTTCTGTCCCGTAGGCCACAGACGAGCTGGTCTCATAGTCGCTCTTCTAAATTTGAAAATTTGCATAGGCGAGCGGCCTGCCTTACACCCGCTATGAACTCCGAAACTGACTCCCCGAGAAGCTGCACTCTTTGGTCGAACTTGAACCGCCAAGCTATTTCAGACATCTTGGGCTGGAAGTGCCCAGTTAGCTTCTTTTTGAGATCTGCGTAGGAGACCGCTTTGATTGGTGTTGGCACGAAAAGGTTCTTGGCTAAATCAAAGGTTGCTGGGCTGTACACGCAGAGTAGTGTTGCAGCCTTCAGTCCTTCTTCCACGATCTGATTGGCTCTGAGGTAGTTTTCTACTTGCGATAAATATGATGGCCATTCCTCCAGGTGTTTCACGTCGAATTCTCGCAGTTTGCCAACCTTTGGCATTCTTTCTTGCTGGTTCCTGTGTTCTTCTGGATCCTGCTTCAGGCTCAGGGAATGAGTCCACTGAGCACAAGGTCCCTAGCGTAGCTTGCTAGCTGACCTTGAGAGAGGAGGGGGGGAAATGCCTCTTCCCTCCGGCGTGTGCTGGCTTTCCCTCATAGACTTCAGCTCTTTATTCGGTGAAGCAGGATCCCACCCTTGTCACCACTGTTAAATAGCAGGTTCTTTGGTGCAATAATGAAGATGTGGAACGGATTACAGGGTAACTCATTGTTTATTTCATGCTGGAACTGTACTGGGGAAATGGCTGCAACTAGCCGCAATATATAGTCTAGCCCCTAGGCGGCAGCCAATAGGTTTGAATCAACCATTGCCACCTGGAGATAGCCAATTGCAGCACAGGAGACTTGTAGTCTGGGTTGCTGGAGAGCCATTAGCTGCTCCAGCAACCCACGTGGTATTTCACAAGAGCCCAGTACATAACAGTTCCGACAAATGAAACTCTTCAAAGAACTTCAAGACATTGTTTACCTTAAAGAATCTTTAATAGAAAAGCATAGCTTCAGCACATACATGGTTGAAGCCGAAATCTAAATTCCCCTCCCCTAAACACATAGTATCAAAGCACAATTCCCATCTCTAATTTGCAGTCATAAATCACATTCTCCAATTAGTTTGAAATGCAAGCTTTCCCTCCTGTTTCCACCCGGCCATTTCTTATCATCTCTTATTTCAAAAGCTCCAGAATTGTTATGTCTAATTAACTCCCATCACATCTGTGTTTCAGTGTCTTCCTGTCTGATAGTGATTCTCATATTCATCAGTTATAAAACTATGTAAACATAAATATCAAGTACTTTTCTTGCTCTGTCTATATTATCTGATTCCAGACATTTGTGTAACATCCCACCCAAAGATTAACTAACCATGGTAAAAGGATACTCAGTATGAATTAAGAGGCTGTGAGGCAAGGATTTTAATTTTTTTCTTTGTACCTCATTTCTTTGTATCCCATTTTCACAGATCTACTTCACATGCACACAAACATGGTTCATATAATATAAACATATATAACTCATATCAACAAATAATATAGCCATATGGCTCACAGAAACATATATGAAAGTAAAATGATAATGGTCAAGAGCATACAAAAAAAAAAAAAATCAGGCCAAGATGGCAATGGCAGCAGGGTACTTCAAGCCCTGCCCCTTTTGAATGTACATTACCATCAAAAGTCTATTTTGATGGATAAAAATTCAAATAAATACATAAAGAGGTAAGGCTAATGTGACCAACCACCTTGATTTTCTTAACTTCTTGCCATGGATGTTGTTTTTGATAGTAATACTATTATTATAGTATAATAGAGATGCTGATGTAGGATGTTTGATCACTGCATCTGGGAATCCCACTGCTCTTCATTGCAGGAAAAACCCACGCAAGAGTTCTGCTGAACTGTCTGGTCTCATCTGCAGCTGCTGGGTGTGTTGCAGAGTCATGGTGTGACTTTTGCAGAAGTTGTGGAACTATGGACAAGATTTTTGCGGCATGCCAACTTTAGGAAATATGTCAGAATGTATTTTGATGGGTTGTATAAAATTTGGAAGGCTGGTCAGAGATATATAGCATGGGAATTATGGGGTCTGCTTTGGAAGTAACCAAGAATACCTACTGTTCCTAAGATTCTTAAAAATGATTCACTACAACATTGCAGGTATGACCCATAGGATGATTTTGTAATAAAAATGCAACAGCTAAGAAAGCCAGCACAAAATTTATTTTCAATCATTCTTATTGCAAAGCTCTACCTTCAAAATCAAAGGATGTACAGTATCTCTCTGTGTGAAAGACAAATCATGCCATATTTATATGAAATAATTCATGCATTTTTATATGCACAGAATCAATCAGAATGTTGTTTCTTCAAGACAAAAGATTAGGGTCTTCAGTATCCCACCCTATGGAGAGGTCTTGAATGCAAATGAGAGGAGTGTCACGATGACAGGAAGTATGGAGAAAACTTGCTCTTTTCACCCGCTTATATCTTGACCCACCCATTTCCCAGCTTATTTACATGTGCTACAAAGAAGTGAGCAGATGAGGTAACTAGAATGATTAAGATCACATTTGCTGATCAGGTTGAGGATGAAATGCCACAGCCCTTTTCATTGCCATCTTAATATCTTGCCAACATTCCTCTTGAACTTTGCTTTCTTATTGAGTAAGTAATCTGGGCTTCTGTTTTGACAATTCCAAGAATAGCTGCACCTTACCCAGTAAGCAGAAAAATAACACCTCCCTATTAATTCTGACTTTAACCATAGCAGCTGGCTGGCAACTGCCTTGGATGTTTAATAGAAACTTAAATTGTCAAAAGTCTGCTTCCCTTTTCAAAATTTAGTTGCCAGCCATAAGTCCTGCACTAAATGTACAATATTCAGGGAAAATATGAAAGGTATACAGATAAAAGGAACTGGATATCTTTAATTCCTACAACAAAAAAGTAGATATCTTTAAGAATTATCTTTAATAATAGAGTGACAATACACAAATCACCTCTTCATCTGTCAGCTTACTAAAGCCTTACAAACGATAGCAGCACATTGGGGACAAGTTTTTGTTTTAGTTTAATCAGTGCTTCTTGATTATACCAGTGAAAGGCACTTCATTCATGGGGAGAGCAGGACCCATTTTTCCCTTCTAGACTCCCTGGAAGTCATTGTCCCCTGTGCCAGACAGAAGCTGTGCATTGGTGTACAAGAGGGCTTAACACAACAATCCCAAAGAAAGTTAGTAATAAAACTATCAGATTTATTTTTAGACACTTTTTGCCAAAGTTTAAAGCATGACTATTACTGTCAGCCCTTCAAGACAGACTAGAAACCAAAGTCATCCATGCTAATACTCAGGGCTTTTTTTTCATAGAACGCTCAGAACGGAGTTCCGGCACCTTTTTTGGATGGAACCTTGTAGGGTAGGCAAGGCAGGTTGTATGACATGTGTGAGTTCCGGCACCTTTTTCTTTTACAAAAAAAGCACTGCTAATACTACTTTTATTTCTAAGGTTACAATAATAGAAACTTGCAAGTCAGCATGTGCTTCCCTCACCCTCTGTTTATCTTTGTGAGAATTAGGGAGAGACTTTGTGGCATGCTTTCTCAGGTTACAATTCTAGCCTGACTCAGGTTTCTTTTATCTGAGTTTTGTCCTGGCTGCAGCAATTCCTCTGTCCCTCAAGATTACTCCTTCCGCCTTTTACAATTACCAGTAATGGTTATCATTTTAACTCCAAACCATGTAACCTATAAGATTTGAACAAATTTGATTCATATATCATGATAGTTTTACAACACAAGTCTCTTCACCCTTTTTTTTAACCTGATCTTTCAGGTCAATGTTTGGCTGGGGAGGAATGTATGCAGGCAGTCATTCCCCAATCATTTAATAGGGTTAATCCTGGTGAATTTATATCCTGGATCTCTGGAAGGTAGACATGTCTATACAGAAATTCAACAAATCTATATTTGTCCACAGTCATGCCTTGCGGAAATACCTAAACTATAGATGGGATATTATTATCATCTTTTAGGGAGTCTTAATCCTGATCTTGTAATTCCCCCTGATTCTGGAAGAACTGAATAATTTTCTGAAATTTGGGGGAGTAACACTTTCCAGCTTAGGGGCTTGAGATGGAACAATTACTCTTTTGGGAACTGATGGAGTGTTAATAAAATCAAACTTTTTCTATATAGCTCACATATATTCTTTATTTACAAATCAACATTTATTGCTGATACAGCATATATCACCACTTTTTCCCTCATCAAGAGAAAATAAATACATCAGAGCTTCTACAGGAGAACTCACAATGCAGGGACATTGAAAAAAAAAACATGTTGAAAACAATGTTATCAGTGTAACACTGTCAATTGACAATTCTTCATTCATTCATCCTATCCTGACAATAATCCTCTGGTACTTAAACTCAGGGCATATTCATCTCACACTTGTTTTCCACTGAAGTATAGAGATTGATTTCAGAATAATTGTGTACTGCTTCATCATTTGTGTAACTCAGTGTTCTCTTTCCACATTGGACTAATACAAAACTGTATGTATTTCTATAACCTGGGGTGAGGGATGTATAAGTGAACTTTGCACTTCAAGATCTATAAATCTGGTTTCTGAGGTTTTGGAAGGGGTGTTGGAGCGACCAGCAGATGAAATAATGGAAGATATAGATAAAATCTTCCGTGTTAATTCGTGGATTGCAAGACAAAGGAAACTACCCAGAGATGTGGTGGTTTATTTCACAAAGAGAAAGATTAGAAATGAAGTTATCCAGGCCTCCTATAATATTGATTTTGTAATGGATGAGCAAAAAGTTTTGATTTTAAAAGAGATTCCTGCAAGAATTTTAAGAAAAAGGAAGGAATTTGCTTTTTTGACACAAGAATTGAGACGACGTGATATTAAGTTTAGATGGCAAATACCAGAGGGTATGGTGGTGACTTATGAAGTACGAGGCATTGTCTTACCACGGTGGTTCAGGCACGTGACTTTTACAGTAATGTTTTAAAAGCAGTCCCCATATCGTCTTTGGAGTCTACAAAGAAAAAAGGTGACAGAGAGCCTCAACGTTCCAGAGAGAATCCACAAGATGTTGAAGGGTTAACGCAGACAGATGTGAAAGTTACAGGAGTGGGTCAAATTTCATCATCACGGGAGAAGGCCAGAAATTGGAAGAGGTGTGCTGCTTCTGGAAGAATGAAGCAAACCTGAGGATTTAGTTGCATAATTGCAAGAGATAATAATGTAATAAGGATGCTAGAAGGATTAAGTATGTGGGGATTCATTTTTTACCCTTATAAAATAATTATATAATATTTTGTGTTGCTTTAGTTTTAAGATGATTATGAAAATTTAATTGGGAAGATTTGTAGTAGTGTTTATTGATATTCTGTAGGTTATGCTTTGTTATTTGGATGGAAAGTTTTAAGCCTGGAAGGTAGTGTATGGTATTTTAAGTTGTATAATATATTAGGAGAAGGAAAGGTTGTATTAATTTGGTTTTAGTATGTTAAAGTTTAGTTGGATAGAAGAATAGTTTTATAAAACTGATATAAATTGTTTTATGTGTGATTGAAATTAATTTGTAATACTTTTATGGGCAATATTGGAGTAGGTAATAGAATATAAGAATATAAGAATGATGTGATTATATAAAAAATTTTTTAAGTTTGGAAGTAATCTATGGTATTTTAATTTGTATAATATATCAGGATAATATGAATTTAAAGCTTAGTTGGGAAGAAGAACAGCGTTAGACAATTGATATAAATTGTTCTATTTGTGATTGTTTTTATTGGGTAGATTGAAAAGTATTATATTGTTTTAGAATAATTATTGATATGATATATATATATGTTTGGAGTTTATCTATATGAGTTAAAGTTCGATAGTCTATATAGTTCAGGATTATTTGCGTAAGCTAGATTATGATTGTTTGTATTTTTATACCCTGTATTCTGCTCTGGGAAGTGGGGGGGGAGGGGAAAGGGAGGGAGGGGTTGGGGAGGGTTGGGGAGGGTGGGAGGGAAGGGGGCTGGGGGGGGTTTCTTTTTTTCCCCTTTTTTGTTTTGTTCTTGTTATTTGTTAAAGCTAAAATGTATTCTAAAACTTTTTAATAAAAAAAAAGATCTATAAATCTATCACACATTTTTTTCTATCTTATCAAGAAGCAGGTTGTTGTCAGTTTTATCAAGTGCCTTACTGAAATCTAAGTAAACTATGTTCACAGCACTTCCCTTATCCACCAATTTAGTAGACAGCTTTCTGAACCGGCACCAGCAGCTTTCTAAACCGGCACCAGCAGGTCTCCAAACGGGTGTTCGGGCGGCAGTTTGGAGGTCCCGGGGGTGGCTCCGGCGACGCCCGGGCTGAAGGCGGTGCCGCAACCCAGCGCCCGTCACCACGGAGACCCGTCACCGCTGGCGTGCAGGTGCGTCCACATAAAAAAAGTGGAACCGCGTGCATGTATCCACGCACGCGCATGCACAAAAAACAAAACATTTTGCGCATGCGCAAAACATTTGTTTTATGCACATGCGCGTGCGTGGATGCACGCGCGCGGCTCCCACTTTTTTTTATGTGTGATGGAACCGGTTCCCAGTGGCTCTTTTGCTTTTTCAGGTTGCCGACCCCTGCACTATGGTCAAAGAAAGCAGTAAGAATAGTCTAACATGACCTGTTTTAACAAACCCATGTTGGCTTCTGGTAATAGCTTTGCTTATTTCTAGGTGTTTACAAATCCACTGCTTGATTATCTTTTGCAGGATTTTTTCAGGCATTGATGTTAGGCTGATTGGTCTTTCTTGGATCTATATATATATTTTCTTTTTTTGAAGATTGGAATCACATCAGCTCTTTTCCTCAATGCTCAAGGAACTTAGAAAGATTTTGTTCAGTGGTTCTGATATCACATCTACCAGCTTCTTCAGAACTCTCTGAAAAGAGTGGGAAGAGAGAGAGAATTGTACTTTCAGATTTAACACAGATTCTGTCAATGCACATTTATAATAGAGTGGAATTAATCTGGTTGTGATCTATGGAATCCTTCCTAAGTGCTCTCTAAGTTTGTTGAAGTCAGCTTTCTTAAAGTTTAAAACACTAGTTTGGTTTTGTTCAATTACTTGTGCCTGCATTATATTAAATTCCAGTATAACATGGTTGCTTCTCCCCCAAAGTTACAGCAACTTCAACTCCTTCTGTCATTTCATCTCTGCTAGTAAAAATAATAATCCAGTAAAGCTAACCATCTGGTTCCCACCTCTATCTTTTAGATGAAAAAGTTCTCTGCTTGATTCCTCAGGAACCTGTTTGATCTGGTTGTTCTTCCATTTGACTTAAAATGGTTCTCAGTATATCCAGCAAATTCTGTTTCTTATCCTTGTTGCTCAGGGTCCTAGGAATTGCACACAGGAATTATTTATTTATTTATTTATTTTTATTTTAATCCCATTTATATCCCGCCCTTCTCCGAAGACTCAGGGCGGCTTACAATTTAAGCACAAACCAATGTGCTTAGCAATAGCCTTCATTCTATGTATATGCCTGCTTATTAGGGCTTTCGCCCCACCCCAGCGGCATTATTACAAAGTCAGCTTATTGCCCCCAACAATCTGGGTCCTCATTTTACCTACCTCGGAAGGATGGAAGGCTGAGTCAACCTTGAGCCTGGTGGGATGCAAACCTGCACTAATTGCAGGCAGCTGGTGTTACTTAAGGAGGCATTAGCCCACTGCTCCACCAAGGCATTATAGAACTTAATAAATGTAATCCATCTGATCTATGCATATTTCCATATTCTGGTGGTTCAAGTTGTACATATGGAGGTGGATTTGCCTGGAATCTCAGATCAAGCTGGTGATTGTCAGAAATGTTTGAAGTATTGTATAGCTGGTTTCCATTGTTTACCCTGGCTGAAAACACTGGGTGTTATAATCCCAACACAGATGTAGAGAATCTGGGAGGCTGACAACTCCACCCCCCCTTTCACACACACACAAACATTTAATGCAGTAATGCCTGGAAACAGCATATTTCTTTCCTTGGACAATGAATTCCAGGTTGGAGGTCTGTTAATGATAGCTACATAATTCTGTATATGGAGAAAAAATGAAATACCATTGAAGATCCTGAAGAAAAAAAATCATTGCATGCAAAATGGATAGAAGAAAGAGAGGAATGAACCTTCACAAAATGTCTGCTATAGGAACCATAGTTAAAGTTTAAAGAGTTTTTTTTACAAGATTGCATATTTTCATCCTTAGGTTTAACACCCACAATTGGGACTGACAACTTGGTCATTAAGCAAAGTGGTCCCTAATTAAAACTTTACCTGATGTTCAGTTTTCCTTTGCTTGACAGACCTGAAAAGATTGTAAATGAATCACAAAAGTAATTTGTTATCACACTGTAACTGCAAATGGTCATTAAATGAGGCAGTTGTCTTGATGGGTGGCATATAAAAATAAATAATAATATAGAAATAGCACTGGCCAGTTAATTCCATTTTTTACAAGGTAAACAATTTTTGAAATGTGCAACATCTTTGGAGGCATACAATTTGAAGCTATGTTGTGTAAGAATTGGAAGGTCATTGTAATAACTTGCTGCACTGAACCAATGCCCTGCTTTTATCCTTGAGAGTCATCCTGTTGTTGCAAGATGCTTTGCTTGCCAGAATCATAAGCAAAGTATTTTTCATGTCTTCATATTAATTGATAGAGTGGCTAACATAACAGGTTAAAAAACAGGAGACTGTGAGTTCTAATCCAGTTTGGGGCACAAAGCTAGCTGGGTGACCTTAGGCTAGTCTCTCTCTCTCCCTCTCCCTCCCTCTCTCTCCTTCCTCCTGAAGTGGCTGACAGACCACTCAGAGACAGCTGGCACGTTAACAGGGTTTATTCAGAATAAGGACAACAAGGTACAGAAAGGTTCGGCTTTTATAGCCGGCAGCCGGCTGGCTGGTCCAATCAGTGGCCGGTCTTTTCGCACTGTGGTTTCTGCTCCAATCGGCTTCGCGTCTTCTGACAGTTCTCTTTCCTCGTGGCTGGGCGGTTCCGCATTGTTTTGACAGCCGAGAGCTGTCAACCGGTTTGCGCTTGCGCTTTGCTGGGGAATTTTGACAGCTGTCAAAATTCCCGCGTGTTCGCCTGTCAGAGAGCTTTACCTCATAACTTAACATCGTTTAAACATTAGTGATAACTATTTACATATAATACACCTCCCTCCCCCTCTCTCTCTCTCTTCCTCTTTTTCTCTCTACCCCTTTCCCTCCCTCCCCCTTTCCTTCCCTCCCTCCCCACCGGAAAGTAGGAAATGGCAAATCACTTCTGAAATCAACTAACACATGGCATGCACATAACACATACACAAACACACTTTAAACTTAGTAAACTAATAAATGCCTGGTCTCTAGGGAATTTCACATTCTTTTCAGTCATCTTAATAAAAGTTAGGTCAGAGGATGTAACTTTTTACCCAGTGACCCATCTTTTTCTGTAGATGAATTGACCTACTAAAACAATTCCTAGAAAGTGTCTTTTCTAGGCAGGGAAAATATTACACTTCAGAAAATATAGTCAATGTTACAGCTTAGGCTTATTTTATATAGTAACTATAATAATGAGGTTATGGGCATTTACCAGTCTCCCTCCCAAGTTTTTTTTTAATGCAATATCAACCTCCTCCAAACCTTGCCTTTATTAGATGCTCTCTCTAACCATCTGAAAAATAAATTAGCACCACTCTACTGATTAAAAATATTGCTTACAATGATTTGCCAAAGAAAAGTATCTAAAATCGAAATTAGGTTAAGTATTTTAGCAGAATGCTATCATAATTTTCCAATGCAATAAAATCAGTTATCAGAATTAATGATGCATGAAATTCATTTTATGGTTTTACTTACATTAACTTCCTTCACTCCTCATCTTTTTTTCAAACCAAGTATCATAACTTTCTAATATACCTTTACACTGTCCAGTGATCCTGTATATATTAAAGGCCGGAATATTAAATGTGAGTTTTGAACATTAACTTGTTATATATCTTCTTGATGAAGTTACAGTGAATGAGAAAAGGGATTGCAAGACATGGTGGGGAATTGACTAGGCCTTTAAAGGTGCAGGTGCCAGACCAAATGCTTGATGCTATACAAGGTAACAGAGGAAGCAAGGTATTAACTCCTACACACAGAGACAGACACACTCACACTGGCTGCCTGGCAGTGGAGCGGTGGTCAATTTGCATTTCTTATTAAAAAGGCAAAGGAAGTCTTTAAGGGGAAGGTTAATGAAATTTGGACACCTAGCTAGCTCTTCTCAGCAGGACCGATCTGTCTCTCATAATTTGAAAAGCCGACTCTTGCCTGCACCATTTAAAGAGACCCATGAGGCATTGTTCCTTCCATTTGGACAATCTGATCAGCTGGATAGTAGGAAGATTGCTATCATTCAGGATTAATGTGGTCAAACAAATGTTCTAGCTATTGCATCCGGAAATGCAAATGAACAAATGCTACCAATCTCCTCTCTTTTCCTCTTCCTAAATTGGATAAATTTACATAGAAATCTGTGGAAATTCTATGACGCTTGTAGCACCTCGGAAAGCTGTATACTTTAAAGATTGTTTTGGGATGCAAGAAATCTGGTCGTGACATTCTGATATGTTTTCAGTACTGTTGTTCCTAAGAGAGTTGCTTTGAAAATTCAGACTAAGACATAAGAACTTCTGCTTTCTTGAATAGCCCTTTAAGGACATTTGAATTAAATTCTGATGATTGCTTCCTGATTAGCAGCTATAATTGTCAGTCAGATCTGATAACCAATTTTCCTCCCCACTCCTTTAAATTGTGCTTTTATAAAGCATTTGGGTGAATTCAGTATTCACAGAGGTCACCTTGCCAGGAATGACTTACTTTGATGGTTACCGTGGTAACCATGAATCAATTCCAACTATTAGCAAGGGTTTGTATTTCCATGTTAGATGGGTTGCTGGTGATCTGGAAATTTCTGTAGTTTGTCAGAAAAGAATCATGACTTGATAGCATTTAGACTTACTGAGCTTACTGAGGGATGGGGAACTGCTCAAGATGATCATTGATAGTGAGATATAGACTAAGACTTGCAGCACAGAGGCTTAAAATGGCTTTGTGTATGAGGAAAATGATGCATGCACACATATTCATGAGTAATAACATAATAGATGTCAGGTTACTTCCTGCCCTTCTATTTTTTACAGAGAACAATGGTCTTAGTTAAAAGAAATATTAGCTTCTTGAAATTCAGGTGTTTGCTATGAGATGGTTCTGATAAAACTACAAGCCCTGTGAGCTGCAAGGCCATATTCCTTACATCTCAATTTGTCTATTAAAAAGTCCCATTCATGTGAAAACTGATTTTCCCCACATAGGCAACCTTTTTTTTTAGCCTGAGATTGCACATTTTCTAATTCATGGGGCATGGTTAGTTTTGTGAAATAAATGGACAGGAGCAGGGATGAATATTTTACATCTGTTTTACTAGTTAGGCTGGGTACTATGTGGGCTATAAATTTTGACAAAGTTTAATATACCTGTTCTGCTTCTTAAAAACTCCAAACTTCCCAAGTAAAAACAGTAAAGAATAATTCTAGTTTCATTTCATTTCATTCATTCCTCTGTTTGGGTTTTATGGGCTGCAAATAAAGTGTTGGGGAACAATATACAGTACATGGATTAACCTTCATCTATATAAGTTTTCTTCTGTTCTTTCCAGATTTTTTTGAAACTTCTTTTCTCTGAGGAATTCTGGAGAACTTGACACTTCTCAGGTTCTTTTTGTTTAAAAAAATATCAATAAAATGTTGAATTACATAGCAGAAATTTGGAATTTATCAGTATATGATTTAATTTTCAATGAATTCACCACCAGTTGTAAAAAGAGTATTCAGTTATGATGGGAAGACATTGTTATTCAGGACTCACAGCGTTGGACTGATAATATGTGTTAAATCTATCTGTGGCTCTCAACTGGCTCCCTATCTATAAAAAGATGTATAAATGGACTATCAGTGCTTACCTGAAATTGCAGATATAATGCCTGCGCTAACAGAAATTAGATTGTGAAACAATGGAATAAATCTATTTCAGGAGGGAAGCTGAGTGATAGACCCTCTCCTAAAATACAGGAGAACATTAGAAAAGCAGGACTTGATGTACTTCCATGTGCAATATTATAAGGCAGATTTAGAAATATCTCATAGAAGGACCACATCTGTTCTAGTGGTTCATGATTGGCAAAGAAAGTTATGTGCATTTTGTTATCCTTTACCTATTACAAAGAGTGCCGTACAAAGTAAAATTCACCTAATTTCTGGAATTTCCAAGCTATTTAGACCAGAATGATTTTGTCATGTTTAACAGGGCAAAATTATGCTTAGCTATATATAGAGAGAGAGAATTCAACAAACTACATATTTGTGTTAGCTTTTGTCACCTGGTGATTGACAGTAATCTGATTCTTACCTTGTTTACATAGCATGCCCTGCAATGAACAAGTCAATAATTTACTGATTTCATATTATTGTTTGCAAAAGCTTATCTGGGAAGCTTCTGGCTATAATAATAATGTACTGTACTACATAAAGGAAATTACATTCCAATTTAGTGAATACAAAAACTTTTATGTAGTTCCGTATATGTTGTATTGCATATAAATGGGAAAGTGTTTTTTTTTTGGGGGGGGGGAGGAAGGATACATTTCTTTTTGACACCATTAGGATATGACACATTTCAACCCAATCTTTTTATTGGGTCTTTACCTACATTTCTCTGCATATTCAGATATTATATCTTTGACACAATCGTTATCTTTTTCACTTGCATGTACATATCACTACAATTGCCTGTCTCTATCCACATTTTAGTTATTCTTCTTTCTGCCACTGGCAGTTAATAGTTAACTACAATTTCCTGTTTGGGATCACTTGTGGATCTGATAGCATCTTTTTCTATCTGTTATTGTCTGAGGTTAGCTATCGGCATCTTGTAGAACATTATTTCTTCTTCAAAATCTAAAAAAAAGTGAGGGGTGATAGTAGAAATGGGTCAGAAAGGGAAGAGTTCTGCTGTTTAAAAATGACACTAAAGCAACACAGGGCTTCTTGTTTAACAGACATACTCTAAGCCCAAGCAAGACACATCATACTTTCATCTAATAAAAGATCTAAACTTTGCCTAAAAATTTCTCCATAATTATCTACTCCACCTTGAAAGTAAAAAGCTGCTAAAATACTTGTGCAAAACAGTGGATGGCTGGACTGCAGTAATTAATAAATGAATAATAGAACATTTAATTACCAATATTAAACAATTTTTCAGGATTATTTTTATCTGATTCCTCAGCAAATTTTGAGGTCTACACTTTTAGCAGACAATAATGAGTCACCGATTGATTGATTGATTGACTGATTTCATATATAGACGGCCAAATCTGTCTTGATAGTGTACAATTATAAGATGTCAATTAAAACATCCGTTGTAACCAACAATTAAACAACTAAAACAGCCACAGTAATTATTTAGTAATAATAAAACATGGTAAAAACAGACAATCATCATAGTAACAGAAAAAATAATTAAACCAACAATAATAAAAGATGATATCAATGTGCTAGTTAGTCAATGAGCTAGTTAGTTAGTGAAAGAGCTCTATCTTAACTATCTTATGGAATATTATAACAGATGACTGAAACCTCACTTCTAAGGAAATACTATTCCATAAAGTAATAAAAAAGCAATATTTCCTGGTTGCAGCATTACACTTCAAGAAAATGGATACACCCAAAAGTTTTTTCCAGGATGCACAAACCAGGTGGGCTGATTCTATTTGGAGAAGGTGATCCTGTAGGCACCTCCTGTCAAACCATATATGGTCTTATAGGTCAACATCAGCACTTTGAATCATATCCAAAAACCTGTGGTGTGGTTGACCAAGAATTTTGATGAGAAAAAGTAACCGCCACTCTGGAATTCTGGAAGTCAGTAAGGAGGATATTAGATGTTCGTAGCTTGACTCATCTGTTACTATGGTTGCAAATGTGCCGGAAGGTTCCAATGGAGATGATGGACACAGTGTCCAGTTCTATTTTACATGGAATGCCTTGAAGTTCGACCTGCAGTCGCAATTTCTGTTTAAGAGGTCGATGGGCACCCGTGCGAAAAATGCCCCAGCAGCTGGAGCAGAATCCTACTTGGTGCTGCCCCGGGGGCCCCGGTACCTCTCCTGAAAGTCTCGTCCAGTTGGCAGTCCCTCTGGTGACCTTGACAGACAGCAGCGATGTGGACTGGTTTTCCACACGCCTGGCATGTGGCTGTCCTGAAACGGCAATCTATGTGTTGATGGTGGCCTCCACAGCCCAAGCACCTCGGGAACAGAACTGCCTTGTCAGCCGGCCTTGTTCCTCTTTTGTAGTGCCGCTGAATTTTGTCAACTTTGTGGTCAGAGTCAGTGTCTTCAACTCATTCGGCGTCCTCGTGGTGGACGGTTTCTGTAGATGGTGCGCTTTTGGAGGGCCACAATGCCTTCATGGCCCCTCCGGCAGCTTTGTGCGCCATGACCTCCTTAAGAGGCCTTAAGCCTCTTGAAGTGAGAGAGTCTCCTTCGCAAAGAGTTTTAATTTTATTTATTTTTTATTTTATTAGATTTATATACCGCCCCTCTCCAAGGACTCGGGGCGGTGTACAGGGCAATTAAAACAGTAACAACACGCCAGGTGTAAAAATTAAAATAAGATTAAATCAATAGCCCTAAGTAATAAATACAATCTAAAATTTAATTTTTTAAAAAAATTTAAACACTAAAATCCAATCCCTCAGTCCTGGCTGGCCTGTTCAAACAACCAAGTCTTCAGGTCATGGCGAAACGAGCGAAGGTCGGGAGCCATCTGGAGCTCAACCGGAAGCTGATTCCAGAGGGCAGGCGCGCCCACAGAGAATGCTCTCCCCCTGGGGGCCACCAGTTGACATTCCTTGACCGATGGCATCCTGAGGAGGCCCTCTCTGTTTATTTCAGCCTGCCTGGAGGCCGTCATTAGACCAGGGGAAAAACCTTTGAACTGAGAAGAACAATGAAAGGTAGGGGGGGTGGAGAGATCTGGTTTGTATCTGCGATTAGAATCTGAAAGGGAGGAAGGAAATGTCGTAAAGGCATGGAAGTTCCCTCTTCCCTTGGAAGGTTTTGACACCTGAACCTTAATTGATCCGGGACTGACCAAATGGACTGAGGAGAGGGGATTTCACTCGGGGACACTTTAAAAGTACCAACCTGTAACACAGTTTTCAGATCCTGTCCAGATTTACCACTGACAATTATGTTTTAGTAAAAGTTCCTTTTTGGACAATTCTGTCTCCAAGAGTTCTTTCCTAAGACGTGGATTGGGGTGGGTCCTTACAGACACTCAGTTGTATGAATCAGAAGCATGAGTCGGGACTTCCTCTTAAATCAGGCTCCAGCCAGCTGCCTTTAACTACTCCCTGCTGGGCAAGGAGTCTTAGTGAGCATCTTCTGTTCTCTTCTCAACCCATTTAGTTCAACGGCTTTGTGGTCATGTCTCATAATCTGACTGTTCCAATCTGATCCATTCTGATCAGTCTCAGATAATTCCTGGCTTAGTGTTCCTTGAAGCTGACACACCACAGGTTCAGCTGGAGCATCTTCCTTGGAGTCCCAGGCTATGACATGAATAGGATAAAATAAGATGAAACTGAATCTTCTAAGAACAAGATTTTCAACATCCAGGAGCTTCAAGTATGGAACTCTGAACTCTGTTGCTACTTCTGAAAGGATTGATTTGTGACCTAGTGGGCTTTCTTGACTGATGACTGTTGCTTAAGTTGAGGTCAAGTCCAGAGTAGCCTTTCCCAGGTTCATTTTATGTGCCAGTTATGAACCTAGCTGTAACATGATATCTTGCTTGTAATAATTCATGTTTTGATCAGCAATCAGTTGGGCTGGAGATACCAAACTCTATACAGGATCCCCATTGGAAACAACCCAGAAAAAGCAGCTGGTCCAGAATGCAGCAATGGAATTGTTGACAGGACAATCCTGTTATGGAAGACTTAGACCACTGTTCAAGTCACTGCCCTGGTTAACAATAGCTTCTGGACTCAGTGTAATCAATATCTGTTGCTCTCTCTCCATTCAAAATGCTGGTATCTTCCTTCCCCTGTTCTGACCACTTTCTACAGGGAGACGATCGAGAGCATCCTGTCATACAGCATCACAGTCTGGTTTGGAAGCATCACTGCTTCAGACAGGAAGGCGGTGCAGAGAGTGGTGAGAATGGCCGAAAAGATCATTAGCAGTTCCCTCCCTCCCATCCAGGAAATAGCACAGAAGCGTTGCTTGAGCAGGGTCCATAAGATTATCTGGGACACTACATGACCTGTTTCCCTTGTTACCTTCTGGGAGGAGGCTTTGTGGTATCCGCAGCAGAACATCCAGATTCAGCCATAGTTTCATTCCATACAGCATTAACCTTGTGAACTCTCAAGCTTCCTCCTTCCATTATATATTCAAGATGGACAGTATTTAATATTTATATGTTATGTATATGTAGGGGAGTGGGTCTATACATATCTGTATATAGTATGCTTAGGTGTGTGTCATGTATGTGTTCCACTTTGAGAGTGGGCAACTAAATTTCATTTTTGATGTGTGCCGTTGTGCTCACAGTAAAAAATGACAATAAAGGTTATCTTATCTTATCATCTCATCACTATAGAGTGAAGGACTGGATTATATCAGGCAGCACATCACCAATGTTGAATGTTCCTATCTGGTAAGAAATGAGAAACTCCACATTTGTCAGGCAGAAGAAATCAAGACTGACACAAGGAGTTACTTCAGAGTAGTTTCTTTATTACTGTTCACTTATAGATGGGAATGTTGCATTAATCTGCATAACCATTAGATACCCAGGTGAAAGATTAAGGAGGGTCTGCCCTGGTTCTCTTCCTGCGTACCAAAGATTCCAAGCTGATTTGCCTCTTTGCTCCTTGAGAAAGACCCCCTCCCTCTGGAGACTCTGTACTATATTCCTCCACATTTTTTATCTGAGGTTCAGGGAACATGGACCTGGGAGAAGCCTTCTCTGTTGCAGACCCTCTGCTTTTGAACTCCAGGCCCCTGGAGTTTTGGGTTGCCCCTCCCTTCCTGGCATTCGTGCAACTGTTGAAAGAATACTTTTTCATGGTGCTTTTAACCAGGACTGAATATTTCTGGAACCAGTTGGGGGATTTCTATTATTGTATTGTATCTTTATTTTTTGTTTTTATTCTATATTTTACTTTGTTGCATGCCACTTGGAGACTACAATCTAGGCAAGTTGCAAAAAAAGATAAAATAATTAATGTACTTCAATGATCTATGTGAAGGGTGAGAAAAAATTAGAAAACCAATAAAATAAAATCAATAAACGTTCAGGAGAAAAGAAAAGACTACATCAAGCAAGATTCCCCCCTCCCCCCCAAAAAAAAAGAAAGAAAAGAAACCTATGATTTTTTTCAGTCATAGAGACTGAAGAGATGGAAAATATAAATATTGCAAAAATTTTAATTTGCACAGACAAGGAGAGCTTTGATAGTTGAAATCTTATAAATGTTGTTTTTGAATATTCAATTACAGAAAAAATGATCTATAGTACTTTATCTATCAAAACTGACCACGCTATCCTTGAAATGAACCAATATAGCAAAAACCTACAATGAGTTTAATATTTGTGTTAAGATAATGAAATACAGTTGGAAACAAATAACTTACATCTTAGATAGAAAATCTGCAAAATCAAAATTGCGGTCTAATCCATAAAACTGGAAAGTGGCTGAATATGAGAAGTAGCGATATATGAGCATATGCACAGGTTTAGTAAAATCCTCCTAAGCCTTTAGATCATGAATCAGGATCCTGAACAAGTACATCATTCTTTTAAGGCGACCTTCTCAATCACAAGATCCACACAGAGAAATATTACAGTAGATAATTTTCACAATATTGAAATCTTTTTGCAGCCTTCAATCACTTGAATACTTGAGCCCTCAATCACTTGAGGTTCAAGTGTGATTCTGAAGTATCTTTCTGGGGAAGCCTTCTGAAGATATAGTAGATATCCTTTTGCCTTTATGGATAACTTTAAAGAATCCAGTGGGGTTTATCTTTAAAACCATTCTTAGCACCCAAAAGAAAAAAGGATACTTAGTCAGAATGCCATATTTGCAGAGGGTTGCAACTTCTTGGGAAGAGAAGGCAGCAGTTATCTACAATCCCTTGAACTTCATCTCCTTATGAAAAGGGCATCAAAGCAGAAGAGAAGCTAATGACATAAGATCACATTTTAAAACTTATTTAAGATTTAGGTTTGATGGACAAATTTTCAAGAGTCCTAAAACCTGAACATTTCAAACTGAGAACAGATTGAACAGATTTTTAAAGCAAATGTTTTAATCCATCCTGACTTTCTTTCTGTTTGACTTGAGGAATAATAATAATAATAATAATAATAATAATAATAATAATAATAATAACAACAACAACAACAACAACAACAACAACAACAACAACAACAACAACAACAATGTTGGAAGTTACCTTGGAGGTCATCTAGTCCAACCCCCTGCTCAGGCAGGAAATCCTATACCATTCCAGACAATTGGCTGTCCAGTCTCTTCTTAAAAACATTCAAACTTCTGGAGGCAGGTTGTTCCCCTGGTCAATTGTTCTAACTGTCAGGAAATTTCAACTTTTGTGATCTTCTGACAAGCAAAGTTCAGATTCAGATTCACTTAACAACCATGTTACTAACTTAACAACTGCAATGATTCATTTAATAACTGTGGCAAACAAGGATGTAAAAATGAGATAAAATTCACTTAACAACTGTCTTGCTTAGCAACAGTAATGTTGGGTTCAATGCTGGTCCTAAGTTGAGGATTACCTGTAGTGACTTCTGTCCAGTGTGCAATGGCTTTGTTATTCACCTAAAGGACAGTAATAAGCAATTTCAGGCAACGTTTATCCGAACAATCAAGCCACTTTACTTTCCCAGTTCGGTGAAACAAATTTAGCAAATTTACTAATGCCCCTCCTCTCATACTGAAAATAATTCAGAAGTAATACTTTTTTTACGGACACACATAAGCAAAAAAGTATCCTTGGTTCCACCAACAAACTTTAAATCTCTGCTTTCCCTAAGTGAAGAATCAAGATTTGCTACTGGACTTTCTGGGGAATGATTAGTTCATTCCTTTATTCAATAATCCTCACCCTTTCCCCTTCCTTGTTTTTATATTAAATTTTTCTTTCTCCATTCTACCATTCCCATCTTTAAAATAAATGGATAAAGGGCAAGGGTTTTAAAATCAATTCATAAGCTGATGTAAATAATAAATTATAAAGCAGTTATTGTTTTGCTAGATGTCACATCCTTTCAAAATTTATGTTAGGGAAAAATATTGCCAGTAGTGCCTCATGTATGAAGGAGTTCTAGGCTTGATCGTAGTGAACCAAATAGAGACATAAGGCTGGATGGAAAGGTATTTTCTATATTACAGCAAGTCTACTTTTATAGAATCAATTATATCTTGTCTCCAATTTTAATAAATTGGAGCAATTTATTGAAGCATTTTAAAAAGCCACCTTATAGCTTCTCACTACTATGACAGAATGTTTTTGTTGAGAAGTACACTATGAATAAACAAATGAATATTATTTAGGACAGACTCATAGCCCAAACACCAATTAAAAATTCTGGAACTAAGTTTAAATCTAAGTTTTGATTTAACTGAGAATATCTTGATATCAGGGCTGAATTAATAAAAACTATATAAGGCCTACATTTCATTTATTTGAAATGGGGGGAAAAGTCTCATATGGTGTTGCTAAAAAGAATGAATCTGGTAATTCAACTGGACAGTTAAAATAACTAGCTGAAATGGTCAAGGACAAGATTTGTGCTGTATATTGGATTTTTAATCCCCAAAAAGCTACTTGTGGTTTGGATAGAACAATACCAGCAAAGGTATGGGTTGAAAATTTGTATGTCTTATTTAGTGAACATGCAAGTGATTCCAACTTTCTTGAATTTAGTCTCCTCCTGAACACTCCAGATGTGTTCTGCAGTTAAAAAATGGCAAAAAAGCCGAGGTAGATTTGTTTCCAGCTGAATTAGATCAGGTAAATTCTGAAAGGTGGGCTTCTATACTGGAATCTTTATTTATTCCTATTGATCACTTCCTACAGACCTCCAAGGCATTAGAGTTGGTCAATTACAATGGCAATTTAGAAGGAGGGAGACAAAACTGATCTGACAAATTTCCACCTAATTACTCTACTAAGTATAATCAGTAAATTGTACACCAGGCATATTTATTGGAAATTTTTGACTTCCTGGTGTAGAACAATGCACTGGCTAACAAGCAAGCTGGTTTTGAACAGAAGGCTCAACACTTGAGGAGTGTATAATTATTAGAATACTTTTAGTACTTTAAGTACTCTTCTAGTGTACTCTAATTGCCCCTGGTATTCTTTTTATTGCTTTAATGGATTGAATGGTAGTGTTGATTCAATCCCCAACAATGGACTTTGGGGGCAAAACTGGCATGTACGATGACTCCCTACACTATGACATGAATGTATCTTAATGCAGGTTAGATGCAGTACTTGAGAATTTATGTGTCAAACTGTATATTGCCTGTTTTTTCTGCCTCAAATGCTATTCATACAGAGATAAAACAAAAGTTATATACTGTCCTGCCTTTTCCCTCTTCCCTACATTTATCTGAGTTTTACAGTACAAGCTTTTACACCCAGCAATCCTGGCAAATAAATGTTTCAGACTTTCTATACACCGATGATGCAACCATCCAATCAATGCAAGTAGAAATAAGGTGGAACATTTAAGTCCATTCTTCATATTATAGAGAGGAAATATCAAAACAAACATATGGGTCTTCACTAACAGTAAAATATTTATTATTAAATGTGTATACTGCCCAACTCCATTATACAGGATTTGCAGCAGTACAGTCTAAACCCTTGCAGGTTTTCAATACTTTATTGTACCTGGAATATAGACTAGCTTCTTTGCAGACTGACTTGCAGCATTGTTTTTCAAAATTTTGACAATTCCCCCCCCAAGGCTCCTTTACCTGCTTGGTTCTTTTGGATAGTCTTCTAACAAGCTGTTAGAAAGGTATTGAACTGACTCAAAACTATTGTGGATTCAACCCAATATTTGATCTCTCTGTGTTCCAAGAGGGGTAAAATGCAGGTGAGGCCATGTGGGTTTGACACTGATCAGAGAAAAATCTGAATCCAACCCACATTATTGTGGTGATGGGGTCTGTCTGGGAGACCTTTCACTCCAGCTTTCTGTTTAGTTAACATCTTATGTTTGGACAGCCTATTCTTTGGGCAGATTTAATGCTCCGCCATCCATGTTAATGGCAAGGAGATATAATAGCATTCCTATGCAAGTGTGTTTACGCCGGCGCCTGATGTGGGAAATTGAGACAGTTATGTATGCATTACTGCACTACCCATTCTGTACATCTTGGTGCACATATTTAATAATGACCTTTTTAGCCAATTGCCTCGGTTGGCTGGATATAGAGAGCATTACCCTCTTATGAACTGATTTATTCTCAGACATCTCCAGCTGGATGTGGCTAAATTCTGTTCTACCACTGTTGTTGTTTGGGGGTTATCGTTATACAGCAAGTGAAACCTCCTGCTCCCTTTATACCGTATATTGCTTTTTTAAAATCAAGTGATTTAGTTTAGCTTAATAGTTTGAGAAATGTATTTTTGCTTTTTTTAATCTCAGTTGTTTCCACTGCTCTTTGACCCTAAATAAAATTTAAATACGGTAAATGTCCTCTCGCAAAGATCTGCATCTCATAAGAGAGCTAAAAATTTAGAAATTGAGGATAGATATAGTTTGGGATAAAAAAGTTTCATAGTTACTGCTATTCTTTAAGAACTATCTCATATACATATATGATTGCTTGAGATGGAACTTGGAAAATGATTAGGACTTAATGGGCTTAAACAGAGTGGAATCTAATCTGGCCCTGTGATTTGATGAGAACATTTGCTGCATAAAGTGAGGAATGCTTTGTACTGGTATTGTCCCAGAAGAGCTGCATCATGTCAAACAAAAATCTGTCTTATAAATAAGGGAAGCAATATTGGTAATGTCAAAACTGTTAGCAGCTCTAAGCAAATCGAGGCATAAACACCTGTTATATAGCAGCGGCAGATGCTCTAGCATTAGGGGAACAGCAGTCAGTGGGCAAAAGGCAGCATGGCATGAAATCACAGGAGGTCACCTACTCAAATGATGGCTTTGGATGACTATTCAATCAAAATACTGAAGGATACTGGTTTCCAGAGGTTTCTCCATTTCACTAAATCTGACTATGATACTGAGAATGTCTCTATTGCTACGAACAGAAGGACTTGATCTCAGCATGCAGAGGTTGAGCTGGGGTAGCATCTGCTTCTTGCCTTACCTTTGTTGGCTACGTTGTGATGTTGTTTTTATGCTGTGGGGGGTGACCGGTTGTTTCTTTAGGTAATGATTTTTATTTCATTTTTAAGGGATGGAGATTTTCAGTCTTTAGAGTATTTCTGGGAGGACAGTACAGACGTTTAGTAAATACAAATACATAAATAAGACTCGGTAAAAAGTGATGTGAGCTAATATTTTCCACTGTTGTCCATACTAAACCCAGTTTAGCTGTGGGTTTTCTTCAGTGAACACAACCCTATCATGCCTTCTCTCCATTTGGGAGAACCATTCCTTGTCTTGGATGAGGGCCTTTGTGCAACTGCTGGTTATGTGTCACTTATGCCTTTTCCTGGACCAACAAGTCCTGCTCACAGTCATCCATGTCTAGACAGTTCCCATCCTGTCTACCATAATGTACTCTACATGGGGCTACCCTTTAAAACTGCCCTGAAGCTTCAAAATGCAGCAGACCTCATTGGTTTTCTACAAGTCTAGATTTAAACACATGCCACCTCTCTTGTGAGAGGTGCATTGGTTGCCAATTTGAAGGTCCAATTCAAGGTGCTGGTTGTTTCTATATGGTTTGGGACCAGATTATGTAAAGGACTTTTCATCGAAATAGATCGTTTTTTTCCGTTATATTTACGTGGCTCACAAGAGTGTGGAGGCAGGGTATGTTATTCTTTAAGGAGATCCATCCAATGGGATGATTGAGTTGGGCAGCCATATAAAATTTATTAATAATAAATCAGGAATGCTGAGAGGTTATCTGCATATCTTTTTGATAGTCCCCACAATGAATTTGTGCTACTTCAGTGAGCTAGAAAAAGCAGACAGGAAGCTTTAGATGGCAACAGTTGCATTGTGGGATGTCCTATCCCTGCCAACCAGCATCTCAAATGAGACAATGTTCTTTCTTCAGGGCAAGTGACATTATTATATCCTCTTTGCTTTTGCTTACCTTAGTCTCTTTTGAAGGGTGACTCTACTGCTTTTTAAAAACTATACTGAAGGGTTCCTCAAGTCTAGCCTCTTCTAGTTTTCCTAGAGCCACCTATTCTTCTCTCCCACAAACAAGCACTCATGGCTAGCAAGAATACTGCTGGCTCCCAATTAGGTTCTGAGTAGCTTGCTCTAAGGTCCTATGATGTTGCACCATAGGTGACTCTTGATGGCCACCCAGCCAGACAAAAAACTTCTGCCAACCTGAACCAAAGGCTCACTGCTCTTTTGAACTTCTTTGGTAAAAAGAAATTGGGATTCTTGGGTTGTTATGGGAGGTTGTGCATCTGATGACATTGTCTAGAATGGTATTTTAGAGTTGCACATACACAATAGCTACAGCTAACAGAAAATAAACCTTGCTGTTGAGATAATTCACACAAACAGCTCAGTAGCTATCACAGATTAGTATCTTTCAAATTGGAACATGCTAGAAGAACTTTTCACTATGTTACCATCTTGTTTAGAAATGACAGGGCTGCCACGTATTTACCCTTTTTGATTGTCAGTATTGTTCTTGCTGGATTATATCTGACATATGTAATTAATGTTTTAAAGGTCTGTCAAGGTAACTTTCAAGCTTTAAGACCATGTTGCTAGAAGGCTTAAGACAAATGGCATAGACTTGCAGGAAAATGCAGGAATACGTGTTTATCTGAGAAAAAAGGAGAATTGGAGTGCAATCAACTCCCACGCTGACAGTAGACTTCATAAAGGGTTTGGGTTGAATAAAAATGTGGGCTGAAAGCCCAAATACAAAAAGCTGTTTTGTAGCCTCAGCTTGTTGTGAACGAACAAATCATAAAGAAGTGGATGCCACATTTTGACGGAAAATAAATCAAGATTTCACTACAGCTGATGAATTTGGAATATTGGAACTTGGATGATGACTTGGCACAACAGCTTCATATGACGAAGGAATACATATGTTTTGCTTGCAAGCAAGTGAAACCATCTAGAGGGTTTAAAGATAACATTTTGCTCATACAAGTACAATAATTGGAGAAAATTACAACAAAAAAGCAGGAAAAGAAGTAAATCTTTCTCCAGCCTCATTCCAGTTTCCTCCTTCCTCATGAGAGAAGCCTAATCTGAATGTCTATAGCCTGCTCTCCATTTCACTAAAATTAAAGTTCGAAACTTGGATGCTTCCTTCTTATGATGATTACTCTACTTTATATAACAACTCATCTGACAAAAAATTATGCAAACTATTGTGAAAACTTTCAGTTCATGTCCCTGAACTGGCTTAATAAATATTCACAAATACATTTTGTGAGACAAGAGTGTATAATCCTGAGCTAGTTCTTCAGTAATTTAACAATATTTGGAGCAAAATTAGATGTGATAGGAACAGATACATATAATGGGTTACAGGGGTCTCATTTTAATAT
Organism: Vipera ursinii; assembly: GCF_947247035.1. Taxonomy (NCBI): domain Eukaryota; kingdom Metazoa; phylum Chordata; class Lepidosauria; order Squamata; family Viperidae; genus Vipera; species Vipera ursinii. The sequence continues at coordinate 189,776,130 of NC_139513.1, read as the reverse complement.
GAAATGATAAGCAGAAGTGAAAGGAATTATGCTCAATCCTCTCTTATCTTACTGTGTTAAATTGAGATAATATTCAAAACCTAAACTTCTGTCACTGGTGCAAATACATTTTGGCCAAACTGAATGCTGCTGAGAAGGAGAGAAAATGGTAGGCCAGTATTGGAGCTTTGTCTGAATTGAGAACAGATCAAATAGTCTGAAATTTCTATTTCAGGTCCAAATCCTAAGTTAATTGATGTGGCTTGCAGGGACATTCACAGTTCAGGCTGATTATTTGGTCAGAAGAGACAGACTCTATTTTCAGAAAGATGCTTCCCCACCCCCACCCCGGTGTTTCATAGAATGGCCATATGAAGGCCATTCTAGAAACAGTCCCAAACTACATCTGCTAAGTATGCTTCTTAACAGTTAAAACAAGTTTGACATGATCACTTGCCAGCTGATATGGTAAATAAACCAAACTAAATACAATTCCCATCTGACTTGGCCAATAATAAAAAAAATATTATTTTATTAAATAATAATTTTAAAAAATCTATTCAAGAACTGCCAGATCCAAAAGAGTCCTGGGAAAGGGGTGACAGAAACCCCCCCCCTCATATTTCTGTGGATTCACATATCACTGGAATAGTTTTTATTTTCTCAGATTAATTATTTGTATTTTAAGGTGATGGTGGAAGAATGCTGTATTTGAAATCACTAGATGAAAAGATTGAATTTTTACTGTCTCAATGGTGGGTTCTGTTATTTATTATAGTGTGTTTAATGTTTTATTATTTATTTTAAATTACAACCATGCTTAGGATAAGTATTATGAAGAGCAAAATATTAAAACTTAAATAAACATGTCTATCCCAACATTCAAAAGGTCACCTCTGAGGTTCCCTTTTAAAGATATGAGATGTGAATTTATAGGTGTTAAGCAAAGGACTAGCAATATTGCTAGATCTGTATGTCAGCTGTCATTTACAGTCAGTTTTAGCTGTGCATCAACTGTAATAACATTAATGACAACAGCAATAGCAACAATGGAGAACAGGAATTGTTATAATGGGCAAGAGTAACAGCCTTTGTTTGATGTTAATTGCAAAGACTTGTTCCTGCTGATGTGATAAAACATATCAAGGCTGTAATGCTTCTGAATGGTTCTTCAGTATTCTTTATTCAGTAATGTGAGTTACTGCTCTAAATTCTTTTTTTTAAAATCATGTAATGTGACCGTTTTAGCTAAGCTATAAGCCATATTCAGACACATTTAGAATTTTTCAGAAATACTATCAGAATGGCATCTGTAACAAGCTGTGATGATGAGGTCCACACTGACATGTGTGCCATGTTATTATAGCACAAAGAATGCAATTTTGTGCTTGCATCATGGTGTCTGATGATTCCCCGTGTACACCCATTGCACCATCAAACTTCTGTCTCCTTAGGGTTTAGATATGTGTCACAGTATTTACCTTTAAACCATTCCTGAAGTAAAAAGTGTCTTTCTCTTTTTACTAAAAGACAAGAATACTATAAGTTAGAAAAGGCTGAAGTAGGATCAAAAGATCCTAAAGGTGCACATCATAGCATTCATTGAATCAAACCATTAACACATCTCTATATCAAGACTTAGGAAAAAAAATTGTTTATCAGGTCTGTCTGTACGCATAAGAAGGTATTTGAGCTGTCCTTTTCAGTTAATTGAAAGGGTTTCTGAATATATATTTCTCTGCACTTTTCCTAATCTAATTACTTACTTAATAATTCATGTCTCATGGACAGCAGAGAATAATGGGCAGATTATCTGAGATAATGCTTTCTTGATTCCCAGGCTGTAATCTATTTTTATTTTCCTTTTATCAATGTATACATTTTGGGGGACAGATTAATATGGATAAAATCACACTCTCATTTTTGATATTTCTGTGCATTTTTTATTTATTCATTCATCCATTTCTTGTCATTTTTTGGAGGCTTGCTACTAAAGAAACACCTAATGAATAAAAAACTATGTCATCTTGCATACGATGGTCATTTGTAGCTCTGGATTCACTGACAGCCTATTGCCCTGTGCTAGGCAAATAAATATTGGAGATTTTTCTGTAAGTATTACACTTTTGCCAGAAGAATTACATTCAGCCCAATGTCCAAATGCCATTTATTGGGAGATTTTATGTACTCGATTTGGCAGAGTCCTCCATATCAGATGATAGTCTTGTCTGTTGCAATAAAGTAACACATAAGGGAAAAGGTAAGATTAAACCTCTTTCCTCTTTCATGCTAGTTGTTTATGGGAAGGTGATTTTTTTTAATGTGACATAGTATATATCTAGCCCTCTAAAAGCAGTGGCGACTGACTATCCAGGAGAGTTTAAAACATTGAAACAATAACCTGACTTTAATTAGATTTTTATCTTTCTAAAACCTGAGGACTAAAAGATTTCCTATTTTTGTTGAAGATTTGGGTTTTCACTTAAAAAAAAGATGTAAAATTGGAAAAATAACTATAAAAGTCTTGGATTTAAAAAAGAAAATCATATACGGTATGGGCAACATCTTGTGGCTAAACCTGATACTACAACCTGTTATTGTCTAAAAGAGACTTGGCTTGAAGCCCAGACTATAGACAAGACTTGCAACCTTGGCAATCAGCTGTGAGAAGCCCAGCTGTGTTCTACACTCTGTGATAAAATTATTTTTATTTTCTGACTGTAAAGCTTTTAATTCACACCACTAAGAGAACATGGATGAAGATCAGGAACAGATTTTATTTATGTTGAAAGCCATTCATGAAACTATTCTTACAGTCACTGATGCTACAGAAAAGAACAAAATGTTAGCCTAGATATACGAACCCAAACTTTGATCACAACCAAAGAATTAACTACAGAGAATATAATAGAAGTGGAGCAATTAAATATTATGATAGAAGACTCAACTGATCAACAAACACAGTTAACGGAAAACCCAGAAAAGGGATTGACAACTTTGAAAATGGAAAAGACTTTCTATATAAACCAGAAGAAACTTGAGGATCAAGAAGAAGAACAGACCAAAGGGAAGATAAACACTTTAGGACAAATATGCCGAGAGAGAAAAATAGAGAGACAATTTGTTAGCCCCTTTTAAAAAATGGTGACTGGACACCCATTCTTACTTGAAACAATATATAGGCCTTTGATCTATGGTGCTGGAGAAGGCTCCTGCAAGCCCCTTGGACTGCAAGGTGATCAAACTGGTCAGTCCTAGAGGAGATCAACCCTGACTGCTCTTTAAAAGGCCAGATCCTGAAGCTGAAACTCAAATACTTTGGCCACCTAATGAGAAGGAAGGACTCACTGGAGAAGAGCCTAATGATGGGAAAGATTGAGGACAAGAGAAGAAGGGGACAACAGAGAATGAGGTGGCTGGATGGAGTCACTAAAGTAGTAGGTGTGAGCCTAAATGGACTCCAAAAGATGGTAGAGGACAGGAAGGCCTGGAGGAATGCTGTCCATGGGGTTGTGATGGGTCGGAAATGACTTCACAGCTAACAACAACAACAATAACAGAGGGAGATCTATACGATAATTTAAAAACATGGATATGGAAGGTGTATTGGCAAAGAAAGAAAGGTTGAAGAAAATTGGGGCTTTGATTTATTAGTAATGATTAAAATAGAATATGCTTGATTTGACAAGATATGTACTTTGAATATTAGATTGTGTTATGAACTGAGATAAAGAAAACTTTGGTTATTTTAAAATTTGGAAGTATAAATACTAAAAGTTAAATTTGAATATTGATTTGTTTATAAAGATTGAATGTAAAGCGATTTAAGATATATATAAGCTAAATAATATATTGATAAATGTAATAAACATGTTTTTACATAGCTGATATAATAAAAACTGTACTAGCTTAAATATGCAATAATAGGCATTAAGAGAAAAAGATAAGAAGTATTTGATGTTGAAAAGAGAAAATTTGGTTACTAAATTTAAGATGTTTGGAAATTAATAGGAAATTAGAATGTTATACTGTATTATCAATTAGTTGATGTAAGATAGTGAGAAATAGAATATATCTAAATAGATAAGATGTATATTCTGAATATTAGACTTTGTGATGAATTGTGAAAATAGGAACGTTGGTTATTCAAAACTTGGAAATTATAAATATTAAATGTTAAAGTTAAATATTAATGGGAAATTAAAAATTGGGGAAAACTAATTAGGACATTGATTGTCTATAAAGAATGAATGTTAAAATAATGATATGTATAAGCTAAAAATTATTGATAAATGTAAGAATGTCATTTTTATTTAATTGATTTAATAAGAATTGTATTAGTTAAAACAGGAGACAGTAAATGCTAAGGTTAAAAGAGAGGAAAAATGTAATGTAGTAGCTTGAAATTTGTACTAAGGATACTTGTATGTTATTGTATTATCAATTAACCCAGCCGCCACATTGCTTTTTAAATACTGAAATGTAAAACTAGAAAATCAATAAAACTTTTTTTTAAAAAAGCAGTGGATCTCCTGGCACCTTAAAAATTATAAAATGAATCTTGGGGGAAAAACAAAACCATCCAAGGACTGAAGTATGTTTTAGGAGATGCATGAAGCATATCTTGGTGAGCAAGCATGACTATACAGCAGAGAGGGAAAAATCAAGAAAGATTAGATGGAAATGAAATGCCAAAAATTCAGATTGTGACAATTGCAGTAAACCTTAAATGTATTCAGAGTAAGTCTAGTGATTATGACACCATAAACTCATGTTGTCTTTAACATAGTCAGTGTTCAAATTTAAATATACTTCCATGGCATAAATTATGGAAGCAAGAAACTAGGAAAAAAGAAATTGTGTAGAATAAAAAACAGCTGAATAAAAAATAAAAAGTAGATCCAAAGTGTTATAAAAGAACTAATAGTACAGAAATTTTAACTGTTGAATGATTACAATACTGTATTGTTATAAAGGTAAAGGTAAAGGTTCCCCCGCACATGCATGCTAGTCATTTCTGACTCTAGGGGCCGGTGCTCATCTCTGTTTCAAAGCCGAAGAGCCAGCGCTTGTCCGAGGACATCTCCATGGTCATGTGGCCGGCATGACTAGACACCAAAGTCGCACGGAACACTGTTACCTTCCCACCGCAGTGGTCCCTATTTTTCTACTTGCATTTTTTACGTGCTTTCGAACTGCTAGGTTGGCAGAAGCTGGGACAAGTAACAGGCGCTCACTCTGCTATGCGGCAGTCGGGATTCGACCTGCCAAACTGCCGACCATCTGATCGACCAGCTAAGTGTCCTAATCCACTGAGCTACCGCGTCCCTTTATATATTGTATATATATATATATATATATATATATATATATATATATATATATATATATATATATATGTATGTATACACACACACACACACACACACACACACACACACACTTATATATATATATATATATATATATATATATATATATATATATATATATATATATATATATATATATATAATGTTATATTATGTATTGTTATATAATAGCTGTAATCATCCTTGCATATCTTGATTAGTTAATACCTGCCCTGGGATGAAAGTCTTTAGTTTACTTTTATCCAGAAATGATAACATCATTATTCAGCAGTTTGATACTGAAATATTTCTTTGAAATTTCTTTGACAGATCATTGACATCAGAGCTGTCATAAGACATCAGGAGTGAATTTGCTGAAATTGTGTGTATCATTTCTCAGTGAAAACATTACAAGTGGTAAACCAAAGAAAAATGAAAACCAGAAATGATGATTTATCACTTCTTGCCACAAATCCACCTGCAAAAATTCTCATTCATTTGGTGGTCTTCCAACATTAATTGCTGTTTCGGATCTAGAGAGAATATTGAAATGATATGTTCTTTTCTAAAATAAAAATACTAGCAAAACAGTAGTAGGAAAAGTAGCAATAGCAGTAGTTTTATTTAACATTATTTGTCAGATATGACATACACAAACAGCACTAAAAATATCATAGAAAATTAAAAATAGCCATGAAATCAAAAAGAAAATAATGATTAAAACGGAAGAGGGAAATTATATTAATCTGATAATGTTACATTAAGGTAGGCAGTATGACTTTTTATCTCTGGGCCAAGGACCTCAGATTGAGCATTATTTGATCAACTTGATGATGATGATCATCATCATCTGAGAAGTGTAATCATTAATGTGAATAGTTTTCAATGTTTGGTGCATATTTTATGTCAGATAAAAACTGAACATCTGTCTGTATAGCTGCTAGGCAAAATTTGGACACAAACATGTAATATTGGTTCGACAATCTGTTAGAAGGAATGAAATATACACCTTGTCTTTCCTGCCTGGAAAATCTTTTTTTAAAAGGGATAATTAAAATGGTTCATAAATTCCTGTAGAAATTATAGAATGATAAGACATGGTCTGCATCCTCCTTTGCAAGAAAACCTCAAGGTCAAAGAATAGGAGACCTTATAACATCAATCTTCAATAACAGCCGAAGATCGGCCAGTCTAGGAAGAACATTCTGCAATGTCTAGGACTTGCCCTGCCCTACTTAGATATTTCCACATCTTAAATCATCTTGGGCCCATACAAATCACTTGGGGTCATTCTATGTCCAGAGCTTTCTATTTCATGATTTTTGTGGCTCACTCCTATCCCAGTGGTTGTAGAACATCCTAAGAAAGACCATAAAGAAATATGTTTTTTTTTCTGTCTTCCAAAGCAAACAGAAGCAATGTCTTCTAATCAGTGCAACCATGTTAGAAACATAGTTTGAGACTTGCAAAATTGCTCTCAAAATGTATATTGCATTTTCTCTGCTGAAACATAATTGGAATAGAGATGGATTTGCACACTGTAAAATAACTATGCCATTACTCTGATCATAATAATTTCAGCATGGCAGAGATGTAATGGGATGTTAGACACGCCCAAACTTCCTAATTTCTTTACACCTTGAAGTATTTAACCCCTGTTTTCCCCTTGCCATATGTACTTACTGTAGACGTATCTTTTTGCCATTGTTTACATCCATTGCCAAAAGAGGTATTAATTCATTTTTATCACAGAAATTTTCCCCAGAGATGACAATTATAATTTCTTCCATTTGAATACATTTGTATTGTGTTCACTGACCAGAATTACAACAAAATCACATTAAAATAAAATAAAAACAAAACAAAATTAAATACTAGAATTGGTGGTGACATCATCAGTGGTATAATAAAAAGTCTGCCTAATTTTACAGGCAGTGTAACAAAATTTAGTTATGCTCAAGGAGACTGAATCATACTGATCTGATAACAACAACTGTACATAAATTTCCCAGGTGTTTTACCAGATAAGGAATTTTAAGGTGGGTCCTTGAGATCTAATAGAGGGCATAATACAGCAAGAAATGAACTGGAGCTTTTAACATATTCTCAACTCACACGGGACTTTTTTGTGCCAGAGATGGAGAGATGTCTACGGAGATTCTCAGTCATCCAGGTCATGGTGGTCCCAAAAGTGCTGTTTCAAGAGGCAACTGGATTTTCTTGTTCATTGAAGATGTTTTGCTTCTTATCTAAGAAGTGGATTGAGAACTGAAGAAGCTTCAGGAAAAACAAAGAAAGTCCACTTGCCTCTTGAAAAAGCACTTTTGGGACTGCAATAGACAAAGTGTTGAAGCATGCTAAAGTTAGTGTTCTTCTGAATTTGGAAACCATTATGTGGTACAGGTATCTTACTGACTTCTAAAAAAGGGCTTGTCTGCTCAGAAAACGTTCTTTTTTCTTCTCAGAAAAAAAAAGATGTTAGAGTTTTTATGAAATTGTCCTGATTTGTAATTGTCCTCAATAAAGAAAGAATTCTAACCTATGAAAAATAACTTTGACCAATGTGTTATGATATAGGTCAATACACTTGTTTCGGCTTTTGATAACTCTGCCTCCCTCCTTAATACTATATTTGGAAAGCAAGGGGCTACCTGGAAGATAGCCCTTAGGAATTTAGATTGGACCTTTCTAGAGGAGTAAAGCTGGGCACCAGAGTAATTGTGCATGAGCCTTAGCTGCATATAGCTTCCCTGCCACTGGGATATACTGTGCTCCTCTGGTGAAGTGAATTGCAGCTGTTGTTTTTTGAGCATTTGGTATGATACAATTTTGGTGCACACTGCATTTTGTGGAAGCATGAAAAACTATGCCCAAGTATTTAAAATATTTCACTTGTTCAGTACTCTGACCATTTATCCTCCAGGTGTGCCATTTTGGTCTCTTTGCAATAACCAGGGTCTTAGTTTTGCTACAGTTGATTTCAAGTGCTTCCTTGGAACAGTAATTGGCCAGAGCTTATTTAAGTCCAATTAACCTTTGTGAAAGAAGTACTATGTCACCAGTATACAATAAAGTTGCAGTGTCTGTTTGATAGTTTTTTTTGGGGGGGGATGTTCTAATTAATTTATTTTGGCCACAAGTGGATTTATGTGCAGATTAAATAGCAGGGGAAATAAAATACCTCCTTGCCTCCTTTGTGAGTTGGAATCTCATTAGTGTGATGGCCTTGTGTACTATATCAAACTTTGATTCTAGAATTCTTATAAAGATTATGCATAAACAATAGTAACCATCCATGAGTGGTAGTATTCAGAAGCTTAGTCTGTAGCCTTGCTCTGGGAACCAGATCTAAAATCAATAATAGCAGTATATAATACTGCAGTATATAATACACTGTTATACATGTGTATTAAACGGCCAGATCTTGAAATATAAAGGCAACTCCATAGATAGAAAGTCTGGTCCTGAAGTCTGCCTGCCAATATATATTCTAGGTGAACCCAGTCAACTAATTTGTTGTGTAAATGTCTGGCATAGAGCTTATTATACTTAAAAGGTAATAGGACAGTAATTAGCAGGCATGTCTCGGGCTCCCTTTTATAAATCGCCACTATGATAATGAGACCCCAGTCCTCTGGGATTTTCACAAGGTGATCAGCATAAGTAAAAAGGGAGGGAAAATTGGGGTCCACCATTCCAAATCATTGTGTAATATTTTGGGACTAATAAGGTCATTGTCTGGAATTTTGCCAGGCTTTAACTGATTTAAAAGCATCTTTATGTCAGCATTTGAGACTGGGCACCAATTAGGGAGCAGGTTAACATTAAGATTTAAGTTTAATTTTGGAGAGCTTTCTTGTGATTATAATGTCCTAATGTTGGTCCTCCCACACAAATTCCAGTAAGAGATGGGGAATTGAGGGGGAGGGCCTGTCACCATTGGATGGAAAGTTACTAGGTAGCAGAATAGAATAGGATCTCTGGTTTGAGATGCTATTCTCAGCTGCTGCCAAGGAGCTCTAGTGAATTCTTTTTTCTTTTTTGTATTGTTTATTCAGGGCATAAAGTTCTGGCTGGGGTGTTCAGCTGGGTTCTCTTTCTATCATTTGAATTTCCTAATCAGTTTACTCTTGGTCTTAAAACATTCCATATTGGGTTGAGAGAGATAAACCAACCCCCATGTTAATTTCTTCCTCAGTATCCAGGTGGAGGGCATTGGTTGGAATAACTGAATCAATTTGGGTGAATGTCTGTAGAAAGGAATTCCCAGACCTGCCTTTATCTATAGTAGAATGGAATTGCAATGCTGCTTCAGACAAAGGCAATACGAAGTTTGCTCATTGAGTTGCTGAATCCATCTGGCACAGACCAGTCCTTGCTCTAGGTGCACTTCCAAAATTGGAGTAGATTCTCTTTCAAGAAAGCAATTGTTGAATGCTTTTACAACTGTGATACCTGGAAAATTGTCATTATCAGGTAAATTGTATATTTTTTTTTCTATAAGGCTAATTAAATTCCCTGAAAGTAAAGTATAATCAATTAGGGAAAGTCTTCAGTCAACCCAGTGAAAGAATTCACCAGGGAAATCACCACTAATAGATCCATTCAATAGATATAAATTTTGTTTCTTAATTGTTTGCAATCAACACAGCCCCTTGTAATCCCCTTCTGAATCTTCAGATTGCTGGGTTTATAGAGGGGGATTATAACTAGTTCTAGAGACTATTGATGGAACTAAGTAAAAAGTGCAGAGGGGGGATGAAAAACTAGCTGGGAAGAATGGGCTGGGCTATGGAAAAGGTACTGTATTTGCATGTTGAATCAAAGAAAAGAAGATGTAAAAAGATTAAACCCATCCCTCCCCCCCCCTTTTTTAACTGTTGATGGCTGGAATAGAAATTGAATAGAATAGAGCTGGAAGGGAGCTTGGAGGTCTTCTAGTCCAGCCCCCTTCTCAAGCAGAAGAACCATTTCAGACAAGTGACTGTCTAGTCCAGGAGTCCCCAACCCCTGGTCCATGGACCGGTACCAGGCTGCAACATGCCAGCAACCGGTCCGCACAAACAAGCAAAGCCCTATCTGTGGGATGCAGGCAGCAGACAAAACCATGCCCCCGCCGGTCTGTGGAAAAACCTCTCTCCACGTAACCGGTCTCTGGTGCCCAAAAGGTTGGGGACCTCTGGTCTAGTCTCTTCTTAAAAACCTCCAGTGATGGAGCAATCACAATTTCTGAAGGCAAGCTGTTCCACTGGTTAATCGTCCTCACTGTTAGGAAGTTTCTCTTAATTCTAGGTTGCTTATCACTTTGGTCAGTTTCCAACCATTGTTTCTTGTCCTAGATTTAAAGCAAACAGCTTCAGTTTGGTTTTCAACTTCTAAAGTGTTTCTTTGGCAAGGACAGGGAGCCCAGAAAAGAAGAATTCCAGCATCCTTTCAAATATGTAGTGATCCCCCTTTTTCTGCTCTGTCCAGGCTTGAAGGATGGGAGTGGTTGGATTCCCTCATTGGAGGTGCAGAATTGGACAAGCATTTGACTGGGATGGTACAAGGACTTCTGCCTTGGGCAGGGAGTAAGACTAGAAGACCTCCAAAGTCCCTTCTAGCCATATAATTCTATGATTTGTCTCCACCTTTGTATTTAGCTTACAGAAATTATTACATAAATCATTAAATCCTAAAGATACTTATATATGCATTGAATTTGGTCCCCAAGCTGTTAAATTGAGACTTATTTTAAAAAGGTGGAAGATAGACATTGGTCAATAGTAACATAGCATTATTAAATTTTAGCAGCACAGACATTGTGTAGCATACCATAGGGTTTAACTGTGTAATGTCTGAATGTAGCTTAGTTGACATTTGTAAACCATCACACAACCTACCTTGTCCTGCTCCAGGAGTCGCTGCAAGTGAGAAAGACTCATAAAAGGTAAAGGTTCCCCCGCACATGCATGCTAGTCGTTTCTGACTCTAGGGGCCGGTGCTCATCTCTGTTTCAAATCCGAAGAGACAGCGCTTGTCCGAGGACATCTCCGTGGTCATGTGGCCGGCATGACTAGACGCCAAAGGTGCACAGAATGCTGTTACCTTCCCACCATAGTGGTCCCTATTTTTCTACTTGCATTTGTTACGTGCTTTCGAACTGCTAGGTTGGCAGAAGCTGGGACGAGTAACAGGCGCTCACTCTGCTATGCGGCACTTGGGATTTGACCCACCAAACTGCCGACCTTCTGATCGACAAGCTCAGCGTCCTAACCCACTGAGCCACCGTGTCCCATAGAAAGACTCATAGTTACTTATAAACAAGTTGTCATGTAGCCAGGTATCTTGAAGTAGGAGAATGTCAAATTCAGCAACCTAATTCAGATAAGCAGATTTAGCTTTGGATTTAGCATTCCAGTCTGCAATATTCCATGTATGAATTGTTAGGGTTTTAGATATCTCCAAATGACCATCTGAGTTCCCAATAGTAGCTTTTGTAAAGAGCAAATCCTCAAGAATGGTGGAACATAAGTTGGTCCATACTGTTTGGTTGAGATCAACTGTTGGAGAAATGGGTGTATCAGAAGAGGCAATTCCAGGGGTGGAATGAAACCCAAAACCAAATGTCTCTGTCTACATAATTGATAATTGTTGGAATAAGAATTCTTCTCCTTTATCAGTTTGATCTTCAGCATCCTTATCTAACCCTCACAATGATTCTTGGATATTTTGGGTGGGGAAACAATTGGTGTTAAAAGCATGGTTGGAGTCAATGAAGGCTAGAAATGAGTCTTTTTCTCATTTGACAATGGTTTGGTCAAACTATAGAAGATCAGGGACTGGGTTAGGCATTAAAGGTTCTCCCTTGGTGGTCTGTGTGCCTGGGCTTTTAGAGGCTCTGGCAGCTTTAGCAATTTGCTGATTGAGCTTATTGCCACAGTCCTGAATACATGGTAGGACCAGTTTAATTAATGGTTTGCTATGGAGCATATTGTCACAAATATTTTTCTTAGTTTATTCAATCTCTTTGTGATGTCTGCTTATTCTGAATCTGGCATTGCACCAAATGTGTCAATCAATATTACTTCCAAAGAGTCCTGGGCAGATTCTGTCACTGGAGATAATGCAGTTTGTTGAGTAGAGAGCTTCTTCCTCTGTTCCCTTTATTACTGGAAATCTACTGAGTGATCTGACTGGTCTATAACTAATAATTGCACTTATCTTTCTCTGATCTTTCTCTGTTTGAGAGTTAAGCCCTCCAGAGCTATTTCTTTCTCTCCTAATAGATTTGGGAGTAAGGTCAGCTCTAAATTCCACTTTAGCTGTTTATTGCTTGTTGGTTTGAGTACCAGGTATCTTTACAGCATCTGCTGTTTTATAAAGGTGACTCTCAGTGTTATGTATGCAGGCACCTGCATAGCAACAGCCACCAGGGGGCGTTGGCCTGAATGGTTTTGGCGGGAAACCCAGTTTTCGGTGGGAAACCTAGGGCCAACCCCATTGGCTGTCCGCTTACCTGGCTAGGTATTTAAGGAGGCCAGGTAACTCTCATTCCCCAGTACGCTACCCTCCCCAATAAAGAGCTGAACACGTACTCCGGCTGACGTCTCTTCCTTGTGTCAGACCCACTACATAGCACTCAGTATATTTTATAAAGGACTCCTTTTGTAGATTAGGTTTTTTTTTCTCTCTCAATATTAAAACCATTAGGAATCACCTGCTGCCAGCGTCAACTTCCCTCTGCCCAGTGCGTTCTCACAGAGAGGGCCTCCTAAGGGTACCTCAAAGTCCATTACTTTTGTTATTAATATCTCTGTTCCTTCCAGAGGATTTTCCAACATTATTACTAGGTCATCCACAAACACCTGTAATGTATACGTTTCTCTCCAGCAGTTTCTCATCTTGCCTTATATCTCTATTCAATATTTCCAAAGCTAAAATACATAGCAATAGTGACAATCTTGTCATTCTTTGTCTCTTTGTCTAATCCCTTTCTGTATTTCATAAGGTTTTATTAATTCCCAATTCAATTTGTGCCTTTCGAGAAGTGTAAATTGATTTTACACATTTGATAATGTTCTCACCACATTCTCCAAAATTTTAAGCAAGAACATCCATTTCAAATTGTCAAAGGCCTTTTCTACATCAAGAAAAAGCAATGGTGCTTGTTTTTCATTATGTTTTTTGAGTATTCCAAAATATCCAAAACATTTCTAATATTGTGCCCCAGCTGATCTTTTGAATAAAGTTCTATAAAACCATCTGCATTCTCTCAGCTAAAGTCACTGTAAATAACTTATACAGATAGTTCTTGACTTATGATCATTCATTTAACAATTATTCAAGATCACAACAGAACTGAAAAAAATGACTTATGAATGGTCCTTGCACTTACAATTGTTTCAGTGTTCCTGAGGCCATGTGATAAACATTTGTGACCTTCCCAGGGGGATTCTAATAAGCAAAGTCAATGGGGGAAGCCATATTCACTAAACAATCACTGCAAAAGAGTCATACAATTGGGCACAGCTCACTTAATGACCATATCATTTAGCAATGGAAGTTCCAGTCGTAATTGTAGTTTTAGGTCAAGGACTACCTGCCATCATTAGTCAGTAATGATATTGGCTGTACGTCTTCTGGTGAGGCCAAATCTTGATCTTCTTTAGATATTAATGATATATTAAAAGGTAAAGGTAAAGGTTCCCCCGCACATGCGTGCTAGTCGTTTCCGACTCTAGGGGCCGGTGCTCATCTCTGTTTCAAAGCCGAAGAGCCAGCGCTTGTCCGAGGACGTCTCCGTGGTCATGTGGCCGGCATGACTAGACGCCAAAGGCGCAAGAAATGCTGTTACCTTCCCACCGTAGTGGTGCCTATTTTTCTACTTGCATTTTTATGTGCTTTTGAACTGCTAGGTTGGCAGAAGCTGGGACGAGTAACGAGTAATGATATATTAGCCTCCATTTAACTGTCAGGTATCATTCAGGGTCTCTAAAATAGAGCTCATGTGTTGCAATGTTTGCAATAATTTGTATTCAAAATGTTTACAGAAAGAAGCTGTAAAATACCTGTTTAGGTGGCTTCCATATTTTAACTATTTTTATAGCTCCACAAACTCCCCCTATTGTTATAGGTTAGTTAATTAATTGTAATCTTCAGTAAATTTTGTTTCTTTAAATATTTATCAACCTTTGCTAGGGAAATTTGTTCTTCTTTATGTCCCTGGTTTATTTGAAAATTCATTTTTTTTCTTTGTTTTGCATAACTCATCCAGCCACTTGTGACATATAATCTAAATGTGCATTTCTCCATCAAGATGAATAGAACATTATCCTTATGGAATTGAAATATTTGACCCGCTCTAGTTGTTTACTATTAATAGCCCACCTGTATTCCTTCATTGTCCTAGTGAAAGTCAAAACTTTTATCTTTAATGGTTGATTAACAAATTTTGGTCTTTGCAATATTATGCAAGGGCAAATTGTAAAGAAGAAGGGTTGTTTTACAATCAGAAAAATTTCACCTTGAAGTTTAATTTATATGCTTTTTTCAAGAACTATTTAAGCATTTTGTTTATCAAAATTACAAAATGTTTTTAACCTTTAACAACCTATTCTGCTCAGTTGTGGACATTACTTAATTTTTTATTTAATTTGCATATGCATACATAGTTCCTGCTTAATACATTTTATTGGCCTTCTTTTGTACTTGGCCCTTTTCTAAAAAGACATATATTACTCAGTCATTTTAAATACACCATTCATCAAGTTCCTAGGTCATAAGCAATCAAAAGTACATAAATAACTTATTACTTACTGTAGTTGGCTATGTCAAATATACTATGCAAATCCAGTTTAAAATAATCAAGAGATTACATATTTGATTGAGTGTTACTTATTAAGTTAAAACAATTATGTGAAAGATTTGAGAAGACTTGGTACGCTATCACAATTTTGGCTTTTGTTGAACATGAATCAATTTATCAAACAGAGAACCAGAAGTAATAAAAATGCATTTGTAATGAGATGTCTAAAACCACCATGTAGCTCTTGATTATTATTAAAAGAATCTTTTCTTTTCAGTTAGGAAAAAGTTCTACTCTCAGCATAAGCATTTAACATAGACTTGAAGCAAACTTGAAGGTAAGAGGAGGGGGGAAAGTGGCTTTATCTTCAGATTCTGCTCAGATCCAAAAGAACTAGGAGGTGAATGTGCCCATTTGAAGCAAACAATGAAAGATGCTAACATACCGTAAGTCATCTGGGCTTCTGAAAACTGACGAAGTGGGGGCAGAATTATTACAGGTCAATCAAATGAAATATGTAATAGAATCAGTAATGTTGCACCTAGTTTTTATTTGGCTTCTTCACATGAATGATTTTTATATCCATTTACATGGAACTCAGGGTACCTTATTTTGAATAGAAATGTTTGAGTTTGAATGGGTTCAGCTATATTTTATCATGTCTTGGGCATCTCTGATTTCAAACAAAACGGTTCTGTCTACCAAAATCTAAAATATAGCATTTAGATTAATGTTTACTGCTAAAAATGTATAATCAGTTCATTAAAAACACTGTTATAATGTCATTTTTCTAAATTCCATTGTATCTACAATATTATGTGATTTATATTATCAAAGTAATTCTTTAATATCCATGTATAGCCTGTATAATTAATTGCTCTGTCTCTAATTTATGATTTCTCTTAAAAATGTTTTGTAACTAAATATCCCTTTCTGCATTTTACACGAACAGCTGAAATGTGTAGTGTGATTTTTGCAACATAAGGTTGTAAATATTGAATGGATGCTGTTAAAAATGTAAGGTGAAGATGCTGTACTCCAGGAAGCAACAGCACTAGATGAGAATTGGAAAAGGTAAATATTTAACATCACAGCAGATTTTTGTCTGTGAGGTAGAATGGAATTGGATAAATTTCCCATTTCATTCCCATCCCATCTCAAAAGACTGAGAACATTCCAAACCTGTATAGCTGTAGACCAGCAGCAGAAGAATTAATGGAAGATTGCAATAAACAGTGAATTTAATCCCAGTTCCCTTTCATGTCTTTAGAATTACTTTAGCATGATGGATGGATGAATGAATGTGTGTGTGTGTGTGTGTGTGTGTGTGTGTGTTTGTATAGGCCAACGACCAGCTTGAAACAACATGTATGAAGATCTAGACATAGAGAAATAACACACATGAAATAATGCAGTGTAACACTGAAGGGTTGCACTTAATTAAGGATAAGATTAAAAACTTAAATTAAAAGTTAAAACTAACTAAGAATGCTAGTGGGGGAAAGGAGGAAGAAAAACCCCCCACAAAATTAATTACAGGTGAAGTAAACAAACTAGATGCTGAAGCTATGCTGTAATGAATAACAATACAGAAATAAGGTGTAGCTTAAAATCTAATTTATACTGCATATGACCAAGGATTAACAGGACAAACATTATTGCTAGGGTAGACCAGAAATTAATTTTTATACACATTCACAACTGATGTGAATAACACATGGCAACATTAAGCATAATAAGGCATTTCTCAGATTGGCCTGGAGTATGAAACCAATGGAAAATAAGACTTTTTTGGTAACTTTAACAAGATGTATTTATTTGTAACCTCTCAATAGAGGCTGACCTACTCAAGAGGAGCTGTAATAAACCAGTCTAAATCCCTCTGGAGTTCTATAGTGGCCTATGAGATGCTTGCAACATGCCAATTTCAGAGGTGAAATTCAAAAACAATTCTACTCTGCTTTAATAGGGTCATTTAGTTATCCTGGCTGTTTCCCCCTGTAATATTTCATTTTTGTTCATTGATCCTATTCTTATAATCAGCCTTCATTATTTTCTTCAATTATAATTGCCTGGAACTGAGCCATCCTTACCTGTTCATCTAATCCACAGTTGGATGGGAATTCCCCATTCCCCATACTGGCTGGGGAATTCTGGGTGTTGAAGTCCAGAGATCTTAAAGTTGCCAAGGTTGAGAAATACTGAACTAATCCATTCCTTGCTGAATATGCTGTTGGCCTAAGCAAATATATAACCAGGTTTTGTTGTATTACTTGGCCTAGCAACTGATTTTGCAGAAAAGTCAAGTTATACGCTTGCCTCAGATCCACCATCTTCACAAATACTTTAATTTCTTAGAAATTTGGCATTTGCAGAAAATCCACTAATTTGTCTGAAACTTCAGTATCCTGGGGCATTTTATCAATGCGTTTAATTAAATACTTCCTTTCCACCATCCATGTCCTCAAATAAAATGTATTTAAAACATGGTTCTTTAAATAAATGCAGTTCAAAAACCTTGCACTAAATTCTGTGAAGTCTGGCTTGCCTTATCCTCTCATAAAGAGAGCTTTTCTGCATTCTGATGAAAAACAAACAAGAAGCTGTTTTTCTCACCTTGGACTATGGACTGGAGCTCCATTTGTTTAAAACAGTGGTGTCAAACTGCTGGCCCGTGGGCTGGATGCGTCATGGCAAAACCGCACCCACCCTATTGCCGGCAATGGAAAAATGTTGCGATATATTGTGGCATGTCACATGACGTTGCAAGTTTGACACCCCTGTGGGGTTTTTTGTATTCATGGAACAGCTGTTTCTATGCTCTGAACTGGATCTGTGAAATCATTGTTAGTTCTATTTGTTTATTACATATTGGTGAGAAAGAAAACCCCCCACAGATTGGTTATATTTTCACCATTTTTTTAGTAGTTTGGCAGAATTTTCGATCATTTTTATCTGGTTTTAAATTTGGGTGACAGTTTCATATTTGATGTCTCTGTGGTATGCTTCTATTAGTACAAGTGATAAGCATTCCACAGAGAGTAACACAATTATAGTTGGATGAAGGATAGAAAACACTAGAAGGTTATGCTTCACTTGTTCTTTCACATATTTTAAAAACACTGCTGTTACTAACCATGACAAGGAAAATCACTGGGCATAAAAATATATCTCAGTGAGTTAATGCTTATCAGAGGTTAATGTCAAAAATGCAGAACTGCAGAGTAAGTGAAATATGTACCGAAGTTAACTTGAGGGCAGAATTCAGGGAAACGAAATGGCAAAAACACCCTTCTTTTCTCAGCAGCAAAAACAATGAAAACAATAGTAAGGACAATTCTCCAAAATGTCTAATGACACTGCACAATAACATGTAGCAATGTCTCTCAAGCTCACAAATGATTCAGAGCCTTCTTAGGGTGGCAGAGGTTGGTTTCCCCCACTTTCTCAGTGTTGAACCTATGAAGGAGGCAACTTAAATGAAAGTAGATCCTTGTTCCATGCTATTTGTAAAAAGGATGTAATAGAGGAATGTGAATTTAAAAACATAGGGAGTTCAAGCCTATTATTCTGTCAACCTTCATATTCAGCCTTATTTTTAAAAAACTGATGAGGTGCCTTTAAGTTGATGTTGACTCTTAGCAACCACATAAAGTAATCTCCGCCTCCATCTTAGAATGTGCCGAAATGGATAGATTGACATTGAAAATGAAAGAGAAAGAAGACTCAGTTTATTTTAGAACATGGGATACCTTTTATCATTGGCTAGAAAAATGAGGTAGAGAGAAAGGACCTTAATATGTATTAGCAAGCTAGGTATTGAAATCCAGACAATATGTTGCTGACAAAATATCAAACACTTGTGATTATAAAAAACTAATATCTCCATATCTATATCTATATCTATCTATATCTATATAATCTTAGTATAACTTTTGTCCTGTGGTGAGTTGCCCCATAGCGAGTGGGCCATGGCGAGTTGGCAGTGGCAAGTTGGCCATGCTGAATTGGCCATGGCAAGTTGTTCTTTGTTCTTCAATATTGCTCTTAGTTTCTGCACATTCTGGCATTTTCTTAATCTCTTCTTCAAGTAATGTTTCTTCACTTTTCAAACACTAAACAAATGCAATTATTTCTACTATAAATATATATAACATACATACAACATTAAATACATGTTTCCTCTTCATCATATTTTTCTAATATTGTATCTACTAACATTGCTTCTAAATTATAGCATCTCTTCTATCCAATTCGTAACTCAATTTTATTTGCAATTATGGTCACCTTATTAGACCAATACCCTGTTTTCCCAGCTCTTGTTTCCATTTTGTTTTCCCTTCAGTGTTCAAAATATCTTTATACATTATGATTTTCTCAACAGTAGTTACACTGAGGTGAGTAAAAACTTCCATTATTAAAAACCATCCTGTTATTTTCTTGTTTCCATCTCATAGAAAAATAGATCATTCTAAATATAAATCATATCTTTCTAAATATAGTCTTTTAATATCTAAAAGTTATCTGTTTCTAGCCATATTCGAACACCTGTTTGGTAATATGAGGTCCCAACCAATCGATCAAGTCCTCTATTTTCTTTAGTCTAACTCTAGCTTTCTTTCTTTGCCAGATAAGCTTCCAAAACCTTGTATTTAAATCATCAAACATTTTTCCTCAATTTTTATGGGTGCTCTTTGTGATAGGAAAAGCCATTTGAGTGAGGTATTTCTGAGGGGGAGTTCAGCCCAACCGTATTCATTGAAAAGCTCCCACTTTCCTCCTCCCTCAGCTTTTCTTTTCATTTCTTGTTTCCCAGTTTCTGATGCGTCTTCTGAGGGCTCTATAGTTTGTTCTATAGAATCTTCTTCCTTATCTTCAAGTATATTCTGAGATTCTTTATCTGTGTCAGTCTATAGTTTCCTTCCTTTATTTCCTCTGTCTTTGGATCATTTTTTCCTAACCTGTCTTCTATTTTCTGGGTTCCTTGTTCTTTCTTTGTAGTCATTTTCTGGAGATTCCCTAGTTTAGATTTTAAGTTAAGAACTTGCTCATTTATCTTATTTATGTTTTCTTTAGTCTCTTTGTTGTTTCTTCTTGAATCTTCTCTAAGTAACTCAATTGTCTCTTGAACTGATTGCATTATAAGTTGCATTTCTTTCTGAAAATTATTAGTTCTTTGTCTCTGGCGTGTCATATTGAGGGCTTCAGAGACAGATACTCAGGGTGGTTTTTTTTTTACCACTTTTGGCTAGATGTGGAGCACTCATTTTTGTTCCCTCCCTCTATTTATATTTCCCAGGTGTTAGTCTTG
Source organism: Vipera ursinii (assembly GCF_947247035.1). NCBI lineage: Eukaryota > Metazoa > Chordata > Lepidosauria > Squamata > Viperidae > Vipera > Vipera ursinii. The sequence goes on along the minus strand of NC_139513.1, from coordinate 189,755,702 downwards.
TTTGACAGGACCAATCTTATAATCAATATAATCAATACAGTAATATACAACTTAAAATTATAGTCTTTATGTGTACCCTTTGTAACCAATAAGTTCCACAATATAGGTCTATCATCAACCAGGGGTATTTTGTCACAACTCTTCTGTCCAGGAGTCCAAAGATTTCAATCCAAACAATGTTTGTAACCCACAGTGTCCAACCACATTAAAGTCAATCTTTCAGTCTCCCCCCAGTAAAAAAGAAAAACCAAGAGGCAGAAAGTCAAAAGTTAAGATTCAGTCAATATTTGTAGTCCAGAATAGTCAGCAAGTTTCAAAATACTTGTAACTTCCACCAAGTAGAGAGTAGTACAAAATATTTTTCTCTCTTGCCAGCTGTTCTCTGCTGAACTGAAAACTTAGCTGTAGGTCAAAGAAGCTGAGAGATTGTCTGTGTCTAGACTAGGCATTGTGCAAATGCTTTACCTGCAATAAGCTTAATGCTGTACCTCTATGTCACCACTAGATGTCCTCAGATGTCCATTTTCTGACACTTAAACAATTATTTTTGCTTTAAAGTTTCTTGAATTTCACCCCAATATTCTTTCCAAAGAGAAAACCCTTAACACAGGGGTGTCAAACTTGCAATGTCACATGACGTGTCACAACATTTTGTGACTTTTTTTCCATTGCCGGCAATGGGGTGAGCACGGTTTTGCCATGATACATCTGGCCCACGGGCCGGCAGTTTGACACCCCCGCCTTAACAGATTTCTTAGTTCTGCAATTTATCATCACTCTGTCTTGTAGAACTTCCACTTTAGTATTATATTCTTTGTTTTCCCCCATAAAGGATTCACCTGCTGCTTTTTCTTTCTCTGGAAGGGGGAGCAAAAGTCCTCTTTCTTTTCATGCTTGGGGATTTCTTGTTTTATGGGAGTTTGTCTTATCCAGGAGTCAAATATCGAAGTAGTAGAGAAAGGATTAATAATCTCACCCAGTTCCATGCCCGTTGTTTAAAATGCTGCTAATGCTGGTGTTTTCTTTATTCGGTTGTCAATGGCTTGGGCTAGCCACAGGAATGCAGCTAGCCTTTCCCCTGCTGTTTTTCCTCGGATCAACGGATCGACCACTGTCTTTCTGTGATCTACGAGGGTCTCCTCCTTAGAGCCCCCTGGCAGGGCAAAATCAGCCATGGGAAGTGGAGCCCCGCTTTCCTTCGACTGTGATGCCATGACACAAACTGGAAATTCATATTCCTTTCTAGTACATTTTCTTGGTTGCACGATTCGCAACATACTATAGGTAGGAAAGCTAATAATGGAAATATTGTCATGTGCAGGGATTGGAATGCTCTGTACCTTAGCAATAATTTCCTCTTCCTCTTTTCTGCTTCCTCTTCTTCCAAGTGTAATTTCAATTGAAGCTTTTATTGGCCTGCTTTATTGATGCCTGTTTGATAATAATTGTCTTATTCTTGTATCATCTACCTTCTAAATCTTATACATAAAGTTCATACAATTTTATCACAATATTAAACTCTTGCAGTGCAGAAAGGTTGTCTTTTTCATCAACCTTAAGTGGATCTGGGCATGGGGAGGGGGGGCTTTCAGGGCTTGTAGGCCATCCTATCTAGAGAAGCCCAGTTTGAGGAAGTTGCCTGTTTTCCCCTCCATTTCCCTTATTCTTCTATTGGCATTACTGCCATTTAATCATTCCTATCTTCCAAAATAGGCTTAGCTTCAAGTCTCAAAAAAAATCAAGTAAAATAAAGCAATTTGCACAATCAAAAAAGGAGAAAAAAAGACAACAAGTCATCTGACATTTATAACTTTTACTGTCATACTGAGCTCCAACAAAAATAATCAAGGAGAAATTAATTAGCTGCTAATTGCAGGTAAATTGTATAAGTTATTGCAGAAAATCTGGTTAAATTAAGCATTACTTTGGACTCCTGATCAGACAAAAGCTAATGGGCATAAAATTCATGTGGTTGCCCAGAAAAAGTTTTAACGAGGGGCATCAACCTATTATAAGAATATCTATAAAAATAATAGTATAACAGGATGAGTCAGCAATTGTTCTGTTCCTGCTGCACAAGGCCAGATTCTATTAGCATAAGGCTCTTCCTGAATCTGCCTTCGAAAGAGTCTAATGTTTTTCAAGGGCAGCAGGATAAAGATTCTGTGGTGTTTAGGAACATTATCCCAGTCTTTCTGAATTAAGACAACTCGGGCTATGTTCTAAGTCAGGGCTTTTCAACCTTTTCACAGATTGTACCACATTTAGGACATGACAATATTTGAGTACCACCAGTGCATAGCAAGGTGTCAAAAACTTGATGACTAAAAAAAAGGGGGGATTTGGGGTTTTACTGATTAGATTCATTTGTTGTTACAGAAATGGCTAGTTTATAATATTATGGAAAAGTAAAAAGTTGAGGTTTAATGTTAATGCTTCCTTCTACTGCAATAGAGGAACTCCCTTCTTCCCCTCACTTTCTCCCCCTTTTTCCTCCCCACTGTGTCCTACTATTTGCTTTTGTATTTTTGTATTTTATTCTATAATCTAATAAACTATTACAAACTGTAGAAAAAAAGTAAAAAAGTATCAGTTTTAATTTCTTTGATGGCTGTTCCTTTGCTGAATCACTTTCCCTTTGCACTGACAAATGTATGATGAATTTATCCATGTTTATTAATATGCACCACTACCAGCTAGTTCTGGGGTCTTCAAACTTGGCACTTTTAAGACTTGTGGACTTCAACTCCCAGCATTCCTCTGCCCTCATGGCTGGTTGAGGAATTCTGGGAGTTGAAGTCCACAGGTCTTAAAGTTTCTAAGTTTGTAGAATCCTGAGCTAGCTGGTTGGCCCTTCTGAGATCTTCCACAGTGTAGTAAGAATGCACACACACCCCAATCCCTTCTCTGTACCCTTAAAGACACAGTAATCAAGTGCAAAGCAAGAAAATAAAGAAACACAAACTATGTTTTTTTTCTCTTTAAGGTGCCTCAGGCACAATGCTGCAATTACGACAGAAAGGCTCCAGCAATTGTGAAAAGCTTTAGCTTTAAATTAAGCCAGTTTACTTTCAAAGAAAACTTTCTAAAAGCCACAGACAAGCTCAATTAAAAGGGGTAAAAGTAATTACATTTGTTTAAAGGGATTAAGCCTTTCCTGTTGTCTTTTCCCCCTTCCCCCACCCAAATCACATTCTTTTATAGCCTCTCCTCTCCTCCCCCCCTTTTTCTTCAATTCACCTCCAGCTTTGAGCTGCTTCTGGAAGCGCCAATCAGCTGGAGCCAATCAGCTGCAGCTGCCTTTCCCTGTCTCTCTCCCTCTGGCTTGGCTCACTTAGGCTCATTCCCCTCCCCTGCTACACTTGGCTAGCAATCACATACCACCTACCATGTGGTAGAGTACCACAATTGGTACACATACCACCGGTTGAAAAGCCCTGTTCTAAGTCATCTTTAGTATGGATTCTGCTATCTTCAGTTTGAGTTTCAATACTGTACCCACAATCTGTGCCTGGGCTATGCCTTGGCCTCTTTGTAGCCTATGGCCAACATAAAATTGAGAGACTATTCATACTTAACAGTTTGTTCTCAATCCCTGCATCCAAGAAGACTATTAATTTTCTTGTAAGCCAGACCCTAGTCAATAATTAAAGATGGTAATCTGGTCTGCCATTTCAATTTTTGTCCATCCATTTGTGTGTGTGTGTGCTTGAAATCAGGAAACAATATGTCACCTGAAACAGCTTCCTCAAAATTTAGATTGAATTATATTTAACACAGCATAATTAACTCACAGCTTAACTAAAGCCCATAGAGGAGATTCATCAACATCTTGGCTTCAAATAATAAAATAAGGGACATATTCCATTTCTTTCATGCTAAAAAAAAAGATATCATAGCTGACAGGTTTTTTTGAAAATGTGTGATATTTATATATTATGCTGTTTTGTGGCTTGGAAAACTACCTGTAAATATTTAACACATATCTCTGGTTCAGTATGATAGCAATATGTGTGTGCTTACATGTGTGTAAAGAAGTAGCAAAGTTTTCCATGAAGGGGACAGATTCATCTGTACAGCTGCTTCTAAAGAGAGTACAGACAATAAAACAAATAAAATAGATCCCATCTTGTAATCTCTTTGAGGAGAATAGTTCACAGAGATTATATTTCATGATATAGATTTAGTTATCAAACTGACTATAATGCAACAAAACAGGTTGATGTAAAGGCTAAGAATCTGTGCTAAACATTGATCAATACAGTAGGGTTGATACTAAAAATGATAATGCCATAAGTATTCTGATCAAGGTAGGTTAAGGTTGTAGTCCAAATAGGGTTACCAGGTATCTTAACAGGCAAAGGAGGACACAGACAATTGGAAAAGAGAACAAACGGGGGGGGGGAGGGGGAGGACACAGAAAGCGTTTAACTTTCTTGACATCCATGACATAGATTACAGTGAAAAACAACAAAAAAACCACTTAGGTCTATGTGGATATGAAATTACATGTAGCATCAGAAAGACTGGGGTTTTTTAATTGCAGAAATGTGCTGGAGCCATGAAGAGGAAAAATCCTTCAGTGACAAGACATTAAAGTCTTGTCAGTTTCTGGCAGCATTACAAGGTAGCTGGAGGGCTGTACTCAAGTAATTAAAATAACAGAGCAGAGCTTGTTAATTTGTGGTTAGTCTTATTATGGAGGTGCTGTGCTGCAGAGAAAAGCTGCTTAGGTAGAGATACTCAAAAAGCTGGACAATATTTTACTCTGACTGCCAGATGGAGGACACAAGATCAAAAAGGAGGACGTGCCTTCCTTTTGTCACAGGTCTGATAACTCCAGAGAAAGAGAGAGGTGGAATTGACAGTATCTAGGAAAAGTTGATGTCATCCCTGTAGGGTAATCTTTTTGAAGACATTTTATTTTGTTTGTGTTTTATTTCTATAGTTTCAGCAATAGTAATTGCCACATGTCAGAGGTAAGGTTAATGATTATAATCAGGGGAATATGGCTTCTATCACACAGGCACAGATACACTCACACAGACACACAGACACACACACTCACACAGAGTTGTGCTTAAACATTTAAATTCAACCCTTTTGAAATTTCAATATTTCTGCATATGCAAAACGACCTAATATGTAGGCCATTCTCCATGCAAGTCTTAAAACTAGATAAAGAGTATCTGATTAAACAAATGAGTCAAAAACATTATGGCATCCTTGTTCATTTATTTATTGAGGAAAATGATCCAAAGCAAAATATTTGAGCCAGTCACTTTCTCTCAATCCTAGGAAAATGTTGCTAAGAAAACTTTAGGCATCTATCCATGTAGCCACCAGGAATCAGAGCTGACTTAAAGGCATGCTTGCACAAATACATAAAATAATTTGCAAATGAATATTTGAAATGTATTATTTAATGCAGAGGCAGTTTTAATTTAGTTAATATCTTAGATTATTTCAGTCTGCTATCAGCACTAACATATGGCATAGATATTTAAAAAAACCTAGAATGTCAGTTAAGAATATTTTTAAGAAGAGTAATTATATAAAAGATAATTCTTGAACTAAGTATTCAACACCAATAATACTGGAATCCACTGAGAATGCCTAAATATCATTCTACCAGTTTGTGTGAGAGTTCTGTTAAAATACCCTAATTTCTTATCCTAAACTTTGAAATAAATCAAAGTGTTTGTTTTTCAAGGCATTTAATGAATGCAATTTCTTTTTCATGTTTGCTGCAGATCTATTTGTATTTCTGTGGCTGTATCAATTAGATTTTGTATGCCCTTGTATTGATTTATTCCTTTCCAAAAACTTACATTTGCTGGAGTTGGCAAGGATACAAATCCAATCCTGCTATCATAACTACTGTTCTCAAAGTGAAAAGAAATGCAAAAAGCTTCAGAAACCGCTGTTCCTCGTGTAGATTAGAGATGGGCTCAAATCCAACAGCTCTTCCTGCTGTTGAGTCAGTGCCGTTTAGAGCAACCCAAATGCACGGCTTCAGAGAGGCTATTAACATATATAGCATGTGTTAAGAATGGTTGTCAAGTCAGTAGCAGTCTTGGCTTTCTGTCATAGAAGAACGTTAAGAAATTAATTGCCTTCACTCTTGAACAAAGCAACATAGTAGTAATAAAGATTTTAAAATCTGTTCAAGTTAAACCGAAGGCTATATCAACTGTCTTTGAACTTCTTTCTCCCCTAGAACATGTACTGTAATGACAGAGAGAGCCAGCGGCAGAGGCAACAGCCAGTCTTCAGCTTTGCTTTGCTCACCTTTGCTCACAGTAGAAGCCCTTGACATGAAAACGTTCCTTGGGAGGGAAATGTACTAGACTTACTGTACTTTGAACACTTCAAGACACATAAATCATAATGATGAATTGGATTTTCTTTATCCACTGGAACTGGGTCTTCTTGTTTCCCCCTTTGTGGCAGTCTGGACATTCAGAGTTTGCACAGGTGCATTCAGAAAGCTCTTCCGTCTCATTTTCCACTTCTTTCAGCTTTTCTGTGTTCAGCTGCCTGTTTCTGTTCTCAGGTTAATTCTTTTCAAGTTATCACCCTCAATAATTGCTACTGTTTTGTATCTTCTATTTCTACAATGCTATTTTTCTTTCACTGACTCATAAGAACACCTCTGAATACATCCATTCAGAGATACTATTGTTGTGACTATCAGTATATAGAATATATATTCTTGGTATATTTGATATAAGGCAGCTCAGTACTGAAATCAAGGGATTTTTTTTAATCGCTGTGCCATTTAGTTGTACCTTAAGACTCATAGCCTCCTTGTGAGAAAAACACTTCTGCCCCCCCCCCCCGCCCCCATATAATAGTATCAGGTTGGGAATAGCTCAGGATTTTTATTCAGGTATATGCTTGTTGTAAGATCTATCCAATGAATCATTTCCTACATAATGTAGATGTTGTTTTACAAGGTTAGTTTAACAGAATGTTTTAGCATATGGGTGGAAGTGTCATAAATTATAGGATAACGATAGCATGTTGATATGCTTTATGGCTTAAGTTACAAAATTACATTATTATCCATAGTTTATTTCTATTTTTATTTCATAATATTTATAACATCTGAGGCTTTATAACTTTTATTAATGAAAGTGGTTACATATTTCTATATGATATCTTCTTGAATGGACCCCTCAGAATGTTGATCCAACTTGGATTTGAGTATGTGTCTAATCAACTTTAGAAACAGGATGAGTACTCGGCCTTTGCATCCCTGTTATTTTCCAAAATTACAGTTATTTCCATTGTGTCCAACAAACTTCAGGCAAGGGCCTTTCAAAATGCTACTTCATATCAAGTGCATGCATATGCACCCCCCCCCAAGGAAATAAGACAACTTGTGAAGGAAAAAGACTTAACCTCTTTTAGCCAACTTTTTTTTTAAAAAAATAATATTTTATTAATTTCTAATTTACGTTTAGGTATTTAAAAAGCAATGTGCTGACTGGGTTAATCAATAGTTCAATAACATACAAAAATCTTTAGTACAAATCTCAAGTTACAGCATCAAATATTTCCTCTCTTTTTCCCTTAATAGCTACTACCTCATATTTAAGCCAATACAGTTCTTATTATATCAACTAAGTAAAAAGATCATTATTACATTTATCAATACATTTTAGCTTATACATATCTTAATTACTTTTACATTCAATCTTTATAGACAATCAATGTTCTGTTATTGGTTTTTTCCCAATTTTTAGTTTCCCATCAATATTCATATTTAACATTTGATACTGATAATTTCCAGGCTTTAGGTAATCAAAGTTTCCCTTATCTCAAGTTATTTATTTCCCACCATTTTAAATCATCTAATTAATAATACAGTATCCGCTTCAATAAATCAAAACCATTATATATATATTGTCTGGGTTAGTCAATAAATCAAACATATTCATAATTGTTTTTTCTTTGGGGTCTAATTTTTAAATATTAAACAAATAGAATTCTTATTTTCAACTAATTTCCAAATATTTTAAATTTAATTACCAAAATTCCCCTTATCTCAACTTCTCCCCTTAACCCTCTAATTAGTAATATGAAATCCCCTCTAATAAATCAAACCTTAATTTTCTTCAGCCTTATTCTGACTTTTTTCCTTTGCTAACTAGCCTTCCATGTCAATGATTTTAAATCATCAAATAGATCTCCCTTTATTATTATACATATTATTTGAAATAAGAGAGACCGTTTAGTTGCCATTTTTTTGAAGGCTAGCCCATTTATGTTCATTAGATCATCTTCCTATTATTCCAATTCCCCATGATTTTTCTGATATCATTCTGATATGTTTATCTTCCATTCAGTCTGTTCTTCTTCTTTCTCCTCCAATTTCTTCTGATTTATATAGAAAGTCTTTTCCATTTCCAGTGTTGCCACTCCCTTTTCTGGATTTTCCATTAACTGTATTTGTTGGTCAATTGAGTCCTCTGTCTTACTATTTGATTGTTCCACTTCTTCCATTATCTTCTGCGTTGTTAGTTCTTTGGTTGTAGTCAAAATTTGGGTTTGTATATCTAAGCTGGCATCTTGTTCTTTTATGTTGCATCTTATTTTGTCACAAGCTTCATCCATATTCTCTTACTAGTTTGTTCAGTTGAGGACTTTAAAATCAGACATTAAAAATAATTTTATAACTGGGTATGGGACTTCTATTTCATGTATTATAGGTGGTCTTCTATTTCATGTATTATAGAAGTCATTTGTCAAGTAAGATTTTATACTCCAAGGTATTTCATCATCTCATGTAATAACAAATATTTCTCAGATAAAGAAATAGGAAAGCCTAGTGATGAGCCATATTACTATGACCGATCTTTTGTCCACCGGTTTGGAGGGCTGCTCTGGATAAAGCGGAAGGGCTACTGCCCTTCTGCGATCCAATGGGGATCCCCTCCTTGCTGGTCGCCCCTACAGGGCAACGTTTGACCCCTTTCAGGGTCCCCCAGCGAAGCAAAACTGGACACGGAAGATGGAGCTCACCTTCCAGACATCTGTGGCGGCTGTCACAAACTCAGAAAATTTTAAATCAATTTTAATATTAATAGTTTTGTTCTCATATTTTATCTTGTTGCTTTCATTTGGTTTTAAGCCATCTAGAGTCATGATGGGTAGCATATAAATTTAATCAATCAATCAATACAGTAGTATAAAATAGCAGCCAAAATAGCAGCCTCTAACACTCAAATTAACAATGAATGTTAACAATGCTATCATGGCCCCAGATTTGAAATCCAAACCAGGATTTTAGTGTATTCTTGTTTATTCTTCTTCTGGTAGAGAACCACCGTGCTGTATTGCATCTTGCTTGTAGATTAGTGTTTTACATATCTTATAACAAAGGTAAGCATACCAATCAGCTAATGTGTCCTGGACTTTTCCTAGAATAGATGCTATCACAGGTCTGTTTAAACTTGTATGATAGCAGTGTATAAGGCACAGCACATACAGTAGGTAACTTTACAACTCTCATTTATGTTCCTCAGAACACATTGCTGGAATATGTTCACAAAATGGAAGATTTCTAGTGGTCTATTTTTAGCAAAAAATATATGGGAATTAATGTGATGAAATGCATGCATTCTTTTCAACTATTAAGTCCCACTCCCCAAACCAGTAAAACTTCAAACCTGAGCACCTCACCAAAATAATGTTAATAACAATAATAACCTTTCTTAAAAAAGTGTGCTCTCCAGCAACTTCCAAAACTGATTGCCTGCTCTGATGTAGAGCATCCTTTTCAGATTTACAAATAGCTATATTTGAAACAGTGAAAAACAATAACAAAGAAACTTTTCAAAAACTGCACAATTTTATTTATTAAATGCAGACAGCCGTAGCATTTTTGAGAGCCACGATAGTTTATTTTTCAATTTATTTGTACACAATTTGTATTTTCTTTTTAGGTAAAAAAGAAAAGTCATTTTATTATATCCCAAAACAGACCTAATGAACTCAAAAGATTTGCAGTGTGGACTTCCTGTTTGGCAGCCGTTGGGACAACTGGGAAAAGCCGGTGCTCAGCTTTCCAGCTTGGTTTTTCTTCATCTAGCAACCCTTAAAGGGTTGGAAAGTTGCCCTGGAGGGGCAATGAAGGAGGAGGGATACTTCAGGAGCTCAGATCAGGGGGGCACCCAATCAGAGCGAACTGTAGGACCCTCTGGAAAAATGAAGGAAAAGGCTGCCAAGATCTAGCAGCCATAGTCATCTCCAGCAGGAAAGAAAAGGACTATAAATCAGCGGAATTTCAACTGCGTGCTGAAGCTGGGTGAGCAAGATTTTCTCTTTCCTACTCCTTGAGGATTATAAATGTTGTGCCCCTGATGGGAAAGGGCTGAAAAGTAAAGACCCCCAGAAGGATTAAAGCTAAAAGTGGCGAGTAATTATAAAGAGGGGCAAAGACTCTTTGTTAAAAATATCAGACATTGATAAATAAGCCAAGGAGGACATCTAGTGGTGAAAGAAGAACGAAATTTCTGATATACTGTGAGAATTGAAAAAAATGTTGTGGACTGAAGTAACCTTGACAAAGGACACCTGCAAATGATAAGAGTGCCTTGCTGTGAGATTGAGATTCAAAGCTACTTTTATTGAATTTGGCTAAATCTAAACAGATGTTGTTTTGGCTTTAGATTGTAAGCTGTAAAATGACTTCATCAAATATTATTAGACTTATGAAGAAAACTTCTTCTGCACCCTCAGTAGCACAATCTAGTCCTACAACACAGGGATCTATTGAAGCAATGTTGCAATGTGAAAAGATAAGCACTGCTCAAAGTGAAACACAGATTTCATTAAAATTTCTTCAAGAACTTATGTTAAAAAATCAAGAGACATTGGGAAAAAAAACACCTGGAAATGCAGGAAAATCACAGAAAGACACGAAGTAAACTGGAGAAACTAAACGAAGAAATTTTGGATATAAAGGGAAAATTTGAAGTTCAGAATCAAATGATAATAAAAAATCAACAGAAAATACACAAAATTGAAGTAAAAACAGATGAGAATGATAAAAAGATAGAAATGTTACTACAAGAAAATGAAAAATTAGAGAATGCATTCAAGACTTTAGAGATGGAAAAAGTGGAACATTATTTAAGATTTCAAAATATCCCTGAGGATAGAGAAGAAAACATAGCAGAGGTTATTATTGACATCCTGGAGGAGGCTCTGAAGGCAGATCAAGGAGAAATTCAGCTAGAGGTAGATGAGACATTTCGCATCAATTCAAGCTACGCAAGAAGAAATAAACTGCTAAGAGAAGTACATGTATGGTTTACAAAGAAGACAACAAAAGATGAAGTACTACGGAAAGTTAGAGATGAACCAATACAATATAAAAATAAAGAAATTGTGGTTTTAAAGCAGATACCCAAGAGAGTTAGAGACACATGAAGACAGTATCATTTTTTGACCACGAAGCTGATTGCCAGTCACTCATGTGCTCATGACTTCTCGTATAGACTACTGCAATGCTCTGTACATGGGGCTGCCCTTGAGGACCACTCGGAGGCTCCAGCTGGTGCAGAAAGCGGCTGTGCGAGTTGTGATGGGGGTCTCCTGATACTCCCATGTAACGCCTCTTCTCTGCGAGCTGCATTGGCTTCCAGTTGCCCTCCAGGTGAGATTCAAGGTGCTGGTGATTACTTATAAAGCCCTAAATGGCATGGGTCCAGATTACCTACGGGAGCACCTGCTGCCAGCGTCATCTTCCCTTCATCCTGTGTGCTCCCACAGAGAGGGCCTCCTCAGGGTGCTGTCGGTCAGAGAGTGTCAGCTTGCGGCCCCCAGGGGGAGAGCATTCTCTGTGGGCGCGCCAGCCCTTTGGAATCAATTACTGGTTGAGCTCTGGATGGCTCCCGACCTTCGCTCTTTCCGCCGTGATCTGAAAACCTATTTATTTGAACAGGCCAGCCTGGTTTAAGGGTTTGGGGTATTTTTAATTATTTATTGTTAGGGCTTAATTAATTTAATCTTATTTCTAACTGTTGTATGTAATGCTTTTATTGCCCTGTACACCGCCCTGAGTCCCTCGGGAGAAGGGCGGTATAGAAATTCAATTAATAAATAATAAATAAAATGACCTGGAAAGGAATACAAAAAGGGCCAAGATGGACTTTAAATCATTCCATATTAAAGAAAAAGAATTTATAGAGTTAACAAAAAATGAAATAGAATTCTTCTACAAAGAAAATAAAAAAGAAGATACAACAGCACAAAATGTATGGGATACAGTTAAAGGGTACTTTAAAAGGATAGCTACAACATATATGGCAAGGAAAAATAAACAGAGAAAACAGCAATATGTATTATTAAAAGAAGAATTTGGAAAGTTAGAATTAGAACTGCAAAGAAATCCACAAAAAAAAAAACTTTAAAAAGAGAAATGGACATAATAAAACATAAATTAAATCTGTTAGACTCAGAAAAAATGGCAGAACAGATAAAAAGAGTGAAACATTTTTTTTAAATTCCAACAAGCTGGGAAGATGGTTAGCTTATAAACTTAAAAAACAGAAAGAAAAAAAAAGATACATAATTTACTCGATGTGAAAGGTTATTTACAATATAAAAAATGAAGAAATAAAAAAGATAGTCAAATAATTATATAAGGAACTGTATGATAAGGAGAAGATTTCAGAGATATTTAAAAATATGTTAGATGAAGGGGTTACAATGATGGAAATAACAGAGGCCATAAAGAGACAAAAAAAAAAATAGGAAGACACCAGGTCCAGATGGACTTCCGGTGGAGTTATATAAGAACTTACAAGAGATATTAAGCAAACCATTGAAAGACGTTTGTAATGGACTTTTATTAGAAGCTAAAATACCAATGACGTGGATTGAAGCAAACATTACTTTAATACCAAAAGAAGATTTGGATTTGACCCAGATTAAGAATTATAGACTGATCTCATTGCTCAATGTGGATTATAAAATTTTTACTTCAATAATGGCTGAGAGATTGAAAAAATATTTAGTTGAATTTATACACCCAGATCAAAATGGCTTTTTACCAAAGAGACAAATTAAAAATAACTTAAGAGTGATGATAGATGTATTAGAATACTATGAGCTACATCCAGGGAAACAAATGGCATTAATATTCTTAGACGCTCAAAAGGCATTTGATAATCTTTCATGGTAATTTATGATTCATCAATTACAAATAATGGACTTTGGACAGAATTTGATAAACATGGTAAAAACAATATATAACAAACAAACAGCCAAAGTGATTGTGAATGGAGATTGTACTGAGAGCTTTGAAATAAGGAAAGGCACAAGGCAAGGATGCCCTTTATCGCCTCTGTTATTCATTTTCACTTTGGAAGTTTTAAATTGAAATATAAGACAAGATACAGAAATTAGAGGTTTGGGGATAAAGTGTGAAACATATAAGTTACAAGCATTTGCTGATGATTTAGTATTTATTTTGGAAGAACCCTTGGAGATGATCCCAAAATTGTGAGGCAAGACAGAACAATATGGATAAATAGCGGGACTAAAAATAAATAAAGAAAAAACTAAGATAATAGTTAAGAATCTTACGGATAAGCAAAAAAGCTGAATGTCAGAAGTAACAGAGGTACAGATAGTGAAAAAGGTTAAATATTTGGATATATATTTATCAGCCAAATGCTCAACAATAAAAGAAGACAATTATACAAGGCTATTGAAACAAATAAAGCTAGACTTGGAAAAGTGGAAGAATTTACAATTGTCATTACTAGGAAGAATTGATACAGTTAAAATGAATATATTGCCTAAGATTTTATTCTTATTTCAAACAATTCCGATAAATTTGGGAAAAAATTCTTCCAAGAGTTGAATTCATTAATTTTGAAGTTTGTATGGCAAGGAAAGAAAGCTAGAATAAAGATGAAAACGTTGCAAGATGCTAAGGAAAATGGAGGCTTTGGCCTACCTGAGTGGGCTTTGTATTATCAAGCATCTGTATTAACATGGGTGAAAGAATGGATAATGCTTAGGAATAAAAGGTTGTTATATTTGGAGGGACATGACTTACAATTGGGGTGGCACACTTTTTTGTGGTATGGGAAAAACAAAATTCGTAAGTATTTTCAAAATCACTGTATTAGAAATGCTTTGATAACAGTATGGGAAAAAATTAAAACTAAAATATATGTAAAACCTCCAGGGTGGTTATCAACAACGGAAGCTTTCACACACCCAAATTTGTTAGATTTTGAAAAAACTTGGGCATATAGAGATATTTTGAATACTGATGGGACATTAAAATCGAAACAAGAGCTGGAAAATCAGGGCATCAACATGTCATGGTGGGCATTGTTACAAATACAAAATAGATATGAAAAAGACATGAAACTGTATGGATTTTATAAAGAAGAAACTGTATTTGATAAGATATTGTTAACTTCTGATGAGAAATTAATTAAGAAAATGTATAATTTTTGTTAATTTTAGAGATGGAAAGTGAACAAACTAAAGAGACAATGACAAGGTGGGCGAAAAACTTTGGTTATAATATAGAATTAGAAAAATGGCAAAAATTATGGGAGAGAAATTATAAATTGACAATGTCAACTGCGTATAAAGAAAATTTATATAAAATGTTTTATAGATGGCACTTGCCACCAGCAAGATTAGCAAAAATGTTTAAAAATGTGTTAGATAAATGTTGGAAATGTAAACATAATTCAGGTACATACTATCATATCTAGTGAACATGTGACCAAGTAAAGGCCTATTGGAAAAAATACATGCTTGGTTAGAAAAAATATTAGGAGAACATGTAGTATTTAATCCTGAATTTTTTTTAGGTATAATACCAGAAAAGATTAATAAGCAAAATTTATATTTGGTTCTACATATTATAACGGCAGCTAGAATAACCTACGTGCAATGTTGGAAGAATGAACAAATACCATCAGAGGAAGAAGTAATTAAAAAAATACTGGAATGCGCTGAGATGGACAGACTAACTATGAGGCTGAAAGACAAAGAAGAAACAGAATATTACCAAAGCTGGAATTTATTCTACAAATGGTTAGAGGAGAGAACCAAAGAGTAGGACTTGATTATGTATTAGCGTTTTATGAACCCAGATCACATGCTGATTGAAAAATTAACATATGTATGTAGAGGAAAAAACAATAAAAAGCTTACTGTAAAAAAAAGATTTGCATTGTGATATTGTTTTTGAATAGAGTCAGCAGAGCCCACTTTCTTTTGCACTCGTTCTTGGGGATGAGAAATAATTGTAACAATGGGTACATCACTGAATTATTAGGAAGTATTTTTTTTATCACCAATCATCAGTTGTCTGATGATCGTCCTTTGGGTTATGACCAAATGTTATTCAGAGTATATCTTTTCTACGTTTCCAAGAAAAAACTGGGATGAGAGGTCTATTTGCCTTCACCTTACAATTTTTAGTGCTCAAATAATACAATCTTGCACTTTTCAATTTCTAATCTGAAAGCAGTTCATGTTTAATTACTGATCTGTTCATGTAAATCCTACTCAGCTTCATGTTTTTCTCTAATTTTATGCTACTTTAAATTCACAGCTTGATCTATGAACACTATAACCATTTTGATTTATGTATGCAGTCATTTAAAATATACAACTTCCACCCACCATAAATCTCTGAGAAAAGGCCTCCTGAAAGAGCACTCATGATATATTGTTACAAATCAATGCACATTTAGTTGGGGTCTCATTGGATCCAGTGGAATTTAGTTCTGAGCAAATAATTGGACTGTATAATCCATTGATTGTAAAGTAACCAACATCCAAAGCTGTGTTTTACGCTCTTGGTTAAAGAATAAATTAATTCCAGCAGTGATGTCAGAAGTGTAGGTTTTTGAACTGATAGTGACCACAGTACTTTTATAGTCAGCTTGCAGCATAGGTAACTAGAAATTACCACCATGGTCACAATTTAGAAATGGATAGGTCAGTTAAGAATGACCCAAGATGAAAGAAGAGAATGCTAGATACACTGCCATGTTAGAATAAATCTAGCACATATACACATGTGTGTGCATTTACATGTGGAGAGAAAGAGGATGCCCATTAACTACCAGAGACAGAGTGGGTACAAAAAAAAACAAAACAAGAAATCTTCCTTGCAAAAACTGAAATATTCTCCAAATAAGTGGAACAAAAAGAGTATAAAGAGAAGGTGAGCTGGGGAAAAAAAATCACAGCTCTGTTCGAGAAAAGAGGAATCTGTAAAGGTTATTCCAAGCAGGAACTAACAGGAACAATCCATCTTTCTATATAAGTGTAAAAAACTAGCCAGGGAAACAGTAAAAACTGGGAATGCTGAAAGCTAAATAATTTCTCTACATATCTACAGTTCTTTTTTTATAATATTTTATTAGTTTTCTACATTTACAATTCATAACTGCTTAGTAAACAACATGTAAATTCCTAATCTCTATCCCATATTTGAAAATATTCTGTGACTTCTTTTTCTTTAATCTTCAGTGTAAGTCTATCCAATTCTGCACAGTCCAGTATTTTCTTGATTATGTCCTCTTCAGATGGTGTTTCTTCATTTTCCAACACTGAGCAAATACAATTCTTGCTGCTGTTAATACATGCAACATTAAATATAAACTTTCTTTATCATATTTTCCTGATAATACACCTAATAAAAATAGTTCAGGTTTAAAATCTACACGTTTTCTTCACCTTTTTTCTAGCCAGATATGTATTTTTGTCCATTTCTAAATTTAATAGAAAATTATGCAGTTTCTTAATTATACAGTTTTCTTCTGAAGTCAACAATATCTGATCAAACAGTGTCTGATCTTTTATAAAAAAAACATGTATTTTAGCATCTTTCTCATATCTCAGTTGTATTTGCAGTTGAGGCCACCATGATAAATCAATACCCTTCCAGCTCTTGTTTAGATTTTAATTTCCATTCAGTATTCAAAATATCTTTACAGATTACAATTTTCTCAAAATTACTTAAGTTTGGGTGAACAAAAGCTTCCATTGTTGAAAGCCATCGTGGTATTTTCATATAGATTTTAGCTTTTATCTTTTCTCATACTAAAAGTAATGCATTTCTTACATAGTGATTTTGGAAGTACATATCTATGAATTTTCTTCTTCCCACATCATAAAAAGGCATGCCATCTTAACTGGAAATCATGTCCTTCTAAGTATAATAATCTTTTATGTCTAAGACTAGTTTTGTGTTCTAGAGATTCTAAAGATTGTTCACCTTTCCCCTTCAATTTTTGTTTAAAGCCCTCCTGATGAGTTGGGCCAGTCTTTTTCCGAGTACATTTTTCCCTGTTTTAATGAGGTGTAGCCCATACCTTGCCAAGAGTCCTTCACATAGGAAATGCAGTCCATGATCCAGGAAACCAAGGTTTTTTTGGCGACATCAACCCTTTAGCCATTGGTTTTTTTCTAGAATTCTTTTTCCCCTCAATGGGGGTTGGCCTTTCGTTGGGAGTACTGATGAGAACACTACTTGTGCTCCTAGTACCTTAACTTTATTGCCTAGTTGCTTATAATCTCTCAATATGTACTCAAGTTCTTTGTTGTACCATTTGTCCCAATGTGAAGGAGGAGGAAAGGGTAGCAATCTGTGGGCCTAATTATTTTGGTTAGGTTCTCAGCCACATCTTTAATTTTTGTTCCAGGGAGACAACATACATCATGTATGTCCGGTCTGAAAAATTATGTTTCTTTGAGGGTAGAATCTCCTATTACCAACACTTGCCTTCCTTTTTTGGGGGGGGGGTGCAGTCTGGGGTGCTTTTCTGTTTATCTCAGGTGTGTTTGTTGATGTGACTCTTTTAGGGATGTTTGGTGCTGTTTCTTTGCTAGATGTCTGCACGTTTTCTTTGAGGGGGTGTAAATCCCAGACTCCCAAAAGACCTTTTTGATTCCTATATCCCAAAAGACCTTTTTTAATTCCTATATTAATCTGCTTTCCTCTGCCTGCAAAAGACCTTTTTTGATTCCCATATTAAAAGAGTTTAACACTTCTGCCTTCCCCCCCATTTGCAAAGTTACATTCCTGCATTCAGTTTAACACTTCTGCCTTTTCTCCAAATCTGCAATTGTAAGGCCACATTCCTGCTTCCATCTCTGCTTCTGGTGATATAACTCTTTTCTTATTTACAACCACATTCCTGTCTCTGATTCACATGTGTATACAACAAAGACTTGTTTCATTTAAATTGCCCAGTATATAGTTTTCCTGAAGTTGTCCTTGCTTCAAGATAGGGCCTCTGCCTTCCTGTGATAAACCTTTGCTCCTTGCTTCATTTATAACAAAGACTTGTCTTTTATATGTTTCAAGTTATGTTTCAAGTTATGTTTCAAGTTATGACAACCCTAGTATTCTCTGTAATATAATAAGCTATGCTTTATTGTTTCCTGTAATGACCTTTATCAGTTCTCTGTTAGCATAAACTATTGTTTCCTTTGACCTCACATATGTTCATTAGCAGATGTATGCAATGAGTTATGTTTTTCCTTTATGTTAATTCCTCATGTGTACTTCACCCCTCCCAAATGAAACAGCCTAATAAAAAAAGGGTTTGTGGAGCTGTGGGGGAGGGCACACCATCCACCCCGAGCACTCCATGTTCCCTCACCTTCTTGTATTGGTGCCTCAGTTTGTCTTACTCTGTCTCTAACTCTGCCTAATCATCGCAGTTCCCAAGTATGACCGTTGGAATTTCCGGCATACTGGGTCGGTGGTAAAAGGCAAGATCCTTCCTTACTCAAGGTGTCCACCCTCGCGAGGGTCTCTCTAAATTCCCACCCCTGTTAAGGGGCTCTAAGAGTTGAAGCCAGAACCCTGACCGGTCGCTCATCGCAACAAGGGGGAGGTTGTGGGTCTGCATATTTCCATCTAGGGGGAAAAATTGATTGCTCAGTTTTAATGGGGATGCTACTGGTTGGGTTAGATTGGGCAGTAGGGGCTTGTTAGATGTCTGCTGCTTCTTTTGAGTATTGTTTCCTTCTATGTGTGACATACCTCCATTTGTCTTTCTCCAAGTGTTTATCAGTAGAGTCAAATCCTCTGGGAGTTATTTGTTCATTGTTTAGTTTGATTTGGGTATTGCTTTCTTTTGTCGGTTGGAGTTTGGCTAGAGTTGCCTTACTTTTTCCTCTAATAGATCACATAGTTTAAATCTAATGCATGTATAATTCGGGTCTTCTTTGGGCACAAGCACATACATGGCAATGTATTGCATACCACAATAGTATCAGTCACCTGTTCCATGAGTTTGTTGTTTGAAAATCCCTCTTTTTGGTTGGTGGATGTGCTTCCTTCTCTGATCTAGGTAATTGTGCCTATTTCCCCCCCCCCATCCTTTTATCTGCCTGTTTGTGGTCATTTTTCTACCCTGTTATTTATTTAACCTTCTTACTACTATGTCAGTTTTATTTATCCTCTTCTTCCCTCTATTTTTTTAAAAAAGGTTTTGAGCTCCAATTCCTTTTTATTCTTTCCTGGGGATCTTCCCTCCCTTCCTATTGGGTCCTCAAACTTAACTGTTGCCTTCACTTCCATTGCTCACTCCGTCCTCTTGTTTTCTCTGCCGGCTCCCTTCTGTCTTTTGGTGCTTGTCTCTGCTCTGGTCAGGCCTCCGTTCAGCTTTCTGGTTGGCTCAGCCCCGTAGTCTGGTCTGCTCCTCTCAGCTGGCCACTCAGCTTGAGAGATCAGAGACCTGTCTAGCTCCAAGCATCTCTGTTGTTGTTGCTGCTGCTGTATTTCTCCCCCTCCCCGCCTCATCCCCCTAGATTTTGCTGCCTCCAATTCCTCCAATTCCTCACAGCCGAGCTGTCCTCTGCCAGACCAGCCTAGCAGGAGGCAGGGGATCTCTGGGGAGGGAACACTGATCCAGCCCTCCACCTGGGGCAAGTCTCCATTGGGGAGGGCTGCGGGGCTGGAAGGAAGCAGGGAGAGGGCTGTTTTGATTTCCTGGATACATTTCATAATATTCCAGTGTATCCAAAATAATTCTTAGGTTATTTTTTATTTGTCTTTTTGGTAGAAATCCATTTTGGTCTGGATGAATAAATTCAACCAGAAATCTTTTCAGCCTCTCTGCTATTATTGAGGCAAAAATTTTATAATCCACGTTTAATAGTGATATTGGTCTATAGTTTTCTATCTGTATCAAATCTGAATCTTGGTATTTTGGTATTAAAGTGATGTTAACCTCTGTCCATGTGTTTGGTAGTTTAGCCTCATTACAAACTTCTTTCATTGGTTAGAATGTATCTTGTAAACATTTATAAAACTCTGTGGGTAACCCATCTGGTCCCAGAGTCTTGTCATTTTTTTGTCTTTTTATAGTTTCTGTCAATTCCATCATTGTTATTTTTTCATTTAACATATTTTTGAAGTTCTCTGGGATTTTTGGTAGCTTACCTTTTTCTATGTATTGCATTATTTCCCCCCCAGAGATTTCTTCTATATCATACAGTTTTCATAAAATTCTTTAACTATGTTTTTATTGTATCATTTTGGAATTGTAGACAGCCTTTCTCATCTTGCAGTTTGTTTATCAATTTCTTCTCTCTTTTTTCAGTTTATAAGCTAACCATTTACCTGGTTTGTTAGCATTTTCAAAAAGGTTTTGTCTTGCCCTTTTAATTTTTTGAGCCAATTCTTCAGCTTCTACTAGGTTTAATTTATGTGTTATTATCTCCATTTGTCTTTTGAGAACTTTCTTTTTAACTTGAGACTTTTTATCCAAGTTGGCAACAAGTATTCTAATATTTATTAATGAGTAAAATTAAACATAAAATATTATTTATTGGCATTTTTTCCAGCATCATGATGAAGTAAAATGTATGGATTCATTTGCTCTCTAGAGAATACGCGTGACTTCAAGGAACATTTATCACAATATAGTATTTCAAATATGCTTTTCACCATACACTGTTCTCTCTCTCTCTCTGCCTCTGTCTCTGTTTCTGTCACATTTTTGTTTTACATGGTTAAGGAAGAATATAATTGGTTGCTTTTAAATAAAAAAAACAATTAGAGTTCATTTTCCCTTATATCTCTGTACATTTTTCTACATTTGTAGTTCTCTGACTTCTGTAATACAGTTGCTGGGAATTCAAAAGTTGTTAAAATTTGTATATTTCAAGACAGTATACATAAAAATGCATATGGGTTGGGAAAAAGTATTTAATATATAGAAGAAAACTGCTTGCAAAAATGTGTGTCAGGGAAAATGTACAAAATGCATGTATTAGAAGCAATTCATTTGGAAGGCTTGTGTAATTGCATTTGTTCAAAATGATTTTAATGTGCATTGTATTTGTTTTAACCTAAGGGATACATTTATCCCTTTATCCTTCTTGTAAAGACCACAGAGATAAGATTATCATTTTCTCACAACTAGGCACAACTGGGTGTTTTCATTCTGTTTTTATATACACACGTATGGTATCAAGATATGCCTTCTACAGAAAATGAACTATATTCTAACTAGTTATTATCTTCTTGAATAATTAAACAGGAAAAGGGTTTTTTTTTCCTCTTCGGAAGCATAATTAGTTTGAAAAATCTGCCTTGATGTAGCTATTAGGTTTTAATTAACATTCCATCTGGCAATGATATCCAATATTACTGAATAGTGACATCATTTTTTTTTTCATATTGACTACTGAAAATCTTTTGTGTTTTTCTAAAAAAAATATATTACTGCTCAAATCAACTCAAAATATTATGCCACTTTTATCATGTATGACATTTTAAAATGGCTCCCAATATATCAATCGTCTGAGAGAATTCAATTCCTTGAAATTTACGAAGTGGCATAAATGTCAAATGAGTGATTAGTCTCAAAATCAAAACGTGGGTAAACAATTAATTGTATGGAACTTCATGTGAGCCCTCATGAAAGCTTTTCTTTTTTGGTAATTTCTATAGCAGTGAAGAAAATAACACCACACTGTAAGCAAAACAAAAAAAGAAACTAAAAACAAAGAATAAAAAAGTGTGGTGTCTTGAATTTTTTAACATGATTTTTAAAACTTGGCATACATAAATCAGCACCATGTCATGATACTACAGCACTATAATTTCTGTTTTAAAATAAAAGACAGGGATAGCACTAAACACAAAAATGTTAACTTTTGAATGATGTTCTTATGGTTCAATAAAAATGATATGTAATGCTAGTTCATAAAGCTTTCTCTACCAGGGGGCCTCCCCACCTGAGAGATAGAGCAGTGATTTCTTGCAGAATTTCTGCTCTGACTGCTTTTCTTCCTCCTAACCATGATTATACCAGCAAAAGAAAAGAAGGAAATGCTAATTTCTGCTAGCTGAAAAGTACCAAGCTGAGCTGTTTAACTCATACTTTGTGTCAGTCTTCACACAAAAAGATACCACAGCCCAACACACCAAAAAAAACCACTGCAAAAAATATAGTAGAAACAAAAATTAAAATAAGCAAGAAAATGTTAAGGGAACACCTATCCAACCTTGATGAATATAAATCACTGGGACCTGACAGGCTACATCCCAGAGTTCTGAAAGAGCTGGCAGAGGTTATCTCAGAACCATTGCATCACATCCTCCATAAATCCTGGAGCACCGGGGAAGTACCTGAGGATTGGAAAAATGGTGATGTGGTCCCCATCTTCAAGAAAGGGGGGAAAAATGGACCCAGAACACTACAGACCAATCAGTTTAACAGTTTAACCAATCAGTTTAACCTGGGAAAATCCTGGAAAAGATTATCAAAAAACAGATCTGAGAACAACTAGAAGCAAACAAAGTCATAACTAGTAGCCATCACGGGTTTGTCAAAAATATATCATGCCAAACCAATCTTATCTCATTCTTCGATAAAATGACTAAACTAGTAGACCAGCGAAACTCAGTGGACATAATATACTTGGACTTCAGTAAGGCATTTGACAATATAGACCATAACCTACTGTTTGGTAAACTAAGAAAAGGTGGGATAAACAACATCACTACCAGATGGATCTGTAACTGACCATACTCAGCGAGTAGTCCTCAATGGCACTACATCCACATGGAGAGAAGTTAGCAGTGGGGTACCATAAGGTTCCATCTTAGGCACAGTACTCTTCAATATCTTCATAAATGACTTAGATGAGGGAATTGAAGGGGAACTCATCAAATTTGCAGGTGACAGCAAACTGGCAGGAGTAGCCAACACCACAGAAGACAAAATCAGGATCCAAAAAGATCTTGACAAAGTCGAACAATGGGCTCTATCCAACAAAATGAGTTTCAATGTGGAGAAAAGCGAAGTTTTACATTTAGGCAGGAAAAATCAAAGGTACAAGTGCAGACTGGGCGAGACCTGGCTTAAAAACAGTAAACATGAGAGGGACCTTGGAGTCCTGATGGACAATCATTTAACCATGAGCCAGCAGTATGCAGCAGCAGCCAAAAAAGCTAATACAATCCTGGGTTGTATAAACAGAGGCATAGAATCAAGATCACGTGAAGTATTAGTACCGCTTTATAAAACCCTAGTAAGACCAATTGACCTGCAGCCAATTTTGGTCAGCATATCACAAAAAAGATGTTGAGAATTTGGAAAAAAATCAAAGAAAAGCAACAAAGATTATCAGGGGCCTGGAGACTAAAACATACAAAGAAAAGCTACGGGACTTCCGGTGGCGGCGCGGCGCCGGAGACAGCCTTTTCGGGCTGCCCGCGGCTCAGCTGTGTTGTTTTCACCCGAAACAGCCCCGATCAGCTGTTCGGGTGGATTGGAAGCCCCCTCCTCGGGAGAAGAGGAGGGGGTGAGGCCCCAGGTAGGGGTTGAGTTCTCCGGGGCCGCCTGAGCTTAAAGCTTGGGCGGCTGAAGGATTGAACTCCCCCGTAGCCTGGGTTGCTCCCAGCTGTTCAGCGTCTCTGCTCCGGGATTTTTGGAGCGGAGCCAGGCGTTTGCGACCACCCCTGCCAGAAGGAAAGACCATGGAATAAAAGGAGCAGGCAGAGCGGTACAGGAGGATAAGGTGAAGAGGACTTTTATTTTTACTCTCTAGCTTAATGGACTTTATAAACTTAAAGTGAAAGTGCGCAACAAGTGAAAGTAAAAAGATGGCGGCTAAACCTCCCTCAAAAACTCTTCGGAGTGCTGGAACTTTCCCGGTGCAACAGACATCGTTGCAAGCTTTGTTTCCTCCTGCTGCATTGACATCAAAGGATTTACAAGATGCTCTTGAAAAACAAGCCCAGGTAATTTTGGAATCACTGGGTGATAAATTGGCAAAGATGGAGGAGAAATTGGAGAAATTGGAGGAGAGAATAGAAGAGAGGATGGAAGAGAAGTTCAGTGCGATGAGGGTAGACATTTTGGCTACAGTGCATAGTGTGGCTGAATGTGTGCAAGATCTGGATGAAAAAGTGGAAGACCTGACTCAAAAGAATGCCATATTAGAAGTTAAGGTACTGGAGAATGAAGATTTAAGAGACAAAATGGACAGAGAACTGAGTCTTGTTCAATATCATCAGATGCAGTATGCTGTTAGAATCAGAGGCTTAAAAGAAAATATTAAGGAAGACCTAAAGCAGCTGATTTCTGAGGCTCTGGAAGCAGTATTGGGTCAGCCAGCATCTGAAATAAAGGGATGCATGGATAAAGTGTTTCGTGTAAATTCATGGATTGCTAGACAGAGAAAGCTACCTAGAGATGTGGTGGTTTATTTTGCAAAGAGGGAAACTAGAGATGAAGTTATTCAAGCTGCCTATGATACTAAAGTTGTGATTGCTGACCAAGAAGTTTTGGTTTTAAAAGAAATTCCTCCAAAGATTTTAAGGAGAAGGAAGGATTTTGCATTTCTTGTGCAGGAACTCAAACAACGTGATATAAGGTTCAGATGGGAGATTCCAGTTGGATTGGTGGCGATGCATGAAGGCAAAAGGTACCGTCTGGTTACTGTGACACAGGCGCGTGATTTTTACAATAATGTTTTAAAAGCAACCCCACTACCACTTCTGGAAGCTGCAAAGGGATCTGGAGAAGGAAAACCTCAAGAGGCTGAAGCTGGACAGACAGAGGAGAATGGTGCTGGAGGAGATCAAGCTACAACTTCTTTGGCTGATCCTGGAGAGCAGAGGGTGACGCGTGCCGCTTTAAAACGAGCAAAAAAAATAAAAGAACAAGATCAGCAGAAGTTTATGGAACTTTCAAAACGTACTTACAGCCAAGCAGTGGGAGGAGCACGGCCTAAAGGAGATAGTGGGCCTATTAAAGATGTGCTCCAACAGCTTTGGGATGACATGCATGGCGACTAAATTTTTAACTTGGAACGTTAATGGACTAAATTCACCACAGAAGAGGAAGAAAGTTTTTCAATATTTAAAACAATTCAAGATACATATTATATGTTTGCAAGAAACACATATTAGGGTTATGGATCAAAAGTATTTATCGAACTCAAGGTTGGTCACGCAATTTGTTGCTTCTGCAATGAATAAGAAAAATGGAGTGGTTGTTTATGTTAAAAGTGCTTTAACAGCGGACTTAATTGAAGCAGATAAGCATGGAAGATACGTTATGATAGAGTTGCTGTTAGAAGGTAAAAAGACGCTTTTAGTTGGATTATATGCTCCTAATCAACAACAAGCTGATTTTTTTAGTTTACTTCACACAAAGCTTACTCAGTTGGATTATAAATCGTTTATTTTTATGGGGGACTGGAATGGTGTTTTGGATGTACAGATGGATAAGGCTGGTTCTTTTAAGCGCGTTCCAAGTCATGCTAGACTGCCTAAATCCTTTTTTGAAATGAAGAATGATTTGGAACTGCGAGATATTTGGCGTGATATACATTTGCATGAAAAGGATTATACTTTTTTTTCTGACAGACATCAATCTTCTTCCAGGATCGATTTTATTTTGCTGACTAATGACTTTTTTTCTAGGATTAAGAAGGTGAAGATATGTGCAAGAACTATTTCTGATCACAGCCCAGTTTGGCTAGAGATTAATAAGGAGAATAGAGATAGGCGCTCGTGGCGCGTAAATGAGAATTTGTTTAGAAATCAGAGAAATGTGGAAGAATGTAAACAGCGGATGAAGGATTTTTTTGAAATTAATATGAATAAGGATACTTCTATGGACATGGTTTGGGATGCTAGCAAGGCCTATATGAGAGGGGTGTTGATATATATGAATAATAAACACAGACATACTTTGGAAGCCAGGAGGAAAGAATTGGAGAATGAAATTAAGGAAAAAGAAAAGGCTTTGATTTTGAATCCAGCGGATGTGAAGACTAAGGAGGTTATTAAGCTATTAAGAGGACAATTTGATAAATTAATGGCTGACCAAGTGGCAACCAATTTGCGGTTTGCCAGGCACAACACCTTTTGCAATGCTAATAAGCCAGGTAGATGGCTAGCTTACAGACTGAGGAAAAAGCAAAGGGCTTCTAATATAGATAAAATTGAGCATAAGGGAAGGGTTGTGTTTCAACAGGATCTTATTAAGGAAACTTTTGTGGATTTTTATTCTAAATTATATGCTAAGGAGAAGATTAATGAAAAAGACATTGATGTATATTTGGAGAATGCTAGCATCCCGGTTCTTACGCAAGCACAAAAAGAGGGGATTAATCAATTGATAACAGAAGAAGAAATTCTTATAGCAATTAAGGAATTGAAGGTGGACAAAGCACCAGGTACGGATGGTTTGACTGCGGCTTATTACAAAAATCTACAATTAGAGATGATAAAACCGTTAAAGGAACTGCCTCCGTCTTGGAGAACTGCTTTTATTTCTTTGATTCCGAAGGAAGACCAAGATGCTACTCAAGTTAAAAATTATAGACCGATATCACTTTTAAATACAGACTACAAGATATTTGCTAAGGTGTTGGCTAATAGACTGATGAGGGTTCTGCAACAGGTGATTCATGGGGACCAAACGGGGTTTATTAGTGGTAGGCAAATGAAAAATAATGTGAGGCATAAAGTTGATGTGTTAGAGTTTTTGGAAAGGAACAACCAGATCCCTGCGGCGCTAATTTTTTTAGATGCTGAAAAAGCTTTTGATCAATTGAATTGGCAATTTTTGATGAAAGTTTTAGATAAAATGAATTTTGGGGATAATTTTTTGCAACCAATTAGGGCATTATATCAAAAACAAACTGCCCGAATAATAGTTAATAACAGTTAATGACAGAAGCATGTAATATTGAGAAGGGCACAAGGCAAGGGTGTCCGTTATTGCCCTTGTTATTTGTGTTAACATTGGAGATATTATTGGTTAAAATACGGAATTCGGAAAAAATTAAGGGTATACAAATTAGAGATCAGGATTATAGATTGAGAGCATTCGCAGACGATCTGGTTGTTACAGTGACCCAGCCGGAGAACTCTGTTGTGGACCTGATGGAGATAATAATACAATATGGGAAGGTTTCTGGATTTAAAGTTAATACACAAAAAACTAAAATCCTGGCCAAAAATATGACAGCTTCGCAAAAGGCTCTCTTAGAAGGATTAACTGGATTTGAGATTGTTAAAAGGGTCAAATATTTGGGGGTGCTTCTGTCGCCCTCTAATACAAAGTTATATAAAAATAACTATGAAAAATTATGGGGGAAAATTCAAAAAGAAATAGAGAGCTGGGAAAAATTGCAATTGTCTTTGTTGGGGCGAATCGCAGCAGTGAAAATGAATGTCCTGCCTAAATTCTTATTTTTATTTCAAATGATACCGGTTCTAATCTGGAGGAATGGCAGTGAGGTATCAATAAATTTGTTTGGGCAGGGAAAAGGCCGCGAGTTAAACTTAAGATTATGCAGGATACTCGTGAAAGAGGTGGTCTTAAAATGCCTAATTTTAAATTATATTATAAAGCTGCTGCGTTAGCAGGAATAAGTGATTGGATCAATTTGACACAAGAGAGATTATTAAATCTTGAGGGCCACGACTTGTTGTTTGGCTGGCATGCATATTTGTTGTATGATAAGAAGGTAGATAATGTGTTTAGAGTGCATATTTTAAGACAGGCATTGTTGAGAGTTTGGAAGAAGTACAGACATAAGCTAGATTGTAAGATACCATTGTGGGCAATCCCAAAACACGCAATAGAAAATATAAATGTTGGTTTTAAACATGATGTGACTACGTACAAGGAGATTTTAAGCTTGGAAAGAAATGTCTGGTGTTTGAAACCATATAGCCTCTTGCGAGATGAGAAGATTGTTCAAACTTGGTTTCAATATACTCAGCTACGGGCCAGGTGGAAAGAAGATCAGAAAAATGGTTTTACAATGACTGATGAAAATCTGATAAAGCAAATCAGAAATCAGGGTCCAGCACATATTAAACGGATATATCTTGCTTTGATAGAAATTGACTCAGAAACAGAACTTGTTAAAGATTGTATGATAAAATGGGCCCAAAATATCCAAGAAGTTATTACAATGGACACGTGGGAAAGGATTTGGGTGAGGAACGTAAAATTCACACAAGCTCAAAATTTAAGAGAGAACTTTTATAAAATGTTTTACAGATGGCATTTAGATCCTAAAAAGCTTGCAAGTATGTATCTGAACTATCAGCCTAAATGCTGGAGGTGTGGTGAAGAAGATGCAACATATTTTCATACAGTCATGGCCGAAATTGTTGGCACCCCAGAAATTTTTCCAGAAAATCAAGTATTTCTCACAGAAAAGTATTGCAGGAACACATGTTTTGCTATACACAGGTTTATTCCCTTTGTGTGTATTGGAACACAACAAAAAAGGGAGGAAAAAAAGCAAATTGGACATAATGTCAAACAAAACTCCAAAAATGGGCCGGACAAAATTATTGGCACCATTTCAAAATTGTGGGTAAACAAGATCGTATCAAGCATGTGATGCTCCTTTAAACTCACCTGGGGCAAGTAACAGGTGTGGGCAATATAAAAATCACACCTGAAAGCAGATAAAAAGAAGAGAAGTTCACTTAGTCTTTCCATTGTGTCTCTGTGTGTGCCACACTAAGCAAGGACAACAGAAAGAGGAGAAGAGAACTGTCTGAGGACTTGAGAACCAAAATTGTGGACAAATATCAACAATCTCAAGGTTACAAGTCCATCTCCAGAGATCTAGCTTTGCCTTTGTCCACAGTGCGCAACATTATCAAAAAGTTTGCAACCCATGGCACTGTAGCGAATCTCCCTGGTCGTGGACAGAAGAGAAAAATTGATGAAAGGTTGCAACGCAGGATAGTCCAGATGGTGGATAAGCAGCCCCAAACAAGTTCCAAAGAAATGCAAGCTGTCCTGCAGGCTCAGGGAGCATCAGTGTCAGCGCGAACTATCCATCGACATTTAAATGACATGAAACGCTATGGCAGGAGACCCAGGAGGACCCCACTGCTGACACAGAGATATAAAAAAGCAAGATTACAGTTTGCCAAAATTTACTTGAGTAAGCCAAAATCCTTCTGGGAAAACGTCTT
Source organism: Vipera ursinii (assembly GCF_947247035.1). NCBI lineage: Eukaryota > Metazoa > Chordata > Lepidosauria > Squamata > Viperidae > Vipera > Vipera ursinii. The sequence continues at coordinate 189,726,208 of NC_139513.1, read as the reverse complement.
ATGGACAAATGAGACCAAGATAGAGCTTTTTGGTAAAGCACATCATTCTACTGTTTACCGAAAACAAAATGAGACCTACAAAGAAAAGAACACAGTACCTACAGTGAAATATGGTGGAGGTTCAATGATGTTTTGGGGTTGTTTTGCTGCCTATGGCACTGGGTGCCTTGAATGTGTGCAAGGCATCATGAAATCTGAGGATTACCAAAGGATTTTGGGTCGCACTGTAGAGCCCAGTGTCAGAAAGCTGGGTTTGCGTCCGAGATCTTGGGTCTTCCAGCAGGACAATGACCTCAAACATACGTCAAAAAGCACCCAGAAATGGATGGCAAGAAAGCGCTGGAGAGTTCTGAAGTGGCCAGCAATGAGTCCAGATCTGAATCCTATTGAACACCTGTGGAGGGATCTTAAAATTGCCGTTGGGAAAAGGCGCCCTTCCAATAAGAGAGACCTGGAGCAGTTTGCAAAGGAAGAGTGGTCCAAAATTCTGGGTGAGAGGTATAAGAAGCTTATTGATGGTTATAGGAAGCGACTGATTTCAGTTATTTTTTTCCAAAGGGTGTGCAACCAAATATTAAGTTAAGGGTGCCAATAATTTTGTCCAGCCCATTTTTGGAGTTTTGTTTGACATTATGTCCAATTTGCTTTTTTTCCTCCCTTTTTTGTTGTGTTCCAATACACACAAAGGGAATAAACCTGTGTATAGCAAAACATGTGTTCCTGCAATACTTTTCTGTGAGAAATACTTGATTTTCTGGAAAAATTTCTGGGGTGCCAACAATTTCGGCCATGACTGTATATGATAGATAGGACACTTCAAGGATTAGACTAACCTTTTCAGTCTTATTTCATACTATAGTAATACAAATTATTGATAGCAAATATAATCAGATTTCCTACAGCCAACAATTATGTATGTGCGAATGCCTGGAAATAGAAGATCGAACAAAATTATTTTTGGCGGGTTGAATCCTGAGTGCTGTGTAACAGAGTGAGCGCCTGTTACTCGTCCCAGCTTCTGCCAACCTAGCAGTTCGAAAGCATGTAAAAATGCAAGTAGAAAAATAGGGACCACTACGGTGGGAAGGTAACAGTGTTCCGTGTGCCTTTGGCGTCTAGTCATGCCGGCCACATGACCACGGAGACATCCTCGGACAAGTGCTGGCTCTTCGGCTTTGAAATAGAGATGAGCACCGGCCCCTAGAGTCAGAAACGACTAGCACGCATGTGCGAGGGAACCTTTACCTTTACCTTTATATCTACTGATTCTGCAGAATTGTAATTTCTGAGGATATTTTATCATGGTTGCAATCTGACTGGTTTATAAACCATTTGTAACTTGATACTTAATCAAAGTCATCAGACAACTCATTAGAGTATCCCTTTTGCCCAAGTAGCTATAGAATTCTGACTTAAGCTTTGACTTCTGTGGGAATCAGTTGTTAAAAAATAATTCAATATACAGGTTTGGATAACATTGTCTGTAATGCAAGATGTCTTTAATTGTTCTTATGCTGTTTTATCTGCTCTGTTGTTTTGTTTAAAATGCAATTACTATGCAAATTAACTCGTTGATTAAAAGCTAAACAAGCAAACAAAAAACTTTGAAGAAATCCTAAGAGACATTGGCATTTGTAAACCTCTTTCAGTTTCTGAATTGATTTTACTTTTGGCATGCTGCAGCATCTTGCACGGAGGGAGGAAAAGAAGAAGGGTCTCTTGTAAACTTATCCCAGCACAATGATCAAATACAACAATCCCCCTGGATTCACTTCCTTTTCCCACAAACACTACCCAAAAGATGTCAAACCAAAGAAAGATTTTCAAAAGATAAAAAAGGCAGAAGATGGTAATTTCTAATAGGTTAGTTAGGCATTGGATGCAATTGACTCCTAAATACTAAGACAGCAGAATAATTTCGCACAGATTTTCCCCAGGTCATAGTGGAGAAATCTAAAGCCCTTCTGATTTGATTACGGGTTTCAGCAAACCTTTGGATCATATATATTTCTTTGGAGTTTGGGGCATTACAGAAATATGTGGCTTTAAAAGGGAATTTAAAAAACTGATTACTGTTTTTGGTGAGGCATTGGCATAGGGAGAAGAGGGAAGATAGATGAAGATGTGATGAACATAAAGAATGAAATCTTTATCACCTACTTTATGTTGCTCAACCCCAGGGTCACCAGTCTCACCTCTGCCAATCATGGGTTGATGACGTCTGAGCTGCATTAGCTGGTTGAAGTTGCCTAAAACATGGACTTTTTTATTCTGTAATCTATTTTTAAGTAATAATAAATTAAAAAGTCCATTTCAAATCATGCTTGAATGTCAGGCCTTTTTTAAAAGACTAGAATAGACTGTGGTTGTGTCTTTCCACAAATTCCATCTCACTGTAAAATGTACTCTGAATCTAGGAAACATGTCATGCTTTCTGCTGTTTTCCAACTGATAGCTAAAGGTTGAAAGGGTTAGGCATGCACAGAGGAGCCATTGAATTAAAAGCAATTGCATTCTCATTCAGCACCATGCTTGCTTCTATGAGGCTGTGTCTTATAATAAAGACTATGTTTGTCCAAATCTGCATTGAAATATCCCTGTAGAAAACTCTGATTAGTGTAAAATAAAACCCCTTCAACTTTACAAATACCATTGCCTGCTGTAAAATAAAACTCTTCCCCCACAATTACTCATTTATTTATTAAATTTATATGCCACCCATCTCACTCTGCAAAGAGATTTTGGGCAGCATTTGTCTTGCATAGTCTGCTTGTGCTAAAATCTTCAGTCTTTGAGAAGCAACATGAAATAATATAAATTAGCAGACAAACAAAAAAGGCATGCAGAGTACTTCAGTAATATCAAAGTGGCTGCAACTACTTGGATTAGTACATTCAAAATCTGCATAGTTTCTCCCAGTATTGGCATACTCCTTGTTCTTAAGAAGCTGCAAGAATAGTCCAGGAATGAAATTACTAAAGGGGAAAGACAGGAAGATCAATGCAGGACAAATTTTCTCCCTGCAGCAGGAGAAAGCCTAAAGCTATAACATGCTGGGAAAAGAGGGAGAGCCAGGACTCTAGTTGTATATATGATCATGATGATGATGACCCATAATTTCAGAATTCGTCCAAAGAACAGGGTGTTCTAGCCAGTATTTTTTCCCCCAGTAATAAAGCATGTCTAAATCCTCAGTGCCAACTATCTACAGTATTTGCAAATTAAATATGTATCACAAGTAGGATTCATTTATTAGTAGCCAGAGTTCAGCAACTAATTTGTCTAGTGCTTTACTTTGACACCAGCAATTTAAACCATTTGGTTTATAGGTAAGGGTGACACCTTGGAAGAACTGTTATAAGACAATTAATTAAGCTTTGCCAATGGCTACAAATGACATGACTCATTTAAATAATGCTGCTGAGTACAGAGCTCGGCTATTGCCATCTAATCAGGGTTTTTTTCTTCATTTAACGTGCCAAACTATTTCTGAATATAATTTATAAAAGTGGAATGGGTGAAAAGAGTATAAAAACAATCTTTTCAATCTTGAGGTAGATACCGGTGATCCTTGTCGGTGTGAAAGCCAGTGGGTGGGCAGCTGTATTTTGACATTTGGGCAGGACAAGTGGGTGTATTGAAGGTGGTGATGTCATTTAAGCAATGTCGGCAATGGGGCAGGGCTCATTAGGAAAAGAGCCTGGAGAGCCTTATTATACTCTCTCAGTTGTCTTTTCACTCTGCAATGCTCTGCCATGAAATTAGATTTGTTTTAGTTTTGATGAAGTATTTTGTTGGGCTAATAAACAGAACTCCAGATAGCATGTTTAGCTGAACACGCTGAGCTCCATGCAAGTGAACACATGTATTATCAGAATTCTGACTCTTGTGGAAACCAACACGTTTAGCTGTTTGTGTGAAGGCTTGACTCTCTGCAGGCATTCTGCCTGTGAATGCTAATGCCTCCAGGAGACTGATATCATTTAAGTGACAATGGAGGAAATATATTCAGAGCACTCGCATATCGAGTGCTAGAGGTGAAATCAGGCTTGATCGGGGCATTGATGGATTGGGGGTATTGGCTAGTGGTGTGATGAGCAGTATAGATTACTTGCCCTAACCAATTCCTATGATTTCCCTCTCCTCAGGCAATTTGCTTAGAGTCTATGCCCTATATACCACCACAGCAGTTAAACCAGACATTTGGGACTGTACCACATAAAACCACAGAAACAAAATGTCCAGCGTATCCTACTCTGCTTAAAAGGCATGGTCTTACTGAGCTTTGGGTCAGCTCTATGCTCCTCCAGGATGCTGCATATATTTATTTTATTTATTTATTTTATTACATTTATATACCGCCCTTTCCCGAAGGACTCAGGGCGGTTTACAGGGTAATTAAAAACCAGATACAAAAGTTAAAAACAAGTTTAAAAAAAATTACATTTGTCCCTGTATAAATAAAACCCCAGTTAAAATAAGATTAATCCTCAGCCTAGGCCAGAGAGCTCGAAGAGCCAGGTCTTCAGGTCCGGCGGAATGAACGGAGGTCGGGGGCAGTCCTCAGCTCCACTGGCAGCTGGTTCCAAAGGGCAGGCGCACCCACTGAGAAGGCCCTATCCCTGGGTGTCGTCCACCTGCAATCTCTTACCGGTGGCACCCTGAGAAGACCCTCCCTGTGGGAGCGCACTGGACGAAGGGAACTTGATGCCGGCAGCAGGTGTTCCCTCAGATATCCCAGACCCAAGCCATGTAGGGCTTTATAGGTCATTACCAGCACCTTGAATCTCACCCGGAGGGGAACCGGAAGCCAATGCAGCTCGCGGAGTAGAGGTGTTACATGGGAGTATCGGGAGACCCCCATCACAACTCGCGCGGCCGCATTTTGCACCAGCTGAAGCCTCCGAGTGGTCCTCAAGGGCAGCCCCATGTAGAGAGCGTTGCAGTAGTCTAAACGGGAGGTCACGAGCGCATGAGTGACTGTGCGTAGGGCATCTCGGTCCAGGTAGGGCCGCAACTGGCGCACCAGGCGAACCTGGGCAAAAGCCCCCCTGGTCACGGGGGGCTCAGATGGTTCATCTGCCTCTATCAATTTTCCACTTTTCCCCGCTATTGTAGCATTCTTCTGGAGATGCATTGCAGAGTAAAACAGTTTAGAGGAAAGAATATTGCTGCCATGGGAAAATAACATCAAAACTGTTTATGTGTTTTTTTTAAATTTTAAAAACAAATAAATAAAAAGAAGTCCTCTGTGCTGTTGTCTCCATCCAACTGTGAGTCATCTCAAACAGGGAAATTGCGAAAGAGAAACAGCAGCAAAACTCACTTAAAAGAAATAAAGATTAAAAACAAACAGAATTTGAGTTTGTTGTTCTCTCTGATTGCTAAAATTGGGGTTATGACTTAAGATAGTCAGTCAGTCAGACAAGACAATTATTGAACCTACAGAATATAGATTATTTTGCCAAGAGAAGGGGATATAGGTAGCTCAGGGTTGAACTGTGGAGTCCTTGGTGGCCTCTGAGGTTGGTGGCTTACTTGCAGACATTTTATTGCCTGATTAAGTAACATTGTCAGTGGTAGAAGAGAGTGGGGTGGGCTCACTGTTTATTTACAGTAGCTTGCTCTGTCTGTTGTTTTCTTCTTGGTAGTTCCTTTATTGAGCTGTTGTTTACTGCTTGATTTTTCTGGTGTTAATCCTGGTGTTAATCCCTGCTAATCTGACTGTTGTTTATCTGCCAGTTGCCTGTTGATGACAGATTTGTCTAAGTTCCAATCTACCAGGAATTCTCTCCTATTTTGGGATTTAGCTTGATCTAGGATAAAACTGTGGTTAAATCTGTCCATGTATTGTGAAATTAAAGAATTTTCATTGCATCTTCTGATTGCTAATTGATGTTCTGGACGCACTCTGCTAGTCTTCTGCCTGACTTTCTTGTAGTGGCTGTTACATTCCTTACACTGGGTTCACCTATAGTCCAAGAAGAAATGATAGGATTTATCTAAACAATGTACTTAAACAGAGAGCAAATCCCATTCCCTTCTAGCAGTGAAAATATAACCTAGTCTGGTAACAAAATGTCTAGAAACAACCAAGCTTAGAGAGTATCAAGGACTCCACAGTTCAACCCTGAGCTACTTATAATTTATTTTATTTTATTTATTTTAATTCCATTTATATCCCGCCCTTCTCTGAAGACTCAGGGCGGCTTACAAACTTAGCAGTAGCCTTCATTCTATGTATATGCCTGCTTATTAGGGCTTTCACACACACACCCAAGCGGCACCTCGGAAGGATGGAAGGCTGAGTTAACCTTGAGCCCAATAACCATCTGAGTTTCTCAAGTTCAAACTTGAAAATGCCTACACACTTTTGCTGTTGAAGAACAAGGTTGAGAATGAGTAATGGGCACTGGGGGTGGGGGATGACATTTTTAAATCATCCCTAATATAAATTCTTGTATTAATAGTAGGTGGTCCCACTTTGCTTCAAAACCAACCATCTGTCTATCTGTATTCATGTCAGAAGCACCCAAGGATGTTTCTGGGTTGAAAGGATTTGCCAGTGATAATACTGTTGCCCAGGGGATACCCGATTGCCAAAAGTAATGCAATCTTCAGGGGAGGCTCCTTTCATGACCCCCCTCCCATTTCATACTATACAACATATGTTTTTTTCCCTACTGGTAGGGATCTGAGAATTGATTTTTTTATTCCTCTTCTCCTTCTAAATAGTCTCAGAAAACATCTTTGATTGTTTGCATTACCCAGACAGACATTGTGAGGTTTACTCTGCTCTACAACTATTCTTTCAGGCAAGGTGATCACCTCATCACTAACTATTGGATTCTTAGTCATCCTGACAGGCACCTTTCTAATGTGCTCTCTTCTGCCTCTTTGACCTCTTCCCCACGGCGCTCTTTATCTGTCCACTGTAATAGACAAAGCAAAGCCAAACCATTATCACACAGAAGCTTGTGGCTTTCCAAACCTTGCCACAAACTGTAGCAAAGCACCTTTGCTCCCCAATTAGGAGGTTTCTGTTTAGCTTGCCTACACCAAGAGCCTAGTAGAGTTTTTCAAAGCTGTTGGGCAAGGAGACACCCTGAGCTACCCTGACATCAACTGCGAGACAAACTCTGCATCAAGTGGGAGATCGAACAGGATCCTAACAAGAAATAACCAAACCCCAGATAGGCTCAAGATCGAGATGGATATCAACAGACTTGAACACTGGGTCTTCTTTAATAAAATGAAACTCAATGTAAAGAAGTGTTACACTTAGGCAAGGAAAAACCAAATGTACAGGTGCAGAAGAGATGAAATCTGGCTCAATAGCAGTAACTGTGAGAGGGATCTTGGAGTCCTAGTGGACAATCACTTAAATAAGAGACAGCTGTGTGCTGCAGCTGTCAAAAAAGTCAATGCAGTTCTAGACTGCACTAAGAGAGGGATTCAATCAAGATCATGTGAAGTGTTAGTACCCCTTTATAATGCCTTGTGAGACCATACTTGGAATGTTGCATCCAATTTTGGTCATCACAATATAAAAAAGATGTTGAGACAACATCTTTGAGATAAACAAAGATTATTAGGGACCTAGAGGCTAAAACATATGAAGAACAGTCACAGGAACTGGGTATGTCTAGTGTACTGAAAAGATGGACTAGGTGTGACATGATAGCAGTGTTCCAATAATTGAGGGGCTGCCACAACGAAGAGAGGGTTAACCTATTTTCCCAAGCACAAGAAGGCAAGACAAGAAACAATGGATGGAAACTAATCAAGGAGAGAAGCAACATAGAACTAAGGAGAAATTTCCTGACCGTGAGAAAAATAAACCAGTGGAACAGCTTGCCTTCAGAAGTTGTGCGTGTTCCATCACTGGAGGCTTTTAAGAAAAGATTGGACAACCATTTGTCTGAAATGCTATACGATCTCCTGCTTGAGCAGCAGGCTGGAGTAGAACAGGGCTTTTCAACTTTTTCACCTATTGTACCACTTTTAGGATATGGCAACATCTGAATACCAACAGTCGCCTAGCAAGGTGTCAAAAACTTGATGACCAAAAAAAAGGGAAAAAGTGATGAAGTACAGGTACTCCTTGACTTACAACAGTTCGCTTAGTGACTGTTCGAAGTTACAATGGCATTGAAAAAAGTGCCCCCCAAGCCACAGCCAAGCAAGACACCTGCCTGTCCGCCCGGCGGTGCTCTTCCTCCTGTCTGAGGTTTTTATTGTTGTGAGCATTTCTGTTGAGGATTGGCAGCAGGGGTGTGTGTGTGTGGGTGTTTGGTTTTTATTCCCTCCCCATCTGCTGGGTGGTTGCAGCAGGTTTTGGTCACTTCACATGACCCTGGGACACTGTGACCGTCATAAATATGAATCAGTTGCCAAGCATCTGAATATAAATCACAAGACCCTGGAGATGCTGCAACATTCCAGCTGATTGATGCTTCTTCTGGGCTCAGCAGAAGCACCAGGATCAGCACTGAGCTCCAGCTGGAGCCTGGTGCTGATCCTGGTGCTTCTGCTGAGCCCTGACAGCCCTGCAGCTCCAGCCATCTCTCGCTCAGGCTTGTGCAGTGCTGCCACCGGTTCGGCTCATTCCCCTCCCCCGCTACCACTTTTCTAGGATGGTCGCGTACCACCTGCTAGGTGCAAATGTACCACAGGTGGTACCTGTACCACTGATTGAAAAGTCCTGGACTAGAAGACCTTCAAGGTCCCTTCCAACTCTATTCTGTTCTATTACAAAACAAGAATTATAATAAAAAGTTATTAGATGCAAACAGGAAAGATAAATATAAACCAGATAAAGTTATGTCAGTAGATTCAAACTATTTACAGAATTTCAGTTTGACTTTATAAAATGCTGATGCAATTAAAATTATGCCTCAACTCTTTTGACATTTTTCACGAAGCATCTCTTGTCCATTATAATTCCTCTCCCAGGAAATTACCACCTTACCATGGTGAGAGGCTTGATAGCTCCAGTTGTGTTGGAGCATGATGGCTGTGGAATACTGGGAGTTGGTCCACACAACTTAAAGTTGCTGAGGTTAAGAAACATTGCTCTAAAATTTACAGTACGGTCACACATTTTAAATAAAAAGTATGTGAAATTAAAGTCTACCTAAAATATATTTTAGGGACGCGGTGGCTCAGTGGGTTAAGACGCTGAGCTTGTCGATCAGAAGGTCGGCAGTTTGGCGGGTCGAATCCCGAGTGCCGCGTAACAGAGTGAGCGCCTGTTACTCGTCCCAGCTTCTGCCAACCTAGCAGTTCGAAAGCACGTAAAAATGCAAGTAGAAAAATAGGGACCACTACAGTGGGAAGGTAACAGCGCTCCGTGCGCCTTTGGCGTCTAGTCATGCCGGCCACATGACCACGGAGACGTCCTCTTCGGCTTTGAAACAGAGATGAGCACCGGCCCCTAGAGTCGGAAACGACTAGCACACATGTGCGGGGGAACCTTTACCTTTTAAAATATATTTATTTATGAAAATAAGGAATACTATGGAATCTGAAAGAAAGTGTGTAGATATTCTGGTATTTTAAAAAATCTTGAGTTTTGAAAAACTGAACTTGACAGATTTACAAACCCATAAAAATGAATGTAATTCATCTGCACCTCTGAGACCCTGAAATAAACCAAAATGAAATCCTTTATCTCAGATAGATTCAGATTCAGAACCATATGAAAGCTGACAATAGTCTCTTCTTTAGTCTAATGGATAATGTCCCATCCAAACAATTTCACTATTCCCTCCTCCTTTCTCTCCCCCCCCCCAATAATGAGAACTAAGCAAGTGGGAATCAGAACCTCTCTCTGCTCTGCCCCCTGAGTTCCCTTTAGCTTTGGGGGACCCAGAATTTGCTTTTGAACATTGTTCTTAAAGATGGAGATGGCAAATTCTTCCTTTCATAATGGCTTTCCCACTTTCTTCAACAAAACGCATATGAGTTTTCTAAGTCTTCTTTTACACTAAATAGTTGTCTTCCTTTTCTAAATACATTTCCCTTCTCTCCTTTCATTATATATTCCTTCTTCCCTCCCTCCCTCCCTTCTTCCTTCCTTTCCCTCTTTTTCTCTTCCATTATTCTGAAATGTATTTTTAGTCAGTTCAGCTCGGTTGTATAAGCCTGTTGTTGTTGTTATTATTTTCTACATAACTCACCAACACTGGATGAAGGCCAGTGTTGGTGACTACAGAAGACCTTCACATCATCCTGCCATATGCCCCAAGCAAAGTTCCCTGAAAAGAAGCAACACAGAACCATAATGGCACCAGTTCCTCCTACTGCAATCCCAGGTTCTAGCCTCATTTATGTTTTAATCATACTTTATGAAAAGGTTTATTTGGGTTTACTTTGGAAAGGATTTGCGGCTTACATCCACACATGATTTAGAAACCAATACTAGTCTTCATATTCTGAGTGAACCAGTTCTCATAACCTCTAGACGGTTCTTTGTCTCACCTTGCTGTTCTCCATCCCATTTCTCTGAAAGCTATTTAAGTGGTCCCCATTTGTTTCCCACTCCTTTCTCCAATATTTAGTTGTGGTTGTAGCTCCACCTGTCAGCAGAGAAGCTACCAAATGTGCAACACTAACATTTTGCATCACTTTTATTTTTTATTTTATTTATTTATTTTATTTTAATTCCATTTATATCCCGCCCTTCTCCGAAGACTCAGGGCGGCTTACAAGCTTAGCAGTAGCCTTCATTCTATGTATATGCCTGCTTATTAGGGCTTTCACACACACACACCCCAAGCGGCATTATTACAAAGTCAGCTTAATTGCCCCCAACAATCTGGGTCCTCATTTTACCTACCTGGGAAGGATGGAAGGCTGAGTCAACCTTGAGCCTGGTGGGACTCGAACCTGCACTAATTGCAGGCAGCTGGTGTTACTTAAGGAGGCATTAGCCCACTGCTCCACCAAGGCAGTGGGAATGTGGCCAAATGCTAAGCCTTTGTTCAGGAAAAGACAGAGACAGGTTGCAGATTATTGGAATATCAAGCTAAAGTCAATCAGAAAATTAAATTTATGGTCACCATTCTTTTTCCACCTGCCTTCCCCTCTTATTAATCTCAGAACCATTTCCCTGGCATGAATGGGGAAACTCTTCCCTTAGAACCTAACATTTTTTCCCCCTTCAGGTTGAAGTTAGAATTCTTTCCCCAGTTATTATCATGGGAAAAGGTACAAATGGCTGCCACTTTCTATAGTTTGGCAGAGTAGAAAATTACTGCTTTTTGTTAAGTCTTTCTGAGGATTTTTCTGTAAAGTTCAGGTAGGTAGCCACAGGGAGTTTCGTGCATGGCATGTTTTGAGTTTTGTTTTTTGTTTTTGTTTTTTAAACAAAAAAAAATCAACAGATATTTCTAATGTTTGGTTCTAGGGCAGAAGTGCATAATGTTTTCAGATATAGAAGCTTCTTCCAGCAGGTGAAGCCTAACAAATCTCAGACAAGCAAGTACAGGAAATAGGTTTTTGAATAAAAACTATTATTTGAGGATTCTTGAAAAAATGTTTGTGCATAAAAAGCACAGAAAATACCAAGATAGATGTGGAATTGGATATAAACACAAACTACCAAAAGCATTTGCTCCTTTTTCTATGGAGATTTTTAATCATCTAGGACATGGTTGTCAGAAAGGTGCTGTTTAAAAGGCAACTGGACTTTCTTAGTTTTTTCCCCCCTTTGTTCTGTACCAGCCTGCTACCGGCCCTGCAGATAAGGCAGGGACAACCCCTTTTACAAGAAGGCAAGAGGCTGGAACTAAGCCTGCCAAATTTATTAACATAAAAACATAAACAGAGCAAAGAGAGCAAACACGAACCATGAAACAGGAATTATTCAAACGGTTGCCTTCAGCAAACCAGCCCTCCCATGCATTCCCCTTTTATACAGTTCAGGGCGTGGCTTCTCTCTGCCTCCTTCCGAGATGCCCCATTGCCTTCCTCTGTTTACTCCTGATTGACTGCCTCCTGCGTCGGGCGTCCCTGTGGGTCATCTTCATCCACGCTGTCAGGCTCACACAGCTGGGTCTGCGTCATGACCAGGTGGGAGGGGCCTGGCTGAGGGCTCTCATCAGCAAGCTCTCCAACCCCGTCTCCAACACCCCCCTCCTCTTCCTCTGAGTCGTCCGACCCAAATGCCGAACCCACAGGCTGACCCTGAATCACAACACCCTTGAAAATGTTCTGCTTCTGATCTAAGAAGCTTCTTCACTTCATTTCCTCCCTTGGAATATTAGTTAGGGCTATCCAGATATGGGCTGCTGAAATACAGATGACTGCTAGATGGCTAGAAACTATATATCTTTGCTATTATCTGGTGATATGGATACTTATATCCTTAACAATATATTTATAAATCCCATTTCAATGGCTGTCCACTCATACACAACTCTGTAATTCTTGGTGGGAATGGTTGGTGCCCCAACCATTCATGCTTGATTCATGCTTATTTTCTCAGGCCTACAAAGTTCAATTGATATTTCTCCCAGGTTAATAGGCATAGGGATTGCATATACTGTATCCTCATATGCAACCACTATTTTAGAGATGACAACTTCTGTAGTAATGTTAATGTTGATGTTGGTGATGGTGAGTTGGGGACTGAAGATAGACACACATAGATGTAGACAGAGCCTCCTGCCTTACACATATGTTGTCTCAGTTCATTTAAATAACTGGGAGAAGAGGTTGAAACATTCCTTCTCCAAGCAAAATTAAAAATAGAAAACAATCCTCCCCAGCATCTCTACTAGTTTATCCCTTCTTGATCTATAACTGCTGCAACCATTTTTTTCAAAAGTCCCAGCAACTCTAGAGTCTTCTTAGCACAGAAAACAGAAGGCCACAGCAGGAGACACCAGTAATTGCAGCTCCATGCTGCCATCAAGTGGTAGTGCATAGTTTTGCAGCTCCAAAATGAGAAACTCACTCAATGGTGGCTCTTACACTCCAGTAACGCAACCTTGATAGGTGCTGCAAATGGTAAGCAAGTCAGAGGCTAAAGATTGCCCCTCCTTGCTTTATTGCTAATTATGCCTAATATCAGGGGCCCATGTCTTTCTTCTAGTGGCAGTCATTTTCAATAGCTAGTGACCCATGTTAAGAGCTGGGTAAATAATAAGTATTAACACTAACTATTTAGTTAGAAGCATTACCCATGTTTCCCTAGAAAATTAAATAGAAAACTGATTTATTGCCAATATTACTGCCATAATCTATTTCTATCTATTTAATATCGTATTGCAATATCATTACTAGCATTACCAATTCCAATATTTTCAGATGTACTCATAGTAAAATGTTATTTAGTATGCATACCATGTAAGACCAGTTTATGTAATGGATTTTTCTTTTGTTGTTTCCCCGCTGAAATTATGCATTCTGCACAGTGCCATCTTTTCACTATTATTTGCATACTCTGTAGCAGGTGTCATGAAACTGGGTTTATTGGGTCAGAAGTGGTATAATTTCTTCTAACTTTATTGTGGGGGATTAAAAATGTAGTTTAAAATCTTACTGCCAAAATGAATAAAGTTAGAGTTCTTAAACTGCAGTTAATTCTGTTTGCTTTGGCTCTTTTTCTGGTAGTGTAGGGTCCAGGGGTATGTATGTATGGGGTGGGGCTGCTGTTTTAAAACAGCATTGTATGAACAGATTGTATGGGATATGAATTGCTTTTAAAGATTCAGAACTTTGTGCTTATTTTTAAATAGTTTGCTTTGGCACAAGATCCTCCATCTCACTTCTACGTGCTTTCTCTTCTCTCTTCTCTTCCTTTTTACCTAGTCCAACTGTTACTCTCTCCTTTCTAATGTCCTTCCATCTCTCTCCGTCCTCTCAGCTTTCAGCCCCATACAAGGCATTGCATTTGATCACAGCAGGGATGCTTGGACACCACAGGAGTTTGCTACAGTTTTCTGAAAGCCTCGTTCCCATTCTAACTGCAAAAGGCAGAAGAGAAGAAATAGGGAGTAATTACCTATATGAAATCAAAATTTATTTTTGCTCCCATCCTGTCTCCTTTTTGAAAAAGCGGGGTCCTTCCCCAACTCCCCACCTCACAAGTACAGCAAATTTCAATCCTTTCTGTAAAGACTTCCTTGAATGCAGATGTCAGGTATAACTAGAGCTGAAACTCAAAATAGGAACCTGCTGACTTTGATAAGAAGCATAAACAAAACATAAAACAAGTAGCGTGTGTATTTGCACTTTTATTACAAAACGTAAGGAGACAGAACAGCACCTCTTACAGAGAATCTTTCTTGTTTACCTTTGGCTTGTGGGTCCTGTGCTTTACATTTGGCTACAATAAAGAGAAATATTAAGCATGGAACTGTAGGAACATAAGTCGGAACTGTTTTATGCAATCTACAGAGTGAGGGACAATGACCCTGGGTTTTTGATGACCCAGAAAGTCTCACCTTTTCAATGCAGTAATTATTTGCTAAAAATGTATTAATGCGCGAGGTCATCATCTAATCCTCTAGCAGTTTCAAGTACCTTAGGAAGTTGATTGACACCAGTAGGAAAGTGCTTGCTGTCAGGTGGCATGGCAATTATTTAGATTATTTAGATGACTGTTTACTATTTAGAGGGTGAGAGAGAAAATATGAATCCACCAAGCTATTTGGCAAGATAAGCAGCAAGTCTAGCTCACATGGGATCCGAGTGCACCAAGAGAGGAATTGTCCCAGATCAGGGAATGTTCACTTATTCAATGAGTCTTCATGGTGTTCCACTCTCTTTCTACTGCTCCACCCAATAAAGTGTATTTCTGTCCATGGGAATAGAATACTGGGTTCAAACATGCACATTCCTATTTAAACTGAACATAAAAATAACTCTAATTTCTATGAAAAAATAGAATGTCCATGTGCTGTAACTTATATACTTATATCAGGACATAGGTAGCTAATGATGGCATTTGTGTGATAGATCACCACACACGTCATCAATTGGCTGCAGGCACCTCTGGAAATGAGAACCAGTTAGACATCTTGAAAAACAACAAACACATGTGGTATAATAAGCTATGGATTCCATCCAGTCTATTAGATGCCTGAAGTCTTATCCTACTCCATTTTTACCAGCTTGTATTGAAATAAAAGATTTTTTAGAGTCACAGTGTTGTGTATGTAAATAGTTAGCAATAAGCCATGAAAGAGATTGCAAACACAGTGCAGCTTTGCAAGGTTTAAAGCGGGAAAATAGGGTGCAATCATTGGACGCCACAACCAAGGAGCGGGAAAATAGACTGTTTGTATTGGCTACAGTTCAAACGCTTTCTCTATAAAAGGGTTGCAACATTTGACAGTTGACAGTTGATTTTGTGTATTCAATAAACTCGTTCAGTGTTAACCACTCTGAGTCCTCGTCAATTCGAACCAAACAACTGGCGACGAAGGTGGGATTGACAGAAGACCAGAGATTAGGAAGAATTGTCGTGAAGGCGGCAAATTCAGAGCGAGTCACAGTCAACCGAGCGGCCGCGGCAGAATAGGAAAAAAATTCTCCGAATGGCGCAAATCGGGTCACTGAAGGAATTTGACCCTAACTTCCCCGAAGATTGGGAAGAATACATCGGTCAGGTCGAAGGATTCCTGTTAGTGAACGGAATCACTGACGACCGGAAAAAAGCGGCGGCACTTTTGACAATTTGCGGCACACTGGTCTACAGAGTTGCTGTCGGGCTGTGCCAGCCACAACCAGTCTCCAGCGTGCCCTATGCCGACCTCCTCGCAAAACTAAAGGTTCACTTTACTCCCCGAAGGTCCGAACTCTTTTGGCGGCGCATCTTTGAGAAGAGAAATCAGAGACCGGGGGAGTCCATACAGAAATTCGTCGCTGCCGTCAGGGAAGCCGCAGTACGTTGCAAATACGATAATTTAGAAATTAGAATTCGGGACAGAGTCGTGCTGGGCTTACGTGATGAACAATTACAAAATAGAATAATCGCCAAACCTACCGGCGATTTACAGGAAGTGCTCGACGAACTCCTAACGTATGAGTCAACCGGGTATCGCGACCCCCCCCGCAGTAGCATGGCGGCAGCACCCGAAATTAACCAAGAGGGCTATGTGGACTGCGGGGAGGTGGACCAGCAGTGCGAGGAAGAGATCGCCGAAGTCTCCAGGCGATTCGGGAAGATGGCACCAAGACAACTCAGAAGCGAGGGGCCGGAACCTGGCCGCCGGCAACAACCCGCAACACCGCAAAGACCACCGACCGGGGCACAACGACCGTGGCGGGACACCGCAACCAGACCGCGCGACAACGACACCCAGAACCGATGTGGCAGCTGTGGCGGCAACCATCCCCGCGCTTCCTGCCGATTCCGCACCGCCAAGTGCAGGGCTTGTGGCAAGACCGGCCACATCCAGGCCATCTGCAGAAACCGCGTCCGGGACTCCCGTCTGAACGAAGTCGATGTGTGGCCAGAGGGTAAGGTAACCCCCAATGCTAGTGGCAAGGAGACCCCTAGATCCCGGGTGAAATTTCCAACCCTAAGGGAGGTGGCCCGAGTCAATCGGAGACGGCGGGGAAGGGGGCACAATTTTCCGGACGGAAAATTAAAAATCACAGTCCTTCTGCAAGGGGTCCCTTGCAGAATGGAAATCGACTCAGGAGCTTCAGTGTCGATAATTTCCACTGAAACCCTTGAGAAAATCGAACAACTAAGTGGAAAAAGAATTCCACTTAGTCCAACAAATATTCAATTAATGGACTTCCAAAAAAGTCCAATAATCGTAAAAGGAAAGACCAGCCTTAGAGTAAACTTTAAGGGGTTTAAGGGGGTCTTAGATTTGATAGTTACGGAGGGAAATAGGACCAGCTTAATAGGGCTTAATTGGTTTCCTGCCCTGGGAATTTGGATAGGGGGAATAAATTCAGTGATCAGAAATAAGACCCTCGAATCCGTCTGCAAAGAATTTGCAGACGTATTCGATGGATCTCTAGGCACGTACAAAGGGCCCCCCATTAATTTTAACCTAGACCCCTCAGTAAACCCAATCAGGCTAAAGGCCCGGAGGGTACCTTTTGCCTTAAAAGAAAAAATCGAGGCCGAGCTCGACCGGCTTGTAGGCCTCGGAGTTTTAGAACCCATTGAGGGCGGTTTGTGGGAGACGCCGATCGTCACACCCCTCAAACCCAATGGGGATGTGAGGATCTGCGCCGACTACAAAGCGACCCTCAACATTGGAATGAAAAAGCATGCTTACCCGGTCCCGACGGTGAAGCAGGTCCTCGCCACGATCCAGGACGCCGCCATCTTCGCCAAGCTCGACTTGGCGCATGCGTACTTACAGTTGACTGTTTCCAAAGAGGCTGCAGAGGCACAGACAATTGTTACCCACAAGGGGGCGTTCCGAGTCCACAGACTGCAATTTGGAATTGCAGCTGCTCCAGGCATCTTCCAAGAAGTGATGGAGAGGACCTTAAAGGGCATACCTGGAGTATGCCCTTACTTTGATGATGTCCTAATAGCTGGAAAAGATGAAGGAATGTTAGTAGAGCGGCTGGAACAGGTACTGGGTAGATTTAGAAAGGCTGGATTAAAATTAAAAAAGGAAAAATGTAGCATAGGGGTTAAATCCACTGATTTTTTGGGGTTCAGGATTGACAAAAGCGGAGTCCACCCTACCCCTGAAAAAATTAAAGCAATAAAAGGGGCTCCTGAACCAAGGAACAAGGCTGAGCTACAGGCCTTCCTTGGCTTGGTAAATTTTTATCACACTTTTGTGCCACATAAGGCTGCCATTGCAGAACCACTGCACAGGCTTTTAGATAAGAAGACCCCTTGGCATTGGCAAGACAAGCACAAGGCGAGTTTTCAGACCTTAAAAGACATCCTTTCCAGTAGCTCAACTGTAACCCACTTCATAGAAAACAGACCAATCTACCTGGCGTGCGATGCTTCGCCTTATGGCGTTGGGGCAGTAATCAGCCATTTAGACGCCCAGGGAATGCAAAGACCCATTGCTTACTACTCCCGCACACTAACCAAGGCAGAGCGGAACTATGCTCAAATAGACCGGGAAGCTCTAGCCATAGTGGCAGGAGTTAAAAAGTTCCACGACTACCTGTATGGCAGGAACTTTACAATACTGACAGACCACAAACCCCTGCTGGGACTGTTTACCACAGATAAACAGACTCCCCAAATTATGTCTCCCAGGATGCTGAGATGGTCCATTTTCCTCTCAGCATATTCATTTTCCCTCCAATACCGACCAGGTAAGGACATGGGTCATGCAGACGCTCTGAGCAGATTGCCCCTTAGCACAACAGAGGAGGACCCTGCCCCAGTGGGACAAGTAATGTCCCTACAAGATATTCCTGATCTGCCCCTAACTGCTAAAGACATAGCTGAGGCAACCAATAAGGACCTCATCTTAAGGAGAATAATGGCCTGGGTCATGAGCGGTTGGCCCAACGCCAACCCGGACGTAAAATACAGTCCATTTTTCAGAAGGAAAGATGAATTATCAGTTCATATGGGTTGCTTACTCTGGGGAACTCGTGTAGTAATTCCAGAAATTCACAAATCAGCTATTCTATTTGAATTACATGAGGGACACCCCGGAATAGTAAGGATGAAGGCCCTGGCTAGGAGCCACTTGTGGTGGCCAGGATTGGACCACGACATTGAGGAATGCGTTGCCAATTGCCATCTGTGCCAACGTTCCAGGCCTGAACAACAACACATCCGCACACATAAATGGGAGCTAGCTAGGAATCCTTGGTCCAGGATTCATATTGACTTCGCTGGACCTTTCCAGGGGTTAACGTTCCTTGTAGTGGTCGACAGCTACTCTAGATGGCTAGAAGTAGTACCGGTCAGTTCAGTAACGGCAGGCAGAACAATACAGGCATTAAGGGGCCTCTTTGCCACTCATGGGTTGCCGGATTTAATAGTGTCTGATAACGGGCCACAATTCACATCTATTGAATTTCAGGATTTCCTCAAGGCCAACTCGATTAAGCATAAGACTTCTGCACCCTTCCATCCCTCCACCAACGGATTGGCTGAAAGGAACGTGAGGACCACGAAGGACGCGCTTAAAAGAATCATTCGAGGTGACTGGCACCAGAGACTAGCTGAGTTCTTGTTGGCTCAGCACACAACCCCTTGTTCGGCCACAGGGAAAAGTCCAGCCGAAATGAGGTGGGGCAGGAAAATTTTGACCAAGTTGGACAGACTACACCCCGACAGACTCCAACCAAACATTGAATTGGACATTCCTAACAGAACATTTGAAGTGGGGGACTTGATCTGGGCAAGGAACTACGCCCAAGGGGACAAATGGATTCCAGGGGTGGTAACTGAAATCTTAGGTCCCCTATCATACATCATTGAGGGGGAAGGGAATAGGAGCTGTAAAAGACACATAGACCAGCTGAGGAAAAGATCTAGGGGGTGTGTGCCGGCTGAGGGGGACCAAAGCTCAGTAAGGGGAAACAGTACAGACAACATTAGGCCAGAAAGTGGTGTAGAGGTTGGGCAAGATGACACTTTCCCTGAGGCCCAACAACAACAATTCAGTCCAATTGATTGGGAAATACCCCTGCGAAGTAGGCCAGTGACCACTGAATCCCAAACACAACCTAATACACAAGGCAGTACATCTGAAGCCAGTAACCCTGAGCCCAGGTCTAGTAGTAACCAGCATAGTAACCAGCAGCCAAGCAGTCAACCAGGAAGAAGGGTCCCTAATAGCCAAAGTAACAGATACCCGTCCAGAATACATAGGCCACCAAAATACCTAATGGATTTTGTAAAAAAATGACACCAACTGGGGGGTAAGGGGTGTTGTGTATGTAAATAGTTAGCAATAAGCCATGAAAGAGATTGCAAACACAGTGCAGCTTTGCAAGGTTTAAAGCGGGAAAATAGGGTGCAATCATTGGACGCCACAACCAAGGAGCGGGAAAATAGACTGTTTGTATTGGCTACAGTTCAAACGCTTTCTCTATAAAAGGGTTGCAACATTTGACAGTTGACAGTTGATTTTGTGTATTCAATAAACTCGTTCAGTGTTAACCACTCTGAGTCCTCGTCAATTCGAACCAAACACACAGTTAAATGGTTCACCAATCAAAACAGTGTATTGTGTCCAATATCTGTTTGATAAATAGTCATGTCAATAAAGTAATTATAATTGTATAAAGTACATTTAATTTATTCCCAATATTATTGTTTCAGAGTGCTACCCAACCAGAAGGAAATGCATTCTTATTTTAGGATAAATACTCTGCACATCTGATGAAGTGGATGACATTAATGAAAGATAATGTTATAGTTTCACAGGATTTTAAAGATCTTTTATTATTTTTACAGCAACAAACCAACATCACTGCCTAGAAATTACAAAAGAAAACATGAACAAGACAATAACAAATGGAAAATGAAATGTATAAATTTGTCAAAAATAAAAAGCAGAACTTTTTTTTTTCAGGTTCACATCTCTGCTGTGATTAGATTTGGTAAATGAATATATCATGTTTTTCTAACTTGTTTACAGCTTCCAGGCAAAGCAATATTAAGAGTCCTTAGAAAATTAGTAGAAGGACTTTTAAGTATTGTGTGTCTCTATATGATACACAAAATGCAGAGACATGTAGATTTATAGAAACATTATCGCTAATATAGAAATAGTTTGGAATGGGACATTTGACTTTAGAGTTTTCTGGCACTGTCATTTCTCTTTGAAGCTCAGTTCCAAATCAAAGCAAAACAATGGGGATTAACCAAGCAATCTGCTCAAGCATTAGGAAAGAACTGCTGTACTCCACTAAAAATGGTTGCAAAATCCTGGTCAAAATTGCAGCTCCTGGAGAAATCAGAAGCCATGAAACCATGACAGGCTGTGATATGCCAATTCCTAAGGGAGAGAGAGAGAGGGAGAGATAGAGATCGATAGATCGATAGATCGATAGATAGATAGATAGATAGATAGAGAGAGAGAGAGAGAGAGAGAGAGAGAGAGAGAGAGAGGCCACATGTGCTAGCCGCCCCTGGGAGTGGGGGAGGCAAGAGAATAATCCCACTACTTTCCCACTACTTAGCTATCCTTATGTTCTTCCCCAAAGCCTTCCCTTGTAGAATGACTATGGAGTAGCAAATGATAATGTAGGGATGGTTTGAACAACCACTTTCTGCCATGTTTCAAAAGACCACTCCAACACCACCAACGCCCTCCAAAAAAGATTTTCCATAATCGGTAGCTGCTTTCAGGGGCATTTGCTGAGTAAAAGTGGGAGTAAAAAAAAAGTAAAGATGGTGGCTGTGATGGGTCTGGATTATTTACGGGAGTACCTTTTGCCGGCGTTAACTTCCCATTGTCCTGTGCGCTCCCACAGAGAGGGCCTCCTCAGGGTGCCGTCGGTCAGGGAATGTTGACTGGCGGCCCCCAGGGGGAGAGCATTCTCTGTGGGTGCGCCTGCTCTCTGGAATCAGCTCCCTGTTAAGCTCCAGATGGCTCCCGACCTTTGCTCTTTCCGCCGCGACCTGAAGACTTGGCTATTTGAACTTGCCGGCCTGGACTGAGGGACTGGGATTTTAGATTTTAGATTTTAAATTTTACATTTTTGAACGTGTTTTATTGTCTAGGGCTACTTGGTTTAATTTATTTTAATTTTTGTATATTATGTGTTGTATATAGTGTTTTAATTGCCCTGTACACCGCCCCAAGTCCTTCGGGAGAGGGGCGGTATATAAATCCAAATAATAAATAAATAAATAAATAAATAAATAAATACTATGATTTAGGTCCTGCTCTTTTTATATGCATTGTGGAGCTTTGATTGCATATTCCCAGTATTATCATCTTGACCTTTTTATAAATCCTACCCATGGATCCTCCTGGCTGCCTTTATTTTTTGTAATACTTGGTTGCTTAGTTTATTGTTATATTCAGAACACAAGGTGTGCATGGGTGTGGCGTGTGTTTATGTTTGCACAGAGACGAAGGGGTAAATATACAGAACAAAACTACTAGAACCTAATTTTAACATTTTTACATAAGAGATTGGCATTTTAATTTTTTAATTTTATATTATGTTGAGTAGGAGGAAAGTGTAGATACAGTACATACAACAATATCTCATAAAAATATTCAGAGGAAATTAAAGATCATCTAGATGACGGGTGTCAAACTCGCCATGTCACGTGACATGTCGTGATGTATCGTGACTCTTTTTGCATTGCCGGCAATGGGGTGCTATGATGAAACTGGCCTGCGGGCCGGCAGTTTGACACCCCTGAATTCTAAATCTTAATTCAGATGCACCAAAACGGGATTTTAAATGTACCAATTGGGAAGGCTGCCTAGACATTCTTACAGAAAGATGATCACAAAATCAAGGACATGATCTAAACTCCAGTCCTTATATTTTACTATTACCTGGTGGAATCAAGTCAGATGATCCCAGTTTATAAAGTAACCAGACATCCAATTTCCCAAATCTATGTATTAATTAATTGAGATTAAAACGAAAATTTTTGATCCATTTATAAAAAAAGCATTTGAAATCAGATTAAAAAGAGAGGGAGAAAGAATAAGAGATTTTTGATATCTATCTCTACCTAATGAGAGCATTTTCATATGGTTGATTCAGGCAGGCAGGTAGGCAGGCAGAAAGAGAAAGAAAGAAAGAAAGAAAGAAAGAAAGAAAGAAAGAAAGAAAGAAAGAAAGAAAGAAAGAAAGAAAGAAAGAAAGAAAGAAAGAAAGAATTTAGGAAAATAGCTTAATAATAATGGCAATACAGGTGTTTGCTCTTAATTGTGACTTTCTTAAAGTTAATTTTAACAATGAAGCCCTCCTAATTACCAGCTGCCATCCTAATACCTGAAAACATCCCTAGAATGGTGTACTCTCCACATGATATACTGCTGTCCCATGTTCAGGGATAAAGCCAAGAGATAGGGGTAGCAAGAAATCATCTAGAAGAAATGCTACCTTCTCTCAATTTACCATCTCTTTTGTCTCCACACCATCATTTTTTCTGGAGGTCATCCTGATGAGCAGGTATAGTGTGGAGGAAAGGACCAGGGCCAAAATTACCATGCTTTCCCCAGAAGGGCTTCCAGAATGCTGCTGGTCTATTGGAAGAGATGGATAAGATTCACCAAGAAGGCTAATTGTAGCCATTACCAATAGCAAGGCCCTCCAGTTTAAACGTCAGCATATGTGTAATTCAGTCTTCAACTACATGGTTTTTTAATGGTTTATGGCGGGGAGAAATTGCTTTCTCATCCCACCATCTTGTAGCTATTTAAGTTTATGGTTTGTTTCCTGATACTGTCTGTTGCATTTTCTCCATCTTTTGATGCCCTGGCAGGACCTACAAGCAACACATTTATGTTTACTTGGTACTAGTGTGCTTGGCAGTATGCAGTATTCCATCTTAGCTGATCGTCATGCTGTATGGAGTATGTGCACCAGGTGTAACTGACAAGGGCAGGAATGTGAATGGAGAAATGTGGGAGTTGTTCATGCCTTAATTGATGAACCTAAAGCAAAAGCTGAGAAACCTTTAACAATGCTTATTTGGGTGATAAACGTGGAGATGTATTCAGGAATAAAATGCAATTTTCAACCCAATATTACAGATAGGAATAAAGCACTGTGGAGAAGAAAAGTAGTTTATCTTTTATAGCATTTTCTTTTGGCATCTTTTCAAAACTAGCAAATGTTTATAAAAATATTAAACCTATGGTACATCTGCATCTGGAATATTGTATGCAGCTACATTTAATACAGGATATAATATAGCAAGCACCCAAATATCAGTTGGAGGGAACCAGCAGCAGGCAAGGGATATATCTCCATCTGCTTATGACTTCCCCAGATCTGGCCACTATAACAAGCAAAATGCTAGACGGTAATGGACCTTGGGCTGGTCCAACAGGGCTGTTCTTAAGTGGTACACAACACATATTCCCAATATGGACACAGAGTGAAAGAAACACTGTTTTGATGTCCTTACCCATAATTTATGCTAATCATACTCAAAATACAGCTTTATTAAAAAGGATCTTCAATTATAGCTTTCATAAAAAATATTTTCTTGCCCCATCATTTTTCCTAATGAAGAACCATCTTACCTTTGCAGTTCAAAATGAGACTTGTATTGTTATTACATTTTAAAGTTTGGTTCTTGCTTCTATTTGTCTGCCAAAAAGTTTTTGCTGACAAGCATATTTTGCACACCAATTGATTATGTCCACTTATTTGGGCTGTCATATACTTTTTTTCTTACCAAATGGGTTGGCATTAAAGTTATCGACTGATGTTTGCCAACTATCCCTGCAAAAGTTTGTACGTGTGCCATAATCACAGCAAGAATAATGCACCAATCAATTATATTCATGGTGGGCAAAAATGCTTGGGAGAAGAGATTTAACACTAGTGCAAAACAGGAACAAGAGCACAACTTTCTGCACCTAATGGAGGCAGTTGGTTTTCCACTGAAAGGATTTCATACCACATTCCCTTCTTTTCCAGTCTGTCAGTTTAACTATTCCACTTCCATGTGAAACCATGGCCCTCTGCAATTGTTGTTCTCTCTCTTGTCTCTGTAGAGACTTACTTCATTCATGGGAGGTCCACTATCTTTGTGGTTCTGAATACATGGTTTAGAATTACTCTTTCTTTGGTGCTTTAAAACAGGTTTCCAAGGTCAAAGCCATGTGAAAGGGCTTTGAGATGCAAATATACCACTATGACATCATACAGACATTTGGAAAAAAAATTCAGTACAAGTACTTTATCATGCCACGTGCAGCAAATCAGTAAGACTGTTGTCATCTTTACAATTGATCTTGTTTTGTTCTTTCCTTTGCATCAACCTCTCAGGGTTCGGGGCAAATTACCTCATAAATATACCTATGCCTATATATGCAGACAAATAATTTGAATTGGGTAGAATGTGGTGTTTTTTTTTCCTCGAATCACAATCCAGAGCACTGGAAGAAGAATCTATGAATATTCAGCTCTTGGTTATCTTAGAAGCTGTTACAGTAAGCATAAATTAATTGAAGTTTACCCTAAACCCTCAGGTGCAATTGTGCCTCTCAAAAACATTGGGTGCAGCCCCTAGAGGACTTCCAAAAATTGTTTTCTTACTTTGAGAAGAGGAAAAGTAGAAGAGAAAATTATGAAATACATGGGGAGTAGACATGCTAATGCTATTTATTTCCATATATCATTGATTTCACTAAAATAAAATATGTTTTTACATTATTCCTGCTTACTCCCTGGTTGCTGACATGCCAATGGCTTAGAACTCTATTTTGTATATCACTCAATGGGCAATCTGGCTGTTAGACTAAAAAATGCTGGGTCTCTCTGCTTAGAGTTTAATGATAAAAAGTTTGAATTATCTTTTAAAAACAGAAATAGACCACCTGTATTGGAAGGAAGGAAGGAAGGAAGGAAGGAAGGAAGGAAGGAAGGAAGGAAGGAAGGAAGGAAGGAAGGAAGGAAGGAAGGAAGGAAGGCACCATAAGGCACAATTCTGTTCAGCTTACTAATCTCTACAAGTGACAATGATCAGTCCTACAGTGCAGGATCATTACCTTGGAATATTAACCATGTGACTTAAATTTAATACAACTCAATTTTTATTAAAGTTACTGCTGCTGGGCACAATTGCTTCTAAGATAAAAAGGCCTTCCCTCGGGGTCTGGTTGATTTCTACAGAGATCGAAGTTTTAGTGTTGCACCCATGACCTCCAAGGTCTTCCTTGGTCTTGCCAATTTCCTCTCTCTGGGCCGTGTCCATCTGGTGGTTGTATAATAAGTCTTTTGTAACTTGCAACAAATTATTTAGCTGTCAGACAACAAGCCATTGTCTTACAGATCTCAGTGTTCGTTATCTCCTTCGTGGCAACCTCTCATTCCAATTTTCAGCTGACCCCCGTCTCTCCACATAGCTTTTCTGTTTGCAACTTTTTGACCCCACTCTGGGCCTTTCTGCAGTCTTCTATACATTTTCCCACTCAATCCTTGTTTCATGCTTTAAATGCTAAATTGTGTTTATGTTGTACAGGAGACAGCTTATCATGGATCGACAGATACGATCTTTGAAATGATCAATGAATATCTGGGATTACAGAAATTAGAAAAGACCAGATAGCTTCACCAACATTAATATGTGTTATGTAATTGATTCACATGTTCCTCCCTGATATATTGGATGCATACTGCTTACTCCAGATGACACAATATTACTATGGAGGACATATTTTGTAAAACCCTCTTCTGCAAAAGAAACACATAAATAACAATGAAATTTAAAGATCACAGTTTAACTAACTTATCTGGGAGCTAAGAAGAGGGTTTTGTACAATACTGTATAGCAAATTTATATGAGTACGTAGATAGTTGTGTATCAAGAAAGTGTCTGCAGCTTTTGCAAAGCATTCCATCTAAATACAGTAAGTTGGCTTTATTTAACAATGTTTTGGGAGAAGTCACTTGCATTTTCAAACTTGAAATAGATAATAACCAAACATAGTGCATTTTGTAAGTACTGGGAGATGTGATTAATTGCAATAATAGGGCTGCCCAACACAAAGGACTCTAGGAGTGTACAACAGGAACAAAAAATAAGCAAGAAATATTACTATTAAAAACCCCCCGAATATATTAAATATAAAACAGTGACCAAACAGGATTAGACAGCCAAATATAATGAAATGTTGCTTCATTTTGAAATCGTTCTTGCAGATACATGTGCCACATATACTATTTAGTTATTTTATTATTCTTTTACTTGTATCCCTCCTTTATTACTTTTACAAATAACTTAAGGCAGAGACCATATCCAACACACCTTCCTCCTCCTATTTTCCCCACAATAACAGCCTTGTGAAATAACTTGGGCTGAGCCTGAGAGAAGTGGTGACTGGCCCAAGATCACCCAGCTGGCTTTCATGGCTAAGACAGGACTACAACTCACAGTCTCCGGCTTTCTAGCACCTTCACCACTAGACGAACCTATGTGTCAGTGGTGGAGAATAAGCAATTTACAAGCCTAATGATTTCCCAGTGATGAGAGAAAGAGGGATAGCAGCATTTCAGTTTCAATTACTTACTTACTTACTTACTTACTTACTTACTTACTTACTTACTAGATTTAAAAGGAGAGCCAGTTTGATCTAATGATTTAGGCATCAGGCTAGAAACCAAGAGACTTTGAGTCCTAGTCCTGCCTTAGGAATGAAGCCAGCTGGGTGACTTTGGGCCAATCTCTCTTTCTTAGTCCTAGGATGAAAAATAATTGCAAACTACTTCCAAAATCTGCCAAGAGTCAACACTGACTTGAAGGCACCAAAACGAAAGTATGATAAGATCACCCAACTTGAGCAATGTAACTCTGGGCGGTCTATAGGATGAAAATAAACAATAAATCAGAAAAAAACCCATATAACATTAAAATGGATACAATATGTGAATATAAAAAAGCATTACAAACATTTCTGCATAACAAAAGTGATTCTAAGAAAGGTGAATGTGGTAATCTGGATTGTTGGACTCAGCATTAGCACAGGAACTAGAAAGTGTGAAAGAGGTTTCTATTACAGAACACTTAAAATGGAAATAGTGCTAGTCATTCACAACTAAACCTTGGAAAGATTGGATCATAGATATTTAGGGATAATTAGATTGGAATCACATCTCCATTTACTTGTGCATAAGCACCATTGAACAGAATGGGACTTACTTCTGAGCAAACTTATAGAGGCTTGGGTGGTTAATTAGAGTTCTCCGCTTCAGTTAAATGGTGATTCTGTAATTCTGCAGGGAGTGAAGAATTCTCTACACAATT
Organism: Vipera ursinii; assembly: GCF_947247035.1. Lineage (NCBI taxonomy): Eukaryota > Metazoa > Chordata > Lepidosauria > Squamata > Viperidae > Vipera > Vipera ursinii. The sequence continues at coordinate 189,698,340 of NC_139513.1, read as the reverse complement.
ATCAGGTCTCCATAGCAACTCTCTGGGGACCAAACAGAACTCTTATGGAAAGCTCTTCATTTTTATATGTCGGTTTTTGTCTTTCAAGTAGGTAATTCTCATTTATTCATTCCTTTGAAGTGAAGGATAATACTTAGATGTGTGAAATGTTAGGAGCAATCAGACCCAGAAACGTGGTTATCCATAAGAAAGGAAATGCATGCTTTATTAAGGCATCACACCAAATCACCATCTCTGAAAGGGTACCTTGACTGGCAGCTGTTACGAGCTGAAAAAAACACATTTGTGTTGAAGAAACAAATATTTCAAAATAACAGGGAACAACAATTAGAAATGCAAAAAATTAGGGATGTTTTATTTTAGATCAACCTGAGTCATTATTTGCAGTGACAAGAAAGTTATAAGAGGATTAAAAAAGAAATTAAATCCCAAACAAACACTTCATAAGAGTGTTTGGGTGAGAGAGCATTTGTGATATTTATAATCAGTACTTTTGAATAAAGAACTAGTCTTGAGATATATTTGTATATATACCCTTGACTCTGCTTACATTTATCACTATAGCAACTCTGCAAGTGTTCTGAGGACCAGCTAGACGCAAACTACTACAGTATGTCATCAGGTCTGAAGGAGCCATGTTGCATATTGGACAGCATTAAACAAGAGGAAAAACACAATAAATAGAGGGGCAATATAGCCCTGTTCTTTATTGCAGCTCCTTTCTCCATGAATGTGTTATGAATCCCACACCATGATGCAGATCTGCTACAAAAGAGAATCGCCATTTTTCTTTTCCACTATTTCTCTGACCCTCATAGATTATCCAGTTTGCTTTATAGTCACACCTAATTGTACTCCATGCTACTTTTGAAACGAACTGATAAACTAATAAAAAAATAATCCTTCCTGAAAATTTAGAATCTAAAATGGATGTTTATACCTTCCAAAGAATAGCATTCAAATCCCACTAGTTTGGATTGTTGGGATGGTGAGGATTCAGACTCCAGATGGATTCCTGGCTTAACCTCAATAAGAGCTTTGTAAGAGATGGACATAAATGCCTTTAAAAATATCTACCAGAGCCACATGAAAGTGGTGTGTGTGTGTGTGTGTGTGTGTGTGTGATTTCTTCAAATTTCTCTAGGAAAGGAGAAATTATTGGATAGTTGCTCAAGGTCTGGACTTTTCTTACTGGTTCCATTATCACTATTGAAAAAAAAAACAAATGGGAGGAATTTCTTCAGGATCACATTATTTGTTTGTTAAATTTATTTGCTGCCAATATCACCTTAGGGTTACTCTGAGCAATTTACAACAATAAAACAGAAAAAATGATAAAATTTAAGCATATCAATAGCAATAAGACAATAAAAAACAATAAAACACAATAATATGAATTAAAAAGATGAATGGAGGGAGGGCAGAAAGTGCATGGGGGGAGGTGGGGTCAGCTAATTAGTGCAATAGCCACCTCTAGTGAGGTATTCCCCTTTTGAATCCCCAGGTTCTTGTGGAAGAATAGGAGGGTGGGGGCAAACCTCATCCTGGTGGTGGGGGAGGGAGCAGAATGTTTCAGAGGGCCAGAACTACAGCAGAAAAGGCTCTTCTTCTGGATTCTGCCAGTCAGTGTTCCTTGGCCAATGAGATCTGCAGCAGGCCTCCTCTGCCAGAATGACTAGAGCAGGCTTCTCTTAGCAGGATGAGATGGCTCATCAAGTAGCCTGGAGACATGCCAGGTAGATCATAATCAACAGCTTGAACTGCACTTGGAAGCAAACTGATAGCCAGTGCAGTTCACAGAGGTGTAATATGGGCCATTCTAGGGCCCCCCCAAAAGTGCTCTTGCTGCTGCACTTTGAACCAGCTGAAGCCTCCAAATTCATTTCAAGGGTAGTCCCATGTAAAGCGTAATAACCCAGATGGGAAATGACAGGGGGTTGAGTGACTGAGCTCAGGGAATTCTGATCCTGAAAGGTCGCAGGTGGTACACAAACTACCCACAACCAGAAACAGCTTTTTGAGCAGGAATTGTGAGTCCAAGAGAACCACTAAGTTGTGAACTGGATTTGAATGAGGTAGTGCCACCCCTTCCAGAACTAAAGATGTCCAAGAGCCACAAATGGAAGCTCCATGCACCCAAAGCCACTTTGTTTTGCCAGGGTTGAGTCATAGTCCATTGTCCCCCATCCAGGCCCCTGCAGCCTCCAGGCACTGAGAGAGGGATCACCAGATGTAAAGTTGTAACATTGAGTATCATTAGCATATTGATGATATCTCAACACATGGTGATGGATTACAGACATCCACCTAAACACAGTATTATCTACTTCAGGTTAGGATAAGATAATCCAGCTATGGTTAGGATAATCAGGAAAGGTCAGGTTAGGGACAGATTGTCATGGAGAAAATCTGTCCCTGTGGTCACCAAGTGTAAACAACAACTTGATGGCACATAATCAATCATTCTCCTCTACCAGAATTGAAGACTAGGAAGGCAGGAAGGCTACAAGACCCTTTCCAGGGATGTTGATATAATTAAAAAGAGAGCATTTACAAACTCCATTGAACAGAACAGAACAGAATAGAATAGAACTGGAAGGGACCTTGGAGGTCTTCTAGTCCAGCCCCCTGCTCGAGCAGGAGAACCTATACCAGTGATGGCAAACCTTTGAGAGACCGAGTGCCCAAACTGCAACCCAAAACCCACTTATTTATCGCTGGGTGCCAGGTGGGCATGGCCTACTGGGTGGGTGTGGCTGTAGTGGTCATGGAAGATTGGATGGGTGTGGCCAAGGTGGGTGTGGTCACCTCAATGTCACTTGTGGGGAGGGACACCTGTGGGGGGCGGCTGGTTGAAGAGGGACAGTTGCCACCTCCGAGGCATGGTGCAGGTGCCACAGGGAGGGCTCTGAGTGCTGCCTCTGGCACCCGTGCCATATGTTCACCACCACTGACCTATACTAAGTGACTGTCCAGTCTCTTCTTAAAAATCTCCAGTGATGGAGCACCCACGATTTCTGAGGGCAAGCTGTTCCACTGGTTAATTGTTCTCCTTGTTAGGAAGTTTCTCCTTAATTCCAGGTTGCTTCTCTCTTTGGTCAGTTTCCAACTATTGTTTCTTGTCCTGCCCTTGGTGTTTTGGAGAATAGTCTGACCCCTTCTTCTTTGTGGTAGCCCCTCAAATATTGGAATACTGCTATCATGTTGCCCCGTTTCTTCTTTTTTTAAACTCATTATTTTAAAAAGTGCCAGCATACCATTATTTCACATTTGTAAAGACATTTTTCTTTTTATCATACTGATTGAGAACTGATAGTAAAAAAAAATACAGGAGAATTTCCATGACCAATACTAGTCTATAATGCATGAAAAGTCACCTCCTTTTTTGTATATATTACTAGGATCAGGGATAAAAAAATGAGACAGTTTGTAGTTATTCAAGATAGTTGAAGCAAACCATAAAGAGATCAAAGAAGAAATAAAAAGAGTTCCACCTTTATCTAATTTGATATAATATTTATAATGGTGACCAGACAAAAGTCTTCCAGAAAACACAATAAGTTTATTTTTTTTAAAAAAAATAGCCATTCCTTGTTATTTTTACCCAGTTGCTGATATTCACAGATACATGGCTGAACTTTCCAAACTGACTGAATCAATTGCAAGATTATATGAATGATATGGAGGGATCATCTTGCATGTGTTGTATATATACTGCTATTGAAAACACAGAAATTAGCAGGAGATATAATGACTACTGATGTTGTGTAGTGAGTTCTTTACATAGGAAAGGAGACGGGGCAAGTGAGTTCAACAAAGCTCATGGTTTATTGCTTACAGGATCTGAACTGAGAATTGGGCTGCAGCTTGCAGCAATTTATAGCCTGGCCCCTAGGCGGCAGCCAATAGGTTTAAAGCAACCCATTGCTGCCTAGGGACAGCCAATAGCAGCACTGGAGACCTGGAGTCTGGGTTGCTGGAGAGGCATTTAGCTGCTCCAGCTTACCACATGGGGTTACAACTGAGCCCAGTACATAACACTCCTCCCCTCTTAGATTAGACAACATCATAGCGATAATTGGCAAACAGTACAAGTTACAAGACTTAACATGATAGCAACTTTTGTAAAACAATACAAGTTACATTATATCATCAGTTAGCCCTAATGAATAGGCTTCCATTATAGCACACAAGACAGTTAACATCATAGCTCCAATACTGTTTCAGTACAGTGACAAGTTACAGTACAGGCAATATTATAGTTCTTTTATTTTACAACATAATCAGTTAGATAAGAAGGAGGCTTGTGTGCCCTTGTGGAACGCCTTGGGGTTCCAGTCACTTTCTGGTCTACCAGCTTATCCATCGGGCCAGGTAGACCAATGTCCCTTGATGCACCTGAGTCAAAGGAATTAGATGCTCTCTGGCTGGCCTCTCCAGGTTGGTCCACCCCAGAGTCATACTGATCAGCAAAGTTGGCACAGCGTTTGTTAAAGTCTGGTTGGCTTGCTCCTTCAGGGGATCCATGTTGCACTTCTGGACTCCCCTCCTCTATGCCCAGTTCCTCATTGCTTAAGAAGGAAGAGTCTTGAGAGTCCATGTATGGGCTGGCTTGGCTGCAAGTTTGGGGACTTTGGGAGGGACTTATGATGCAGTCCTCACTTAGTGGCCATTCTGGAAACCGTTTTCTGAGTTGATCAATGTGGCGTCTGACAATTCACCCTCCCTCCAGCCCCACTTCGTAAGAAAGGGGACCAGTTGGTTTGGTAATTTTACCAGGAACCCACAGATTCCCATGTTCATAGTTTCTGGCCCATACCCAATTGCCCACCTGCAGCCCCCTCGAGGGTTTTGGTTGAGAGGCTTCTGCTGCCACTCTATCTGGATGCAACCTGTCCAGTTTAGTGATCAGTCGCCTCCCCCAATGAAGTTCTGCAGGACTTTTGCCTGTAGCAGTGCAGGGCGTAGAATGTTGGCAGAGTAAAAAATCTGCCAGTCTGTGATGCCAGTCACCTGTTACGATGCGTTTGAGTGATTCCTTCATTGTCCTCACCATTCGTTCAGCTTGACCATTAGAGGACGGGTGAAAAGGGGCAGATGTTGCATGCCTGATATGATTTTCTCTTAGGAAGGCCTGAAATTCAGCAGCAGTGAATTGGGCCCCATTGTCTGATACTAAGACATCTGGCAACCCATGTGTGGCAAAGAGTTTTCTCAGCACCTGGATGGTCCTAGCAGTAGTCATGTTAGGAACTGGAATTACTTCCAGCCATTTGGAGTGGCTATCCACTACTATAAGGAAGAGCTGTCCCTGAAAGGGCCCAGCGTAGTCTATGTGAATCCTAGACCATGGAGTGTGCATTTCCTCCCCTGTGAACTGGAGCCTGTGGCATCTCAGGCCTAGATTGCTGGCATGTATAACAACCATGTACCTGTGCCTCAATGTCCTTGTCAAGGCCAGGCCATCAAAGGTAGCTTCTTGCTAAAGCTTTCATTCTGACAATGCCTGGATGTCCCTCATATAATGACTGTAAAACCCTGTCTCTCAGTGAAGAGGGGATTATGACTCTGTTTCCCCATAGGATGCACCCCTTGTGAGCTGATAGCTCATGTCTTCTGACAAAATAACTCTGAAACTCAGAGCCTGGGCTTTTATCTAACCACCCCGTGTGTACCCATGAAAGCACTCTACTAAGTGTTCTATCTGTAGCTGTTTCTGCAGCAATGTCCCCAGCATGGAGGGGAAATTCTGGCAGGTCCTGAATCGACAGAATTATGGCTGCAGGGGCCAGGTCTTGTTCCGTTAGTGGCAGTGGAAGTCTGCTGAGGCCATCAGCATAGCCCATTTCTTTACCAGGTTTGTGAACCAATTTAAATGTGTATGCAGATAAGAAAATAGACCATCTCAACATTCTTGGGGACAGTATGTGTTGGGTTTGTTTGTCTGTTGTGAAAAGTCCCAACAGTGGTTTGTGGTCATGGAATTTTTTTATTCCAGCTACAATGGCTAGGGCCTCTTTGCCAATTTGAGCATAGTTATGCTCAGCAGAGGACAAGTGTCCTTGAATAAAATGCAACAGGGACTTGTGTTCCATTCTTTTCTAAATGACTCAAGACTGCCCCCACCCCATACAGAGATGCATCACATGCTAAACAGACTGGTTTAGACTCCCTAAAATGATTTACAGTGGATTTAACTGATAATAGTGTCTTTAAGTCCTGGAAGCTTTTTTCATGAAGGCTGGTCCATTTCCATGGAGCTTTCTTATCTAAGAGCCTGTGAAGAGGCTCTGCCAATGCAGCCTTGTTAGGCAGGAAGGCATGGTAGAAGTTGAGGAGGCCCAAGAATGCTTGTAGCTCTCCTTTGGATTTAGGACTAGGAGCCAATTGAATGGCCTTCACTTTGGATTCAGCAGGGTGGATACCGTTAGCATCAATTAGAAATCCTAGAAATTCCATTGAAGGAATCTGAGTCAATTTTATGTTTGAGGGCAAAAGGGACCCTTCGAGGCTTAACCCTAATGGGAACTACGTTGGGATCTAGCTTGAATGAGATAGGCGGGCCTGTGTATGTTCCTAGGGTTGAATCAAAAACGTCTGCAAAGTTCTCGCAAACTGATGAAAGGTTTGCAGCTTGTGTCCAGTTGATACGAGTTATTTGAATGCCTAAAGCATCAAACCAATCGAGTCCTATGTGACTCGTTTTCTGGCCCCCTACTACTATGACATCCAGGTACCCATAAAACCCCTTAAATTTTACAGCCAAGGTGGCTTCTCCCTTAACTTTGACTTGAGTGTTTTGAAAGTCAGTTAAAATTATGTCGGAGGGCCTTAGCTTGGCCCATTTTCTACTGCAACTGCACACGAAGTTGAAGGTGTCCTGGAAAATAATGGAGACAGCAGAGCCAGAGTCCAACTCCATTTTACAAGGAACTCCTTGTAGCTCTACCTGCAGTTTGAGTTTAGGTTTGAGGGGGCATCGGGCCCCAGTGTGGCACACACTTCTACGGCTTCTACAAAACCCCACACTAAACGGACCCTGGGTCCTGGTACCCCTCCTGGTCAGATCTTCCGACTGGTGTTTGGGTGGCTGGTCCCTCTGGTGAGCTCTGCAAACCACTGCGATGTGGCCTGTTTTGCTGCAGGCCCTGCATATGGCTGACCGGAATCTGCAATCAGCACGTTGGTGGCTGCCGCCACAACCTTTACATCTAGGTAAGAGAACTCCCTTGTAAGTGTTCTCTTGCTGTTTGCTGCTGCAGTGCTGTGTATCAGGTTGCTTGTGAAGCTTGTTGACTTCAGCATCTTCTTTCTCCGAAGATTCTTCTGAGCATTTGGCGTCGTCGTGGTAGACTGTTTCATCTTGTTTCGTCATTTTGGTGGGCTGGACTGTTTGGACTGCACCCCTGGTGGCTTCGTCTGCCATTACTTTGTCTTGGGCTTTGATGAAGGTTAAATTTGGTCTGGCAAAAAGTCTTTGCTGGAGCGTTCGGTTCCGTAGGCTGCAGACAAGCTGGTCTCGCAGTCGCTCCTCTATGTCGGAAAATTTACAGAGGTGTGCGGCCTGCCTCAAGGCCGCGATGTATTCAGACGCTGTTTTGCCAGGCTGCTGCATTCACTGTTCAAACTTGAAATGCCAAGCAATCACTGACATCTTTGGCTGGAAATGCTCTCCCAGCTTTTTCTTGAGGTCCACATAGGAAACTGACTTCAGTGACGTCGGGGCAAAGAGGTTTTCGGCCAGGTCGAATGTACCTGGGCCGCACACACAGAGCAGTGTGGCGGCCTTCAGCCCATCTTCTGCGACTTGGCTTGCCTGGAGGTAGTTTTCTACCTGGGACAAGTAGGAAGGCCATCCCTCTGGATGCTTGACATTGAATTCATGTAGTCTTCCGACTTTCAGCATTCTGTCTTCGGCTCGTTCCTGCGGTTTTCGATCCTGCTTCTCCAAGGCCCTGAATCCGCTGAGCACGTGATTGCTAGCATGACTTGCTAGCCAACCGTGTGGGGGGAATGCCTTTTCCCTCCAGGCATGAGCTGCCTCTCCCCTAGTGAACTTCAGCTCTTTTGGAGAACAGGATCCCACCTTCATCGCCAGTGTTGTGTAGTGAGTTCTTTGCGCAGGAAAGGAGATGAGGCAAGTGAGTTCAACAAAGCTCATGGTTTATTGCTTGCAGGATCTGAACTGAGAATTGGGCTGCAGCTTGCAGCAGTTTATAGCCTGGCCCCTAGGCAGCAGCCAAAAGGTTTAAAGCAACCCATTGCCACCTAGGGACAGCCAATAGCAGCGCTGGAGACCTGGAGTCTGGGTTGCTGGAGAGCCGTTAGCTGCTCCAGCTTACCACGTGGTGTTGCAACTGAGCCCAGTACATAACAACTGATTTATTTATTTATAATCAGACTTGTATGCCGCCCTATCTCCTGAAAGACTCAGGGTGGCTAACAACAATAAAATACAAATAAATACAAATATTAAAAAAGAATTAAATTTTGTCAAAGTCTCACTAAAACCAATAAAAACATTTAAAATCATAAGTAAAAACCCCATTATCATCAGTCCAGGTCGGCCTGTTGGAAAAGATATGTCTTAAGGTCACAGTGAAAGGACCGAAGGTCTGGGGCCATCTGGAGCTCCCGGGGGTGGGGGGAGCTGCTTTCCTGAGAAATATAACTCTATTTGCTGCTGCTCTTTGTCTCATCTTGCTGTAGTATTCTCTCTTCCTATTCTCTTTCATTTTCCATCCCTTCATCCTACCTCTATCCAGTTCCCCCTTTTTTGCTGTTTCTGCTGCACAGAATATCGGTGTTAGTGAGCAGGTAGAGTTTTGTGTGACAGTGGTTTATGTATGTAAAAGAGAATGGTCACTACATGCAAATGGGAGTCAACCTATTGTATCAATGTGCTGCAACATCTGCTAGGCAGGCCAGAGGTAGTCACTAGGGCAAAACAAAGTCCCACGCCTTTGTGGATGTGTGTGATATTGATCCAGAAACAAAAGGGGCAGGGCTTGGTTTGTGATGCTACAGTCATCATCTTGACTGTTTTCACTCTCCCCTTGGTATGCTGTGTAGAGGGCACCTATTTTTGTAGGTAATTCATTATTTATATTCCAAAAAGGCCCAGTCACAAGCATGACATATGGAGACAAGTATTATGGAGGGGAAAAGGTGCAGGGCTGGTCTTAGCTGGAGTTGGCAACCCAAACATAGAAATATGGAAAAGCTGACTATTCTTAGCATTTCTCATACTGTTTATAACCTTACTCTGCTTACACATCCTTAGGAGGTATTCACTGAAATCTAGAGTCATTTTGCTTTTAGGTTGATGTGGTAAGATTAAAAGTGTAACTTACTGAGAATAAATTGAATACAAGTAGAAAGCAGTTCACGGCAGGACAAAACCATCATAATATCACATTCACTCTGCTGGGAGCAGAATATACTATGATCTTTCAGAAAACAAGATCATAACAGAATGGTCACTGAACATTTCACCTTTGTGTGCTCATTCAAAAACAAGATGGTTGAGACTGAAAGAGCAAATGTAAGAAAGCCAGCGGATCATTGGGCAGTTGCAGAAGCTCACTAATATTCCTGTCTCTGTCCTTGGTTACTTTTCTCCATAGTTAACTGAAAAGTAAGCACTGCATAGCCATCACTGGTTTGTTCTCCCTGTTAGATTTGGGGTTATTGTTTTCTGTTTGCTTTTAGGTATTGTTTCTGTTTTTAATCAATGTGCTGCTCACAGTCAGTGTTGAATTGGGTTGCTTCATGTGCTTCTATAACAAATGAATGAACCAACCAACCAACCAACCAACCCACCCACCACAAAGATTAGAAGCTTTCTTTAGAAATAGTATTTGTGGAAGCTATCATAGTAAAAGCCAAATAAATCAAGACAGAAGTGGTAATGCACCGACTAAACCTCTCTTTCTGCTTCCCCATCCTGCAAAAGAAAAATATCAATGATTGCTAAAATCTTTTGAGAGGGGGGTGGGGTTGAAGGTGGGTGGTCAAAAGCCATAAAAGGTTGCTGTCTACTGAATGAAAACTTGTTTTATGACTGCCAAATATGACAGCCAAAAATGGGGGAAACCTAATGGAGGTCCCCTTTCTGGACTGTCTAGAACTAAAGACAAAGATTCCCTGTTCCTGCCTGCTTTTTCTTTATATTCACCCCTTTGCTGCAGCTAGAAAGGTGTCTGGAACAATAGAAAAGGTTCTCTGCTCTGAAATTTATAATCCAGAAAGACCCAACACAGAAGCAGAAAGGTTCACACCTTGTGTGAACTATTGCTATAGGAGGATGAGTGGTATTTTCATTACTGCTGTTATTTATTACTATTGTTTATAACTTGGCTTTAAAGATAACAACACTCCTACCTTTTCCAGTCATGATTTAGGCCTGGTTTTGGGACTGAGAGGGAATTTTTGCATTCTTGGATTCCTTCTAGTTGGGAATGAGATGGGAGCGATGCCTCTGTTCTTGCTCTTTTTGACCCTTCGGCTACTTTCAATACTATTGTCACGACGTCCTCTGCCAGGAAAACAAAAGCACTCCAAAAGGAACGGGTGACCAGGTTTATTTCTTCCACAAAGCAAACCGCAATAAAGTCAGCGTTGAGGCACCTAGCCTCAACGCTCTTTTATCATGTTACCACACCCTACCCCCACCCCTTCAAAGCAAACCGGCATCCGCCCGCCTCCCCATAAACACCCCACCCATCACCGTGCGTAGCCACCACCCATCGTGTGCACTGCTGCAGCCCGTCAAAGCCCCTCCCAGGTGAGTTCTGTCCTTCCGCTCCCTCGCGCGCCCCAGTCCGTGCTGGTGTTGCAGGCGTTAAACTCCCCCCGAGTCCAGTAACAGAGGGAGGCGAAATGGGCACAGCCACACCCCCCTCCACAGTTTGTTGGAGCGTGTCCAACTGCCCGCATGGTTCAGCCCGTTGCTGCCCGGGCGCCATCCGCAGTCCAGAGTCCAGCCGCCGAGAAACAAACATCAGCGCCAGACCGGTGGATGCCCGGCGCCGTCCCTGGTGACGAGGCGAGCGTGCGCCCGCCGGCCGTCTGGGAGCAGGCACGCCGATCAGCTGAGCGCCGGCCAGCTGCTCGGCGGGATTGCGGCGGCGCGCTCCGCGAAGTCCGGGCGAAGCCACGCCCTCTACTTGAGCGTCCAGGGTCCGGGAAAGGTGCTGCCCGGGCGCGCCGATCAGCTGGGGACCGGGAAGGTGCGAGCTGGACGTGCCGATCAGCTGGGGAGCGGCTGGCTGCTCAGCGGGGCTGCGGCGGCATGCTGTGGCGGCAGACGAAGCCACGCCCTCTACATGAGCGTCCGGGGTCCGGGAAAGGTGCTGCCCGGGCACGCCGATCAGCTGGGGAGCGGCCGGCTGCTCGGCAGGGCTGGGGCGGCACGCTGCGGCGGCAGAAGAAGCCACGCCCACCATCTGGGAGTCCGGGGCACGACGGAGGAGGTAATGTCGAGGCCGGCGTTGCGGCTGTTAGCTCCCCCCCGAGTCCGGACTGGGGCGCAGCACGGTGATGGGTGGGGTGTTTATGGGGAGGCAGGCGGATGCCGGTTTGCTTTGAAGGGGTGGGGGTAGGGTGTGGTAACATGATAAAAGAGCGTTGAGGCTAGGTGCCTCAACGCTGACTTTATTGCGGTTTGCTTTGTGGAAGAAATAAACCTGGTCACCCGTTCCTTTTGGAGTGCTTTTGTTTTCCTGGCAGAGGACGTCGTGACAGTTATCAATCATGGTGTGCTTCAGCACTGTCTTTGGGGGTTAGGGCTGGATGACCCCAGGCTGTGCTGGTTCTCTTCCTTCCTCCGGGGCCAATTGAGAGATTTAGTCTGTGGCCCCTGCTTCCTATGGGGCTGCAGGGCTAGTACTCTTATCTTCTCCTGTTTAACATCTACAGGAAGCTGCTGGATGGGATCATTCTATGGTTTGGGTGCGTATCTTGATACCAGCTTTATATTTCTACTCTAGGTCATCTGAGTGATGTCCTGTCTCAGTGCCTGGAAGAAGTGGAGAGGGAACAATGGGCTTCAACCTGAGCCGATCAAAACCACATGGCTCTGGATTTTAGGACTCCCTGGTTTAGGGACCTTCCATCAACAGTTCTGGATGTGGTTGAATTACTCCAGATAAACCCTGTACACAGTTTGGATATATGGCTAAGCCTGTATTATAATCGTATTAATTGTTGTTGGTTGTTATTTATTATTTTGTTATATTATTTTGAATCTCATTTTTAAGCATTGTTAGTCGCCCAGAATCATGTATTTGAGATGGGTGGATATATATAGTGAATGAATGAATAAACAAGGTTGACAAGCAGAATCATCATTTGTAAACAAATACAGAATTGCTAAAGGAAAGTATACCATCTACACAAGATTGTATGGAGCCTGCTTCTGGTCTTCACACTTTCTTATGGGTCAAGGCTACAAAAAAATAAAATAAAAAGCAAACAGAAAATATTACACCCATGGTACACAGTACTGAGAAAGTTTTTGTGAGACACTGTTGGCTTGCAAAGCAGGTGCAGTAGCACTGGGGTATCTCTCTCTGTGTGTCTATCTTTCTCTCATCTGTCTGCTACTATCACAACAGTGTATCCTGCTGTTCTCAATCATCACAGTCTTCTGAAAACAATTGCCAACTATGGAAAAGATGTGTATAATAACAATATTTTTAAAACAGAGGCTCTTTTCAAGAAGACTTTGTGTAATAAAGATGCTGTTCAGCTTGACTCTCCCTTCCCCTTTCCACCCAAGACTATGTCTACAAACTGTGTGTACAAAGTGCTCTTTTTGAGCATCTGATAGAAGAGTTCTGACACCATGTGCTGTGCCATTTGAGCTGGAGTCTCTCTTCCTGCATATTATATCATGTGCTCTGTCTCGGGTGCAGAATTAGACTAAACCCTTTACTTTGTTACACTGCAAAACAGTGCAAAACAATGGGCTCTCTGTTGACTTAAATGGACATGATTGAAAACTGCTGTTGAAAATCTGTTCTTCTTCTGCAGTTGTGGATGCTCCATCGCTGGAGGTTTTCAAGGAGATTGGACATTCTTTTGACCAGAATGATATAAGGTCTCCTGCCTTGGGCAAGGGGCTGGACTTGAAAAACTCCAAGGTCCTTTCTAGCCCTATGATTCTATGAGTCTATTCTCCTTACTATTATGGGGTATATCCATAGCTAGAGTTCCTTTTCCTTTGTCTCTTTAAGGAATATAGCTGGATATGCTGATTAACACAAGGGATGTTAAATGAATTTTGATGTTACTATAGTATTATGCTGATGTGATTATTCCTATTATTATTGAAAAAAATAATGACAAATGAGTAGTGCCCCTTTAATGATTGCGTTAAGCCCCCCCTCCTCCTCCCCAGGTTCAATGAGACAGGACGTATGCTGAATTCATGGCATTTTGAAAGTGTATTTTGGCTAGATCAATTCCATTGTCTTACCTGCATATAAAATATACAAAGCCATGAATCTTTATAGCAAAGCAGAGTGTGAATTGTGATTCTGGAAGAGCAGCAGTGCATGGTGTGATGTACAGGGAGGAACAATAAATAGATTGGTATTTTGAGTCTTCTTGGTGATCTTTATTCATTACCTTTCCAGCAACCATTTTGACACCTAACCTGCTGTTATTCCGACACATGTTAATGAGCCCCTCCTCTGAACTGTGAAAGGTAAGGCTTAAAAAAAAGTGCCAACCCAATCACAGGAACTGCCGTAATGGTGTATATGGATGTGAAGGAGTATTTGGGTTTCTTACATATCTTTCTCTTAGTGATTAGAACTACAGACCTGAAGATGGCTCATGCAGGTCTTCTCATGTTGTCTGTTAAAATTAACAGCAGTTAAGGACTGTCGAGTTCCAGGTGAATGTAGTACAGTAGAGGGTTTGTTTCTGGTGTGCACCCTCTCTCTCTTCAGAAGAATTTGCAGTTTAGGCAGTGCTTTAAAACCCTATATGACAACTGCTCAAATTAATTCATGTTTATGTTGCTGATGACAAAAGGAGCCACTAAGTTACTTTCCACTCTCTGTAAAACGAATGTCTATTAGTTGAAAGCAAAATTGCAGTTATTACAAACATGAGGCATTGCAATTAGGTCAAGGGAGATGCAGGTCCTCCATCAGTCATAGAAGCTCACAGATGACTCTGGGGCAAGTGCTCAGTCCAATCTCTCATAGAACCATAGGGCTGAAAGGGACCTCAGAGGTCTTCTACTCCAACTCCCTGACCAAGTCAGGAGCTTTATATTATCCCAATCAAAAGGTTGCCCAATCTATTTTAGAAAACCTCCAGTGATGAAGCACCAACAACCCCAGGAGGCAAGTTGTTCTCACTGTCAGATTAATTGTTCTCACTGTCAGAAATTTTCTCTTGCTTCTAGGTCTCTCTTTAACAATCTTCTGCCCATTCTTGCCCTGCCCTCAGGTGTCTTAGAGAATAAGTCAATCCCTTCATTGTGATAGCCCCTCAAGTACTGGAAGACAGTTATCATGTTCCCCCAATCCTTGTCTTCGATAGGCTAGACATACCTAGCTCCCTCAGCCATTCATCACACCCTAACCCTGAGTCTTATAGATTGTTGTTCTGCAGAGAAAAATGAGGGAGGAAATGTTATATGACGTTACTTTGAGTTTCTGGAGAAAGAAAAGGTACAAATCTTAGCAGATTAAAATAATAAAATACTGAATTATCTTCCTGATGGTCCAGAGTGCCCCAACCATCAAAGGAAGACAACAGCCATACAGTCTCAACTTCTACCATGACAAGCTGCTGCTGCTGTCTATTCACCCTGGGAGGCAGATAATGTAGCAAAACTGCCAAATACATTTAAACTGCACTATTTTTCTCAGAGGCCGGTGGTTTGCTAACTTGTTATTCAGAGGCCAATATGATCCAGTATTTAAATCTCTTTCCTCCCATTACCAATCAGTATGATTGCCAATTTCATCCTTCTAAAAAGAACACTTGAGAAAAGAAGCTGTGTCTGTGTCGATACTCATCAATTCATGTTCGTTAATACATTTTTTATTTCAGAAACACATAGATAAGTTAATCAAGTGTGAGTGTATCAAACATATAAAAGTGAATATATAGTGTGGGTATATCATGTACTGTGTACTACATGGTGTTAGAAAGTATTTGGCAGTGAGGCAGTTTTCCCTGAAGGCCAACATAAGAAATACCTAAACAATGAGTGAGAACTAAAGGTAACACTTAATTTCTGCCATTCAGCAGATTTCTACACAGCTATTATGCATCTTCAATCATCCCTATGGAGTAAACAGTTTCAGGAAGAACCATCTAATGAAAACATTGCTAAGAAATAAAGCACTTGGCTAATGCTTATATTATAAGATTGGGTTCAGTCCAACTTACTGTCCCCTTGCCAAGAGAAGTCATCCAGGGCTGAGATAGGGATGGGGGAAAGGGGGTGACCGAGATAACCATTCCAGAGAAAAGAGCTAATGTGGAAACAATTATGCCTAGAATAGCTTTTGAAAAACAGTAGAAATGGGAAAGCTTTGCATTTTTTTTCTGAGCAGCATGCAGGCTTGGATTTAGAGTGGATACATGTGAAATATCTAATGTGAAAAGAATCCACGTGAGGTTTCAGAATCCTGTTAGAGTGGATTGTGTTCAAAGATGTGTACCGGATTTTCAAAGCTTCTCCCATGTTATTATTTTTTTCTTTTCACTTCCACTAGGAGCTTGAAATGGCATTCTCTATTCTCAAAACCACAGCATTTTGTAACCTTACGTTTGTTCCATTCTGCTGAATATGAAGGTTTCTTTAAAAAACCCTAACCTTCTTGCACTAGGATGTTTCAATGTCTGTATTAGGATTGCTCAAGTTGGAAGCAACTCAGGAGTTTGAGGCCATCTTAATAACCACACATATCAGTCACTCCTAGTGTGTAGGCCAGATGTGCAGCAGGGTACACACACATGTGGTATTGTGTTTAGGTGGAGCTACTGATCTATCAGGTAGTAATGGACTGTGTAACTCTGTTATAGATGCTTTCAGATTGATGGTCAGTGCAAACTTCTGTAGGGCTGTTGGTCTGGTTAAAATTATCTGACCCAGACATTTGATAGATCTGAGTGGTTTGCGTAATGGACAGCTAGAGTTTTCCAGCTTGCCTCTTACTGTTACTAAGTTGAAACTTTGTATGATCTGTAAAAGATGGAGATGGTTAATACTATTGCTCAAATGCCCAGTTCCCTATTAGGTATCATATTTAAGTGATATTACTGAGGTTTAGATTTTCAGACAAACATGAATAAAAATGACACCAATAATTTGGGTGGTTTTCTATGAAACTATGTGGAAAAGAGCAAGCATCTTAGTTTGTATTTTGCAAGCTGGATTTCAACAAATCTTCTAATTGTTTAGATAGAAACATATTTGTTTCTATTTTCTCTTATTTTGATTCAGAGTAACTCAATTACTTACAGGGATTAGCTCTAAAAGAGAGGAAATGGGATACTTAAAATATTTGCTCTTTTACAAATATACAGGTTTACTTATTGAGGTGGGACAAATTAAAATTGACATTGTTGGGTAGGATTTCAGTGATTAAGATGAATGTTTTACCTAGGATGTTATTTTTATTTCAAACAATACCAATACTGATGACTAAAGTATCATTTAAAAAAAGACAAAAATATATTTCTAAGTTTGTAGACAAGGTAAGAAACTAAGAATTAAATATAATTGTTGCAAGATGTTAAAGGAAGAAATGCTAAAGTATCAGAACTACCTTATCTAAAATTGTATTTTATTGTTTGCTGTCTGGAGGAAAGAGTGGGTGACTTTGAGAAAGAAGAGATTACTGGAACTGGAAGGATATGATTTGAGATTTGGATGGCATGGCTATTTGTGGTATGACAAACTTATGGTTAATATAGATTTTAAAAATCATTTTATTAGGTGTGCTATACTGAGGATTTGATACAGGTATAGATGGTTGACCAATGCTGATTTATTGACTTTTTAAAAAATTTTTTTTACCTAAATTAAAAACTAGAGACTTAGAAATGGAAGGTGATACTTGTCAATGGTTTGCCTATGTTCAGTTGACAAAAATATTTAAATTGGCCAAGAAGGGTTTTGATTTTACAAATGAGAAAGTTGAGTTTGAATGGGATTTGTGTACTAATGGTAAGCATGTAATTGCTAAGATATAGGAGCTTTTACTGAAAATAAAAATTGAAGATGAATATGTCAAAGATTGTATGATTAAATGGGCAAATTCTGGATATGATATTATGCTTGATCAATTTTGGGATTTGACAATTAGAACTATTAATGATTATAGAAATAATGGGCATTATTGCTAATTTTAGAGTTAAGAGATTAAGGTATTTTATTTCTGTATCTGCAACAAAGAAAGTTGGAAATTATTTTTCTTTTCCCCCTTTTAACTTTTTCTTCACTTTGCACTCCCAATTTTGCTTTTTCCTTAACTTCCCTTTCTCCTAATTCCTCTTTTTGGGTTTTTTTAACTTATCTTTTGCTGAAACTTAATAAAAACCTATCTGTATATATATATATATATGAATAGGTATATGTATATGTATGTATGTACAGTATGTATATAGGTTTAATAGCTACTGTAATTCAGACACAGAAGTAGCTCCAATGTGCTCTTGATGGTTGAAAACTGAAAGCCTCAGGAATAAAATTTTAGTCATAAGGAACAGAGTAAATTTAAACAAACAAATAAAAGGCCCTGATTTGGGGTTTACTATTAGTGCAGATTTGTTTCTCTTCCAATTTGATTTTGCTAAATTAATCTTTTCATATATTTTTTGTAAAATTTTGGTTTGTATTAATCAAAATGTTATCAAAAAAGATGGCAGATCTAGTGATCTAGTGATCTTGGCTGATCTTGAGAAAGAAGACTCAGACATGGATGGTATTTGAATGAAAGGCCACCTGCAGATCTCATATGACTTTAGTATAGATTGAGAAGTGGGGGGGGGAGTCCTATTAAAAGGCAATGGCAAATACACGCCATTTACTACAATAATTACATGAGCCAGGAATCTAGCTCAGTTTGAGTGAGTCTTTATCTTTGACATAATAAAAATCTTGCTTCACTGTGGATTCTGGATTTCTCCTACTGAAGTGCATGTCTTCTGCCTTTTGTTTATTCAAAGGGATGAGTGTGGTCTCTTCCACATATGGCATTTGCACCCTTCTAGGATTAGCTCTGAGGCTTTGGTATTCAAAGATATGGTTCCTGTGCAGGAGCTGAACTGATGGACTTTTGGCTCCTGTAGTTGAAACAAATGGCTGATTTCCATGCGGACACCCCCACTAATGAAATTGTCCCGTAATGGATTTGGGTGATATGTTTTTCCAATTAGTACACACACACACACACACACACACACACACACACACTCTCCAAAGCACCTGAAAGCAGGACAAGAAGCAATGGATGGAAACTAGTCAAGGAGAGAAGCAACCTAAAACTAAGGAGAAACTTCCTGACAGAACAATTAACCAGTGGAACAACCTGCCTCCAGAAGCGGTGAATGCTCCAACACTGGAAGTTTTTAAGAAGAGACTGGACAGCCATTTGCCTGAAATGGAATAGGGTTTCCTGCCTGAGCAGGGGGTTGGACTAGATGACCTCCAAGGTCCCTTCCAACAACTTCTTCTTCTTCTTCTTCTTCTTCTTCTTCTTCTTCTTCTTCTATTATTATTATTATTATTATTATACATATATACATATACACATATATACATACATATATGCATACATATATGCATACATATATAAATACACACATATATATACACACATATATACATACATACATACATGCATACATACATACATATATATTTGATGTTTCAGGACCTGAGACAGCTCAGGGCATGGAAATTATCTTTATTCTTTGCTCCTTGTTAGGGTGTGCAGAGCTTTAAAGAGGCATTTCTCTTTGAGAAGGATTCAAGTTAAAGCATCTTTTTGAAGCTGCTCACTCCCTTCAGAGCAGGCTGCTTTGCTTTGTTTCATTGAACCAAAAAGATCCTGTGCTTGCAGTTAGCAGAATGCTTCATGCAGCATTTTGTCCTGCTTGTGGTAGCATCTGGGGAATTGGGGTCCTAGACAAGGGGCTACTTTGTGCCAAAAATCTGTCATTAGCACAGGGATAGGCAGGACATGCCTGTTTCCTGTCCATGCTGATTGAGATTCCTTTTTTGGATATGCAGTAGCCTGCCAGTTTGTACTCAAAATAAGCAGAGTCAATTGGCCCGAGTAATGTCCCCATAGAATTATGCCTCCTCCTCTACCTGCGGTTCTTCATCATTGTGGTCTCATACAGCCCTCGTAGCAAAAAGTGACCCAGTTGCCCTTGTTAAGATTCTTTTCAACAAGCTCACTTGAGCAGTTTCTTCTGTCCAAACAATAGGCCATTATCATCAGCAGCCTGCAAAATTTCCCTAAGGAGAAAAAGGATAGAAAGGAAGTCCAGAAACTAGTTCTCAGGACTCTTCACTACTTCTTCACTACTTTCCTACACAAAGTCATTGCCACCAATTGCCCTTTTGGCTTAGAAATGATTTAAATTGTTTTCAAACAATCTGTTTGATGTTTTTATTTATACCTGTTTGAGTAGCTTGAGATTGCTATTTAGAAATTATTATTATTACTTAGAAAGCCAAAATACAAAATCCATTTCACCCCTGTTTGCATCTGTTCTCCAAGCTCAAAAGAGCTCCAGAAGACCTTTGTATAATTTTCATTGCTTCTTTTTTCAGCCTTGATCCACCAGAAAGATAGAAGTGAAATCATCAGGAAGGAGCCCTTTCTCTACATTACAGTCCTCCCTCCTAACCTCAACAGACTCAATAGGTTATTCTCACATTTTTCCTTTTGTTGCTCCCTTCTGAAAGAGAAGCAGCCATATCATCTCTGCCAGAAGCCACTTCTGCAAACCTTCTTGTACAACTTTGCATATTTCCATTTTCTTCCTTGCTTGTAAATGGAGAATCATCTGTTTTCCCCATGTCTGGCCCATTTTATGGGGCTTTTCTTTCATGCCCCAGAACTGCTTTTAGCTCTTTCCTCCCCTGATTATTCCGTGCTGCCTCAGTAAACCTTCCCCCTGCCCATCCACACACCTCTGGTGATATTTCCCTTCTCTTCCTTTCCCTTTCCTTCTTTCTTTTGTTAAAGAGTGGAGCACTGTCGTATATTAATGGAAAATGTATATGCATATCTTAAGCTAGTTCTTTCTTTACCCTCTGATCATTAATCTGCTGCAATACTTCTTATTTTGATTTCCTTATTATTTGCAGTTCTTTGGTGCTTTGAATCCTTCCCAGTCAGTAAATGTCTTGCTTGAAGGATGGACACAGATGACTCATAGCATAGTTCTTTCTTAGTTCTTTTTTTAGGAAGCTTGGAATTGAAATGGCAGCTGTGTTTTAATCATCCATTTTGAATGACTGGCAGTACGAAGTCACTTATCAAAACATAATGTAGTACAGGAGAGCAGTCAAACAGAAACTCAAGGAATGGATCTGTATGATATAGTGGATGAATGCATCCTCCAGTTAGAATCTGTGTCTAGACTGTAAGGCTCACATAGGGAAAGAGAGCCTAAAAGCAAAATACTTTTCTCCTAGATGCCAAGCTAAAAATATATAATATGAAGGATAAGCTGGATGCTGCTCTAATTTTGATTTCATTTTAAACCCTAAACATTTATTTAAATAAATCCTGCTATATGTCTCCAAAAATATTATGTAACTTGTTTTTTATTTTGCTCTAGGCCCAAAATCATTATTTGGGTAAACTACAGAATGCATTGTTCAGTAATCACATTCATCCAGTTTGGTCAAATTCATGGAGAGAAAGATGTGTACTTCCATTTATCATTGAGAATATTAATGAAACTGGTGTAGAGTTCATCCTTTCTTTTGAAACGTGGACTGTTTAAAAAAACACATCAAGGTCAACTTAAATTTTCTTGCAATGAATGTTTACGATCATGTAACTATATCAAAATATAATGCAGTACAGGGCAGCAGTCAAACAGAAACTCATGGAATGGATTTGTATGATATAGTGGATGAATGCATCCTTCAGTTAGAATCCGTGTCTAGACTGTAAGGCTCACATAGAGAAAGAAAGTTACATGCAATTTCCTTTATTCTTTTTTGCCTGTGATCTTACTCATCCCACTGATTATTACATCCTTCTCTAAGGTACTAGAATGTAAAAGACGGCTTTCTTGGCATTTTATAGGCAAAAAACAGCAAATGAGAAACTTGGGATCCTCTAACCTGTGTTATATATTTTTCTTCAACATTTGAGACTAAAATAAGGAGCCGCTGAGGTCAGTCATTATGCAAAAAGTGCTGGAAGATGGATGGCTTTGCAATATTGCCAATTAATATTCATGGACAATTTTTGATAGATGCACCCACATTAGTAGCCCTAACAAATTATGTTATGAAGATTGGTGTTTAGCATATTTCAAATGGGACTCCACTTTCCACTGACAAATATAATACCATATTTTTTTTGTCTTAAAGCCTCCAGGTAAAATTACATCTAATCATCCTCTGCATCACATAAACAGGATCATTTCCTTCCTGATTGAATAATTGTATAGTTCTTTCATTTAGACCATCTGATTGTTCCATTTAGCTAACTTAAAATGTTTATAACTACATAAGCATGATCTACAGCTCTTTATAAGCATTACCTACCCGAATGTTCAAAAAAACATCCAAGCAAAAATCTGTTTGCAATTATTTCTGTGCTTTTTCATTTAGTAGAATATTTGCAATACCAGGATACAAAGTGTTTTCATCCTAAAGTGTTTTGAATTTTTTGGTGATGTTAGAAATAGAAACCAGACATTGTTAAGCTGTTAGACTGGATTGGCAAATGAGATATCTTCCAAAGAGGTGTGACTCTCTGATCTATATCTCATCTCTCCGTTCTGCTCACTTCTGTTCATCAATTCCTTGTACATCACATCTTTTCTTCAGTGTTTCCATTTAGTCTATTTATTATGTTGTAGAAGAAAAACTGAAGTAGAAACAGTGCAATGCTGCACATCAAAGTACCATTTAGCTTGTTTGAGAATGAAAAAGATTTTACTTTGTTTTAGAATATTAAAAATAAAGTCGCTTTCAAGCTGAGTTGACTCCTGGTGATTTCATGGATCTAATGATCTAGTTTTCTTGGCAGTAAGAAACTGGGCCAGTTAATAAATCAAATAAATAAATTCACAAGCAGCAGCATAGGGAGCATATTTAACTAAAGCCATGGAGAGCTTATAAATATTGTCCTAACAATAAAAATTAAGCATGCATATGCTTTTGAACAACCCACTCCAATCTAGTTCTACCAAAGATTCTAATCCCCTTAGGCAGATTTTAGGACAAGATCCCAGCGAGCCCCATGGTTCTCCGCGGAGCTCCGGGAGATGAAGCGTCGGAGACGGGGCCTAGAGAGCCGTTGGAGGTCCAGTCAATCTGAATCCGACTGGTTGCGACTAAGAACCCACACTAGGTCTTATCTCGCAGCGATAAGGGCGGCAAGAGCCAATTACTTCTCCACCCTCATCGCGTCCGCAGATAATCGCCCGGCTGCCCTGTTTAGAGTGACCCGCTCCCTTCTCAATCAGGAGGTGAGGGAGGAGCCCTTACAGGGTCGAGCTGAGGAATTTGGTCAATATCTGTTGGATAAAATCGCTCGGATTCGAACCAGCCTGGACTCCAACTGGGCAGAGTCTGACGAACAGGACACGGGCAGTCTTGTCGACATCATCTGGGAGGAGTTTGATCCTGTGACTCCAAAGGAAGTGGACAGGATTATGAGGAGGTTGAGCTCCTCCACATGCTTATTGGACCCGTGCCCTTCCTGGCTGGTTTATGCAGCTCGGGAGGGGACACGAGGCTGGTTCCAAGCGGTCATATCTGCTTCTTTGAGTGAGGGTCACTCCCCCGCCTTCTTGAAGGAGGCGGTGGTGAGATCTCTCCTCAAGAAGCCCACCTTGGACCCAGCTACACTGAATAACTTTCGTCCGGTCTCCAACCTTCGCTTTCTTGCAAAGGTTGTTGAGAGTGTGGTGGCTCATCAGCTTCCTCAGGTCCTGGATGCGGATTATCTAGACCCGTGCCAATTGGGTTTCAGGCCCGGCTACAGCACGGAGACGGCATTGGTCACTCTGATGAATGATCTCTGGAGGGCCCGGGACAAGGGATACTCCTCTGTCCTAGTCTTATTAGACTTCTCGGCGGCTTTCGATACCATTGACCATGGTATCCTGCTGCGGCGCCTCAGGGGACTGGGAGTGGGAGGCACAGTTCTTTGCTGGTTCTCCTCCTTTCTCCTGGGACGCTCGCAGTCGGTGTTGGCAGGGGGACAAAGGTCGACCCCAAGGTCTCTCGTTTGTGGAGTTCCTCAGGGGTCGGTCCTCTCGCCTCTCCTGTTCAACATCTACATGAAACCGCTGGGTGAGATCATTCGTGTTTTTGGAGTAGGTTACCATCAGTATGCTGATGACACCCAGCTTTTCATCTTGACTCCAAATCACATCAGTGATGCCCTCGACATGATGTCCCGTTGCCTGGAAGCGGTCCGGGAATGGATGGGGAGGAACAGGCTTCAACTCAACCCGGACAAGACTGAATGGCTGTACATACCGGCATGCCAGGATATTCAGAGTATTCCATCCCTTAATATTGGGGGTGAGTTATTGCCCCCCGTTGATAGGGCCCACAACCTGGGTGTCCTTCTAGATTCACAGCTCTCCTTAGAAGATCACATAGGAGCTGTGACCAGAGGGGCTTTCACTCGGGTTCGCCTGGTGCGCCAGCTACGACCCTATCTGGACCTGGATGCCTTGCGTACAGTCACCCATGCACTTGTGACCTCTCGTCTTGACTACTGCAACGCTCTTTACATGGGGCTGCCCTTGAGAACAACTCGGAAGCTTCAGCTGGTACAGAGTGCAGCTGCACGAACACTTTTGGGGGCTTCCCAATACTCCCATATTACACCTCTCCTCCGTGAGCTGCACTGGCTTCCAGTTGAAATTCAAGGTGCTAGTGATGACATACAAAGCCCTACATGGACTTCCGGTGGCGGCGCGGCACCGGAGACAGCCTTTTCGGGCTGCCCGCGGCTCAGCTGTGTAGTTTTCACCCAAAACAGCGCCGATCAGCTGTTCGGGTGAATTTGAAGCCCCCTCCTCGGGAAAAGAGGAGGGGGTGAGGCCCCAGGTAGGGGTTGAGTTCTCCGGGGCCGCCTGAGCTTAAAGCTTGGGCAGCTGAAGGATTGAACTCCCCCAAAGCCTGGGTTGCTCCCAGCTGTTCAGCGTCTCTGCTCCGTGATTTTTGGAGCGGAGCCAGGCGTTTGCGACCACCCCTGCCAGAAGGAAAGACTATGGAATAAAAGGAGCAGGCAGAGCGGTACAGGAGGAAAAGGTGAAGAGGACTTTTATTGCTGCTTTCTAGCTTATTGGACTTTATAAACTTAAAGTGAAAGTGCGTAGTAAGTGAAAGTAAAGATGGCGGCTAAACCTCCCCCAAAAACTCTTCGGAGTGCTGGAACTTCTCCGGTGCAACAGTCATCATTGCAAGCGCTGCTTCCTCCTGCTGTATTGACATCGAAGGATTTACAAGATGCCCTTGAAAAACATGCCCAGGTAATTCTGGAATCAATGGGTGATAAATTTGCAAAGATTGAGGAGAAATTGGAGAAATTGGAGGAGAGAATAGAAGAGAGGATGGAAGAGAAGTTTAGTGTGATGAAGGTAGACATTTTGTCTTCAGTGCATAGAGTGGCTGAATGTGTGCAAGATCTGGATGAAAAAGTGGAAGATTTGACTCAAAAGAATGCCATATTAGAAGCAAAAGTACTGGAGAATGAAGATTTAAGAGACAAAATGGACAGAGAACTGAGTCTTGCTCAATATTACCAGATGCAGTATGCTGTTAGAATCAGAGGCTTAAAAGAGAATATTAAGGAAGACCTAAAGCAGCTGATTTCTGAGGCTCTGGAAGTAGTATTGGGTCAGCCAGCATCGGAAATAAAGGGAGGCATGGATAAAGTGTTTCGTGTGAATTCATGGATCGCTAGACAGAGAAAGCTACCTAGAGATGTGGTGGTTTATTTTTCAAAGAGGGAAACTAGAGATGAAGTTATTCAAGCTGCCTATGATACTAAAGTTGTGATTGCTGATCAAGAAATTTTGGTTCTAAAAGAAATTCCTCCAAAGATTTTAAGGAGAAGGAAGGATTTTGCATTTCTTGTGCAAGAGCTTAAACAACGTGATATAAGGTTCAGATGGGAGATTCCAGCTGGATTGGTGGTGATGCATGAAGGTAAAAGGTACCGTCTGGCCACTGTGATGCAAGCGCGTGATTTTTACAATAACGTTTTAAAAGCAACCCCACTACCACTTCTGGAAGCTGCAAAGGGATCTGGAGAAGGAGAATATCAAGAGGCTGAAGCTGGACAGACAGAGGAGAATGGTGCTGGAGGAGATCAAGCTACAACTTCTTTGGATGATCCTGGAGAGCAGAGGGTGACGCGTGCTGCTTTAAAAAGAGGAAAAAAAATAAAAGAAGACCAGCAGAAGTCTATGGAACTTCCAAAACGTACTTACAGCCAAGCAGTGGGAGGAGCACGGCCTAAAAAAGATAGTCCTATTAAAGAAGTGCTCCAAGAGCTTTGGGATGATATGCATGGCAACTAAATTTTTAACTTGGAACGTTAATGGACTAAACTCACCACAGAAGAGGAAGAAAGTCTTTCAATATTTAAAACAATTCAAGATAGATGTTATATGTTTGCAAGAAACGCATATTAGGGTTGTGGACCAAAAGTATTTATCGAACTCAAGGTTGGGCACGCAATTTGTTGCTTCTGCAATGAATAAGAAAAATGGAGTGGTTGTCTATGTTAAAAGTGCTTTAACAGCGGACTTAATTGAAGCAGATAAGCATGGAAGATATGTTATGACAGAGTTGCTGCTAGAAGGTAAAAAGACGCTTTTAGTTGGATTATATGCTCCTAATCAACAACAAGCTGACTTTTTTAGTTCACTTCATACAAAGCTTACTCAGTTGGATTATAAATCTTTTATTTTTATGGGGGATTGGAACGGTGTTTTGGATGTACAGATGGACAAGGCTGGAGCTTTTAAGCGCGTCCCAAGTCATGCTAGACTGCCTAAATCCTTTTTTGAAATGAAGGATGACTTGGAACTGCGAGATATTTGGCGTGAAAGACATTTGCATGAAAAGGATTATACTTTTTTTTCTGACAGACATCAATCTTTTTCCAGGATCGATTTTATTTTGTTGACTAATGACTTTTTTTCAAGGATTAAGAAGGTGAAGATATGTGCAAGAACTATTTCTGATCATAGCCCAGTCTGGCTAGAGATTAATAAGGAGAATAGAGATAGGCGCTCGTGGCGCGTAAATGAGAATTTGTTTAGAAATCAGAGAAATGTGGAAGAATGTAAACAGCGGATGAAGGATTTTTTTGAAATTAATATGAATAAGGGCACCTCTATGGACATGGTTTGGGATGCTAGCAAGGCCTATATGAGAGGGGTGTTGATATATATGAACAACAAACATAGACGAGCTGTGGAAGCCAGGAGGAAAGAATTGGAGAATGAAATAAAGGAAAAAGAAAAGGCTTTGATTTTGAATCCAGAGGATGTGAAGACTAAGGAGGCTATTAAGCTGTTAAGAGGACAATTTGATAAATTAATGGCTGACCAAGTGGCAACCAATTTGCGGTTTGCCAGGCATAATACCTTTTGCAACGCTAACAAACCAGGTAGATGGCTAGCTTATAGACTGAGGAAAAAGCAAAGGGCTTCTAATATAGACAAAACTGAGCATAAAGGAAGGGTTGTGTTTCAACAGGACCTTATTAAGGATGCTTTTGTGGATTTTTATTCTAAATTATACGCTAAGGAAAAGATTAATCAAAAAGACATTGATGTATATTTGGAGAATGCTAGCATCCCGGTTCTTACGCAAGTACAAAAAGAGGGGATTAATCAATTGATTACAGAAGAAGAAATTTTTATAGCAATTAAGGAATTGAAGGTGGATAAAGCACCAGGTACGGATGGTTTGACTGCGGCTTATTACAGAAACTTACAATTAGAGATGATAAAACCGTTAAAGGAACTGTTCCAGACAATCCAGAGGGGGGGGGAAAGGTGCCTCCGTCTTGGAGAACTGCTTTTATTTCTTTGATTCCGAAGGAAGACCAAGATGCTACTCAAGTTAAAAATTATAGACCGATATCGCTCTTAAATACAGATTACAAGATATTTGCTAAGGTGTTGGCTAACAGACTGATGAGGGTTCTGCAACAGGTGATTCATGGGGACCAAATGGGGTTTATTAGTGGTAGGCAAATGAAAAATAATGTGAGGCATATAGTTGATGTGTTAGAGTTTTTGGAAAGGAACAACCAGATCCCTGTGGCGCTAATCTTTTTAGACGCTGAAAAAGCTTTTGATCAACTGAATTGGCAATTTTTGATGAAAGTTCTAGATAAAATGGATTTTGGGGAAAAATTTTTACAACCGATTAGGGCATTATATCAAAAACAAACTGACTTCCGGTGGCTCCGCGGCGACGGAGACAGCCTTCCCGGGCTGCCTGCGGCTCAGCTGTTGTTTTTTCGCCCGAAACAGCGCCGATCAGCTGTTCGGGCGAATTTGAAGCCCCCTCTTCGGGAGAAGAGGAGGGGGCGAGCTCCCAGGTAGGGGTAGAGTTCTCCAGGGCCGCCTGAGCTTATGGGTTGGGCGGCTGAAGGATTGAACTCCCCCGTAGCCTGGGCTGCTCCCAGCTGGCCGGTGCCTCTGCTCCTGATTTCTTGGAGCAGAGCCAGGCGTCTGCGACCACCCCTGCCTGAAGGAATGACTATGGATTAAAGGAGCAGGCAGAGCGATACAAGAGGAAAAGGTGAAGAGGATTATTATATTTTACTCTCCAGCTTGATGGACTTTTTTGGATTATAAATCTGAAGTGAAAGTGCGTCACATTTGGTAAAAGATGGCGGCTAAACCACCCCCTAAAACTCTTCGGAGTGCTGGAATTTCTCCTGTGCAACAATCATTACTGCAGGCGCTGCATCCTCCTGATGTATTGACATCAAAGGACTTACAAGATGCTCTTGAAAAACACACCCAGGTAATTTTGGAATCAATTAATGATAGATTTGTACAGATGGAGGAGAAATTGGAGAAATTGGAGGAGAGAATGGAGGAGAGGATGGAACAGAAGTTCAGAGTGATGAAGGCAGACATCTTGTCTTCAGTGTGTAAAGTGGCTCGCTGTGTGGAAGAATTGGAGGAAAAGCTAGAAGATTTGACTCAAAAGAATGCTATATTAGAAGCAAAAGTATTGGAGAATGAAGATAAAGTGGAAAAGGAACTGAGTCTTGCTCAATATTACCAGATGCAGTTTGCCATTAGAGTTAGAGGCTTAAAGGAGAATACCAAGGAAGATCTAAAGCAGCTGGTTTCTGAGGCTTTTGAAGTAGTGTTGAAACAGCCAGCATCTGAAATAAAAGGAGGCATGGATAAAGTGTTTCGTGTGAATTCATGGATTGCTAGACAGAGAAAGTTGCCTAGAGATGTGGTGGTATATTTTGCAAAAAGGGAAACTAGAGATGAAGTTATACGAGCTGCTTATGATACTAAAGTTGTGATTGATAATCAAGAAGTTTTGGTCTTAAAAGAAATTCCTCCAAAGATTTTAAGGAGAAGGAAGGATTTTACATTTCTTGTGCAAGAGCTCAAACAACGAGATATAAGGTTTAGATGGGAGATCCCAGCTGGGTTGATGGTGACGCACGAAGGTAAAAGGTACCGTGTGGTTACTGTGATGCAAGCGCGTGATTTCTATAATAATGTTTTAAATGCAACGCCATTAACACTTCTGGAAGCTGGAAAGGGATCTGGAGAAGGAGTGCATCAAGAGGTCGAAGGTGGTCAGATAGAAGACAAAGGTGTTGGAGGAGATCAAGATACAACTTCGTCGGATGATTCTATAGAACAGAGGGTGACGCGTGCTGCTGCAAAACGATCTAAGAAGAGAAAATAGCAGGATTTGCAGAAGTCTATGGAATTTCTATGACGTATTCATAGTCAAGTATGGGAGGTGGGAAAAGATTTGGGTGTAGACGCAATATATTTTTTATATGTGGTGGTTTTGTGGAAAGGGTGAGTTTTTTTTGGATTAAAGTTTGGTGGAATATATAGAAGATTTCCAAATAGAGGTTAAAAGTTTTGTTCGCAATCTTTTTTATTGTTTGGAATAATTATAGATGTGCTGGAAGAGGAATGGCCGATTACAGAAGAGTGGACTTTAAAGTTTTCTGATTTGATTGAGGTGGCGAAGATTTTGGTTAATTTGAAAGATTATTTGTAAGAATGTTATATCATGGAATGGACAAGATGGATGGAGTCTATTTAGGACAAGTATAGGTTGAGAAGTATTATATAGTATTTGAATAATTCTTTTTTCCTTTTTTTCTGTTTTTTTTTTCTCTTTCTATTTTGGGTTTTTTTTCTTGTTTTTAATGTATATTTAATATTATTAAGGTTTGTTTTATTCTATATAAGCTAGAAAGTGTTTCTTTTTTTTATTTTAGTTTTTTATATATATTTAATATTGCCAAGGTTTGTTTTATCCTATATAAGCTAGAGAGTGATGGATTTTAGAATTTATAGTTGTTAGTACATGGTTGCTTATGTTTGCCTTTCTTTTTTTTCTTTTTATATATATACCTTGTATTCAGCTCTGGGAAGTCGGGGGGGAGGGGGGGAGGGGGGGAGGCAGGGGGGGGAGGAGGGAGGGAGGGAGGGGGGGAGGTAGGGGGGGAGGAGGGAGGGGGAAGGGGGGTTTTTTAAAGGAAAATTGTATTTTAAAACTTTTCAATAAAAAAAAACTGCCCGAATTATAGTTAATAATAGCCTGACAGAAGCATGTAATATTGAGAAGGGCACAAGGCAAGGGTGTCCGTTATCGCCCTTGTTATTTGTGTTAACATTAGAGATATTATTGGTTAAAATACGGAATTCGGAAAAAATTAAGGGGATACAAATTAGAGATCAGGATTATAGATTGAGAGCATTCGCAGATGATCTGGTTGTTACAGTGACCCAGCCAGAGAACTCTGTTGTGGACCTGATGGAGATAATAACACAATATGGGAAGGTTTCTGGATTTAAAGTTAATATACAGAAAACCAAAATTCTGGCCAAAAATATGACAGTTTCACAAAAGGCTCTCTTAGAAGGATTAACTGGATTTGAGATTGTTAAAAGGGTTAAATATCTGGGGGTGCTTTTGTCGCCCTCTAATACAAAGTTATACAAAAATAACTATGAAAAACTATGGGGGAAAATTCAAAAAGAAATGGAGAGTTGGGAAAAATTGCAATTGTCTTTGTTGGGACAGATCGCAGCAGTGAAAATGAATGTGCTGCCTAAATTTTTATTTTTATTTCAAATTATACCGATTCTTAAGAAAGATTCTAATTTGGAGGAATGGCAGCGAGGTATCAACAAATTTGTTTGGGCAGGGAAAAGGCCACGAGTTAAACTTAAGATTATGCAGGATACTCATGAGAGAGGTGGTCTTAAAATGCCCAATCTTAAACTATATTATGAAGCTGCTGCATTAGCAGGAACAAGTGATTGGATTAATTTGACACAAGAGAGATTATTAAATCTTGAGGGTCATGACTTGTTGTTTGGCTGGCATGCATATTTGTTGTATGACAAGAAGGTAGACAATGTGTTTAGAGTCCATATTTTAAGACAGGCATTGTTGAGAGTTTGGAAGAAGTATAGACATAAGTTAGACTGCAAGATACCATTGTGGGCAATTCCAAAGCATGCAATAGAAAATATAAACGTTGGTTTTAAACATGATGTGACTACGTACAAGGAGATTTTAAGCTTGGAAAGAAATGTCTGGTGTCTGAAACCATATAGCCTCTTGCGAGATGAGAAGATTGTTCAAACTTGGTTTCAATATATTCAGTTACGGGCCAGGTGGAAAGAAGATCAGAAAATTGGTTTTACAATGACTGATGAAAATCTGATAAAGCAAATTAGAAACCAGGGACCAGCACATATCAAACGGATATATCTTGCATTGATAGAAATTGACTCAGAAACAGAACTTGTTAAAGATTGTATGATTAAATGGGCCCAAAATATTCAAGAAGTTATTACAATGGACACGTGGGAAAGGATTTGGGTGAGGAACGTAAAATTCACACAAGCTCAAAATCTAAGAGAGAATTTTTATAAAATGTTTTACAGATGGCATTTAGATCCTAAAAAGCTTGCAAGTATATATCCGAATTATCAGCCTAAATGTTGGAGGTGCGGTGACGAAGACGCAACATATTTTCATATATGGTGGACTTGTAAAAAGGTTAAGGCTTTTTGGATAAAAATCTGGTGGAATATGCAGAAGATTTTTAAGCAAAGGATAAAGTTTTGTCCGCAACTTTTTTTGTTGGGAATAATTACAGATGCTACAGTTGTGGACACTAAGTTGACGTTGAATTTAATTACGGCAGCAAGACTCTTAATAGGTCAGTATTGGAAGAAGGAGGAACTGCCGACTATAGAAGAATGGACTTTAAAGGTTTCTGACCTGGCAGAGATGGCAAAGATATCGGCCTATTTGAAAGATCATTCGCAAGAACGCTATATTACGGAGTGGAGAAAATGGATTGAGTATATCCAGAACAAATATGGGACTAAGAAGTTTCATGTAGCATTTGAATAAGTCTTCCTTTCTTTTTTCCTGTTTTTTTTTGTTTTTTTATATATTTTGTATTAATAGTGTTTGTAGTTATCCTATATGAGCTAGAGAGTGATAGATTTTAGAGCTCATGGTTGTTAGCATATGGATGTTTATGATTTTTTTTCTTGTTTTTTATACCTTGTACTTAGCTCTGGGAAGTCGGGGGGGGGGGGTGGGGAGGGGGGGGAGGGGTAAGGAGGGAGGGATAGGGGAGGGGTAGGGGGGACTGTCAAAGATAAAATGTATGATAAAACTTTTCAATAATAAAAAAAGCCCTACATGGCTTGGGTCCGGATTACCTACAGGAGCACCTACTGCCAGCGTCAACACCCCTCCGTCCTGTGCACTCCCACAGAGAGGGCCTCCTCAGGGTGCCACCAGTCAGAGAATGCCGGCTGGTGGCCCCCAGGGGGAGAGCATTCTCGGTGGGTGCGCCAACCCTTTGGAACTGCTTGCCAGCCGAAATCCGGATGGCCCCCGACCTTTGCACCTTCCGGCGTGACTTAAAAACCTACCTATTCCAGCAAGCCGGCCTGGCCTGATAGATTTTGGGGTTTCATTTGTTTTACTATTGCTTTACTGTATACTTACCTTGCTCTGTACACCGCCCCGAGTCCTTCGGGAGAAGGGCGGTATATAAAACAAACAAACAAATAAATAAATACATAAAATGTGGCAAGGAGTCAGTACCAGCAAGGACAGCATCCATCTAGAAAGCTAATGTTCCACCCCATTTCTAGTGGTATTCCGGCTAAGAAAATTTTGAGGACAGCGTAGAAATACAACAAAAAACAAATTATGGTCATCAAAGGGTTTTTTTTTAACAATCAAAAGAATACTGTGACCTTAATTGCTAGACTTTGTCAGAAACTGAAATCTGTCATTAATAATATGCAGTGCACTGTCCCTGAAGAAGAAAATCTTACACCATAAGAACCTTGTCCTCCTGTGCTTGCTGTCATGATCTGAACATGTACCAATAAGAAAAGATGCGTCATACAGAACATGGCACATGAGTGACTGACATATGTAAATGATCAACATAAATGTATTAAATGATCTAGATGAGGGGATAGAAGGAAGCTCATGAAATTTACAGACAACACCAAGTTAGTGGGAATTGCTAACATTTTGGAGGATAGACTCAGGATTCAGAAGGATCTAGACACACTTGAGCATTGGGCCCTAGCTAACAAGATGCAGTTCAGTGGTGATAAAAGTAAGATCCTGCACCTAGACAGGAAAAATCAAATGCACAGGTATACAATAGGTAGTACCTGGCTTAAAGTAGCAACTGTAAGAGAGTTCTAGGTGCCCTAATGGAACACCACTTAAGTACGAGCCACCAGTGTGCTGCAGCTGCCAAAAAAGCCAATGTAGTCCTAGGCTGCATCAGCAGAGGAATAGTATCAAGTGAGGTGATAGTGCTGTTTTGTACTGCATTGATGAGCCCACACATGGAATACTTTATCCAGGTCTGGTCACCACTGTACAAAAAGGATGCCGAGACTCTAGAAAGAATACAGAGAAGAGCAACAAAGATGATAAGGGTTCTGGAAGCTAAACCATATGATGAATGGCTAAGGATCAAGGGCAGACTCTGAACACGATATAGCATTGTCATTGGACAAATATAACCACCTCCATAATCTATCACAGTACAAATCACACAATAAAATAGCCATCAATTTGTTAGTGTTTTTGGTGATCCCCTGAATTTTGCTGGACTAGAAGACTTCCAAGATCCCTTCCAACCCTATTATTATGAATGAACCTTTATTGTCAAAGTACAACCATGTATACATTGAGATTGGCTGAGCCTCCCTTCATGCCCCCCCACCACAACTCACAGTGACAACAAATCCACCATCTTGTTATACCATGTGAGCTAATTGCACACAACACACCAGCGTCACAAGTCAATCATACATAAAGTTATTTCCTGTTCAAGAGCCTGACAGCCCATGGATAGAAGCTGTTCTTCAGCCTGTTGGTACGGCTGGCTATAATCCTGTATCTCCTACCTCATGGTAGGAGAGTAAAGAGGTACCAACCAGGGTGTGAGTCGTCCCTGAGAATTTCCTCACTCTTCCAAGGCAGAGAGCCCTGGCGATGTCATCCAGTGGTGTCAGGGGACAGCCCATGATGTTTTGTGCTGTACTCACCACCCTCTGTAATATCTTCCTATCCACGGCTGTCAGGCCAGCATACCAAACCACAATACAATGTGAGAGGATGCTCTCTATAGTAGACTGGTAAAAGAAGGTCATTAGCCGTTGTTCTATCCTGTTCTTCTGCAAGACCCTGAGGAAGTGGAGTCTCTGTTGGGCCTTTCTGGTGACCTGGGTTGTATTGACTTTCCAGGTAAGATCTTCGCAGAGGTAGACTCCCAGGAATTTAAAGGAGGAAACTCTCCCCACACAGCCCCCCCCAATGTAATGTGGGGCAGGTTCCTCTCTTTTCCTCCTGAAGTCTAGCACCATCTACTTCGTCTTGCCGAAGTTCAGGTGCAAGTTGTTCTCTAAACACCATAGGGATAGTTTTTGTACCTCTCCCCTATACGCTGTTTCATCTCCACCTGTAATAAGACCCACTAAGGTGGTATCATCTGCAAACTTAATGATCGCAGTGGATGGGTCAGATGATACACAATCGTATGTGTACAGTTAGTACAGGTAGGGGCTAAGCACGCAGCCCTGTGGCGAGCCCATGCAAAGCTTCAGGGGGGTGGATGAAACAGACCCGACCCTCAATGTTTGTAGCCGGTCCCTTAGAAAGTCTTTAATCCAATCGCAGATGGAGGGGAAAAAATTCAAGTCAGTCAGCTTTTCAATAAGGATGCTTGGCAGAATAGTGTTGAAAGCTGAGCTATAATTAATGAAAAACATCCTGACATAGCTTCCATATATATTATGTTCTAATATTGAGAACACCTTAGATTAATATATTTATTTCTTTGATTGTAAGGAATCTGAACATAAGCTATACTTTATGCTGTTCTGAGGACTTTTCCAGATGATGGAATGTTTCTTCCAATGGGAAGCACAAGATTCATGCCATGAACAAATATGTCCTCCCATTCATCAGATACCCTGCCAATATAGTGAGCTGGGCAAAGGAGGACATGGAAGCCCAGCACAATAAAGATGTGAAGGCCCAGAGGTTTCTCACAATGTATGAGGTTTCCACCCTAAGTCCAACATCCAGAGACTGTACACCAGCTAAAAAGAATATAGTGGGGAGTGGTGGGTTTCAAAGCTACTATCCTTAACAAAATCCATAGTATCTACAAGAACATCAGTAAGATGAGTTGCTAAGAAAATGCCTGAGATGGCAACAGACATGGAAAGAAACTCAACCAAAGGAAGAGCCATGGCAAGACAAGTCCCTGCATGGGATGTACCATTAATAGATAGCTGAGGTGGCAAACATTGGGAAATACTACCAATGGCTGGAAAGGGCTGGACTAAAGACAGTGCTGAGGCACTGATCATAGCAACACAGGAACAGACACTAAGCACCAGATCCATAAAAAGGGGTCTACCACATTAGGCAAAATCTAAGGTGCAGACTATACAGAGAGGCCTCAGACATAGTCCAACACATAGTGGCAGATTGTAAGATGCGGTCAGGAATGCCATACACTGAACAGCACAAGTAAATAGTTGGCATGATGTACAGGAATGTCTGTACAGAATATGGACAAGATCCCACTAAGTCTACAGGGGAGATCCCATAAAAGGTTGTGGAAAATAAGTAGGATAAGATCCTGTGGGATTTATAGATCCAGATGAGCAGGGAGGTACCGGACAATCAACTGGACATCAAGATAGTAGACAAAGACCAGAAGACAGGAGTGATTATAGATGTAGTGAATCCAAGTGACAGCAACATGAGGAAGAAAGGGCATGAGAAGCTGGTGAATTACCAGCCTGAAGGAAGAATTAGGGAGGATGTGGGAAATAAAGGAAAAGAGTTCCCAGTGGTGATAGGAGCACCTGGGGCTGTGATTCCTAAGCTGGGAGAGGGGCTCCACTAGATCCCAGGGAAAACATCAGAGCTCTATCCAAAAGAGTGCAGTATAGCTAAGATATCATGTAGAACCTCAAACTTCTGGGCCTGTTTGGAAAACTTTTTATCCTGTATTAGTACAACCTTAGATAACAGGTCCCTGACATTGATGTACTAAAGTATGGTGGCAAGAAACATCTGTTACAGTTAATTTTTATGCTGGGTAAAAAAATTCTTCACATAACCTAACACAGATGTAAGAACTGTGAAAGCCTCCTTTTTCATTTTCTCTCTTTATATTTCT
This sequence comes from Vipera ursinii, assembly GCF_947247035.1. Taxonomy (NCBI): domain Eukaryota; kingdom Metazoa; phylum Chordata; class Lepidosauria; order Squamata; family Viperidae; genus Vipera; species Vipera ursinii. The sequence goes on along the minus strand of NC_139513.1, from coordinate 189,662,134 downwards.
GATTTTCTCTCTCTTTATATTTCTGATATGGCCTGAATAATTCTTTATACAGACCATATCAGAAATACTACTCCATCAACAGAAAAGATTATCCAAGGTGAAATGATGGAAATGTTTATATCCTGTCTACTATGGATGACCTTCTTCCATTAGTTGCATGTACTAGAGAACTTTTAGTATTAATTGATTCAACTAGTGTGTTTGGTTGATCCAGTTTGACTCAGGTTGTACTAAATTAAATTTACTATGTTTATTACATTATTCAGTAGGATGTTCTTAAAATATTAACTTTGGAGACATATCATAGTTTTGACCTTTTTCAAAGGGAAAGCCTGTGCTTCTCCAAAACCTGGAAGGTATTTTGGTATTCAAGGATGCCATCTTGAATACAGAGAATGATCACAGAGTGTCCAGATTTACAACAGGACAAAAGGAAATACTTAGGAAAAAACCTCAGATATTATGGACATTTCATAATGAACATGGAATGAGCTCAAATCCAAGGCAGGAGGAAAGAATTAAAAATTTCTAGAAATTAATTCATATGTAACTGATCTAAGGAGTTTTTTGAGGGACAAGGTAGAGTACCCTGGGAGATCTTTTCCCACAGTTGACAAAGTCCTATAGACTTTACCTTAACTGCTTAAAATACATACCATTTGGTCATTGGGTTGCACTCAAGATGAAGTTTTCAGATCTGACAAAATAATTTTAATTGAAGATTCTGTGCTGGCATTGCCAACACAGCATACTAGAGTATGCTGTGTGCGCTGCCACAGGCAACAATGGAACAGGAAATTGTCACTTCCAAATCATGAAGGACAGTAGAACAGTCTATTTTTCCAGACATCTGGCATGTCCAAATAGAAAACAGTAACTTACAGTAAAGTAGGCATGTGAACAATTACAATATCTTTATCAAATGGGCTCTTCTAAGTATACACAATGTCTCTGAAAGCACAAAGGTTTGGACTTGCTACTAGTGAGATACCATAGACTTCTCCCTACCAGGAAGTATAACCTTCATATTAAATACTATCCTGAAAAATATTTATAGTAGCAAATACTTATTAAGTAGCTAACTAAAATTACAGGTAGTCATTGACTTACAATCACAATTCAGCCCAACACTTCTGTTGCTAAGTGAGACAGTTGTTAAATGAATTTTGCTCAATTTTATGACCTTTCTTGCTACAGTTGTTAAGTGAATCCCTGTAGTTGTTATTAACACTGGGACACTGCAACCATCTTAAATATGAATCAGTTGGCAGGCATCTGAATTATGATCACATGACCATAGGGATGCTGCAACAGTCATAAGTGTGAAAAACAGTCATAAGTCACTTTTTCAGTGCTGTGTAACTTTAAGCAGTCGCTAAATGAAGTGTTGTAAGTTGAGAACTATCTGTATCTGATCAAGATTCAATTCAACATTTAAAAGAAGTGGAAAGTAACAAAGTGATATTTCATGCCTCAAGACCATTTTATTTTTATTTATTTTATTTTGGATTGCTCACCACAATCACTACTTTGGCTGACTTAGACTTTAAAAAGCAAGAAACAGCAAAAAATAATTTATTTTTGTAAATTATGAAATGTTTCTTCAGCAAATATGCCACATTATTGCTTCTGACTTAGAACTACATTGCACTAAATGGTTGGCCATCACTTGGATGCAGCATGCCTATCCCATTAAAAAAAAACTCTGCAGAAAAAGAATATGTACAGTATCATAGCAACTAATTCTCTATGGTTACAGAATTGTGATTCCAGAAGAGATGTGACAAAAAGTATTGTAATAACTTGACAAAAGCCACTTAAATATATTAAATACAGAAAACATGGAAGACTGCCTATTCTGTGGCCACAATAACCACTGATGGTTGCACCAATGTCAAACAGATCTTGGAAAGGAACTAGAAGTGATACTAGTGAACTTGAAAGTCATTAATGTAATCTATTTTTCCAGTATCCAAAGATTGCAAAAATGGTCACTCTTACTAAATCTATAGTTGTTAGATGCTTTTAAAAAATACATGGCTAGACAGCGATGTCCCAGGGCACTTAGAACAGATAATATCCCATATTTTATAGGGCAAGAGTTTGCACTGTTGGCAAAGAAAGAAGTAAAATTTTGCATATGTGGCAACCAGCCCCTGCCATCCAGAAACAAAAGGGGAAGCAGAAATAGTAGTTCAAACACTAATGTGATTTTCAGGACACAAAGCTCAGTTCTTAATTTCATTAAATTACAGAGCAACTCCTATTCTTGCCATTAAGTATAATCCAGTACAACTAATATGGTTTGACAACTGTAAATCCAAGGTCCGACCTTGCTTGATTTCAAAGAAATCAGCCCACTAGATATAACAGCAGCAGGTATTTAAAAAATTTTTCAAACCTATATTTGTCAAGACTAACAGAGAGGTGGAAAAAAAAACATTTGGAGCTAATTCCAGAGTTCTTACATCTATAGCAACTTTGAGAAACAAATTCAAGAGGGTTAAACTTGCTCTGACCAAAACTTTGAGGCAGAGTTAGCCCCACTGAAGAAAGACAGTGCTAATTATCATTGTCAGATTTGTTTTTTTCACGTTCAAGCATGAACTTGTGACTTCTACCAGAAAAGCAATCTATATGTCATTCATAGTAGATCTTGTATAGAGAAATAGCATCCATGTCTTGGAGCAGGATAATTCCCAGGGTGCAGTTTGCATTGACTAAGTGTGTATTCACCAATTCTGAGTACACAAATTAACCATTTTCATGTTCACCGTATTACATATAGTTTACTAGTCAAAGGAAGGAAAATGATATAGAATTTGACCCTAATCAGAAACTATGAAAAAGTGGTGTTGAAACCAGATGTGATACAAGAGAATGTAGAAGGAACGGACACAGGAATTGGTTGGAGAAGGAGGTTTTTAGTAGGAAATGCAAGTGAATGACTGCAAGATGTTTATATGGTTATTGTAAATAAAGTTATTTTTCCTCAAATGAAGTTCTTGGGCAGAAAAATCTAAAACATATTTAAATTAAAGCAGAGGGGTATCTGGCATGGCTCTCCTGCATTGTTATTTGTTTTATATTTAACAGGCTTCCTCTGCCAAAGGAAGACATATACATGCAATTTCATTCTTGTTGGAGAGAATAGCTAAAATCAAGAGGGCAATAGCTAATACCCTACTGAGGAAATAGGGGTGACTCCAAGACAATGTTTTCAGTGTGTATGAGAATAGCAACAAGGTCACTCTCAGCTTCCTTGCTAAGCCAACATACCCTTAGAAACAGAGATCTGGTTTGAGATGAATTTTTGTACATCCCTAATAATTAATATCCCTCATTAGTTTTCAGACTAAAAAGAAAGAAAAAAGATGGACAGGATGGGTTATAACTAAATGCTTCCATTTTTAAAAGTTCATCCACTCTTGGGTACATGGTTGGTTTTTTTTTAAATATGAAACTCTTTCTGCTGACTTAGTTGCAAAACTGCTCAAGAAATTCTTGTTCCAAGATACTATTTGAACAGTAACTTGAATCTCATTCTGCAATCCCTGTCTAGAATATGAAAATTATTCAAAGTATAATATTTACTTTTTAAAATTGATCTGGGTCCTATAGCCATTGCACAAGAGATTCATTTTTAAAAGGAGAACTTTAATTATGGATTATCTTAGGTTCTTTGGAAAATTTCAAATGCAACAAAAATAAGAAGTTTCTGTAAATGAAACATGCTGCAAAACTCTCAGCTATAGGTGATTTCAAAATCCCCCCGCCATTCTTAGAGGTTTATTTATATTTACTTAATTATTATTCATAATATTTATAATTATCATTATTAAAACATTAACTACCCAAAATAGAGCTGCCATAAGCCTTAACCCCCCACCCCTTTCTTCCAGGGCTTTTGAAGCTGATTACAAATTCTTTGCTTAAAAGCAGGTAGTCATCTGATGAGATTGTGCTGCATCTTAGTTTATATCCTTCTTCTCTAAAGGCAGAGAAGACCAGTTCAATGGGGAGGTTAGTATAAGCAGTCCAGAGTCACTGAGAGTGAATTGGAAAGAAAGAAAGAAAGAAAGAAAGAAAGAAAGAAAGAAAGAAAGAAAGAAAGAAAGAAAGAAAGAAAGAAAGAAAGAAAGAAAGAAAGAAAGAAAGAGCTGTACTACCATTTGGCATTATAAGGAGCAATCAAATGATCCTTTGCAGATATGCAAACATGTAGGTGCCTGGAATGCTGCATAGCACATGATCCTGCTATGTATATTCATATTCTGTTTGGTCACTGCAGAATACTTTCAATACATCTGTTTAGACCACAGGTGTCAAACTTGATCGTGTCACGTGACATATCATGACGTATCATGACTTTTTTTGCCTTTGCAGAGCCTGGATGGGCGTGGCCTGCACATGATGCATCCAGTCCGTGGGCCACAAGTTTGACACCCCTGGTTTAGACTGTAGTTGGCTATTAATAGGATTCATCAAAAATCTTAAGTATCCTGATATAGGTAATATGTTAGTACAAAATTTTAAAGAGACCTGGGTTCAATCACTAGGTTTGGGAGTAAGGTATCTGGGATCCTATTTTGTCTATAGTTGTTCTGTTCCAGCCTATGACCGGCCCTGTTTGAATGTCAGGGACAACCCCTTTTTATAATCAACAGGCTGGAAAAAACCCAACCAAATTTATTTACAAAGAGTTCAAACAAAAGTTAAACAAAAATTTCAAACAAGACTTAAACCAAAAGGTTAAACAAGAGTTAAACAAGAATAACAGACCAGGACTCTAGCAGAAGATCTTCAAACAGTTGCCTTCAGCAACCAGCACCTCCCACACATTCCCCTTTTATCAGCAGTCCCAAGGCGTGGCTTCTCATTGCCTTCTCCCGAGTTGCCTCATTGCTTTCCTCTGTTCTGTTCTGCTAGATTGCCTCCTGCTCCTAGCGTCCCTGAACAGAGCCAGCTGTGGATCATCTTCTTCCAATCCCTCATGCTCACACAGCTGAGTCTGAGGAGGAACAAGATGGAAGGGGCCAGGCTGAGAGTTCTGCAGTGCATCAGAACCTTCCACTGACACCAAAGGCTCTCCAAACCCCTCCTCCTCCTCCTCTTCAGAATCATCTGACTCAGCTGCCGGAACCACAGGCTGACGCTGAATCACAACAATAGTACTAAGTGAACAAGATTCCATAGAATAAAGAATTAAATGGGTGCAATGGTAACAAAAACACACTAATAATTTCCCAGTGCAATTTTAAATGCAGCAATATATTACAACCAATCACCACTGAATTATAAGTCATGTTAACTAGGGATGAGCCTTGCTTTGGAAAAATGATCCAAGGAATCTCACAAGTTGATACACTATAAGGGCAAAAATGTTATATGTCCTTCACCTAAAACATCCAGTGCAAGCAAGCCCAGAGCCCTTGGTTCCATGTTGCACCACTCTTTCTCTGCTAACAGTTTATAATTCTTCTTCAAGACTTGGCCAATCCATTTGTTCAATGTTCCATTGATTTTCTTACTTTCTTCCCTATTGGCTGTATTAAATCAAGTACGACCAATCCTCTTGTGCTTTCCTTCTCCTCCTGAAGGAGGAAATGCACACAAGGAATTTTCTGAATTAGCAGGGATGATTTTCCACAAGATGCTGAGATAATTAAAGTCCCCTACATGACGCCTTCATCCTCTTTGAAAGATGCACATTTTTCTTTCAGAGCATATTGTTCCTGTTTTCTTTTCAGTAGAGGGCTGATTAAGGAAATAATAATGTATGGCTTTTATTTATTCCTCCAGTGATAGTAACCCAAGTACTAGCTATTATATTGTCAAGTTCATTCACTTGAATTTTTAAACAGGTTCACATGTGTCCAACATTCAGTGCACCTTCCCTCTCTATTGCTTTTCCTCCTTCTGAAGAGATTGTGGCCTTCCTACTGCTATGCTCCAATCATGGGAGTCTTCCTACCAGATTTCTTTTATGCCTATTAAATCATACTTGCCTTTCTGAACTCAAAGTTCAAGCTTATCTTATTTATTTTCCATACCCCGTGTATTAGTGCATGGAAAATTATGGCTATGAATATAAACATTTACATTTCCATATTACTCATTTCAAGAATAGCATTTGTGCAGTCAAAGACAATCTATTAGGGAAAAAACACTTAATATAACCAATACATGATGACCAGATTTGAATAAATTTATTCACACTGCATTTTCCAAAGTTCTTTATTGTTCTGTTAATTTTTCAACCAGAGAAACATCCCCCCACTTTTAAATATCATTGAGACATTGAATAATGCATTTTAGTTTTCTGGTGTTTTGTGAAAACAGATCTAGCAGCTAACAACAGGAATTGAATCAATTTCTTATGTTGCATAATTTAGAGGCTATCAGAAATAGAGACACCAAACCAATGGCAGGATTCATGATGAAGAATTGTTGGGGGAATTTTTCCCAGTTTCATCAAAATGTTCAATGAAGGGAATAATCTAAAGGAGCATTGGTACCAAAATGTACCAATGTGCTTATAATCTCATCAGTGAATCTTGAAAGTTTACAAAAATTAAAATGATAGAATGCCACTCATGATTGATAATGTTGGGAGGTCAAGTGAAATAAAAAGGAGCCCAGAAAGATTTCATTTGCTCTGAAAGAGTATCAGAATGTGTAAAATTTTGTGTAAAATAGATGCAAAACCACAAATGTATTCTGAATGGATTATTTTAAAACTTTCATTATTGTAGGGCGAACAATTCACATTTGTTAAAAAAGCAAATAGGTAATACTGGAATTGCCAGTGTTTTTCTTCTTCTGTACACAGTGACATATTCCAGAGCTGAAGAATTGCTTAATAATGGCAAAATGCAAATGCTAAAAAATAAACCCACACTCCATAATTTAATGTTAGCCATATTAATTTCATTCCTTCTTTCCATCTATAATGAATCTATAAAAATATATTTTAGTCAGCATTTTACATGGCCTACCAATTAATTTATGCATTAATGATAACTTGATATAAGTCATTTGCTAAATGTCAAAACTTAATAAATAAATCTATGTACTTCAGGGAAAAGAAGGAAAGGCTAAGTTAAAAAACACACAAAATACAAAATGTATGGAAGATATATGATATTTTTATGTAAAGATCAACTATAAATGGTAGGCTAACTACATGACAGCAAAAACTATCAATAATACCATTCTTCCTACATTTTCTATGCTGCTTCAATGCCATGATCACATTTACTGGTAATTCCTAAGACTTTAGTATATAGCAAACAAAAAAAGCCTAAGGTTTTAAAAAGTAAGAATACTAATCATTTGACTAATAGACATATTATAACCTACCATCACAAACAGAAACACTCAGGAAGAACACAATTAATTACATAAATTGAATTTTGAAAAAAGGGGCATGGAACTTTATGGTTGAGTCACAAAGAGAAACAGTTTATACTGCAACCATCATAGTACAAAGCCAGCCAGATGTGCAAAATGGATAGAATATGTGATCACACAGGACTATGCATCTCTTTCTCTGCAATCCCACCAGCTGTCTATTGTTCTCTCATAGATGCCACATACAAAGGTTTACACAGAGGAAGGGCAATGTTATTTCCACAAGGATGACTTGGAGAACAATTGTAAGTAAACTGCATCTGAAGAATTGGATTTGGTAGAAAAGCCAATGGCATTAAAAGGGAAAGTTGCAAATGTTCAGCCCATTCTAGCTGAACCTGACAGGAGATCATAACCAACCCAAGCCCATTTTGTTTACTCACTAGGCTGACAATGAACCAGACTTTTCTCCTGTGGAAGGTTCATTTATCATGGAGGCGCAGTAGTTAGAATGCAGAATTGTGGGCAAATTCTGCTGACTGCCAGCAGTTCGATTCTCACCGGCTCAAGGTTGACTCATCCTTCCATCCTTCCGAGGTTGATAAAATGAGAAGCCAGATTGTTGGGAGCAATATGCTGACTTTGTAAACCACTTTGAGAGGCTGTAATGCACTGTGAAGCGGTATATACGGTAAGTCTAAGTGCTATTGCTATTTAAAAAACTCTGGGAACCAGTTCTTCACATTATATTTCTCATTTCTAGTAGTTTTCCATTTCAGTATGTCTCTAATTCATATGTCACATTTCTGCATCCAGCAACAGCAGCAATTTTAATATTGGTATAGTATCTTCTGACTAAGATGCAAATAATGACCTCATTTTCATGCATTTGTAAACCAATAACATATAAAATAATTCGGATGTATTATATTTTCCTTCTCCCTTCTCCCTTCTCCAACTTTGGGAACAGAACATGTCTCTGTTTAAATTATCATTTAATAAGGTGAATTAAAAGGTTGCCATTAAAAAAGTTATCCTATAAAATAGAGAGTTTTAGGAAAGCTTTATTTATACGATCATGAGAAGCGGCCCTTACAACTATAAGAATTAGGACCATGAACCCAGCAATATCATAGTTTATCCAGAGAGCCAATTACATTCTTTCAGGCTGGGCTACCATACCATGTTAAAGTACATTGGGGTTTGCTTTCTCCTAAGGCAGGGGTAGCAGTTTCTTTGTTTTTTTCTGAGACGAGGCCATGTTTGACTGATATATGAGGGAGAATAATAGTCTTTGAAAAGGAATAAATAAGATCTGAAAAATTATGCTCATGAATGTAAAAAATATTTCCCACCATCGCTAGCATTACATTAAAAATTAGAATGATTAACAACTTTCAGAGGCCTCTAGGGCTGCATCCAAAACTCTTGGAGGTTGGACCTCAGATATGGAATTCTAGCTTAATGAAGTACATGAGCTTAGCTACTGTGATGTAGAAACCATGGTTTATGGCTCAACATTATGTGCTGAACTATGCAACAACAGTATGCTCATAAAAAATGGTTGAAAACTCTGCTTTAGTATGATGTGTGAACCCAGCCAATATGTCATGCTGGGACCTGTGAAAAAGGCCTTGAAATTATTGTTTTATATGAGGGTGGAACTTAACCTCCTAAACCTATTGTCTCTTAGAACACTCATGGTGGAATTACATAGAGTTTGCCTCATTAAAGCTAATTTGCCCAATTGTACCTAATAATTATTTATCACATTGAGAGTTCAAATCTTTTTCTTTAAGAAAGAAGCTCCATTTTAGTAGTCAAGGGAACTCTATTCAAATCTTTCCTTTGATTTTACATCAAAAGAAACCTTTGGAGTTTTCTCATTTAAAAAAAAACCCAACAAAATTATATTCAAAGGATACTTGGGAACACATTTCAGATAATGACCAAAAATTAGCCAAAACGTTTGCTTACAGCATTACATGAAGTTTCATGCAGCATCTGAATCCCAGTTTTGTGCAGAACCAGCCTTCTAGCTGCGTTTTATTGTCTTCTCAGGAATTCTGTTTCAAAAACTGCAGTGAATGCAGGGTCTGTGCCCATTTTTGGCCTGACCCAATTATGCCAAAGAAGAACAGGACAGCCTATGATACCTCAAACTAGGTTGTCTCTTAGATCTTTAAATGGCTCCTGTTATGGGTCATATGTTTTTATCTGCCTGCCCAGCCCAAAGCCTCAGACACCAATAAGTGATTGAAGTAGAGATGCCTGATTGATAGGAATAAATGGTGGACGCTTGTGTTCAACCATAATGGCCCTTCCTGTTGTCTCTTTCAAATGAATTTGGAATAGACCTTAGGAAAGCCTTCAGGCCTTCAGGCTGGCTCCCTGTGCACCAGGTAATGCTTCCATATTGCCAGTGTGGAAGTGGAGGTTTCTTTGCAATGGGCTCACTATATTGGCACAACTGGAACTTCCCACTCCTGATAAGACAGAAGGCATTTGTTGCTTCTGAAGCCTGTGCAGATCAGTCCTGAACTGATTCAGATTGAGATTTGAAATTCAGAGGCAAAATGCAAAAGTATTTGTTTTGCAATTCAGTGAGAAAAAGATTCAGTAGTAAGATTTGATTGTAAGTATCAAAACATGTGCAGCATCATCAATTAGATTGATTGATAAATAAAACCATGTTAAAATAGAAGACATGAACTCTGCCAGAATTTCTATCAGGTGTCTTCCAGGCTTTTATCATAATGCCTTTTTGAAAAATCCCCCTTGTGTCTCCAGAAATAGCAAGGATGAAGAAAACTCTGCAATAGCATAGCAGCTTCTAACGCTGTCCATCAAAGCATCAACAGAAAAACTGAGCTGAAACTGTCTAATTTTAATAAATTTTAAATCTCTCAAGTTTCCACAGAGTTTTCTAAAATATCGGGCATGGCATTACTGAAAAATCACCAGTGATTTGTTCTGACACTTTTACACTCTGTGATCACTAGGGTTTTGGGGTGTCCTGGTGAGTTGGCTAGACTAACTGCTAAAGTCAAATATTTCCTCACTAGCTATTAATAGCATATTTTAGAATCCCCCAGCCATCGGTGTGCCAGAATTACAACAGTAAGAGACAGACTTCTACATCTGGAACAATGGCTAAATGATGCTAGGATGCTAGGAAGATGCTGCAAGCTGTAAGCATCTTCCTAAGTGGGAAAAGGTGAGAAAATGGAAAGAGTTTTTGTATTGACCTCCTGTCATATACAGAAGGAAGAACTGTTACCTTCTTGCAAATGTCAGAAATACTTAATCATAATCATAATAGTAAAGTTGGCAGGGACCTTGGAGGTCATCTAGTCCAACCCCCTGCTCAGGCAGGAAACCCTATAGCATTTCAGAGAAATGGCTGTCCAGTCTCCTCTTAAAAACTTCCAGTGTTGGAGCATTCACCACTTCTGGAGGCAGGTTGTTCCACTGGTTAATTGTTCTAACTGTCAGGAAGTTTCTCCTTAGTTCTAGGTTGCTTCTCTCCTTGTCTAGTTTCCATCCATTGCTTCTTGTCCTGCTTTCAGGTGCTTTGGAGAACAGCTTGACTCCCTCTTCTTTGTGGCAGCCCCTGAGATATTGGAACACTGCTGTCATGTCAACCCTAGTCCTTCTCTTCATTAAACTAGACATACCCAATTCCAGCAGCCATTCCTTATATGTTTTAGCCTCTGGTCCCCTAATCATCTTTGTTGCTCTTCTCTGTACTCTTTCTAGAGTCTCAACATCCTTTTTACACTGTGGTGACCAAAACTGGATGCAGTATTCCAAGTGTGGCCTTACCAAGGCATTGTAAAGTGGTATTAATACTTCACGTGATCTTGATTCTATCCCTCTGTTAGTGCAGCCTAGCACTGTGTTGGCTTTTTTGGCAGCTGCAGCACACTGCTGGCTCATATTTAAGTGATTGTCCACTAGGACTCTGAGATCCCTCTCACAGTTACTACTATTGAGCAAGGTACCCCCTATACTATACCTGTACATTTGGTTTTTCTTGCCTAAATGTAGAACCTTACTTTTTTCACCATTGAATTTCATTTTGTTAGATAGCGCCCAGTGTTTGAGTCTGTCCAGATCCTCCTGTATCTTAAGCCTGTCTAGAGTGTTGGCTATTCCTTTCAGCTTGGTGTTGTCTGCAAATTTGATGAGTTCCCCATCTATCCCTTCATCCAAATCATTGATGAAGATGTTGAAGAGCACTGGGCCCAGAACAGAGCCCTAGGGCACCCCACTACACACTTCCCTCCATGTAGATGTGGTTCCATTGAGGACCACACACTGAGTACGGCTGATCAGCCAGCTATGAATCCATCTGGTGGTGATGCTGTCTAACCCACATTTTTCTATCTTATCAAGTAGTAGGTTGTGATCTACTTTATCAAATGCCTTACTGAAGTCCAAGTAAATTATATGCACAGTGTTCCTCTGGTCCACTAATTTTGTCACTTGGTCGAAGAATGCAATAAGATTTGTCTGGCATGATCTGTTTTTGACAAACCCATATTGGCTTTTAGTAATGATTTTATTTGCCTCTAGATGCTCACTGATTCGTTGTTTGATTATCTTTTTCAGAATCTTGCCAGGTATTGAGGTCAGGCTGATAGGTCTGTAATTTCCTGGATCCATTTTTTTCCCTTTTTTGAAAATGGGAACTACATCAGCTCTTTTCCAGTCCTCTGGTAGTTCCCCAGTGCTCCAGAATCTTTGAAAAATATAGTTCAGTGGTTCCGAGATCACATCTGCCAGTTCCTTGAGAACCTTGGGGTGTAATCCATCTGGTCCTGGTGATTTGAAGTCTTCTAGGCTGGACAGGTGCTCACTTACCATTTTCTTGCCTATCTTAACTTGTGTTTTTATTCTGTTTTTTATGGCACTATTTTTGATAGTTTGGTCTGTTTTTTTCCTTTGTGTAAAAACAGATGCAAAAAACGAGTTAAATAGTTTTGCTTTCTCCCTGTTGCTTGTCACCTTCTTGCCACTTTCACCCACTAATGGACCAATCATTTCCTTCACTTTTTTCTTGTTTTTTACATGTTGAAAGAAGCTTTTTTGTTATTTTTGACTTTGGTTGCAAGCGTTAGTTCATTTTGAGCCTTAGCTTTCCTCACTTCGTCTTTGCAGGCTCGGGCTATTTGCTGATATTCTGAGTTAGTTATGTGCTCCTCTTTCCACTTATTGGATTCATCCATTCAAATTATTTCAGTGTGAAGTTACAATTTAAAAAGTCAATTCAATTTGGAAATTTGATCAAATCAGTACCTCTGAGTTGAGTCTTTGTACAATTCTATTGCTCCTTTCTATGGAATAATAAATATACTTTCTATTCAATTATTTTAGTCATATGTTAATAAATAATGTATTATAGACAAATAAAGACAGAAGTGCTCTGCCCTGCAATCTGCTAAATTATCTTTTAAAGTCTCTCAAGTTCCTGCTTCTTTGAATATTTTTTATTACTTAGGATATTTTTGGGTGATCACTGTAATTTATGTTTTCAGTAAAAACATTATGTCTTCTTCTCTGTCATTAGCCACTGCTCTCTGCAGTTCTCTCTTTGCTTCTTTAACCATGAAATAGACAGAACTGAATATAATTAGGAAGACTTGGAGAAACTGGGACAAAGATTTCCCAGGAGGAGTTGGCAAACAATTAAAACATTAAAGGAATAAAACACCATTACAAAACTGCATTCTCCATCATAAGCTCTGTGAGATTGGACTACATGCAGATTTTGTTCATTCTCCACCCCCTTTCTTTTCCTTGGCTCCATCAGTGGTAATCTGTGTTTACTCAAACTATTCTACAGTGATCTATCTCTAAGGCTGGTACAAGAATTAAATGAAAAACGTTCTTAGTTTACCGTGTCTCCCTGTCCTTTCTTCCCTGTAATGTGTGCTACAATTCAGTGGGAGATCTCATGTTATTGCATTGTGGTTATTTCTGCCCACAACTCATATCACTGGCAAATGCAGAGTGCGTCAGAATGATATTAACAATGAGGTCGTATGCTTGTAAAGAGGAAGCGAGGGCAAATACTTTCAACAGTAGCCTCATCATGTCTTTCATAGTTCGCCCTGAGAGGATGTTCATTCCAGGGTGTACTATTCGTATTGAGACAACTTGGTAAAATAAGAAACACAAGCAGATTTGTACTTCCTAATGTTCTGATTTTAAGTTACCTGAGGCTATGCTTAATCTGTAACTCACTCTTCTGCAGCCCTCTGAGCTCTTTCTAACCATTACCACTGCAAATCAGCATGACAGTTTCCATCCTTTTCAGGTAGACAGTTAAAAAACCATTGGAAAATCCTCGCTTTATCTACATCCATAATGTTGTCCATAATAATTATCCACAATTATTGTGAGTAATTGTAGCACTGCCCTACCCACTTCAACTTTGACCTGCTGTTGAAATGTTTATGGTGGCCTTTGACCACCAAAAGGCTGCCTGCTTTTGTAATGCAGGATGAAAGAAGAAGCCTGGGGTGGTTTGTTCTCACAGCAGAATGATCAAGAATCTATCACAAGAGGCATCTGTGAAAGAAGAATGAAGGGGAGGTTTAAAACTGAACAAAAAACAATGTATTAATCAGTGTATGGACAAGGTGGAAAGAAGAGTGGCTTGCAAGGGTAGAAATATATGGTGAACTATAGCAATGTTGTTGATGAAAACTAGATTTATCTATTTTTCCTTTGCTTTCTCTTATTGCTCACTTCCAATTCCTTTTTCTTGCTATTTATTTTTATTATGCCTCGCCAAGAGGCTTACAACCCATGATTTATTTGTTTTATTCAATTTAGAGGGCTGCCCACCTCAACAAAGGGACCCTGGGCAGTTAAAACCAATAAAGAATACAACAGAAATCCAAAATTAATACACTGTTGGCAGTTGAGATTAAAAACAACAGAAAACCATTCCTGCAACCATTTCATTGACTTTGGGTGACCCCCTGACCCCCATGCCCGGGAACATTGGATATGAAAAGGAGAAGATGCAAGGAACTACAAGGTTTTAAGGCCTGGCGTGGGCAGGAGGAGGCAGTGCCATGATGGGAAAGGAAGATGTCCAGAGAGGAGAGTCAGAAGGAAGTCTGTTCATCAGTTTGGGAATACACAATCAGAGATCAACTCCTTCAAAACTCACATGTTAAGGAATGGGCATGCATCTCACTTCAGACAATTCCCTCACCACCATGAAATAAAGGAGAAGCCTCTTGACATCATCCAGGCATCTGATGTTATCCCCATCACCTGTGATGATAACTTAGGCAGCACAGTGTTTTATACTACACGTGATGACAACATAATAGCCATGTCAGTTGAAGATAGAGAATTTATCAACATAATGGACACTGAATTCTCCAAAGATATGTCTAACAGCTGGGTTGCACCATTACCTCTTCATGCCACCAGGCCACTGTCTGCATATGCCTTTGCAAATTCTTCTTGGTTAACAAGTCCTAAGTTCCTGCTTGATCATACAGGAGAAAGCACAGCTGAGGTCTTCAATCTTCAAGATCCTGACAACAATCCAGAGATTCATCCTGAAGTCAAGACCCTTCTCACCAGATCTGAGCAGAGAGCCATCATGGACTGTTAACACTTTGAATGGTTCTCCAAGTGGACAAGGCTTGTATGCATCATTGCAAGGTTAGTCCATATTACACAATGCTATAACACCATGTCTAGTGACACTGAATGTCAAGGCTGGCACTTATGCCAAAAACCTCTCTCTGCAAAAGACAACTGCTTCTGGAATCGATGGAAGATGGAATATCTTTCTCTTTTGCAAGGACGCAGAAAATGGCAACATCAGAACCCCAATCTCCAAGTTGGAGACCTTGTTCTGCTCAAGGACCGACAAGCTCAAAGAATTGAATGGCCCAAGGGACTCATTGTGAAAGCCATTCCCAGTGATGATGGGAAGGTATGTAAGGTGGAGGTAAAGGTTGCAAAGCAAGGCACCATAAAGACTTTCATCAGACCCATCACAGAACTTGTATTGCCTTTGCCCCTTGGAGACTGAACTCGTCGTCTTTCCTTGTTGGATCCTGACTTCAAGAAGACAAGTGATTTAAACTTTAATCTAGACTATTTGAGGCCTGAAATTGCAGTTGTTATTGTTGCAATATATGTATGTTCCTCTTTTATGTCTTCAAGACAACAATGCAAATCACAAATATTTATTTGCATTTGCATAACTACCATTATAGGATTATATAGTGGTATTTTACAATACCAGACGGGGAGTGTGCTGTTACATCAGCTATAAAGTATTATGCAGTGCATATTGTGCTCCCACCATGTGGTCATTTGGGAACTACAACATTTATGTTAATCTGTTCAGCCAATCCCTCCCATTTTGTGACGTACTTCCTCCTTCTTCTTAACCCTGAATGTTCTATCACTTCCTGGGCACCATTCACATGCGGTCTGCTCTCATGGTAGGACCATTACTGTCTTTAACCTTGAAATACCGTCCATTTCATCATCTACTACATCTTGTCTGCTGTAATCTTCTCTGCATGCAAATAAAGATCCTCGTAGATGATAAAAAAGTAATTTCATGAGTTCAGCTATCTGGCAACACTGTCAGCAGTGATTGTATCCACTTACACAGGCCAGGCACAGGGGTCTCAGCAAGGGGCATACATCATTAAACAACGGTTGGAGTCAGAATAATCATTATTACTTGATTCTTACTATACACAAATCTCCTTACACCACGAACAAATTCATGTCATGAGCCTAGATGATCTTAGGTATTCAGAATTTTAGATGGAGAAAATGAGTTGGAATTTTTATATTTAAGCTTGACTCCTGGCAACTGCCTAGACAACTCTCCTCAATTTCCTTGGCAAGATTTCAGAAGTGCCTTCATCCTAGCCTACTTCCTAGGACTGAGAAAGAACTGGCCCATAGTCACCCAGCTGGCTTCATGCCTAAAACAGGACTAAAAATCATAGTCTCCTGATTTCTAGCCTGGTGCCTTAACCACCACACTAAACCAACTCTCCTCTCTTGGAAAATTACTATGGGTAATTTCCAGCTTAGTTTGCAACTGGCACAATGCAATCAATCCTTATGTCCAGGTCAGAGCAAGCAATCACACCAGTGAGTTCAGCTAGAAAAAATAAAGTTTGGTGTTTATTCCTTAAATAGCAGCAAACATTAAAAACTGTTGAAAAATAAATAAGACAAATGGTAGGCAAAAACAGAAGGATAAAGACAAGAAAACAAGAACGTCCATTATTTAGATCTATTAAAAGATGTAGAATAGAATTGGAATGTAGGACACTCAGCAATCTTTCCTACATTGTTCATCATTGAAGAAACAGTTTAGTGGGCAGGGTGATGTATCCAAGAATCACAGACTTCTTTTAAACAGATAGATTATTGGGGAGGATGTTTTATCCCTTTTGTCAGTTTTTTAAGGGAACATTTCACTGTGAACTCCCTCTCTTTTGTGTGGGCTTCACATGAAAGGCTTGTCATTATCTATCTCCTTCCAATTTCCAAAACCTCTAGTCAAACTAGGATAAGGAATGCTTATACATGCTGCTCCTTAAAAAATCACTTCAGAAGATTATAATAGTTGAATACTTATTTGTGTTTCTACCAAAAGAAGTTGATTCAGATATTAGAAGGGTCCATGTTAAGACATTTATAAAAGAAGAAAGATATTTCGAAGCCTACATAATTAAACTGTTTGCATGAATCAGTAAGATGAGTAGAATCTTTATAAATGTGACCTTCTTTCATACATCAAAGTTCCAAGGTTATTTGATAGCTATCTCTGGTTCATTTTGTGTTCGTGTGTATGTGTGTGCATGTCTGTGTGGTAGCAATATTAAAGAATATTTTACATACTGTAAAAGGGTCCATGTTTTCTGTTTATTTGAGACCTGTTACAATAATTGTCAGCATCGCCCTAACTCTGCCTTCTCTTTGCTTTGAGGAGTTTTGTCACATGGCGCTTGCACTAATTCAGATCAAGCTGGCAGGAGCTGCTTAAAATGTTTTACTCTCATTTTGCTGTCCAGTTGCTTCTTACTGTAATTTAGGACAAGTTCATTATGGGTACTTAGATAAAATGTATGGTTGCTACTGGGTGTTGATAAGGAACTTGTAAGAATGGGCAATAACTGGATTGGATCTTGGGGGAGAAAGCTGTTTGTATGCATGAGTAAGATAGATTGAAAGAAATAAACACATCTTAAGCAATACTTACTGTGTACGTAATATGCAGAAGAGAACAGTTCTTAATAATACATTGCAGATGGATAGAGGGTCCATTTGAAAACATTAACCTGGATCAGAATTTCTGCAGACACCTCACCCTAAGGTTCACAACATGTCCTGATAGCAAATACTGGATGCTTTTTTTCCCCTGTCAGAGTTGGCCTTAGTTGACATCTATACATATTCATTAGGATATGCAATTGCAATTCAAATATATACTCTGTGGCACTCTGCAGCTTCTATGGGGAGCCCAGAGAAAAGCATGCCACTGTTTTTATAATGGCTGCTCTGGGTGGAGATCATTTCTTATTTGTTTATAAACGAAAGTTTCTAGGTCAGTTATAAGATTTAAAGGATAACTTCCCTCTACATGGAGTACAAAATGAAACACAGAAAAAAAAAGCATAAAGGCTTCCAACTACTGTTGAGGAAGAGGAGATAAGCAATAGTGGCTTCCCCGGTGGGCCATTGAAAAGAATTATCCATTAAGTTACCTGAATGTCTCTCTAGCTCAGGTCTCTCATGTTCTGGTTAGTGATACAGGAAGATCCAGAGGGTTGGTGCTTTCTAAAGGAAAGAGTGATCACTGACTTTGTGTTCCAAAGTCACAAATGAAATTCATTTGTCTGCAGGGAGTTTCCTGAACTTTAATCTTAATAGGACTGTCATGATGCTTTTATGAACACCTTTCCCTCTTTCATTCTGGGGTGATTGTTAATTGGAAGAAGTGCTCAGTAAAACTACAAAAACTGGCCTGTAAATCTTGAAAATACAGTTATGCAGTATTTCTGATTCTTTTTTCACTGTTGCATTGTAG
Organism: Vipera ursinii; assembly: GCF_947247035.1. Classification (NCBI taxonomy): domain Eukaryota; kingdom Metazoa; phylum Chordata; class Lepidosauria; order Squamata; family Viperidae; genus Vipera; species Vipera ursinii. Next base: position 189,643,680 of record NC_139513.1, on the reverse strand, counting down.
TGAATATAATTAACAGACTCTTTCTTAATATTTTATGTTTGCATCCCATTAGTAGTTGGTTAATTACAGGCATGTCTTTGGAAATGAAAGTGGCAACCTAGAATGAGAAATACAAATGGCTGCAGCTATGCTCATTGTAGAGTTGACAGTAGTTTTATTTGTCTCTGTCGGTCGGAACCATGACAGACAGCAAATTTTCACTGCTTTTAATCTAATTTTTTTTTAAAAAAAAATCAAAAGTGAACTTGGAAAGATGTATTAAACTGTCTTAAAATAAGTTGCCTTTTACTTTTATTGTTGTTGAACTTTTACATTGTGAATAATTATTGTCTAGCACAAGGACAAGATGCATTCAACACGGCTTTTAGTTTCTTATGAAACTATTCATTGAGTTTTCATTTTCTATACAATGCCAGCTACACCATAATAATTATTGGGAAACTGACATGCAAGTTTTTCCCTTGGCCAAAGTATATTACCAACTTAACTAATCAAGCAGCAATGGAATCTTTAATCTTTAATCTTTAAGTAATTTAAAGCTGATTTTCAAAGTACAAGAGGATTGAAGTTGGTGTCCATACAAGAAGTGAATGTAAGTCAATTCTTTCTTGTTCTAGGCTTGCAATACAGTTCATATAGTGATTGGCCTGCACCAAACGGAGGCAGAAAGTTAATGAACATGAGAAAAAGTGAGGTTCCGTAACATGATCTATAAAATGGATTAGTGTTCCACAACCAAGTTATCAGACCTTTTCAAATATCCTGAAAAACAGTTATTGAGACAATCAGGTTTCTAAAAGTGACTGGGAATCTTGAACTAAGATGATGAACTTGCTATTGCTTGATTTAGAGCACTTAGCTTTTCAGTCTATTTTAGTTTGTAAAGGAATCAAAGGTCAAGAAACCCTAATGGGCAGGTCAGGAAAGAATTTACCTTTGCTTAAAAGTTCATTTGCGATATTGCCTTTGTTTATTAAGGAAGTCAACTTAGAAGCATGACTGTAGTATTCAACAAGCTAATATGTTAGGTTACTTGAATAAAATAGAGCTGGAAGGGACCTTGGAGGTCTTCTAGTCCAGCCCCCTGCTCAAGCAGGAGAATCTATACCATCGTAGACAGGTGAATGTCTAGTCTCTTCTTAAAAATCTCCAGTGATGGAGCGCCCATGATTTCTGGGGGTAAGCTGTTCCACTGGTTGAGTGTCCTCACTGTCAGGAAGTTTCTCCTTAATTCTAGGTTGCTTCTCTCTTTAATCAGTTTCCAGCCATTGTTTCTCAGCCTTCCCTCTCAATCAAAAGGAACTAACATAATACCCCCAATAATTTGAACTGCTATTATTGCTAAATTCTAATCTAAATGTTAACAATGTTGTTATTAGGCTGAATCAATCCGGGATGAAGTCCTCTCCACTGAATAGAAAAGAACCAAATTATTTGCGGTGGAGACAGAAGACCAAAAAAAAAAAAAAAAAGGATTAAATCTGGTTGTGTGAGAGGCCACTGGACAAGGGCTTAAAATGCTGCAAACTGCTCCATCCTAAATCCCCCCTTTTACTTCTTAATCACATGGGGTAGAAAAGAACTATTTAAGAGATTAGAAAGAAATCCAGGAGTGTTATTTTATTTTAAAGGAAAAGGCAGGTATTCTTCAGTAAGGCATATTTTTCAAATGGATATATCATGGTTCCGATAGATGACACCAGTAAAAAAAGAACTCCAAGGCAAGAGGTTTCCTTAAAGAACATATTTATTTGACTACAAAGTACCAGCATGATCAAAAGTGAAACCAAGACTGAAGTTCCCTCCAAAAGGTTACAATGTTACAAAGTTGAACTTCCCATCCCAGTAATATGTCATAAATCACATTCCCCAATTAACTACTTCGGCAGGCTTTCTAATGGAAGCATCAACCCGCCAAAATTCAACCAGCAAGCCTTGGTTCCCACAGGACAATTTATTGTTTTCTCTAAACTTAAAAGTACACATCCCTCCTCCCAAATCTGTGGCAACCAAAAACGAAGTAGAAATGGCTTCAACCAAATTAGTTTGCAACATTGACAGTTGGATCCCCTAAAGAAAAGAGAAATCCTGTAGACAAAGAAGAGTTAGAGTTAGGAATCTCCCCGAGGCTTATTAAGGGTGCTTATCAAAAAATCTACGTATCAATCTATCAGCTTTTACATCAGTACTTTTAACCCAAGTGGCCTCTGATAATAGGTATCCTTTCCACTGTACTAAATACTGTAATTTCCCTTTATACAATCTAGAATCAAGAATTTATTTTATTTCATAATGAGTCTCCCCCTCTACCACAAGGGACCAGGTGCTTGTTTAGGAGGAGGTCTTAAAGAGTATTCTCTGAAAGTTTTCAATAGACTGCAGTGAAAACCAGGGTGGATTCTTCCCAAAAGATGGGGGAGTTTTAAATCCACTGTGACTGGGTTTATAATTCAAACTATGGAGAAAGATCCAAGGAACTTCAGTCCCAATTTTTTTACTAGGAATTTGAGCCTCAAATATTTCATAGAGAGCTAGACTTTTCCCCTCACATGAAATTGCTTCTGGTGTGCCCTTTTCTTGTCAGCCTGCTCTTTGTAAATTTTTTGCATTGTCCCAAACAGTTTTCCAGGAGGTCACCCACTGGTCTAAGGTTTGAAAAGTGGGAGGCTCCTGCAGATATTCAGGCATAGGGATGAACTCTCTACTAGTAGCTATCTTGAAAAGAGTGAGTCTAGTGCTGCTATGCACTGTGTTATTATAAGCCACCTCAGCAAAAGGTAGGAGGCCAGCCCAGGTCGTCTGCTGGTAATCAACATAACATCTGATGTATTGCTCCACCATTGTGTTTGCTTTTTCAGCCACTCCATTCATAGACAAATGAAAAGCTGACAATAGTCCTTGCATGGATCTGATTAGTTTAAGGAAGTCTCTCCAAAATCTTCCAGTAAATTTGACCCACTATCCAAAATAATCCATTTTGGTGCTCTGTGGAGCCGGTAGATATGTTTGATGAACATTCTGGCTAGCTTCTTTGCAGAGGGGAGACTGGCTATGAAGTGAGCCTGCTTTGAAAAATGGTCTATGACAGTCCATATTACCATATTTCCCCTACTTTCTGGTAATTCCACAATAAAGTCCATAGTAATCTCTTCTCAGGGTTCGGAAGGGTCTGCAACTTGTTGCAATAATCCAGAGGGCTTACCAGGACATCTCTTCATGGTTGCACACATTGCATAGCTTTTTACATAGTTTTCAACATCTTTTTTCAAACCCAGCCACCAAAACTGCCTCCAGACTAAATGTAAAGTCTTTAGATATACAAAATGGCCAGCTTGTTTCATATCGTGGCTGTGCTGAAGTGCTTGAACTCTAAGTGTTTCTGGCAAATGCAGTTTTGACCCCTTCCAGGCTAGTCCATCTTGATAAGTCAGTATGGTCTTGTTCTCCTGGAACCAGGAATTGGTTTTCAATTCCTTCTTTAGCTTTTTCGTTAATGGGCTATCTGGTTCAGGTGGGTTTGCTTCAGGTTGCTCCCTTGAGGTTATCTGAGAGAGTGACTGTGGTTGTGGAATGATGGAGTTCACAATCTCTTCACAGTGACTTTCACACTGGGGCATTCTGGATAGGGTGTCAGCCAAGAATTGTTTTTCCCCTGGGATGTACTTTAGTGTAAAATTAAAATGGTTAAAATACTACACCCAGCGGACTTGTTTGGGAGATAAGTTATGGGCAGGTTTTCAGTGCCTCTAAATTTTTATGATCAGTCCATACGTTGTCCCCCTCAAGGAAATGGTGCCAAGTTAGCAATGCCCACCTTACTGCAAAAGCCTCCTTCTCCCAAATAGCCCACCTTTGCTCAGTGTCTATTAATTTCTTGGAAGTGTAGGCACAGGGTTATAAGTCTCCCTTTTGGTTTCTTTGCAAAAGAACTGCCCCCACAGCCACATCGCTAGCGTCGGCTTGGATGATGAACTTTTCCTCAGGGTTGGCATTTTTGAGAATAGGTTCGGCAGCAAACAGTCTTTTCAAGTTCTCAAAAGTGGTTTGGCATTCCATAGACCATGGCAAGAGCTGACCAGGTCGTGGCTCCCCCACCCGCTTTTCCCCATTTTCAATAGTTCAGTAATTGGCAAGACTATCTCAGAAAAAGAAGGAATGTATTGCAGATAGAAATTTGCAAATCCCCAAAAACTTTGAAGTTGTTTACGGGTTCATGAGGGTTGCCATTCTATTACAGCTTTAACCTTGGCTGGATCCATCTCCACCCCTTCATTGGAAATTCTATATCCCAGGTAGTCTAGGCACGTTCGATGGAACTCACATTTTGAGAGTTTTGCGTAAAGCTTGGCATTTAACAGTTTTTTGAGTACTTCACACACCAGCCTAATATGCTCTGCCATGGTCTCAGTGTAAATGACGATGTCAAGGTAGACTAAAACCCCCTAGTACAAGTGATCATGCAACACTTGATTGATCAGCTGCATGAATACAGTGGGGGCCCATTGCAGACCAAAAGGCATAACATTGAACTGAAAGCTCCCCTAGGAGCTATTAAAAGCCATTTTCCACTCATCTCCTTTTTTAACTCTCACTCAATAGTACGCCTCTCTTAGATTTAATCTGGTAAAAACTTTTCCTTTTGCCAAATTGGCCGACATGTCTTTCATTAGAGGGAGGGGGTACACATTCTCCATGCTGACTGCATTTAACCCTTTAAAATCCACACACAATCTCAGCAACCCATCTTTCCTTTCTTTAAAAAGTACAGGGACAGCCACCCAAGATTTTGCCAGCTGGATGAATCCTCTGCTAAGTTCTTATCGATGTACTCTCTCAGCTCTTTCAGTTCACGGGGGGTCATCGATTACATTTTTGGCTTGGGAAGTTTAGCTCCCGGCAAATTCTCAATAGCGCAGTCAGTTGTTCAGTGGGGAGGTAAAATGTCACACTCCATCTTGCTAAAAGCTTCAGCTAAGTCTCAATACTCGCCCAGGATGAGTTGTATCCCAGGCAGGGAGTCAGCAATGTTTTTCAGGGCTTCAAGACACTGTTCCTGGTCTGCACTTGTGCTGGTAGCAGAGGTGGGAGGAAATGGCCCCATCACCAATCTTAAAGTCCTCATTCCATTTTCCCACCAGATCATGGGCTGCCACTTATCAAGCCAGGCTAATCCCAAGATTACTGCCTCAGTCATTTTTGGGACCACTACAAAATGGATGAATTCCCAATGCTCCTCCACCTCTAGGCTTACTGGTTCAGTCAAGTGAGTAGCCAGGGCCCCTCCTATAAGAGATCCATCTGCTTGTTCGAATCTCATGGGTAAGGGGAATAATTTGGCACAAATGTTTAGCTTAAGCACCGTAGGAAGCTTGATCAAGCATCAGGTGCAACCAGAGTCAATTAAAATGTGTCTCCTGTCTTAGGGACTAAGAGCTTCCCAGAGAAAGCAAAAGGTGGGACAGGCTAACTCACCATTGGGTTGTCTTCTCCTCCATCATCACTGTCACAAGAGGCAGGTGTAGGCAAGCATTCAACCGGAGTCTCAGGCTTCCCCAAGGTGACTTGTGTTGCTTGTTCCTAGCTGGCCCAATTTGATTTCTCACACACTGGTCGAGGTCTTCTCTTTGGTGCTGTAGAAGCAGTGGGTGTGTTCTTATCTGGAGGATAAGGGACTGGGCAGTTGGCTGCCAAATGCCTAGGTTGTCCACATCTGAAGCACTTGATCGGGATCCCAGCAGGCACTCTATGGGCCCCAGCGGCCACAGCAGGTGGAGAGTGCTCACTTGGTTTCACCTTGGTCTGGATCCTCATGCTGCAGGTTTTGGGTAGAGGTTCAGTTCAATGTCTAGGTTTATAGCTAGGCAGTACCATTCATGCAATTGGTCAGGGATCCCTCGATAGGTGCATGCTTGGAACAAATCAAGATCCAAACTGGCCTTGAAGTGGTGGATCAATGATCGCTCATGCCATTGTCTGATCCATCCAGCCACTCTTCAGAGTTCCCTTATGTATTCCTTTGCTGATCAGCCCCTCTGCTTCAAACTGTGGATGTCCTTTTCAGCTTGTAAGACTTGGGATTCATCTTTGAATCTGGCATTCAGCCTGCATGTAAACAGATTGAAATCCCACAACTCTGGTGCCTGTTCATCATGCAGGCCATTTACCCACTCTGCTCCTTCCCCTTCTAAATTCACTATCACAGCATCAACCATTCCAGCCACATCTGGGTAAGCATGGGCATAAAGATTCATGTGAGCCCACACTTGGTTCAGGAAGAAAGACAGCTTCTCAGGATCTCCGTCAAAGGTGGGTTTGATGAGGCATGGGTCCACAGGTTGCTGCTCCCAGAGAGCTTGCAGTATGCCTGGCACCCCTGGTGTCAGGGTCACTGTAAGCTCCCTCCTTGGAAAACCCTTGGCTGGGGTCCTGGACTAGCAGGACATCAATAACAATCAGAGCTGGCATGATGTTGGTAGCAGTCGGGGCTGGCATGGTGTCGGCGACAGTAAGGGCTGGCAGGGCATCAATAACTGGCATAGCATCAGTGACGGTCAGGGCTGGCAGAGTGTTGGTGACAGTCAGGACTGGCAGGATGCCAGCCACAATCAGGACTGGCAGGATGCCAGTAATGATCAGGGCTGGCAGAGAGTCTGTAATGGTCAGGACTCTTCCAGTCACTGGGCTTGAAGTTAAAGCTGGTCTAGGTAGCGGGGAGGCAGCATGAGCCATTGCTATAGGACTGGGGCTTCACTGTGGTGTTGGATGGTCATGGGGATGCCTGTCCTCTCGCCCACTGGAGATGACCTGGCAGGTGATTGGCTCCACTTTCCCCATCTCAAGTTGATCAAACTTCTCCCTCAAGCTTTTGATGGAATGACTGTGGATGGCAGTCAGGTACCTCCATTCCCCTGATTCATTACAAGCAGCTGGCTGCTTCGACTTTCTCAGCACTGGCGAATGAGATCCATGGGATGAGATCAATGGGAACTCAGCTTCCACAGCCTTCATAGTGCTTTTCCGTGGCAGGGCAGCATCCAATCACCAAGTCCCTCCAATGGTTAATGCTCCTTCCTGCTGCATCAATGTCTCTGTTGGGACCTCCCGGGCTTTTGGTCTTGCTCTGGCCACAGGGCTGCACTATCCACCTGGGCTGTAGCTTGCTTCACATCTGCTGCCGCTGCACCAAGGCTCGCAGCCGATTGCCCCTTCTTCTCCATCTCAAGGTCTTCCCTGAATCTTTGTCATCCTCCCAAAAGTTTAGGTAGGCAAGCAGGGCTCAGGACCCCATGCTTTAAAATGAATTTGAGTCTTGGTTTAATGTCATGGTTCCAATAGAGGAGACCAGTAAAAAAAGAACTCCAAGGCAAGAGGTTTCCTTAAACAACATATTTATTTGGCTACACAGTATCGGCATGATCAAAAGTGAAACCAAGACTGAAGTTCCCTCCCAAAGATTACAGTGTTACAAAGTTGAACTTCCCAACCCAATAATATGTCATAAATCACATTCCCCAGTTAACTACTTTAGTAGGCTTTCTAATGGAAGCGTCAACCTGCCAAAATTCAGCCAGCAATGACCTTGGTTCCCACAGAAAAATTTATTGTTTTGTCTAAACTTAAAAGTACACATTCCCCCCCCCCAAATCTGTGGCAACCAAAAATGAAGTGGAAATGGCTTCAGCCAAATTAGTTTGCAATGTTGACAGGATGACTGTAGTCTCATTCACCCCAGCTCTTGTATCACACATAGAGTATTCTGCTAGCTCCATCTCCATCTAAGCTCATAGCTACTAGGATTTCTCTTCTTCTTTTTCAATGGACAGATTGACATTCAAGTATCATATTTTAGAATCTATTAAAGTTATTTTTATTTATTTAACACATTTTAAAACCACCTATTTCCCTCAGAGAGAGATTTGTTAACAATAACTTATTATTTGTACCCTGTTCTCTCTGTATTTTACAACATTGGACTTCCTTCATTATTCATTATTTAAAAAGAATGCTGCTTTTGAGTTAATATAATTATATTTTTTTAAAAAAAATTGGTGCTGTGATGAAAGCAAATTTGGCCTGATATGCCACTCCCAAGAGTCTAACACTTTTTTTCTGAAGTTCTAATAATTATTATTCTGGTTATAATGCTGCTGTCATTCATGAGCAGCCTTCTTCTGTGTTGGGAATTATTAAAATGATCTTGGGTATGTTATGATTCATTTTGTTTGCATAGTCAACCAGATTCAACATGCAAAACAATGAGGAAAGTACGACATACCTACAGCTTATAAACCATTTTTCCTGCTCCACAGATTTTATTTTAAAGTCATTTTTTAAATAATCTGTGTGAGATGCATACTTTCAGGAATATGGTGGATGAGCTTTATAAATAACACACACTCAGTGATTGCCTTTTGTATCAAACTAAATCTAGCTATATGCAAAATAAATATTTATGAAGATGAAAATCCTTCCTCTGCATTTTAAACTGTAGTAGAAATATTCACACTTTTCTTTCTTCTCTTTGATTGCCTTCTGCTTAGGATCCTCTCTATCCTTTGTCCCTCATAGTTGGCTACCTCTTTCCCCAGCAATTCTGGATATAAAATAAGCACACTAGCATTTGAGGCAGCTCTGCTCACGAGATACCAAAATTCACGCGCAGCTTCTGATATTCCTCTCAGCACTTCTATTTTCAGTGTGGTTGGAGGACTGCATACATTTCACAGATCTGTGACTGAATGAGCATACTTGGTAATGAGGGTCTTTTGTAAAGAAAACAAATGGAAGGGATAGAGTGTAATAAGGAACTCTGTTGAAAGGATGCCAGTTGGAGACAGAGTCTTCTAATTTGTGGAAGTTCCTGCCTTATAATTTTAGGTGGAACCTATTCAAGAATTCACTCAGCACGAAAAAGAGTTACTTAAGAGCAGCAGAAAGAATTCATGAGATCAACTAGAATTTTTTTTAAGGGCAAGAAAAGCAAACCAGAGAAGATTGGTGACTGAAATGCAGTGGTTTCACCAGGCACAGTAGCTGAATTCAGTATTTGGGTCCTCATAATGAAGATATTCCAAGTGATTAAACAATGCCTTTAAATGTTATTTGTTGGGAAGTAATAGTGGAAGAGGACTATATTGTCCTTTTTAGGCTAGTGGGCTTCCCGAAAGGATTTTGTTGACTACCATTATGATGTACTAGATGGGCCTATAGCCTGATTGCACAGCACTCTTTTTATATTGCTTTCATTACCATGTCTTGAGACTGGTTGAAGGGAACTTGAGGGTGTTTAATTATCTGCTCATCTCACTATTTCCCATTTTTAAATGCTTTATGGCACGCACCTAACTATTTTAGGGACTATATGTTATAAAATGAAATAAAATATATTTACTTCTTTCTGCTCTTTATGTTGTCATCCATCCTAATAAAAAGACATATTCTTTGTTGGCATTATGTCCCTATGCACCCCCCCCCCAATTTACCTGCTTAAAATCTGTCATATATATTTAAGAGTATAGAACCCATTTCTGCTACACATTTCATTATAATCTGTCCAAAAGCTGAATTATGGCCACTCCATTTCAATCCAGCTTCAGGCCTGATTTTGGAACAGAAATAGCATGGGTTGCTTTGATTAACAATGTATGAAGTGCAGAAAGGGAGAGTCCCTCCCCATTGGTCCTGCTGGTCCTCTTAGAAGTGTACGATATCATCAGCCAAAGGTTGAACATAGTACAATAGTGTTTCCATGAGCTGAGCTGCCGAACTTTTGTTTGATCTAGCTCAAGATCTTTTCTTATCTTGATTTGAATAATACAGTGGGAAAATACTTTATTTTTCTCCCTGTTATGAGTGAAAATTGATTACGACAACCTGACAGTCATATTCAAAAATGCCATTTTAAAGGAGGCATATTGCCATTCTAACCATCCAGTGAGTGTTCTTGCCAGCTAAGTTCCCTAAAATCTATGGAACGTTGTATCATCTGACCCATCCACTGTGATAATCAAGTTCGCAGATGATACAACTGTGGTGGGTCTTATTACAGGTGGGGATGAGACAGCATATAGGGCGGAGGTACAAAAACTATCCATATGGTGTAGTAACAACAACTTGCACCTAAACATCAGCAAGACGAAAGAGATGGTGTTAGACTTCCAGAGAAAAAAGGAGGAACCTGCCCCACTTTACATCGGGGAGGACTTTGTAGAGAGAGTTTCCTCCATTAAATTTCTGGGAGTCTACCTCTGTGAAGATCTGACCTGGAAAGTTAACACAAGCCAGGTGGCTAGAAAGGCCCAACAGAGGCTTCACTTTCTTAGGATCTTGCAGAAGAACAGGGTAGAACAACAGCTAATGACCTTCTTTTACCGGTCTACCATAGAGAGCGTCCTCTCGTATGGTATTGTGGTTTGGTATGCTGGTCTGACAGCCGCGGATAGGAAAGTATTACAGAGAGTGGTGAGCACAGACATTGTGGGCTGTCCCCTGACACCACTGGTTGACATCGCCAGGGCTCGTTGCCTTGGAAGAGTGAGGAAGATTCTCAGGGATGACTCACACCCTGGACGGTATCTCTTTACTCTCCTACCATCCGGTAGGAGATATAGGAATATAGCCAGCTGTACCAACAGGCTGAAAAATAGCTTTTATCCATGGGCTGTTAGGCTTTTAAATGGGACATAATCTTATGCAGAATTGACTTGGGAGGCCGGTGTGTGGTGTAGTTGGTTCACATAGTGTGGTGGGATGGAGGGTTTGTTGTCACTGTGTGTTGGGGGGAGAGAGCACGGGGGGAGGCTCAGCTAATCTCAATGTACACATGTTGTACTTTGACAATAAAGGTTTATTATTTATTATTTTAGGTGGATCTTGTTCTCTGCCTACACATTACTTCATTCATATTCAGGACTTCCTTTTCTTTCATTCTTTTTTTGGCACCTGATCTAATGTTTTTGGCTAATTGCCTTATTTTCTGTCTTTCCATCCAGTCTTCTCCATTCAGTCAGTGATGCTCTGACCTTCAGTGTTTCCCTGCAAAATATATAGTGATGCCACCCAAGCTTTCTCCCCTTCATTTCTATTTTACCTTGAGGCAGAGGTAACTATGCATATCTAATGCATTTGGAGCTGAGGTTTCTGCATAGTTTATACCTGCAGCTCTATAATACAGTGACATTATATTTTATAAACAGAGAACAGGCAATTTTATGGGTTCAGTTTAGTTGATGTTCCTGGGAAGTCTATTCCAACTATGAAATTTACTCTCCTAGGTAGAATCCTAAGGTATTTATTGTTTCTTCACAAGATTTTAACCACTCACTTAAGACTTATGAAAAAACAACCCTGCTTCACTGTCATGGCCCACAGAATAAAGCAAATTGTCAATATCTCAGCAGACTCCAAAATTATTTTTTTAACCAATAAAAATAGGCAGATATGTGACACAGCATTTTGTTACTCATCTTCTTAGATAGTACTGATCCTTAGAAGAGGCCATGAGTAGTTTGTTTCCAAGTGAATCCTCAGGTGAAGCGTTACCTATTTGTAAGTTTATCAATAAACTTGTATTATTTTACAGATTATTAGTGCATCAATTTTGTTTGCATTACTTTGCTAACAGCATGGAATATAACCCAGAGAAGGGAAAAGGCAAAGGAATTGCTTTAAAAGGAACCAGATATAACTCAATATTCAGGCATGACATCGATATTCCTGTGCTGTATAAGCTAGATAATATATGTAATCTACTATTTTAAATTTCAAGGCTATCGTATTTAGAGTAACCAGGCCTAGGTTGCAAATCTCTGGATGACTACAAGATGGCAGATAGACCTGAATGGAAACAGATATTAGAAACTGGAACATTTACAGTATATCATATTTGAAGCCTCTTAATGTAGCCTAGAATTATTTGGCACTGAGATATAAATATGACAAAGACAAGCCCATTAGTGTTTCAGCAAATGAGAGAGCCACAAGCCTGCTAATAGTCCTTGGGTGCTGCTGCTGCTGCTCCAGTCTTGCAGATGCTACATTAAGCCATTTGTTCCTAGTTTCAGCCACCTGCCTTGAGAGCATCTTTTGTGTTTCCAAAGCCTATGATATTAAGGGGAATATTAAGCCTTTCCCTTTTAATGCTATCATTCAATGTACTGCCATAAACAGTACTAAACAGGAATATGGTATCCTGCAGTCCTCCATCAGCCATCTCAAATAGCTGGCAAAGTGTTTTAATAGTGCACTTGCCACTGATCCAAATGTTCCTGAAGATTAATTCCAGGAGAAGAGAAACCATCTTCTCTAACCCCAAGCAAGACAGAGGAATATGACATTCAGCTTTGTTACGTGGGGGAAGGGCAAGAGTGATATGGCAGATCATACATTAGGAAAAGAGATGGCTTTTCTCAGCTGTCTCTTTCCTGGAAGCAGGGATATAAGGGAAGAGTGACATAGAATGTGGGGTGCAGGCTAACAGATGACAAAATCAACTGGATCACTGTGAGGGAGCCCAAAATTCCATATGATAAACAACAAACACACACTACCTTTAGCAGGAAATGCAGATGTAAATACTGTAATCCAGTCAGGAAGGTTGGAGGCTCCCCGCTAGAAGCTTAGGAAGACAAAGACACCTAAAATCTACATACCCCACCCAAACTCTAGGAGAGGACATAATAGGATTGACCCACAGATGCCAAAGGAGCACACTTGGACTCAGGTCAAAATACATGACGCTGGAAATACAAAGCCTTGAACAGGAACAGGAAACAACCTCAAGAGCCCCAGAGGGTATAAAAACCCACTCCCTACATGTGCTCTCTCTCTTTTCTTCCAGAGCCATCTTCCTGTCTGGCTCTCCTCTTCAATAAATTGCAACCTTCTTTCTAAAGCAGTTGCCATGTTGTTTATTCCTGGCTTGGACTTAACCATGATGAAGACTTTTCCTTCAGTGGAACACTATTGACCACTTCTGGCAAATACCACTGATTGTATTTTTCATTTCAGAGCTATCCTCCCAGGTGAGAGTGGATAGATGTCTGTCTTTCACAACCCACTGGAGGAGATCAGCCCCATAAAGTTTCAGACTAGATTGCAAGAAGCACACCATGTTAATTAGAATCCACATGAGCTTTCCTTTATTTTGAGGTCAGGGACCACTCCCGCACAGGAAAATAAATAAATGTGATTGTTAATTGCACAGCAGACTGATGATTAGCTAAAAAGAGCTTATCTATGGGTAAGACAGGCATTGATGGTGGGGAGAAATACTTAACAGGGTCTGCAGGTAGTTGCTGGAAAAAGGAGAAGACACGTTGCTTCCCACCTGCCCTCAGTGGCTCTAATGAAGGTTGTGCTTTTGTGCTGCCAACAGCTGTAGGAAACCAGCACTCTGCATCAGGACTGCTGAGAAAGGAGAAAGCAAGAAGGCTTCCCTCTGGGAATTTGATTAAGATTATTGGTTTCAGCAAAGATAGCCTGAAACCAGTAATCAGCACTATGAGGAAGCCATCCAGATTACTGAATGAAAGGGCTGGTTCAAAAGTAGTGTCTTTATAAAAGGATTGTGAGATTTTGCACCTTATCTTGACACCTTGCTATTTACTTAGTGTCATCTAGGTAATTTTTCACAGATTTTACCAGACTGAGTAGTCAGTGACAGAAGAAATAATTCCAATGCTCTTCCTATTCTTTTTCTTTTATTCTCAAATAATGATATTGGGAGATTTTGACAGCCATCTGCAGGCCTCCTCAGGAGGGGGTGGTGCAAGTGAAAAAATTCTGCAAGTGTTAAAGTTCAGCCTTTCCATTTTAACATCCCAACACATGTCTGGTTATTCTAGGGTCATTGTGGATAGGAACTGGTTCCTCTGCGTGCATCAAAACGTGGCTGGGGCAATGTTTTGAACTGGCTTAGGTAACGGGTCTGGGAATCTTCTTCCTCAAATTAACTGAACATTTGCATTTTACTTTCTGCATGTGCAACAAGAAAGGAAGCTAAGCCAAACCACAACCAAAAAAATGGGGTGTTTACTTGGCTTTATTCCAAATATACTACTTAAAATGCATATTTAATTCGAATAGAGAAATAAAACTATTATGCAACCCACTCATTCACATAGTTTTATTGTGAACTTTTAGGCTTCATGTGCATCGTTTTAGGCAAAAGGTAGGCCAACATTTCTTTAATAACTCAATACTATTTAAATTAATATCTTATTCCAGTTAGGGTATCTGTCAATGGAGCCTGTCAAAGTAAGTGCATTTCTATCGGGGAGGTGTTTGAGTATCTGTGTGTGGGGGGAGTGTCTGTGAAAGATTTTTTTATTATTAAGGTGCACAGTTTGGTTTTAATCCAATTCAAATAATTTATTTGATTGAGTTGCTTGTCAATCCTACTGTCTTTCTTTCCCCCCTTTTTATTCATTAGGTTGGAAAAGGACTGAAAAAGCAAAAACAAATATACACCATAAAATAAACATTATATACACCATATAATAAACATTTTTGTAGAATGAAAGTTAAATTAAACATATGATAGTGAAAAAAATTGAAAAGGAAAACCAGACAAAAAAGGAAAAATAAAAAAATATTACAGAAAAATGCACTCTGATTGCCTCTTTCTTTTTTCCTCACTCATTAGTGACAGCTGAAACATTTTTATTCTATGCTTTATACATCAGTGATTATGAATCATTTCTATTTTAATTGTTTTAAATATTTTTAAACAGTTTCTCTTTTCCTTAAAAAGCTACATTTTACGTTTCTTGTCTTGCTGTCTAATATATTGTAGATAAGGGAATTATTCCAGTTTGAATTTGATTAGACTTCTGTTGTGGATTTATACCCATACGTTTTCCAATTTTAGTCTCCCAGCTCTGTACTGAGTGAGATTTTTTTCTAGTGTTGTGTCTTACTGATCCTTGTTGCTGTCAATTTTCACGTATTTAGGTTTTAATTCCAACTTTATTTTCAGAATTTTCCAGAAATTTTGACCTATTTCTTTGCAGTATATTTGTCTTTATTTTTACAACCACAACGCATGTACAACATACATATCATACATACAACATATGTAGTTTTTCCAAAATATTTTGTTTGTCTTTCCTATCGTTGAGAGAGGTATATACCATCTGTAGAACCTCTTTCCTTCAAATTGCAGCTTGATGTAATTTGTGTTGATTTTTCCCCACAGAAATAATAATAATAATAATAATAATAATAATAATAATAATAATAATAATAATAATAATAATAATAATAATAATAATAATAATAATATAATAATAATAGATACCCATTGATACCCATTGTCATCGGGGCACTGGGAACTATGTCCAAAAACTTTGCAAAATACATCAAGAAATTGCAGCTTCCTGCAATAACTCCAGCAAAGCTACAAAAAACTATGCTACTCAGAACATCTTACGTTTTAAGGAGATACCTGGTTAATACCTAGGCTGCTGGCAGCAACCCATATCAACCATTAGTGCCAGTCAATTTGAGTGTTCAGTTGACTGAGTTTCATGTTTTATGAATATAACAACAACAACAACAACAACAACAACAACAACAATAATAATAATAATAATAATAATAATAATAATAATAATAATAATAATAATAATAATAAAAAGTTGGAAGGACCTTGGAGGTCATTTAGTTCAACCCCCTGCTCAGGCAGGAAACCCTATATCATTTCAAACAAATGGCTGTCCAGTCTCTTCTTAAAAACCTCCAGTGTTGGATCATTCACTGCTTCTGGAGGCAGGTTGTTCCACTGGTTAATTGTTCTAACTGTCAGGAAGTTTCTCCTTAGTTCTAGGTTGCTTCTCTCCTTGATTAGTTTCCATCCATTGCTTCTTGTCCTGCCTTTCTTTGTGGCAGCGCCTGAGATATTGGAACACTACTATCATGTCATCCCTTACCCTTCTCTTCATTAAACTAGACCACAGGTCTGCAACCTGCGGCTCCGGAGCCGCATGCGGCTCTTTCAGCCGTCTCCTGCGGCTCCCGGTCCTCTGCCATGTGCAGTCCCCCCCAAAAAAAAGTGGGACTAAAAAGGTTCAAAGAATCAATTCAAATATGCAGGGTAGGTGCATATCTCGCCTTGGCTCCACTCTTCAGTCAAACCCTGTTCTGCGCATGCACGCATGTACGCACATGCGCACATATTTTTTGTGGCTTCCAGTTTTTCCTTTTGTGAGGGAACCAGTTCCGAGTGGCTTTTTCACTGTTTCAGGTTGCTGACCCCTGAACTAGACAGACCCAATTCCAACAACTGTTCCTTATATGCCTCAGTCTCTAGTCCCCTACTCGTCTTTGTTGCTCTTCTCCGTACTCTTTCTAGAGTCTCGACATCTTTTTTACATCCTGGTGACCAAAACTGGATATGGCATTCCAAGTGTGGCCTTACCAAGGTGTTATAAAGTGATATTAACACTTCACATGATCTATCCCCTTGTCCAAATCGTTGATGAAGATGTTGAAGACCAATGGGCCCAGAACAGTGCCTTGGGGCACCCCACTACACACTTCCCTCCATGTTATTTTTCAGATATTACCTCTTTAAAGTTTTGTGTCCACTTTATCACACAATTGTTACAGTAATTTCTTCTATGTGTCATATTTTAATATTAAGCCTACTTCTTGATAAGCAAGCAGAGGTTGTTTTAAAACTTGGAGGAGCTCAATGCGTGAATGAATAGAAAAATCTAATTGGATTTTGGCAGTTCAAGGAGGAAAGTTTAACAAATTTTCATTTTAGATGGACAGTTAATTCTCAACTAGCCTTAGAGCCTGAGAAGCATGTAAGAAATAAAAGCCTTTCTATTGATGATCCCTTAGGAAAGGTAAGTGAACATAAATGGCTAGGATACTGTTGTCATGAAGTGTAATACCTGGAACATTAGGCCAAATAATAGTCCAAACAAACAAGGTGCTACAACAAAATGTGTCATAGGAAGGAATTCTATGTAAAGAAAAGAAAATATAAGAAATGAAAGAGTAAGACAAGTACAGCAGCATAATCAAAACCAATGTGTTCTGTAATGCTGAAATTCAGGAAAAGTTTCAATCCCTCACTAAAAAAAAACCATACGGTGAGATTTATGGGAAAGATAGTGGGTGGGGGAACAATATACCTAAACAATAAGA
The DNA here is from genome assembly GCF_947247035.1 of Vipera ursinii. Taxonomy (NCBI): domain Eukaryota; kingdom Metazoa; phylum Chordata; class Lepidosauria; order Squamata; family Viperidae; genus Vipera; species Vipera ursinii. Next base: position 189,626,523 of record NC_139513.1, on the reverse strand, counting down.
TAATCTCTGATAAACAGAGATGGTGAAGACACGGCCTAGAAGAAGACAAAAAAAATAATGATGGTGATTAATTGATTGTATCAATTCCATTGACAATTATCCCTTACTATTAATCCCTGTGAAGAGAAAGGATATTCCATAGAAGAATGCAAACATTTTTCTTCCCTTCCTAAAATTCATAATGGAAATGGCTTCTACACAAGTGATATAAGTTAATTTCCAAACTTTCCTTGTTCATAAGATGTGATTTTTGTTGCATTTGACTTTATTTAAGCTTCATAGTTTGGGGTAAGTAATCACTTTTTACTGGTCAGCATTCTTTTGCATCATTGATATTGGGTCTCAGATTAAAGGTATTTCTGCCGATTGCTGTTTTCAGGAGCCTGTTTTCACTTCTCCCATATCATTAAGAAAATCCTTCATAGGACATTCCTTCTCTCCCAGTCAAATCAAGGTCCAAAATTCCTGCATCTTTTCTTTTGATGGTTGATATATTTTTTACCTAAGAGCCATTCTATATACGTAATATATGTGATTTTCATAGATATTGCCTTCATAAAATAAATATGTTTAAAATGAGATAACAGATTTTTTTAACAAACCCAATTTTGAACAGACTACACAAAACAATTGTCTCCGCCTCTCCCACTATTAACTGACTCCTGTTATACAAATCAAAGATGAAGCAGCTATTGAGCCCAAAATGTCACATCCCTAGTGAACTCCTAGAAAAGAGTCTTGTGTATTGGAAAATTAATTCAGTTCTAGGAGAAACTAAGATCAATTACAACTGTGTGTCATTTTCTTGCCCTTGGCAATGGGAGATATTAACATTGTGTGCCCTAGTGGGGAGGGAGATGAGGGTCAAAAAACATTTCTTTTGTAGGCCTCTGATTTATGAGAAGATGAACAGCAACAATGTTTAAATTTTGATTAAAATCATCTGCTCGATGTATATGCATGCATTTATTACACAATACTCTTAAGTGTATGAAGGGAGTACAATATTGACACTTTTGCATTCTTTTCCTAATGATTGCTAGCATAGAATTTGCTTTTCTTGTAGCATGCTGAGATATTATTTCCATCACCATTCAAAGATCCTTTTCTGTTCAGTCAGTGCTATTTGAGATCTCACCAGGTTATATGTTCAGTTCACATTTCTGCTGTAAGCTGTTTTGCTTCGCACCTGTCTACATTGAACTGCATCTGCCACTGTACGCCACTTCCTCATTTGGAAGAATCCTGTTAAAATTGTTTACTGTCTCTTATAGTAGATAGTCTGTTTATTGCAGGCAAAGTCAAAACCATATACAGAGAGAAAATTTGCCCATTGCACTACACAGAAATTATCCGGATTTTTACTCCAAGGTTTAAATTCTATATAGGTAGTCCTGGGCTTGTGATCCCAATTGGGACTGGATTTCCAATTGTAAGTACTTATGGTCATACGTTGAGACATCCATCTGACTGGACCCAATTTTATGACATTTTTGTGGTGGTCATTAAGCAAACACCGTGGTCGTAAGTGTAATCCCATTCTTCTGAATGGGCATTTTTTTTTTGCTAATCAGTGAAAAGTATCACAAATCACAGTCACCTGACCTTGATATGCTGCAATTGGACATAAAAGCTAAGCGCTCAAAATGCAGTCATGTGACCTAGACAGAAGTGCTTCACAGGCCATAAAGCACTTGTTCCAGACCCGGCATAATTTTGAATGATCATTAAGCGAGCTGGTGTAAGTCGAAACCTACCTGAATATTTTTTTTGGCTTGCCTTTCTGAGTCAACAGAAACCTGATTGTTCTCTAGATAGTTATGGAAGGTACTTGATGAAGTTGACGAAGCCTAGAAATTATTGGTTTCTGTCTTTCTTTACAACAGGTATGCAATGGTAGGCCTTGCAAATGGTTTACTTGGTTACTCTATATTGAGATTAAAATTATCTGAAAGCACTCTGAAAACAATTTTAATGCTGAATCAAAATGAGACAAGCCACAAGCCAAGAATTTTTCTAACCACCACGAGGACCACAAACAAGATGAAATCAGAGACTTAAACATATTTTTTCCACTCCTGCTTGCTAATTTTTCCTTCTTCTTTTGCTTTTCACTCCTGTAATTTTTCCTCCCTCTTTTCTATTTTTCCTTGAATAAATCCAGCAAATTAGGAAACAAGTGCTGTGGTGGCACAGTGGTCAGTATACAGTACTGCAGGCTACTTCTGCAGATTGCCAGCTGCCAGCAGTTCGGCAGTTCAATTCTCACCGGCTCAAGGTTGACTCAGCCTTCCCTCCTTCCAAGGTCGGTAAAATGAGGACCCAGATTGTTGGGGGCAATATGCTGACTCTGTAAAGTGCTTAGAGAGGGCTTTAAAGCACTGTGAAGTGGTATATAAGTCTAAGTGCTATTGCTATTGTTATGTATTGATATTAACCGTTAATGTGTTTTGGTTTAAATGTGTCTCCAACTGTTTTGGAGGGAAACTAAATTTTGTATTTGAGCGGGAAAACCAGCTTTAAATTTGAATAGTCGCTGCCTAGTGGCTGCATGTATAAATAGCTGTCAGTCTGTCAGTTGAGTTCAGTTCTGTTATTCTTGTAAATAAACCTGTTGCATTCAATCGGTCTGGTCAATGTCTCCAAGAACCCACTACGCAACAGTGGTGACGAAGGTGGGATCTTGCTGAAGGAATGGTGCCTTTTAGAGTTGAAGTCACAGGGTGTTAGCACAGGCACCAGAACCCTGGTGGGACCACATCCCCACCCTGCCTGCCAGTAAGCCAAACTGGAGGCACATCGTCCTGAGGTATCCATCCCCAGAATCTAGGCAGTTCATCTCCTTCGTAGCAAGAGAGACAGCATTCAAGACCTCACAAACATGGCCAAGGTGGGCAGGGTCAATACGTTCGATGTCTCCCACCCAGAACAGTGGAGCTCCTAAGTCTCCAGGTTGGACACCTACTTGTGGGCCAACCAGTTTGAAGAGGACGGGCTGCATGTGTGGACAGGCTACATATGACATCGCGGAGAATCTGGTGGTGCCAGCCAGCATTGAGTCAGTAACATATGCTGAATTAAAAAGAAGACTGAAAGAACACTTCGAAACCAAGCTGTCCATAATCGCTTGGTGTCATGCTTTTGAACAGAGAGAGCAAAAGTCAGGGGAGTCGGTAGCCGAGTTTGTGGCTGCACTCCAACAAGTGTCATGCCACTGCGGGTTCCCAGACCTAGAGGATTGTGTCAGGGACAGACTTGTGTGCAGGCTGATGGATAGAGAGTTGCAGTAGTGCCTATTTGCCATGGAAAAGCTGACTTTCCAAGATGCCCTAAAAGAAATCATGGCAGATGAGGCTGCTGGTGGAGCGATGAGGGCTCTATGGCCTCAAAAGACTCCCTCCAGCCAGGTAGCTGTGCATCAAGAGACCATTGAGAGACAGGAAGTTTCAGAAGAGGACAATGAGATTGACCAGTTGCAAAGGGAACCCGTTAGATGGCATCGTCCTACAGCACAAGCAACTATTCCTCCAAACTGCGTGAGTTGCGGGGCACAACACAAAAGGACTGAGTACAGGTTTCACACAGCAGTGTGCTGTGCATGTGAGAAGCAAGGCCACATCACCAGAGTCTGTAGAGGTTGCCAGAGAGATGCTTAAACTGCAGATGCCCAGCAGAAAGGTAAATGGGCCCCAGGACAGAACAGGGTCAGATAATGTTCTGGGAGGAGAAGCATTCTGCGAATGGGAGCCCAACGCCCCCTCAAAGAGAAGCTTAGACTTCAAGTCAAAATTCAAGGGGTCTCTTGTTACATGGAGCTTGACACCGGGTCAGCTCTGACCATCATTTTGTACGAGACTTTCAGTTATATCTGCAGACAAGGCAAAAAGTGAGTTCAACTCAAACCATTCTGACAGACTTTCAAAATTACCACATAGCAGTGAAAGGCAAAGCCTCTGTAAGAGTCAGATTAAAAGAGTTTGATGGACCAACATTGTGTTCATTGAAGGTCAGCGTCCAAGTCTAATAGGATTAGACTGGTTTGAAGCCCTGGGCATCCAAGTAACTGGCATAAATCGCACTCAAACAGCTGACCTGGCAGCAGTATGCCAAGAGTATGCTGGTGTGTTCAGTCCTAACCTAGGATAATACAAGGGGACACCCATCTCCCTTAATCTTGATCCAGCTGTCACTCCAATCAGGATAAAACCGTGCAGAGTGCCTTTTGCATTAAAACCCAAAATCAATGTGGAGCTGGACAAATTAGTGCAACAGGTAGTGCTCCAACCCATGGACTGTAGCCTGTGGGAGACTCCTATAGTGACCCCAGTGAAGTCCAATGAGGACATCCATATCTGTGCAGACTACAAGTGCACAATCAACAAGGCACTACAGCAACACGCTTACCCTGTGTCAGTGGTGAGTCACATCCTCACATCACTTCAAGGAGGTCACCTGTTTGCCAAACTAGACCTAGCACAAGCCTACCAACAGCTGCCAGTTGACGATGCCACAGCAGAGGCACAGACAATCGTCACTCACAAAGGGGCATTCAGAGTTCGTCGCCTGCAGTTTGGGGTAAGTGTTGTCCTGGGATTATTCCAGAATGTTATGGAACGGACACTTAAAAATATACCCGTAGTCTGCCCCTGTTTTGATGATGTCCTGATTGCAGGTGAATCTGCGGCAGTTCTAGCAAATCACTTCAGAGCAGTGCTTCAATGGTTCTGTGAAGCGGGATTGAAGTGAAAGAAAGAAAAGTGTCAAATTGGAGTGGATTCTACTGAGTTCTTGAGATTCTGGATAGATGCTGCTGGAATCCATCCATCAGAGGCTAAGCTAAAAGCTATCCGACAAGCCCCCAGACCTAAATCCAAAGGGGAGTTGCAGGCATTTCTGGGACTTTTAAACTTTTATCACTCATTTCTGCCACACAAAGTGGTGTTGGCAGAGCCACTTCATCATCTTTTAGACAAAACCCCCCCCCTGGGTGTGGGCAAGTACCCACGATAAAGCATTCAGAGCACTCAAATCACTGCTATCCTCAAACTCCATGTTAGCACATTTTAATGAAAAACTGCCCATGATTTTAGCATATGATGCATCACCATATGGCATTGGAGCAGTTCTAAGCCATAAAATGGCAGATGGTCATGAAGCCCCCATAGCATATTATTCTAGAACATTATCTGCAGCAGAGAGAAACTATGCTCAGATAGACAAGGAAGCTCTCGCTATCATAGCAGGAATTAAGAAACTCCATGACTTCGTATACGGGCGACCATTCACCATTTTCAATTATCACAATCTGTTGCTTGGCCTCTTTACAGCAGACAAACAGACTCCGCAGATCCTATCACAAGGATGCTGCGATGGTCAATTTTTATGGCTGCCTTTTCATACAGGCTAGTCCACAAGCCAGGCAAGGAAATGGGCCATGATGATACACTCAGCTGAATGCCTCTGCCTCAAATAGATCCAGACCCAGACCCAGCAGATCACATCTTGGCAATCCAGGATCTTCCTGAAACGCCTCTACACGCCGCTGAAACTGCCACTGACAAAACACTCAGCCGTGTTCTGAACTTGGTTGTTCTGTACCAGCCTGCTACCGGCCCTGCAGAAAAGGCAGGGACAACCCCTTTACAAATGGCAAGAGGCTGGAATTAAGCCTGCCAAATTTATTAACATAAAACAGCAAAACAAGACACCAACCATGAAACAGGAGCTATGAAACAGGAACTAATCAAGCGGTTGCCTTCAGCAAACCAGCCCTCCCACGCATTCCCCTTTTATACAATTCAGGGCGTGGCTTCTCTCTGCCTCCTTCCGAGGTGCCCCATTGCCTTCCTCTGTTTACTCCTGATTGACTGCCTCCTGCGTCGGGCGTCCTTGAACAGGGCCAGCTGTGGGTCATCTTCATCCACGCTGTCAGGCTCACACAGCTGGGTCTCTGTCATGACCAGGTGGGAGGGGCCTGGATGAGGGCTCTCATCAGCATGATCTTCAACCCCCTCAGCAAGCTCTTCAACACCCCCCCTCCTCTGAGTCATCCAACCCAACTGCCGAACCCACAGGCTGACCCTGAATCACAACATTGGTGTTGAGGGGATGGCCAGAAAACAGTCCAGAATGCCAGAGATATGCCAGCAAAAAGGATGAGCTATCAGCCCACAAGGATTGTGTATTGTGGGGAAGCAGGGTAATTGTTCCGCCCACATTGCAAGCCAGAGTACAAGAATCTCTGCATGAGGGACATCCAGATATTGTTAGATTGAAGGCACTTGCAAGAAGCTACTTGTGGTGGCCAGGTCTGGATAAGGACATTGAGGCTCAAGTAAGGAGCTGTAGGGTCTGCCAAGAAACCTGGACAGAAATGCCTCAAGCAGCAGTGCACCACTGGGAGACCACGCAAACTCCATGGTCTCATGTGCATATTGACTTTGCAGGACCATTTCAGGGACAGGTATTCCTCATTGGACAGCTATTGAAAATGGCTAGAGGTAGTACCTGTCCAATCTATGACTACTGCCAGGACCATCCAGGAACTGTGTAGACTTTTTGCTACACATGGCCTGCTGGACGTCATTGTGTCTGACAATGGGGCACAATTCATAGCAGCAGAGTTCCAGTCCTTCCTCAAGGCTAACATGATTAGACACACCACTTCAGCCCCATTCCATTCAGCTTCCAATGGGCAAGCTGAATGGATTTATTTATTTATTTATTTATTTATTAGATTTATATACCGCCCTTTCCCGAAGGACTCAGGGCGGTTTACAGGGTGTTTAAAAGAAAAATCAATACAAAAGTTAAAACAATTAAAAAAATTAAATCAGTCCCTGAAAGAAAAATAAAAAAAAACAGTTAAAATTAAAATTCTCAGCCTGGGCCAGAGAGCTCAAAGAGCCAGGTCTTCAGGTCCCAGCGGAATGAACGGATGAATGGCGAGATCCACAAAAGAGTCTCTAAAGAGACTGATGACTGGAGATTGGAACCATCACCTGGCAGACCTTTTATGCCAGCACACAATGCCAAGTACTGCTACAGGTCGCTGCCCAGCTGAGCTTAGATGGGGTCATTGACTCATGACAAAATTGGACTGTCTCCATCCTGACAGATCAGCTGCAGAAACATCACAACCCAAACCTCCAAGGAATTTATTTTATTTATTTATTTTATTTAATTTGTATACCGCCCTTCTCCCAAAGGACTCAGGGCGGTGAACAGGGCAATAAATACTAAAATACAGAAATACAAAAATTAAGAAGAGATTAAACCAATGCCCAATGCAACAAATAAATTACATAAAAACAGTGATAAAACCCAAACCCATCAGACCAGGCCGGCTTGTTCAAACAAATAGGTCTTTAGATCACGTCGGAAGGAGCGAAGGTTGGGAGCCATCCAGAGCTCAACCAGTAAATGGTTCCACAGATCAGGCGCACCCACAGAGAACGCCCTCCCCCTGGGGGTCACCAGTCGGCCCTCTCTGACCAGTGGCACCCTGAGGAGGCCCTCTCTGTGGGAGCGCACTGGGCAGAGGGAAGTTGATGCCGGCCGCAGGTGCTCCCTAAGGTACTCCGGACCCATGCCATGTAGGGCTTTAAAGGTCATTACCAGCACCTTGAATCTCACCCAGAAGGCAACTGGAAGCCAATGCAGCTCTGGTGAGTTGGGTGAGCCTGTTTAGGCAAGAAACTGTGGGCAGGGGGGAACCTTGGGTGGTTGCTATTGTCACAAAGGTGTCAGGGCCACTATCCTGGATGATTGTCATGTGGTCCAATGCCACATTGACCAATTGCAGCAGCGGCAGGCAGGTCAGAGTCCTGGAGCACAAGGAGAGAGGACTATAGAGATGTATAAGGAAGTTGCCATTCCCAAATCGCCCAGACCCACAGAAACTGTACGAGTAGAACCAGAGTCACCACAGAACAGTGAAGCATGTTTGCAGGCAAGTCACACGAGCAAACACAGTGCAGACAGTCATAGCGGCACGGGTCTACCGGGTATGGCTAACTGGCAAGATGATCGGGAGCCACAAACAGCTTTGCGGTGCTCCGAACAAACCCGTAAACCACCTGCATATCTAAATGATTATGTGCATAAAATGTACTGGGGATGACTTTGTCCAGGCGGAATGGGTGTTATGTATTGATATTAACCGTTAATGTGTTTTGGTTTAAATCTGTCTCCAACTGTTTTGGAGGGAAACTAAAGTTTGTATTTGAGCAGGAAAACCAGATTTAAATTTGATTGGTCACCACCTAGTGGTGGCATGTATAAATAGCTGTCAGTCTGTTGGTTGAGTTCAGTTGTGTTATTTTTGTAAATAAACCTGTTGCATTCGATCGGTCTGGTCAATGTCTCCAAGAACCCACTATGCAACAGCTATTGTATGGTAAGACATTGCAACACTGGCTGCAAATGATTAAGTATTTCCCAAGATAGGTTTCCATCTCAGAAATCACTTCTTTTTAAGCACCAACCAAATGTGGGAAAAAGTGGCTGGAATTCAGTCGATAGAAATTGTTTATTGTTTTTGTACGTGTTAGATTTGTTTATTGTTTCAAATATGTGTGCCTTTGCAGATCAGCTGACTTAATGTACTGAGCTGTTTTTAGAGCCATTGAAACTGCTTGCGTATGTGACAAATTTCAAGAAAGTAATTTTAACATGGCTCTATTCTTTGCAGACATCTTAGAATCATCTTCCATATTCATATGCTTTAATATGCTTGATTTATTATGGAGATCTTTTTATGGATTTAATGACAACAATAATTATTGGCCAGTGGTTCCTTTTGCAATTTCCCTGTTACTAATGAATTATTTAAATTAAAGCATACCCATATAAACAAATGTATACATTATATATACTTGCAAAGATGTTTTAGGGGACTTCATTTTTCCAGTGATTTCATTGAGTCTCATTGTCATGTTGCATTATTCATGGAGAACCTTGCAAATTGCTTCTCATTTCTATAGTACTTATAAATCATAGGACCATTTTCCTTGGGAAGATTTCAGCGGTAAACTTCACAGCTTGTTTTCAAATGAAAATTGTGTTCACTTTCGGTGATTTGTTTGCCATTCAAAATTGTAAGTCATTCCTACATTGCCATTTATAGAGACAGAAACTAAGGATAAATTGGCACTCCATGCATATTATACTGCCTCTAGCACCCATCCTGTTTGTTTCCTCTTTGTGTGTAGCTAGGGACACACAACCAGGGAAAAGCTATCTACACCACTGCTGGTGAGTTCCCAGAAGCATCTGCCTGGTCCCTGCTGGAGACATCACGCCAAACTGATCTTGAAAGATAAAAGTAAAACTCCTTCAAATTAAGCTTCACTCCTGGTTATGATTACACTGTATGGTTACATCCATTTCAAGTTTTTTTTAAAAAAATAACAATACAGAAGTTGTTTGTCATTGCTTTCTTCCAGATTGTATTTTTCTAGCTGACCCTTGTTTATCTTCCATCCACGTTCTAGATAAGCCTAACCCTTAACTTACCTATTTTTGGAGCAAAGGGAAGCAATTTGGAAAGTAATAATAATAATAATGATTGTAACATAAATGTTAGTGTTCCAATGTGTTATCATTAATAATAGCAGCTTTTTTTCCAGAAAGCATCAAATCCCCAGAGAGAGAGAAATCCAAAGCAATTCTGAATTTTGCCCCTAGCTATCCTAACAGTTTCAGAATGTCACTTTGTTTGTTTTTTTGTTCAATGAATTCAAACTGCAAACTTGATTTAACACAGCTAGAAGGGTGTTTATTTTTGCCAGATTCTCCTCTTCAGAGAATTCCTGCCATTTGCTTCCCCTGACAAAACATCAGTGACATTCTGTACTACCAGAAAGCTATCAACTTTAGAAGCAATTGTCTGACAAAAGATGAAGTAATACAGAAGAAAGAGAAAGAGATTATGTTAAGGTTATATCAAATAATTAAAAGCACTAAAAATTTTCATTCCAATGAATAATGAACAATCAACTCTTGATTAAACTATTTATTGTCTTCATAAGGAATTATCCATGACAGCCATAATGAAAATGCCCCCCCCCCCAGCATCTTTTGAGGAGGTGATAGAGTTTTCCCCCTTTTAGAAAAAGCAGAAAAAGTTAACTTTGGAGGGATTGAACCAATCAAGTGCAGATATAGTTGTTATTTAATTTACTCAAGACTCCTCCAAATTATGGCTAGCAGGAGAGGTGAGCAGCTGTTCAGAAAAAGGAAATACCAACTTACGAAATGAAAGAGGAATGAGCTATTCCTCATTCCTTCCTGCTTTGGCTGATGGCAGCAGGAGGCCATCATGGGTGGTTTCGATGCCCCTCCCATCCAGAGATGCTGCAGATGGCATCCTGCCTTCCAGCAGGATCCCCTCCTCAGGATAATCTGCCTGCTGGGCCTTTCTCCCATAAGACCGAGTTTCTGGGAGTTTGCTTTTGCTAGATTCTGTGCTTTGCATAACTTTGCTTATCCTGAAAGGAAACAGCAGTATTTCTCAACATTGGCAACCATAAGAAATCTGGACTTTAACTCCCAGAATTTCCCAGCCAGCCATGCTGGCTGGAGAATTCTGGGTGTTGAAATCCAGACTTCTAAAAGTTGCTAAGGTTGAGAAAAACTGAAATAAAGGCTTGCATTTATTACAGTATATGCATGCATATATACCTCTACTATTTACTCTGTGGTTGACAGCAAAACATTTTTTAGCTTCATTCCTCTAAGTTCAGAATTGAAATTCTAGTATTGACCATATTGTAGGGTCGTCCTGGGTGATTTAATGGGGTCAGGATGATTTTGACAAACTTTCCATGCCAGTCCATGTATCCTACATTCAGAGAGTTGAAAATATCCATTTAGGCTAGACCAATCCTTTATCCAGTGAAAACAATTTAAATTAAAACTTCCAGACAGATTGTTTCCCGGCTCTACTTGAATTTATTTGCAGGGAGCCCATCCCCTTTCAGATTAATTGATCCCCTGTCAGATTGTCTTATTAGATTTTTTTCCCTAACATTCTGGAGGAAATTACCTTCCTGTCACCTAAATCCATGTATTCATGTCTTATATTCTGGGATGATGGCCCTTGGCCAGATAATAACATCTCAGGTACTTGAAGTCAATCATCCTTAGTCCTATTCTCTCTTAATTTGTCTTTGCCTTCTGCTCTAAAGGCAAAAGATTCCTTTTTTCATCTTTCTTCATAGGGCAGTTTCGAGTTTCCTTATCACTGCTATTTTCATTCAGTGAACCTGTACTACTTAGCCTGAATCCTTCATAAAATGTGATGACTGGCTAGAATAGAATAGAACAGAGCTGGAAGGGACCTAGGAGGTCTTCTAGTCCAGCCCCCTGGTCAAGCAGGAGAACCTATACCATCTCAGACAAGTGACTGTCTAGCCTCTTCTAAAAAATCTGTATTGATGGAGCACCCACGATTTCTGGTTAATTGTCCTCACTGTCAGAAAGTTCCTCCTTAATTCCTGGTTGCTTCTCTCTTTAATTAGTTTCTAACCATTTTTTCTCATCCTGTCCTCTGGTGCTTTGGTGAATAATGTGACCCCCTCTTCTTTGTGGCAGCTCCTCAAATACTGGAACACTGCTATCATGTCTTCCCTATTTCTTCTTTTCTTTAGACTATCCAAACCAAGGTAGGATCTGGCCAAATAGAATAAAATGGAATCTAGCTTCCTTTGATTTAGAAACCATACTTCTATTGATAAGGCCTGGAACTAAAATATAAAATACAGTGCCAAGTCCAGTTGGAGCCTGGCGCTGATCCTGGCGCTTCCACTGAGCCTGACAGCCCTGAAGAAGCGCAGATCCTGATGTTTCCGCTGAGCCCTGACAGCCCTGCAGCTCCAGCCATCTCTCGTTCAGGCTTGTATGGTGCTGCCACCGGTTCAACTCATTCCCCTTCCCCGCTACCACTTTTCTAGGATGGTTGCATACCACCTGCCAGGTGCCAATGTACCACAGGTGGTACCCGTACTACTGGTTGAAAAGCCCTGGTTTAGATTTATAGACAGGTAGAGAATACAGCTAAATAAACTTTTACCCAGCTTCACTTCATGAACCAGTAGCAACCTTTTCTGGAGACGGATACCCTGGCCACAGTCATTCATATCCTTGTCTCCTCTACTTGTGCCAGAATGGGACAACTCATTATGGCCAATTCGCAGTGGGACATCTCACCATGGGACAATTCAACAATTCAATTTAATTATTTAAAATAATTGAAATTGAATAATTGTCATTTACATTACATTTTGTCTCTTCTTTAGCTGTGGTGAGTTGGCCAAGGTGAGTTGGCCATGGCGAGTTGGCCATAGCAAGTTGTCCTAGACAGCCTCTGGAGACTACTCTGAAACTGCTAGTAGTATAAAATGTACCAGCCTACATGTTTATTGAGTCAAAGTCAGTACTCACACAGAAAGTTGCAGATGTCCTTAGGTACAATCCAAGGTGTTAATACTAATCTACAGGGTCCTAAGTGTTTTTGAACACAGATACCTTTAGGATTGTCTATTTGAATGGATTCTGTGAGTTTGGTAGAGTAATAAATGTGGGCATTACATAAACCAGGAGAGATTTGTGTGTGAGAGAGACATGTATGTTCTTATATAATCGCACCTATCCTTTGGAATAGTATTTCAACAGAGACTTGGATGTAGTCTTCTCTACTGATTTTCAGGAAGGCTTTGCAAAAGTCGCTATTCCAATGGAGCTACTATATTTAGGAATTGATATCTAGTCACAGAAATATATATTTCATTGTCTTGTTGCTGTATGATTTCATTTATTTCATTGATTTATTCAACTGTAGTTTGTTTTGATTTCAACTGTGCAATACCACGAGTCCTCAAAAATATGGCAGTATAAAAATACAAAATAAATATTTACTGCAAAAATGCAGAATGATTTTTTTCTTTCTAAATTTACTGCTTTGATTTGTTTTAGTTGTGATATTTCATTCCTTTTGAACTTTCAAATAAATTATTGGAAGAGGCAAGTTTGAAGGAGAAATGAGATGTTTGTGTTCATCAAAAGGAGTCATAGGTTGAAAATGAAAAGTTGGCAAGCTTTACTTTAAAGCAAGGTGCAACTGAAATACCAGCTGCACCCATGGAAACGAAATTCCTGCTGCTTAGATGGACAGCAACATTATTCCCATTTGGTTCCTCTTTAAAAACAATAACAAGCAGTTTACTGTTGCTATTGCCATGCAACAGCTGAAGGCGGTTATAAGATTTGTATAGTGCTACAGGGAAATTTTGTAGAGCTGGAGAGAGATTTCAAGCAACTAATTGATGCAATCAATTTTAAGTGAGAAATAACCAGGCATACACTATAAATATTTAATGCAAAGAAAAATGTATTTTAGGGCTTTTTAAAATAGCAAATAAAGGAATTTACTGTTGAAATTATCCTCATAAGAGATCAACATGGAATTAATCTCTTTTAATTTATGGAATATGATATTGAGAAGGAAGGAGGGAAGGAAGAAAAGAAGGAAAAATGGAAAGGGAAGAAGGAAAGAAGGAAGCAAGGTTACATTGCCTCCTCTCCTATGTCCTGCTAAGTTCTGTTGCTACTTGTTAACTACAAAAAATTGAGCAATAAATATCAGAAAAGAGATGGAATAAAGTCCTTGAAGCACAAGCGAATGTTTCTACTTTGCAGGAGTAATTTGAAAGAAAGATGATAAGGAGTCTGGAGGCTAAATCCTATGAAGAGCGGCTAAAGGAACTCGGTGTTAGCGATAAAAGGGAATAATTGTAGCTCAGGGTTGAATTGGGTGTGTTTAACTTAATGAAAAGAAAGACTAACATTATAGCAGTCTCCCAATACTTGAAGAGCTGCACAGGGAAGAGGGGGGCAATTTATTCTCCATAGCACCTAAGGGTAGGACAAGAAGTAATGGGAGACCCAACCTAGAAATAAAGAGGAATTTCCTGACAGTGAGAACAATTAAGCAGTGGAATAGCTTGCCTGTCAACTGTCCAGTTGGTGGATCCAGAAAAAAAACACAACTCCTGGATCCAGAAAAAAGACACAACTCCTGGGACAAAGAAGAGGGAGCCAAGCTATTCTCCAAAGCACCTGAAAGCAGGACAAGAAGCAATGGATGGAAACTAGTCAAGGAGAGAAGCAACCTAGAACTAAGGAGAATCTTCCTGACAGTTAGAACAACTAACCAGTGGAACAACCTGCCTCCAGAGGTGGTGAATGCTCCAACACTGGAGGTTTTTAAGAGGAGACTGGACAGCCATTTCCCTGAAATGGTATAGGGTTTCCTGCCTGAGCAGGGGGTTGGACTAGATGACCTCCAAGGTCCCTTCCTACTTATTATTATTATTATTATTATTATTATTATTATTATTATTATTATTGTTGTTGTTGTTGTTGTTGTTGTTGTTGTTGTTGTTGTTGTTATTTTACCAAAAGTATAAACTTTACTGAATAAACCCCATTGGCACAGAGAAAGCAAAAAAAGCTCTGGGTTTCCTGTGAAAAGCTAGCATAGTTAATTTCCACCCATAGTCCATTACATCCACCAATCACTTCTGTTCGTTTTGTTATGGGAACTAGCGAACCAAGCTAGTCCACCTGCTCAATGTGTCCTTAGGCTGGGCTCTCTCTCACCCTTGCATTCCATCCCTGCTCCTCCCTTTTCTTTGTCAAGCTGCGAGCAATGCGGAATATAGGTGAGAGGACAAACCAGTCTTGACATTGCCTTCCAGTTGTGTGTGCTCCATTGCTACAGGTTTGTCTGAGATGGAATGAGAGCTTGGGCAGGGGAGTTGGACTGGAAGACCTCCAAGATCCCTTCCAACCCTATGCTTCTGTGAAAGAGTATGATAATTATTTTAAATAGAATCAGTAGAGCACTGTACCAATTTTAGTAGTTTTAATTTTGTTAATGCAAAAGTTGTATTTCACCGATTCTATTTCACAGGAGAAATATAAAGTTTTATTAGTACTTTTTGGGCTTTCCTGGAATTTGGTTCCAGAGGGATGACGTGGGGAAAATCCTTTTATCAAGGCAGTTGGGTTCCCTTGCAGTTTTAAAAATCATCAGCCTTTCAGTCTTCCACTCTTTAAGCAGTTTGGGCCATAGGACACTGTTACACAAAATTTCATGCAGGTAATCCTCAACTTACAATCACAGTTGAGCCCAACTTTTCCACTGTTTAGCAAGACAGTTGTTAAGTGAGCTGTACCCCATTTTATGACCTTTTGCCACAGTTGTTAAGCAAATCATTGTAACAGTTAAGCGAATCATGCAGTCATTCAGTGAATCTGGCTTCTCCCATGGATTTCCTTGTCGGACGCCTGCTTGGAAGGTTGCAAGTGGTGGTCACAGGAGCCCAAGACAAAGCAAACCATCATAAATACATGCCGGTTGCCAAGCACCTGAATTTGGATCAAATGACCATTGGGATGCTGCAATGGTCATAGGCGTGAAAACAGGTCATAAGTCACTTACCCTGCCATTGTAACTTCAAATGGTCACTAAACGAAGGGTTGGAAGTTGAGACTACCCATACAAGCAGATGGAGGGAAACTGCAATGGAAAAAGGAACTTCATGCTGCTTCTGATAATCTTGTGAGGTAGGCAATGAATATGGGATCTGAACACCCTCTTTGTCACAAGGAAACTCTCCTTCATCTTCCAGGCGGTGGAAGACTGAACTCAACACTCAGAGTGAAGGGGCATTTATTTTCCCTCCTGGGATCCCAGGTTTTGGCTCTACTGCCTGGAAAGGAGGTAGAAAGCAGCCCCTTCTCTCCCCCCCACCATTAATTGGAGAGTTTGTTCAATAAATTGGAACCCACAGGTAAGCTTGTGTGCATGTGGCAAGAAAGGAAGGCAGCAGAGAAGTGGGAAAGAGAAACCTCCAAGCCCCTCAGCAACTGGTCTTCAGACAGCAAAAGAAACAGAAAATTCCTGGAGCTGCAAGACCAGCTGAAAGGTAGAGTTATTGTGGGAAGAATCCAGAGAAAGAAATATTTTGGAGAATATTAAAAAGGAAGAATATATTTCTCCAAAGGAATAATGGAGAAGATGTTAAAAAAGACTGTAATGTATATAAACACACATGTATAAATGTTATTAACAAGTTATAATCGTTTAATACTATGAGGTAAACACCACTGACAGGAGAACACGCGGGAACTTTGACAGCTGTCAAAGTTCCCCGCCAGAGCGCAGGCGCAGCCATTTGACAGCTCGCGGCTGTCAAAACACAGAAGCCGACTCACCACGCGGAGAGAAGAGCTGTCAAGACGCGACGGCGGTGATTGGACCAACAAGACGGGGCGCCAAAAGAAACGAACCTGATTGGACTACACTGACAGCCGCCGGCTATAAAAGCCGGACAACTTGTACTGTTCTTTGCCTTGCTCTTAAATAAATCCTAGTTGGTTAACCTGTTGTCCAGAGTGGTCCTTCAGTCACTTCACTGGCGACGAAGGTGGGATCGCTCCGGAGCTGAAGTCACTGCCGAGGAAGGGAATTCCCGGCCAAGAGCAGTCACTGGAAGTTTTAACTTCCGAACGGAGCGAGACCAGGACTGGACGACATGGCCAACTTCGGGCGTGTGAGGGAATTCGATACCCGCCATCCGGAGAGATGGCAGTCACACCTGGGGCAGGTCGAGGGCTTCCTCCTCGTCAGTAAAATTACCGACGACCGAGCAAAGGCCGCCGCCCTCCTGTACATCAGCGGGCCCCTGGTATACGACGCCGCCGTCGGGCTGTTCAGCCCGGTGCCCATCACTGAAGTCTCCTACGCAGACCTGGTCGACCAGCTCAACAAACATTACATGCCAGCTCGCTCAGAGCTGTACTGGCGAGTTCAATTCGCCCAGAAGAAGCAGCGACCAGATGAGCCCGCAAACGACTTCATCGCAGGGGTCCGGCATGCCGCCCGTAACTGCAGCTTTCCAGATCTGGAAGACCGCATCCGGGACCAAGTGGTAATAAGCTTAAGGGATGAACGCCTCCAAAAAAAACTTACATCAAAGCCCGACATGAGCCTAGCCGAACTTACCTGAGAAATAATGGCCTACGAATACAACTACAAGATAAAACCGACCACATCAACACCGGAAAGTCAAGCAACCGTATACCAAGAAAACGCAACCTTTAGCGACGACGACGAGTCAGTAGACTTCACCAACGGAGAGGCCCTACAACGCAGGATGGAGCGACGACAACATCGAAGGAACGATGCTTCAGACCGCCAAAAAACCAGAAACCCCCTGCCACCACGACACGATCAACGGGCTACCTGCGCCAGCTGCGGGGGCAACCATGCCAGGGGCAGCTGCCGGTTCCGAAACGCAAAATGCCACAATTGTGGTAAAACCGGCCACATCAAGCCAGTGTGCCGAAGCCGGCCCTGCGACAATGTGCATGATCTGGAGGCCAACCCCCCAGGTAGGCCAACCACCCACGACAACAGGGGAGGAACACTGGGGGGCCTAGTGGAAACTATAGACAAGGTGCACAGCTTAAGCCCGAACGTAAAAATCAGGGTAAAAATTCAAGGAGTCACCTGCAACATGGAGGTGGACTCCAGGTCAGCAGTCTCCTTAATATCGTTTAAAACGTATCAGGAGATCTGCCAACGGAGTAACAGGGAAATCCCTCTTAAAAAAACCCAGGTCCACCTAGCAGACTTCCAAAAAAACCCCATTCCACTAGAAGGGAAGGCTAAGGTCGCAGTTGAATACAAAAAATTTAAGGGACCCCTAGAAGTCTTAGTGACTCCAGGGAACCACACCAATCTAATTGGGCTGAACTGGTTCAGCCCCCTGGGCATCGCCATTACTGGGGTAAACACAGTGCAAACCTCAAGCCTCGAAGCCGTCTGCAACAAGTATGCAGACGTCTTTGATGGCACACTAGGAAAATACACCGGCCCTCCCATCTCCCTAAAATTAAATCCAACCATCCAACCCATTAAGATAAGGGCTAGGAGGGTTCCATTCGCCCTCAAAGAAAAAATTGAGAACGAACTGGAACGCCTCGTAAAACTAGGGGTACTAGAACCTACTGAAGGGGGAAGCTGGGAGACCCCAATAGTCACCCCAGTTAAGCACAATGGGGAAATCAGATTATGTGCAGACTATAAAGCGACCCTTAACCTAGCTCTAAGCCCCCATGCTTACCCGGTTCCAACGGTGAGAGACGTCCTCGCTTCTATCTGGTCCAGCGCCAATTTCGCAAAACTTGATCTCACGCAGGCGTACTTGCAAATGCCTGTCACAAATGACACCGCGGAAGCTCAAACAATTGTCACGCACCACGGAGCTTTTAAAGTGAAAAGACTTCAATTCGGCATTTCGGCAGCCCCGGGTATCTTCCAAGGTATCATGGAGAAAACCTTAAAAGGAATACCCGGGGTCTGCCCCTATTTCGACGATGTCCTCATCACCGGAGAAAACGAAGCAAACTTAGCTGACAGAGTGTCAGCTGTGCTGAGCCAGCTCAGAGAAGCCGGTCTCAAATTAAAACGAGAAAAGTGCTCCATCGGAGTCACTGCCACAGAATTCCTAGGCTACAAAATTGACGCCCAGGGCATTCACCCCACTACAGAAAAACTAAAAGCTATTCAAACAGCCCCCAGTCCAAAAAATAAACAAGAACTCCAAGCCTTTTTGGGATTGTTAAGCTTCTATCATGCCTTCCTCCCCCACAAAGCCACTATAGCAGAACCCCTCCACAGGCTCCTAGACAAGGGCACTGCCTGGTCGTGGACCAGAACGCACGAAAATAGCTTTCAGTCATTGAAAAATATTATTTGTAACAGCTCAATTGTCACACTCTTTAGAGAAGACACACCTGTATGCATCGCTTGCGATGCATCACCCTACGGAATTGGGGCGGTGCTAAGCCACCTGTACAAGGATGGCACCCAAAGACCCATAGCCTTTTATTCCCGCACACTTTCAAAAGCTGAAAGAAACTACGCGCAGATCGACAGAGAAGCACTAGCAATAGTCGCAGGGGTAAAAAAGTTCCACGACTATCTCTATGGGAGACCCTTTACTATATTCATGGATCACAAGCCCCTGCTAGGAATATTCACCTGGGACAAAACAACCCCACAGATTCTATCACCAAGAATATTGCGCTGGTCCACCTTCTTGTCAGCATATTCATACAAATTAATACACAAGCCAGGGAAAGAATTGGGACACGCAGACTGCCTCAGCAGACTGCCCATTCAAACCAACGACACAGACCCAGCTCCTGCAGGGCTCATACTGGCAATATCCCAACTTCCAGAATGCCCCCTTTCCGCCAAAATCATTGCAAAAAATTCAGCCAAGGACAAAGTCCTGAGCAGGATTCTTAGGTGGACAACCACGGGATGGCCAGCCAAAAATCCACACCCACAATTCCAGCCATTCTATAACAGAGAAAACGAAATGTCATCACACTTGGGATGCCTTCTGTGGGGGAACAGAGTAGTGATACCAGACAAAGCGTCAACCCCCCTCCGCCCTGTGCGTTCCCACAGAGAGGGCCTCCTCAGGGTGCCTCCAGTCAGAGAATGCCGGCTGGTGGCCCCCAGGGGGAGGGCCTTCTCTGTGGGCGCCCCGGCCTTATGGAATCAACTGCCGGTGGAGCTCCGGATGGCACCGGATCTCCGCTCCTTCCGGCGCGGGTTAAAGACCCACCTGTTTGAACAAGCTGGCCTGGCCTGAGGGGGAGTTAATTTGGGTTTTTAAATATTTGTATATTTTACTGTTTTATTTTGGGCATTAATTTAATTCTATTTTAACTTTTGTAGTTTTGTACTTTTATCATTTGCCCTGTTCACCGCCCTGAGTCCCTAGGGAGAAGGGCGGTATAAAAATTTAATAAAACTAAACTAAACTAAACTAAAAACATAGCACAAACCCTAGACACCCTACACGAAGGACATCCAGGCATAGTTAAAATGAAAGCTCTAGCCAGGAGTTATGTATGGTGGCCAGGCATAGATAAGGATATAGAAAGACATGTGGGAGGATGCTACCCCTGCCAAGCAATGAGAAGCGAACCACCCCAGGCCCCAGTACATAGATGGGAAACAACAAAAAACCCATGGTCACGCATACACCTAGATTTTGCAGGACCAATCCAAGGGCAGAGTTTCCTAATAATAGTTGACAGTTACTCAAAATGGCTAGAAGTAATCCCCCTTAGGAAAACCACTTCAGGAGCCACTATACAAGCCCTTAGGAAGGTCTTTGCCACCCATGGCCTCCCAGACACCATAGTTTCAGACAATGGACCACAATTCACTTCTCGTGAATTTCAGATTTTCGCTACGAAGAACTGTATTAGGCTGGTCACTTCTGCACCGTTCCACCCATCGACGAACGGGATGGCTGAAATTATGGTGCGCTCAACTAAAAAGCATTAAAAAAGTTTGTAAAAGGGAACTGGCAGCGACAACTCAGCCAGTTCCTGATGGCACAACACACAACTCCCTGTACGGCAACCGGCAAGACACCAGCGGAGCTGAGATGGGGAAGGAGGCTGATAACGCGGCTCGACAGACTGCATCCCAACATGTATACAGCAGAACCAGATCACCCCCCCACCCCACACATTTAAACCTGGGCAAATGGTCTGGGCACAATCGTACACATCCAAATACAAATGGGTCCAAGGGACAGTGTTACAGCAAACAGGACCCATTTCCTATTTAATACATACGGCAACTGAAGGCAACTTACGACGGCACATAGATCAGCTCAGGCCAAGGCAACCACAACACCACCCAGACCTTCCCCCACCAGACAGCCAACCCCCACCCCCCTGGACATAATACCTGCACCAGAACGGGAGGAAGGGGAGCAAGAAAACATACCACCGCCGGAACATGAAAACGCACCACCCCCAAGACGATCTAACCGAAACAGGAGAGCACCAGCATATTTACAGGACTATGAATGGGCCGGCTCCAACAACCAACAAGGGGGTGGAAACAATCCGGGGGAGGGGTAAGGGGTGTAATGTATATAAACACACATGTATAAATGTTATTAACAAGTTATAATTGTTTAATACTATGAGGTAAACACCACTGACAGGAGAACACGTGGGAACTTTGACAGCTGTCAAAGTTCCCCGCCAGAGCGCAGGCGCAGCCATTTGACAGCTCGCAGCTGTCAAAACACAGAAGCCGACTCACCACGCAGAGAGAAGAGCTGTCAAGACGCGACGGCGGTGATTGGACCAACAAGACGCGGCGCCAAAAGAAACGAACCTGATTGGACTACACTGACAGCCGCCGGCTATAAAAGCCAGACAAGTTGTACTGTTCTTTGCCTTGCTCTTAAATAAATCCTAGTTGGTTAACCTGTTGTCCAGAGTGGTCCTTCAGTCACTTCAAAGACAGAAAACAGCCACCAGAAACCAGCTCCAGCCCCTCTCCCCCAAGCAGAAACTAGGCAGAAGCCAGCTTTTAGAAATGCAGATGTGATAATCCTTTCAGAAAGGCTGCAGCCAGGAAGCTAGAAACTGATGAGATTAGGAAGACAAAGACCCCTAAAATCTACAAACCCCACCCAAACTCTAAGGACAGGAAACATAATAGGATTAACCCACCAATACCAAAAGGGCACACTCAGACTCAGGTCAACGTACATGACACAGGAAATATAAAGCTTCAAACAGGAACAGGAAACAACCTGAAAAGCCCCAGAAAGTATAAAAAGCGTGACACTCCCAGCTACATGTGGTCAGCTTTCCCACAGCCCTCTGTCTGGCTCTGCTCTTCAATAAACCACAACCTTCTTTCTAAACCAGTCTCCATTTTCTTTATTCCCAGCTTGGACTGGACCCTGATGTAGATTTTTTCGTTTTTTATTTTTCAACAGCAGCGTGCCTGCAGTCATGTGATTGCCATCTTCCAAAAGGCAAAGTCAATGGAGAAACTAAGAGTGATCACGTAGTGTTGTGCTTAATGATGGTTCTGAATTCACGTAACAACAACCAGAAGTGCTGGAACTCTGAGTGGTAAAGCAATGTGGTCACAAGCCTTTGCGCTTTATTGCAAGCATCACTTAGCAATGGAAATTCGGGTCCCAACTACCATTGTTATCCAAGGGCTACCCATATAACACCCAGACAAATTAATTGCCTATACCTCTCTAGTCTGAGAGTGCAAACAAATAAAAAAAGAAGTTAAATTATCATTCAAGCACTCACTGCCTTTGAAAAAGCAATCAAGATGAGATTCTTGAATCAACCTACTAAATGTCCATGATTTTATTTCACTAATTTAAAGTTTTGCATTTCTGTACTGATGAATTCCATTGGCATACTGATGATGCCAATCCCTAAACTGACAGATGACCTCATCCAACTGTTTCATAGAGATCTTTGATAAGAGGAGGGAGAGCATCTCCCTACCAAGTGAGGGATCGGGAACAAAATCTCTCCCCTCCCAACAACACCAACTGGAAATGACCATTGAGGAAAAGAAGTGAACCATTGCAACACAGCACCTCCCACTCTGAACCCAGTCCAGAAAGATACCTCAATCAGTGGTACTGAAAGCCAATGAGACATCAAGGATATAGATGGGCCACCTCCATCCTGGTTCTGCCAAAGGTCATTGTCAAGCATGAGCAACACTGTCTCTGTATATACTACTCTATACTACTCTGTATATACTGTCTGAAATGGATCCAGATATGGTAAATAAATGATTACACATATTTATCCATTCATATTTATTTAATCAATCTATGTAGCCTCCCATTTTGCCAATTGCAGCTATTGGTGTCTAACCTATGATTAAAATCCAACACCTAGCTGTTCACAGATTTTCATATTATCTACTTTAAAGGAAGACTCTAGTGTCAGTGAAGTAAACCCTGGACAGTTCTACTTTTGGATGATGGCCATTATTATTTTTCCTAGATATCAGGCTTTATTTATTGTTGAAGAGAAAACAGTGTGGTTATCTCCAGCCCCAACTTCCAAATTTCCCATAGAAGCCTGCCAGAGATGATTTTCAGAACTGGTTTGCCACTGCCTACTTCCTAGGACTTACAGAGTGTGACTCTGACTGTGTTTCATGGTCTCCCAGTTTCTAGTGTGTGCCTTAGCCACTAGACCAGACTGGCATTCAAAAAAACATTAGTGACACCACCATATGCACAATTGTAAATATTTATTGACTTTAGCTGAAATGCATGTGCATTATAAATGGAGCTTACTCCTGATAATCCAAGAAGGGAATGTAAAGTTCAGCAAGACTTATTAGAAGACTAACTTAGAAAGAAACTGGGTAGTTATTAATTGTCAGCAAGGCAATATTCACTTGTCTTATTTATTTATTAAACTGCCCACTGACTGTGGCTCTGTCTAATTCTCCAATCATCTCTTATTTAAACACTATGACTCAAATTAAAATAATTAACCATAGTTTCATTGAACTAAAGGGTTAAAGTAAGCATGTATTTATAATGTACGAGTAATAACCCTAAGTTTTGAATGCCAAGGATGATGATGATTGTCTCTGGAACAGCCGAATCAGCACATACCCTTATACATCATTTAATTTATAAACAGGAGAAACTTTCAAAGCTAGGCAACATAACTGAAGTAGCTTGAAACCCATTATTCATCCTGAATGGCAGCAGCTAAAAATATTAAAATATATGTCAATTAAATAATTATTTTAAATGAAACAGATATTAATGGTTAGGAAATTAAAAAAACCATATTTTCTCAGTGTCTTCATTCCCCTCAAATTAAAAGCAGAGCAGGAGCTAAACTCTGAAATTTCATTCTGCATTGGAATCAGTGGGAAACAGGGAGGAAGTTATTACTCTGAAGTCAAATTACTTAATTTTAATGGAATTGATACAATATTTTCAGAAAACATTTATTTATTTATTTATTTATTTATTTATTTATTTATTTATTTATTTATTTTATTACATTTATATACTGCCCTTTCCCGAAGGACTCAGGGCGGTTTACAGGGTAATTAAAAACCAAGATACAAAAGTTAAAACAAATTTTAAAAAAATTATATTTGTCCCCGTATAAATAAAACCCCAATTAAAATAAGATTAATCCTCAGCCTGGGCCAGAGAGCTCGAAGAGCCAGGTCTTCAGGTCCCGGCGGAATGAACGGAGGTCGGGGGCAGTCCTCAGCTCCACTGGCAGCTGGTTCCAAAGGGCAGGCGCGCCGACTGAGAAGGCCCTATCCCTGGGTGTCGTCCGCCAGCAATCTTACCGGTGGCACCCTGAGAAGACCCTCCCTGTGGGAGCGCACTGGACAAAGGGAACTTGATGCCGGCAGCAGGTGTTCCCTCAGATATCCCGGACCCAAGCCATTGAGACCCATAACGTCCTTACAGGTAGTCCTTGACTTACAACTATTTGTTTAGTGACTATTCAGATTTACAATGGCACTTAATCTGGCATGTATCTATGACAGCTGCAGTGTCCTGAGATCATGTGATTATTATTGATAAACATCAATTTGCCTACAGGGGAAATAGGTCGACAGACGATGCCATAGCTACTGCTTTACACTCTGTAGCAAGTCATCTCGAGAAACCTGGAAGCTACGTCAGGATGCTTTTTGTTGACTACAGCTCGGCTTTTAACACCATTTTGCCGAGCATTCTCATCGAGAAGCTGACTGACCTGAAATTCTCCCCCGCTATCTGTGATTGGATTCAAGACTTTCTTAGGGATCGGGTACAAACAGTGAGGGTCGGGTCTGCTTTGTCCACCCCCCTGAAGCTTTGCACCGGCACACCACAGGGCTGTGTGCTTAGCCCCTACCTGTACTCTTTATACACTTATGATTGTGTATCATCTGACCCATCCACTGCGATAATCAAGTTCGCAGATGATACAACTGTGGTGGGTCTTATTACAGGTGGGGATGAGACAGCATATAGGGCGGAGGTACAAAAACTATCCATATGGTATAGTAACAACAACTTGCACCTAAACATCAGCAAGACGAAAGAGATGGTGTTAGACTTCCGGAGAAAAAAAGAGGAACCTGCCCCACTTTACATCGGGGAGGACTGTGTAGAGAGAGTTCCCTCCTTTAAATTTCTGGGAGTCTACCTCTGTGAAGATCTGACCTGGAAAGTTAACACAAGCCAGGTGGCTAGAAAGGCCCAACAGAGGCTTCACTTTCTTAGGATCTTGCGGAAGAACAGGGTAGAACAACAGCTAATGACCCTCTTTTACCGGTCTACCATAGAGAGCGTCCTCTCATATGGCATTGTGGTTTGGTATGCCGGTCTGACAGCCGCGGATAGGAAAGTATTACAGAGGGTAGTGAGCACAGCACAAGACATTGTGGGCTGTTCCCTGACACCACTGGATGACATCGCCAGGGCTTGTTGCCTTGGAAGAGTGAGGAAGATTCTCAGGGATGACTCACACCCTGGACGGTATCTCTTTACTCTCCTACCATCCGGTAGGAGATATAGGAATATAGCCAGCCGTACCAACAGGCTGAAGAACAGCTTTTATCCGTGGGCTGTTAGGCTTTTAAATGGGACATAATCTTATGCAGAATTGACTTGGGAGGCCGGTGTGTGGTGTAGTTGGTTCACATAGTGTGGAGGGATGGAGGGTTTGTTGTCACTGTGTGTTGGGGGGAGAGAGCACAGGGGGAGGCTCAGCTAATCTCAATGTACACATGTTGTACTTTGACAATAAAGGTTTATCATTATTATTATTTGTAACCTTCCCAGTTGTGTGACTCACTTAACAGCTGCAGTGATTCACTTAACTGTGGCAAAAAGGTCATAAAATGGGTGCAACTCACTTAACAACTATCTTGCTTAGCAATGGAGATTTTGGGCTCATTTGTGGTCATAAATTGAACACTACCTTTATTTTTGATGTGCTGATTTCAGAATCATCACCAGTTATAAATCTGTACTGGGAAGCTTTCTCTGAATCTCCAAGATAGACTTCCCTCTCACTTCAACTGATCTTCCTTCTGCTGATGGAAGACACTCATATCCTATTCTGTTTTAGCCAATAAATCCATGCTTCTCATATTTATTTGAAAGCCAACCAATAGGGCTTCAACAATTAATCTTCTTTACAAGTCACTTCCTCCATAATGAAGATTTTATTTTAGCCCCTGCATTCAAAGATACTCTATCTCTTAGTAACAATTCTGTGTTTTTGCCTCTGTGATAAAAAGATCTCAGTAACAATGCTGCTTCTATTAGTGCAATTAGGAATTCAATTTATATTTCATATAGTTATTTAAGATAGAAAATTTTATTTTGTGTGCATTCAGAGAATATTTAACATAGTAGTTAATGAACATGCTACTGTTGAAGTTGCAGGATTTGGAACATTTGTTGAATTGTTATTATTATTAGTATCAGCAGTAGCAACAGTAATAATACCATAATACAGTATATGGATATTTAAATTTAAATTGTTCATTGATTATGTGATATAAAGGTGAAAGATAGATCTACTTTGTGTAAGTTTTGGCTTATTTGTACATTATACTATTACTATTTTGATTTGGGTAATAAACTGCAAAACATTTTTAAAGATATAGGCTATCGACTCCTATCTGCACAGAATTGCATGTGTGTGCATGTATGTGGAGGAGCATATCAATTTAATATTTCATGAACATAAATACGAATAAGAAGCAAAGCACCCAGCCTACAAGATTTTAGATGTGTAAATGATTATCAGGTTCAAATAAACAAATAAGGAAGATTTTTTTTCCAGAAACTCTAAAGCAATAGTATCTATTGCTAATAAATTAGTAACGAAAGAATGTTTTGAACCAAGTTCTAAAATAGTGTTTATGGGTGACCTCCTTTTAGTTGTAAGGTTCAAATGCATTATAAATTGCATTTACTTTATAGCATCTTTGGCTCTCTACAGAAGGAGTAGTGATTTGTGATTTGCTATATTTGTTGCAATGGAAACAAAAGTTTCATTTAACTGACTAGAACAGGTTCAACCATGATATTTTAATGGTGTAAACAGTGCAATTGATTTAATTTTGATTATTGCAAAAAGAAAACAAGTGAGATTCACCTCACGCCAAACATTTTGATTTATTTCCCAGAGGAATTCAGCGAAAGTTCATTTTCAGGACAACATACAGCTCAGACTGGCTGCCAACTAAGAGCTGTTTGACAACTTGGTGTAAAAGTCCTCAGAATGGAGAATGGTCACAATGTGGGAGTCTAGGGTTCTCTGGTGAAACCACAGCTGTGTTATATTTGCATGGTTACCAGGACAGCAGAAATGTTGACAGTAGTAGTACCATTAAGACCTTGTAAGTAACAAAATAAGGTAGCACTTCTTTAAGAGATAAACCAATGGAGATCAACTTCCCTGCAAAATTATTCAAAATTGTTAGCATTCACAATTGAAGCTATTGAAGGTGTCCATGAAGGGGCAAGAAGTAGGGGGCCATGATGCAAAACTTGCAACTTACAAAGTTGCATCAGAGCTTGGATCATGACACCACCATGGACATGTCATTGGCTATATGTGATAGCCCCTTCCTAGAAACACAAAGGTTAGCTGTGTCATCTTTGCAAAAGTTCTGGACTCCAGAGAACAGATTTAGCTAACTTCAAGTAAAATCTGGAGAATGGGTCTATTTAACCAAGTACACATAAAGGCTTAGCTGGAAACCAAAGGCAGGAGTAAGAGTTGTTAGAACTGAGACAGAGGCAAAAGTGTATCCAAGTAATGAATACCCATATGTATTTTGACATATCAATAAAGTTCAGATAAAACAAAGATTAACAAATATCAAGATTAATGTTGGCCCCTATGGGGAAAAAACTCAAGCTGGTAGTTGAGATGGACTAAAAATTAGACAAAATTACAAATTAGTTGAAATGTATACCATTTAATTTGTTGTAGCCTACCCTGCTGTCCTGAGGTTAATTGTGCTTCGTGTAACTGTAGAAATAAATATCAGCATCAGTATATAAGGTAAACAGTAATTTAAAAGTCAAATGCATTTTTATTATATATTCATTAAAATATTTATAACCGTGTATCAACAGATCTTAGGCAGGATGCAAATAACAAACAGAATAAGACAACACAAAAATATCAAAGCAGCATACTCTACAGTTCAGTATACAAAATATGCCGTAGTGCAATCACTAAATTTTATCAAACATAGATGGTCAGGTTTTTACTAAGGACCTATCTATTGTCGGGAGAGGAGGTTCAATAATGGGTGTGTGAAAGTCCGTGCATTCCTTTTCCAATTAGATGTGTCCAAATACTAGAAATCTGCTCTGTTCTATTGTCGACAGTTGAGTCTACACTAATAGAACATTATTTTGTTTTCTTGAATTGTCATAGATCCACTGTTGTAAACACAGGAGGTTTTCAAAAACTGAAAGAAGAATTTAACTGGGGAAACTGATACCCCCCCCAATCCCCACAAGAGCAGTTACAACCATATTACTTTAGATTTAGAAGTTTTAGAAAGCAAGCTGAAGAATCTGAAGGCTAAGATAGTATTCTTATCTATCCTTCCAATTGTTACGAAAAGGGAGAAAAAGAAAAATGCTTCAGGTGAATGGCTGGCTAAGGAAAATGTATTGATGCGAGAGGCTTTGTTTCTAAAAATATGGCCTGTATTGTCTTAATTATGACTGCTGACCCAAGGTAGACTACAGCTAGAAAGACTAGGAAGCAAATGTGTAGCTGCAGCATGTCAAATTCACTTGTCCTAGTGTCATGTTTTCTATCACCTGTATTCTTCCAGAAAAGAATGTACCATGGAAACCAATCATTCTGAAATTAGAGGGTTGAAATGATAGATTCTGCCTTTAAAAACCAAATGCCAAAATGAGATCAATGAGACAATGAAAATCAAACATAATACTAAAGAGTGTAACTTGATTCTCATAGCTTTATTGACCTCAGTGTAAAAGAACCCCTGAGTTGAAATGCACCCGTGGAGGTTCCTGTTATTGGTGATTAACTTACAAATTGCTTTACTACTTTCTTTACTACCGTATTTTCCGGCGTATAAGACGACTGGGCATATAAGACGACCCCCCAACTTTTGAGATGATTTTCATGGGTTAAAAAGTCATCTTATATGCCAGAAAATACGGTATGTATTTCTAGACACGCTACTAAGATAAGCAATAAAGTTATAAAACAAATGAACAATATGCAAATATTTCCTTTTCTAAACAAGAGAGAGAGAGAGAGAGAGAGATGGTACTTTACAACACTTTCCTATTAAAATCAACTTCATTAGTTATACTATAATTTTTACATATTAAAATTTAATGATGCTTGTTGAAGAAATATATAACTTTACAATAACTTTGTATTTGCTGTTTATATTTTTAAGAAGGCTTTTTTGTATTTCTTCTGGAATTTAAGGAAGTTTTTTTTTAACAGACAAACATTGTTGGAGCTTGATTTTATTTTGCTTTTAAGGGCAATTTTAACTAAATGGGTATGGAAGGGGCTAGATTGCTCGGGCAAAAAGGTACTTTCCCTTAAGATACATTTTATTGTCAGTGTTGGTAAATAAAACATTTGAGTATGCCAGTTTTTTTCAGTCTCAGCAACTTTAAGAGGTGTGGATTTAAACTCTCAGAATTTAGTGCAGAAAAGAAAAAATAGAAAAGAAATAATAAGAAGAACAATAAAATAAAGAATAGAAAATCTTTCTGATTTTCTTTTTAGAAACTTCAAAAGGAGATGAATTTAAACTAGATATAAATTGGTCAGTGGTCCTGACCTTTTAATTTTTTTCTGCTGCCTTGTTAGTGAAATAAGTAGATGCTTAGTATATAATCCTGAAGATTTCTTATTCTGACAAGTTCTTTCACATGAATGTGGGTTTTATATTGACCTTTGTATCAACTTTTGCAGCTCACATGTCTATTGAAGAACTTCTTTTGATGTACATCACACACTAATGTGGCAAATAAGGGCCAAGGATCATCATTACTAATCCCACTGGGGCTGGTGAAAGCTGGAATCTGATAATTTTAATTCTATCAGAGTATCTCATGTAAGAAAGTTTTGATAAAAGGTGATAGGATATCTTTCTCCCTTCTTTTAGCTTTGATTATGCCAAAGAAAGTACATTGCTTCTATGAGATTGTGCTTCCAAATGTATAAATTTGGATTGGGAAATTTGATTAGCTTTCTCTAAAGTTATTATAATAGTTTATTTAACCATTGCCTGTCTTTAATCAGGAAATATTGCTTTCTATTTATCAGTTCTAACTGAGGCTGTATCAACAAATACTTGGAGCACACTCAATGAATTGTTCATTATTTCTAAATGCACCAGTCATGTTTCTGTGGAAATAAAAATCTTTATCAGGTCCAGTCCAAGCTGGGTATAAACAAAATGGAGACTGCTTTAGGAAGAAGGTTGTAGTTTATTAAAGAGTAAAGTCAGACAGAAGCATGGCTCTGGGAAAGCTGACCACATGTAGTAGGGAGTGGTGGGTTTTTATATCTTCTTGAGCTTTTGTTTGGAGTTGTTCCTGTGGCATGAACTTTGACCTGAGTCTGAGTATGCCTTTCTGGTATTCTGATGTTGGTGGGTTAATCCTATTATGTCCCAAAGGTCATATCCTGCTTCCCTGGGGGTGTGGCTGATGACTATGTCCTGTGCTGGATTTTTTTGGTGTGAGGGATTGTTGATTCTAGGGATCTTGGTCTTTCTAACCCCATCAGATCTGATCTTCCAGGTGCCAGTCTTTCTGAAAGGATTATGATATCTGCATTTCTATAGAGCTGGTTTCTGCTTGGGGGAGAGAGATTTGGGTCTATTAAGAAAAACTGGGCATGCTTTTTTGCCTTTTTAAGATCTTTTGAGGGAATATAATATCCTGGCCTTTTAATATTTCCTTCTCTGGGTGGGGGCTGATTTTCCACATTTCCATTTTTTTAAGACATTACATGCTGTCATCTTCTTTGTTGTTAGATAAAGGAGGGAGAAGATGATTTTGCAACCCTGGTTTGGAGCTTTGAGGTTTTTTCCTCCTTGAAGGCATCTAGAGAGCTTATTACCAAACTCCCAGTTAGGAAAATAGTTGGCTCTGGTGAACAAAATACAGCTCTCTTTAGGTAAAAACAAAGCAAAAATAACAAGGGCAAATACAGCTGTAGTTGACCAAGCAGTCTGATTTACTTGAAGTATTCAGATTAGTCCCAGATATGTTAGAATGCCTTTTTATTGTTACAGGATAAATAGAAAATAGTTTTTGTATACAGGTGGTCCTCAACTTACAACCATTCATTTAGTGACTTTTGGAAGTTACAACAGAACTGGAAAAATAACTTATAACCAATACTTGCACTTACAACCATCTCAGCATCCCCACAGTCAGGTGATCAAATTTCAGGTGCTTACCAGTTGACCCATATTGGCATGTAGTTGCAGTGTCCCCTGGTCATGTAATCACCATTTGTGTTCTTCCCAGTTAGCTTCCAACAAGCAAAATCAAAGGGGGAAGCCACCCCCTGATCATTTACAATAAAAGCAACTAATAAAGAAAACCCAGTAAGATGGCTACCAGAATAACAATAACCTGAACCAAAGAAATAAGACTCAACCATACAACATCTTGTTCCTGGGCCTGAGAGAAGAGATGGGTCCTCAAGGCTCACTTAAAGAATGACAGGTTGGGGCAACACAAACTTTGGGGTGGTGATGGTGGAGGTGGAGGTGGACACAATTCCAGAGGTAAGCACCACAATAGAGAAGGCAGGCTTCCTGGGACCTGCTTCCTTACATTGTCTCAAGGATGGGACCCAAAACATTTCAGCTCTGCCTGATCCTATAGGATGGGCATAAAGAATGGGAGAAAGCTAGCCCCTTTCTTTCTAATTTCTAATTAGGTTCCTTTTATTATTTTAGGAAAGAAGGAAAGAAGGAAGGAAGGAAGGAAGGAAGGAAGGAAGGAAGGAAGGAAGGAAGGAAGGAAGGAAGGCTATTGTTAATACATCTAATATAATTGCAAAACTGAAGCTTCCAAAATTTCTATAACTTTCACATGAAAGTAATTTTGGGACCCGCAGATATATAACATAGTGTAATATATAATTCCATAATTATTTAATGTAGGAATATATGTCAGTGCTGCTAACATCGAATGTTCTTGCTTTGACAAAAGATGAAGAAGCAACTATTTCATATGTTACTGTTAAAGTTACCCATAGGTCCACAAACTGCTGCCCAACTCACACCTCAAAGGACCCCTAATCCTGATGACCCTGGGGTAAAGAAAATAAAGTGAGAACTTCTCACTGATCCATGGTTTAAAGACAATCAGACATCCCTAACATGCAGGGATGGTCTGGCTTACAAGGGGGGGGGGGAATTGTACTTGCCTGAAGCTCTCCGTCTTAACGCTCTCAAACATAGCCATGATGTCAAACAGGCTGGACACTCTGAATATCTAAAAACTCTACATCTCACTCGCCAGCAATTTTGGTAGCTGGGACTAAAACGAGACGTGGAAAACTATATCAGGAGCTGTACTATATGTGCCACCATGAAAAGAATCCCAGGGAAAACCCCTGGGTTACTGCAAACGGTGGCCGAATCTTCTCAACCATGGGAAGAAATAGCTATGGACTTTATAGTAGACCTAGCAACAAACAAACTGGACTGACCTCCTCCCTTTCGCAGAGGTGGCTTACAATAATTCAGTACACAGCAGCACCGGCTACACTCTTTCCGGGTAGCCACAGGAAAAGAATTCAACCCCATACCAGAATACCCTCAGTTACCCTGTGCTTCCCAGACTCTTGATCATTGGGTGAAGGGTTGGGAAGAAATTTGGAAAAACACAAAGATGGCCTTAAAAAAGACTTTTGACACCTACAAAAAGCAGGCTGACAAAAAGAGAGCTCCAAAAAGGACATTCCAAGTTGGGGAAAAAGTTTATTTGTTGACCAAATACTTACGCCTTAAACTACCCAACAAGAAATTAGGACCAAAATTCTTGGTGCCTTTCCCCATTGTGAAAATCATCAACCCAGTCACAGTAGAATTGAAACTACCCAGACTTTTAGAAAAATTCACCCAGTTTTCCATTGTAGCTTACTGAAACCTTTTTGGGCCTCCACTTTAAGACCTCCCCTTAAGAAGGCACCCAGACCCCTTGTAGTAGCGGGTCAGATCCATTATGAAGTGAAACGTATTCTTGACTCTAGAATTTTTAAGGGAAAATTGCAGTACCTAGTACAATGGAAGGGATATCCACTGTCTGAAGCCATTTGGGAGAAATCTAGCAATATGAAAGCTGACAGACTTATCAAAAAGTTTTATGAGAAACACCCCAACAAACCAAAAGCCAGCTCCTAACTTGTGTTTTTTTTACATTACAGGATCTGTCCTTTTTGTAAGGGGGGGCGGATGTTAATGCTGCTAACATCGAATGTTCTTGCTTTGACAAAAGATGAAGAAGCAGCTATTTCATATGTTAAGCTTGTGTGTTACCATTAAAGCTAGAATTAGTTATTGCTGGGAGGGAGGAGGAAGAATGTCTCTCTAGGGTGTTATGAAATAAGAGAAGAGAAGAATTTGGTGGGTTGTCTAACAGAAGGGAAAACTGACCCTTCAAATTAATTGGAGAATGTGTTTTATGACAGCAATGAAAAGGAGGAGGATTGTGCTTAATATATTGTGCTAAGGGGAGGGGATTCAGACTCCAGCTTCTCCTAGCAAGCTTTGCCGATGTTATAGGGCTAATAAAAGACTTTTAAGGTAAACAATGCCTCAGAGTCCTTTGAAAAGCTCATTCCATCAGAAACTTGACAATATGTCTGGAAATATCACAATAATTATCACAATAATTTCATACCATTAGTAAGTTGCCTTAAAGTTTTTTTAAACTTTAAAAAAAAACACCTTAAGGCAACTTACTAATGGTATTAAAGATTTTTTAAAACCTTACACTTAAATGGTTATTAAAGATGCACAAGTAATTTTATTTAGATTTTTATACATTCAGTACTTACTCTCCTAAATGTTAAGTTTATTTTCATTGATTATAACTCATGAACAAGGCATAAACTTTACTGATTATATTTTTAAACATAGGAATTGAAATTCATGTTTGAAATCTGGTCTTTTTTCACAGTTTTCTGTACTTAGCTAAACAATGGGTTATTATGTTACAAAAATGAAGGTGTTAAAAGCAGAAAAATTGCCATCGAGGCACTGGCACATTTGGGTTAGATCTTAGAGGTCACAAAGTACAAACAATTGAGATTTGGGTGACACTTGAACAAGCAAAAAGTGAGGTAAATTATAACAACCAGTGCCAAGAGATATGAACGGATCAAAGTGAAAATGGAAAATCAAATAGGTTATATTCTTTAGGAATGATACAACACAGATTGCGTATAATCTCAAATTATGTATCAGATCACATCAGTGTACTGTGACTATCTTTAATATACTTTGAGGTATAAGTTAACCTCTCATGCATCCAGGAAAATAATTAAAAGAAAGGATCTCTATCCTGATTTTCCAAAATGAACAGCTCTAGCATTCTCTTTCTTTCTTCCTTCCTTTCTTGCATTCCTTATTCACCCATGCATTTAATAAGATTGTGATGAATCAGTTACCTTAATACTAAAACCGAAACAAATATGTGGATTAATTTGCTTACAAGTAGGTCCAAATGAATAGCATTTTCACAGTCACAGAATATTGGAATGCTGTGAATATAACATACCATGACTTCAGGCAAACATTCAGTTTTGTCTATGGTGATATGATTAGCAGGCTGATTAATTATGGACTAAATGATATTGTTACAAGGTGAATCCACAGTGTGTGAAGAATCATATTTAAAGAGTGCTTGTCAATGGCTTTCTGTCAAACTGAAGGAGAGTCATATCAAAGGAAGCCTGTGAAACCTGTTCCAGGGCCTGCGTCTTCAACATTTTTATTAAAAACTTGAAATCATGAGGGAATTCTTATTAAATATCAGATAATACAAAATTAAGTGGAATAATAGTGTCCTAGAAGATGAAAATAACATTCAGATTAATCTTGATAGGCTACAAAATAGGGCGGAGAATACAGATTAATATTAAGTTCCATACCTAGTGGAGAAAATGTACAAGTATGATATGACAAATGCAATTTTAAGTTGCACCAGTTATAGTCCGACTTTCAAATCATGGCAAGTAATCATTTCTTCTCCTTTCAGATATTCCATCTGATTACGGTGTCCAGCTATGGCTACCACATTTAAAAAAGGAGATAAAGAAGAGATTTCTGATGGGCAGCAAAGCTAATCAGGAAAATGGAAACAAAGCACAAGGAGAGGTGGAGGGTTGCCATATATTTAAAAAATGTCATCTATTCTATATCAACAATCATTCTGAGTACTTGGCAGAAGAAAAAGTTGGAGTATAAATCAAATAAGGATACAGAGTTTGTATTCAAGCAAAAGTTGGCAGGCCATAGCCATAGGGTCACAAATGGTTCCAAACATTTTCTTATGGCTGTTGGAACTTTTGGAGATCATGCATTCTCTATCACGTTTAGATAGGAATTAAACCATAGCTGTTGTATCTATTTACTACTAAAACTCTTGTCCTAATCTTTAGCTGGCCCAAATGGTGCATCATAGGACAACAGTTTTTGAAACAAGGTACCTCAAATAGGCTAACTTACAGAATGTGTCCAAAATCCACAAGCCACAAATCCTGAGGGAATCAAATTTGGGGAAGTTGTGGCTGCTTTTATGCTACTGGCTGCTGTGCACTGCTGGGCTGCTGCTGTGATCTTCATTTTCAATTTCTGTGACAGTTTCCCAGCCAGTTTCACAATCCCTCTCTCTCCCACCGGGCAGTAGTTCCTGGAAAGGGAAGGAGGAAGGGAAGAAGGAACAGGAAGGAAGGAGCCCCTTGTCATACTTTTCAATCCATGCCACCCCATCATGTGCTCCTGAACCAGTGCCAGCCCACCTGCCTCTTCCCCACCCCACACTACCCCCCGCATGCTTTCCCTGACCCATGCACCAGCCTACCTGTGTGCCTTTTCTGAACCGTACAGCCCATTGCATGCCACCATGTACCCTTCCTGACCCTCACAACCACCCCACATCTCTTCATTGATGTGCATAGAACCTCCTGCATGCCCTCATACAACCTCCTCAACCCGCACCTCTCCTAAGCACCTTCCCAATCCAGGTAGCACTTCTTGAGCATCATCACCCACCTTTCCTGACTCATCTTCTCCCCCCCCCAGTATGCTGTTCCTAACCTATATGGCACTTCTTGTGCACTCTCAAGTAACCGCAGGCACCCTTCCCAACTTACACCACCTGGTGCGCTATCCCTGACTAGCACAGCATTTTTCACACTCTTGTGATACCCATGCATTATTTTTATTGCCCTAACTCCAACATGCCCTATTTGACTTGCCTGGCATTCCTTAAACACGCCCATGACTCCCCCCCTACAACTTTCCCAATACACACAGCACCTCTCACACACCATTTAAACTTAATTGCTTCCAGCTTTACAATTCTGTGGCATTACTCACAAAGAGGTTTACATTTCACAGGGCAGTGAACTGCTACAATTAGAATTTTGCTCTTGCTATTTGCCTCTTCATTCTCTCCATCAGCAGCCATTGTGACTTAGTGCAGGGAGACCATGACATCGCTTTCTTTATTTCATCTGGAGCCATTGGAGTCTCCCTCCCAGAACAGCCTCTTACAGTGGCTGTTCCAATGCACTGCACTGCACTATCCAATTGTCCTGGAAAAAATGATGCAGCTGAA
Source organism: Vipera ursinii (assembly GCF_947247035.1). Taxonomy (NCBI): domain Eukaryota; kingdom Metazoa; phylum Chordata; class Lepidosauria; order Squamata; family Viperidae; genus Vipera; species Vipera ursinii. The sequence continues at coordinate 189,589,696 of NC_139513.1, read as the reverse complement.
CCAGGAATTTAGGCAGAAGAACCTCAAACTAGTAGTCCTCTCAGCAACCAAAGGCTAGCTCTCAGGCCAATATCTTTTCTAGTGCAGTTTAGTAGCCAGAGACAGACCAGATGCAGCCAGGCCCATCCAATTTAGTAGCCAGGTCTAACTTAATGAAGGACTATGACATAGCAAATATGATACATGATAAATTCTAATAAATCTTCTTCCTTGTCTAGCTAGTTTTACTTTTGATCAAACATATACAAGATCACATAAATTTAGGCTAAGTACCCATTATGATATTCTTTAGATAGCAAAACAATTGTTCTAAATTACTACACTATGCATATATGTTAGAGACCACCTTTAATAAGTGAAGCATATTGTTTCTTTACTTAATTTAATTCTGCACAGGATTTTCTTCATATCAGTATTGAATAATTCTTTTAGGACATCTCCCCCCCCCCCCGCAACCTGCATGTCAGAGCACTATAGGTTAATCTTAAACATGAACATTTCCCCCATACAATAAATCTCTCTCTCTCTCTCTCTCTCTCTCTCTCTCTCTCTCTCTCTCTCTCTCTCTCTCTCTCTCTCTCTCTCTCTCTCTCTCTCTCTCTCTCTCTCTCTGTGTCTGTGTGTGTGTGTCTGCATGAACCTACACACACATCCCTTTTGGGGAATCTTAACTTTATTCTTTCTTTTTTTTTACAGGCTTGCTGATCTCTTTCTTCCTAAGCAGCCTGCTGAATACCAATCGAGTTTCTGCACACATTTCAAGGGTCGCTGGCAGCTTGCCTTGGATTCTGTCAGTGGCTAAAATATTCTCATCAAGGGAAGAAAAACCTGCCAGAAGCAGACAGGTATTTAACGTGGTGTCAGCATTGCGGAAAAGTCAACATTTGCACAGTAGTTTACTGCCAGCTGTAAGAACTGTGGTGAAAATAGGATTGAATAAGGTGTTGAAAAAGCATAAATTAAAATGATTGGGGTGGCAAATTGGATGCCTGAAGTAAATCAACTTTCCTCCTAAATTGTTGGAAGAAAGGGACAGATTTTGGTGATAAAAGACTGACAGTAGAAAAGTGGTTATTTTGAAAAAACCTAAGCAGAGTTTAAGTTTCCACATTCAAACAGGGACACTAAATCTTGCTGTGAGAACACTAGGAAGAGCAATTTGTTCTAATGGAATGTTTTGTGCCTGTGGGTCTCAGGGTACCTTATAATAAATCAATTGATCAATTATTTTTTTCCTTTTGTCTATGTTGTTTAGACTATTTAGTAACTGGAGTTTTCTGGACAATGTGCAGGTATATTAAAAATATAAATACACATCACAATAAACAACTACAATAATATAGCACAAAATAAAATTAGCAGCAAATGGTAAAAATAGTGCACTATGTAAACCAATGTAAAACCAGCATCAAAAATAAAAGCTCTTACAATTGTCCTGACACAATTAAATGTTATTATATTCAAAGAACAAAGATGAAAACTGAGGCACAAATGTTTTGCAAACACCCATTGAAAGCAAAATCAGGTCCAGTTCCAAGCCAGGAGTAAGTTGCTGGAAATAAAATGGAAGCTAAGATGCTGGAAATAAAATGGAGGTTGCTTAGGAAAGAAGGTTCTTGTTTATTGATGAGCAGAACCAGCAACATCATGCAGTTGAAAAAATGGAGTTGAGAGTAGGTGGGTTTTTATACCTTCTTTGGGGCTTTCTGTTTGAGATGCCTGTTGTGAAATGTACTTTGACCTGTGCTTGAGTGTACCCTTTTGGTATTCTAATTATTGTTGCCTGACTCCCATTGTGGCTGGGAAATCATATCCTATCCTTGGAGCTGGGTTGGGGAATGTAAATTCTTAATCTCATCAGTTGTGAGGGCTGAAGGCATTTTGTTTTGAATAGATTGGCCAAGTCTTCCTGAATAGATCAGAAAACCTGCAGTCCTAAAGCTCAACCTCTTCAAGTTTCTTATTTTGAAACTGTTTTCCTGGAGCTGCTTTCTGCCTTTTTTTATCTGTTGGGGTTATATAATGTCCTGCCTCTTTTTAATATTCCCCAAAATATTTCATTCTCGGGGGGGAAGGGGGGTGATGACTTCCTACACATCTTTTTAAACAAAGAATTACTGAGGTTTTTTTATAACAGGTAATGAACAATCATGTTCCTTTGACCACCATCAGTTTGGAATTTTCAATGTTGTGTTGAATTCTTTGGAACATGTGGTAGAAACAGGCACACATATGAGCAATTGAGTTCAACTTACCTTTCTTTACTAAACTTTCTAATTATAAAGAAGAATCTATCCTTGTTGCAAATGTACTTCAGAGATCATGGCTCCATACCACTGACTGACTCAGCCTTCTGAATTCTGACTTGAAGCAAACAAGACAATAATCATCTGTGTTTTTACATGAAAAAAGAGCTGTGGACCATAGGATTTTCTTCTGTTCTGGCTCCAAATCATAAGGTAGTATTCATCTTCATTTCTCTTTAGGATACCCAAGAACTACATAGGCAAGTTCTGACTTGTACCTGGAGGAAAAACAAAAATAATTCTAATTGAGACACTTGCAAACACAAAGAGAAGATAGAAGACATGTTTCATGACCACTGTGTCAAATACATTCTTAATGCTGTTTGTAAACTTTTTGCATATACTAATGTATTCTTTCTTTATAAAATGTTTATCCAACCTTTTCATTGGTTCACTAAGAATCCCAAACAGTGAGTATTGTTATTAATCTGAAAGAACACAAACAGTATGATTCTGCAAGTTGTAGTTTGTGTTGCAGCGTAGAGTATTTTAAAGTCTGGATCCAGGGGGTGGGTGGGGGGAAAGTAAATTTGCTTTCACCTGACCATGATCCAAACTATTTCGCAATCCATAACTTATTTGCAAACCACGACTGATCATTCATCCATCTTTTATATTCATTTAACCCCTTATCTTGTGAAGTGAAAAGTTCAAATATGTGATTTTGAATTTGCAGTGAATCTTCAGTGTGCTGCTAAACTTGATTTGTCAGTAAACGAGAGGAAGGTCTCTGTTGTGTACTGGGTTCATTGCGCAGGAATGAAGACGAGGCTAGTGAGTTCAGCAAAGATCATGGTTTATTGCTTGCAGGATCTGAACTAGAGAACAGGGCTGCAGATGCAGCAATATATACCCTGGCCCCTAGGCGGCAGCCAATAGGTTTGAAGCAACCTATTGCCGCCCTAGGGGCAACCAATAGCAGTGCTGGAGACGGGTGGTCTGAGATGCTGGGAGCCGTTAGCTAGCTCCCTGCTCCAGCAGCCTACCAGCCGTTACCACGTGGTGTTAACACAGCAAGCCCAATACATTACACTCCTCCCCACTTAGAACGAACAATATTATAGCAACAACAGAAGTAATTACAGCAATACACTTTACAAGAGTTAACACTGGTGTGAATAGGTTCCACTTAGCAGCACAATAAAGTACTTACAACATTATAGCTCCATTGTCCATTACAATCTTGTAGGTCAGCATTAAATACAAGGGTATATACAACATTATAGCTTTATTATTTTAGAACAAAATCTTGCAGATAAGCAGGAGGTTTGCATGGCCTTGTGGAACGCCTGGGGAACCCAGGCATGTCCTGGCCTACCAGCTTGCCTGCCGGGCTGGGTAGACCAGTGTCTCTTAGTTCAAGTGATTCAGAGTAGCTCGGTGCTCTCTGGCTGGCCTTTCCAGGTTGGCCCACCCCAGAGTCAGTTTGTTCAGCAGAGTTAGCACAGGGGCTGTAGCCATCAGGTTGGCTTTCTCCATCAGGGGACCCATATTGCACGTCCGGGCTCCCCTCCTTAATGGCCAACTCCTCGTTGCTTGGGCTATGTGAACCTTCAGAGTCTATGCATGGGCCGGCTTGGCTGCTGGTTTGTGGACCTTGGTAAGGACTTGTGACGAAGTCCTCACTTTGTGGCCATTCTGGGAAATGCTTCCTAAGCTGATCGATGTGGCGCTGGACAACTCACCCACCCTCCAGCCCCACTTTGTAAGAGAGGGGGCCTAACATTTTAGTAATTTCTCCAGGCACGCACAAATTCCCATGCCCACACCACATCGCCCACTTGCAGCCCCCTCGGGGGTTTTGGGTGCAAAGCTTCTGCTGCCACCCTATCTGGATGCAACCTGTCCAGTTTTGTGATCAGTCACCTCCCCCAGCGCAGCTCTGCTGGGCTTTTCCCTGTAGCCATGTAGGGCGTGTAATGCTGGCAAAGTAAAAAATCTGCCATTCTGTGATGCCAGTCCCCAGTCACTATACGCTTCAGTGACTCTTTTGTGGTCTGGACCATGCATTCGGCTTGACCATTAGAAGAAGGGTGAAATGGGGTTGACGTTGCGTGCCTGATGAGGTTTGCTCTCAGGAATGCCTGAAATTCTGCCGCTGTAAATTGGGCTCCATTGTCGGATACTATGACGTCTGGCAGCCCATGTGTGGCAAAGAGTTTCCTAAGCACCTGGATGGTCCTAGCAGTAGTCATGTTAGCAACTGGAATTACTTCAAGCCATTTAGAGTGGCTGTCGACCACTATAAGGAAGAGCTGTCCCTGAAAGGGCCCAGCAAAGTCTATGTGAATTCTAGACCAGGGAGTGTGAGCCTCCTCCCCCCTGTGAACTGGAGCATGTGGCATTTCAGGCCTTGATTGTTGGCATGTGTAACATCCATGCACCTGGGCTTCAATGGCCTTGTTTAATCCTGGCCACCATAAGTAGCTTCTAGCTAAAGCTTTCATATGGACAATACCCAGATGACCTTCATGCAGTAATTGTAAGACTCTGTCTCTTAGTGACTCTGTTCCCCGATAGGATGCAACCCTTGTGAGCTGATAGCTCGTGTCTTCTAGTAAAATAACTCTGAAATTCAGGCCCTGGGCTTTTATCCAGCCACCCTGTGTGCACCCAAGAAAGCACTATACTTAGTGTCTTATCAGCTGCTGTTTCTGTAGCTATGTCCCCAGCATGGAGGGGAAACTCTGGCAAGTCCTGAATGGACAATATGCAGTTTGCTGAGGCCGGATCTGGTTCGATTTGTGGCAGTGGAAGCCTACTCAGGCTGTCTGCATGGCCCATTTCTTTGCCGGGTTTGTCAATCAGCTTAAACGTGTACGATGATAAAAAATAGACCATCTCAGCATTCTAGGGGATAATATATGGGGTGTCTGTTTGTGGTGAATAATCCCAGTAGCGGTTTGTGGTCTGTGAAGACCGTGAAGTCCCTGCCATATAAGTAACTCCAGCTACCATGGCCAATGCCTCTTTGTCAATTTGAGCGTAGTTACACTCAGCAGAGGACAGTGTCCTCGAATAAAATGCAATGGGAACTTGGGTTCCATCTTTCTCTAAGTGACTCAAGACTGCACCTACCCCATATGGGGATGCATCAGATGCTAAGCAGACTGGTTTAGACTCCCTGAAAAGAGTGATAGTGTAACTGACCAATAGAAGTGACTTCAGGTCCTGAAAACTTTTTTTGTTAATGCCGGTCCACTTCCAAGAAGCTTTTTTATCTAATAGCCTGTGAAGCGGCTTTGCCACTGTGGCCTTATTAGGAAGGAATGCGTGGTAGAAGTTGAGGAGGCCCAAGAATGCTTGCAGCTCTCCTTTTGTTTTAGGGCTAGGTGCCATCTGAATGGCCTTCACTTTGGACTCAGCTAGGTGGATGCCATTAGCATCAATGCGAAACCCCAAAAATTCAGTTGAGGGAACCCCAATACTGCATTTGCTCTTTTTTAGTTTGAGGCCTGCTTCACACAGCCTCTGCAGAATGGCTCTGAGCCTCCTTGCTAGCACCTTTGTGGATTCTCCGGTAATAAGCACATCGTCAAAATAGGGGCAAACCCCTGGAATGCCTTTGAGTGTTCCATGATTCCCTGAAAAATGCCCGGGGCTACACTCACTCCAAATTGCAAGTGCTTTACTCTGAAAGCCCCCCTGTGGGTCACAATTGTCTGTGCTGTGGCCGTGGCCTCATCAACAGGTAGTTGCTGATAGGCCTGTGCCAAATCTAATTTTGCAAAAGTGGTGCCACCCTGCAAAGATGCCAGGATGTGGCTCACCACTGGGACTGGGTATGCGTGCTGTTTAAGGTCCCGGTTAATTGTGCATTTATAATCTGCGCATATTCTGACTTCCTGTTGGCTTTAAGTGGTGTTACAATAGGAGTTTCCCACCCCCTACCATCTACTGGTTGCAAAACGCCTTGTTCCACAAGCTTGTCTAATTCCGTGTCTATTTTTTGCTTGAGGGCAAAGGGGACCCTGCGAGGCTTTATCCTGATGGGAACCATGTTTGGGTCTAGTTTGAATGCTATTGGCGGGCCCGTTTAAGTTCCTAGGGCTGAATCAAATACGTCTGCGAAGTCCTCGCAAACTGACACTAGACTCGTGACTTGTGTCTGGTTGATACCGGCTACTTGGATGCCTAGTGTATCAAACCAATCGAGCCCAGTTAGGCTCATTCTCTGGCCCCCTACTACGACAACATCTAGGTGCCCTGAAAACCCCTTAAATTTAACGGCCACGGTGGCTTCACCCTTGACTGCGACTTTTGCGTTCTGAAAATCTGTTAAAAGTATGTCAGAGGGCCTCAGCTTGGCCCAACTTCTACTGTGACTGCACACGAAATTAAATGTGTCCAGAGAAATAATGGTAACGGCGGAGCCTGTGTCCAGCTGCATCTTACAGGGGACCCCTTGCAGCTTCACCTGAAGTCTATACTTGGGCTTAAGGGGCCGTTGGAACCCGGTACGGCAGACACTTCTATGGCTTGAGCAAAACCCCATGCTGAATGGCCCCAGGGCCCCGGTACCTCTCCTGGTCAGATCTTCCAACTGGCGATTCGATGGCCGGTCCCTCTGGTGACCTCTGCAAACTGATACGATGTGGCCAGTTTTTCCGCAGGCCTGGCATATGGCTGTCTGGAACCTGCAGTACAAGCGTTGGTGGCAGCCGCCACAACCTGGACATCTAGGCAAGAGATCTGCCTTGTAAGTAGTCTCTTGCTGCTTGCTGCTGCGGTGCTGTTGGTTGGGTTGTCTGTGCAACTTGTCGACTTTGGCATCTTCTTCTGAGTTCTCAGTGAGTTCTGTGTCCTCGTGGTGGATGGCTTCTTCGCGTGTGTCATTTTGGCAGGCTGGATCATTCGGACAGCTCCACTGGCAGCTTCGTCCACCATGACTTCGTTCTAGCCATCTGCTAACGACAGGACCTCCGTGGCAAAAAGTTTCTGCTGCAGCTCTCGGTTGCAGAGGCCACAGATGAGCCAGTCTCGAAGTCGCTCTTCGATGTCTGAAAATTGAGACACGTGTGCAGCCTGCCTCAAGGCCGCAATGTACTCGGATGCGGTCTCTCCCAGCTGCTGTATTCGTTGTGTGAAGGCATAGCACCATGCAATCACCAACATCTTTGGTTGGAAATGTTCTCCGAGCTTCTTCTTCAGTTCGGCGTAGGAGACGGATTCCAATGGCGTGGGTGCAAACAGGTTTTTGGCCAGATCGAACGTCGCTGGGCTGCACACACAGAGCAGCATAGTGGCCTTCAGTCCGTCCTCTGAGACCTGGTTTGCCCGAAGGTAGTTCTCGACCTGGGACAGGTACGAGGGCCATCCTTCTGGTTGCTTGATGTCAAATTCTCACAGCCTTCCAACCTTGGGCATTCTGCTGGTCTTCGCGGCTTGATCTCAGCATCTTCGAATCATGCCTCTCCATTGCACAGGGACTGGTCCTCTGAGCATGTGGTCGCTAGCGTGGTTTAGCTAGCCAACCATAGGGGTGGAATTTGCTTTTCCCGCCAGGCATGCACTGCCTCTCCCTAGTGACTTTCAGCTTCGACAGAGAAGCAGGATCCCATCCTCATCGCCAGTGTTGTGTACTGGGTTTGTTGCACAGGAATGAAGACGAGGCGAGTGAGTTCAGCAAAGAACATGCCATTACTACGTGGTATTAACACAGCAAGCCCAATACATTGCAGTCTCTGCCATTTTGTTTGAAAAGCAATGGCAAACACCTGCTGTGACAAAACTGGCATGGTACAAATGTTTGGGCAGGACATCTATTAGTCAAAGAAGGGGGAAATGGATTGGTCTGGAAACCAAGCCACCCACCTCATCTGACATGGAAGAGTGGATGACATTAGCAGCTCTGCCCTCTTATTGTGTTTGTGTAACAGCCACAGAAGATGCACAATGGAAGAACTGTGGTAACTTTGTGGTGATTCTGCCATGTTTGTCTGTGTGCTCTGCTTATCCCTCTTTGGGGGAAGGATGAGGAGTGGATAGAACATACATTGCCACAGTAGCAAAGAGGAGAGGGGAGAAATGTATAAGAGCCATGGTGGCATAGTGGTTAGAATACAGTATTGCAGGCTGACTCTGCTCACTACCAGGAGTTCAATCTTGATTGGCTCAAGATTGATCTAGCCTTCCATCCTTCCAAAGTCAGTAAAAGGAGGACCCAAATTGTTGGAGGCAATATGCTGACTCTGTAAATCACTTAGGGAGGGCTGTAAAGCATTATTGCTATTCCTATGTAAGGAGTGAATAGGCCTTGCTAATTAGTCCCACCAATGAAGTAACTAAGTTGACTGGGCAAATTAGACTTAAAGGAAGGAAATTGTCATTTCCAGCAACAAATAAAGATTCATGGAGCAATGAGAATTGCTCATTCAGTGTGTTTGAGAATTTTTAAAAATTCACTTATGTATTTTTTTGGTAGTAATGTTTTTAAATGATGTAATGTTTTTGGAATCCTGCAGTTTAATAAAATGAAATTAGAGAATCATTATAAAGATTGTATTTAGACTTTTTCACCACAAACTTACTCTTACTTTTAGTTAAGACCTCAGTATCTACCTTTCTACTTTATTCATTCATTCATTCGTTCATTTGTTTACTTGTATTTTTCCAGTGTTAGAAAATAGTTTCGCAATTTACACCATTAAAGATGAAACATAGTAAAAATCTAAAAAAATAAGATAAATCACAAATCTGCCATAATACAATAGGTCCAGTGATTACCATTCACTCATAAATGCCATCCAGAACAGCTGCATTCAATATAAATTACACTATTATTATGTAATATATAATGCTTATCATTGTTAAATAATTCTACAATTATATATTATTTAGAATTCATTTGGCAGCTTTAAAATAGCATAAGGTGCTCTTTTAACAGTTTGTTTTGCCTTAATAATAACCTATGTATTAATATCCTGGAAAGGGATGGTAGGATATTGTATTTAAATAATGAAATACTTCTAAACTTTTGCTTTCCAAATCTGATTATTTAAAATGTGTATATAGAACCATCCTATTAGAGGCAGCAGCTTGAACTCTGGCAATGATAAAGAAAGAAACATGGGCCAAAGGGAACATTCAAATTAATCCTTATAAAAAATATGGGAATACAATCTCAGAAACATAATGAGGTGAAGAACTATATAAATCATGCCTGGAATATTTCCATATTAAAAATGTTCCAATAAAGGCCACCATGATTTTAATATACTTTCCATTCAAGGAACTGAATTCTGAGTTTGGATAACTGGATCAGTCCTCCATTTATTGGCCTGCTTTAGAGATGAAGGAGGGCTGGATTAACTTTTAGATGTAAAAACACACAGGGAACTTTGTGTTTTCTGGACCAGTCATGTTAACACTGCAAGGTAGTAAAATAAAAAAAAGAATTATGAATAACTTCCACATGCTCTCTCTAGATTTGACAAATGGGTTTTAAAATGTCATATGCCAGGAGTCCCCAACCTGTGGGCCACAGCCCACTACCGGACTGTAGCCTATGCGCAACCAGGCCATGTGAGCAGTGGGCCAGCACATGCACATACACAGCCTGACTCACATAAGCAGTAGGTAATGGCATTCATAGCACCCACCACTCACACAAATGAAGCTGTGCTCGCGCATGTGCCTACCTCTTGCATAAAATCATCCCTTCTTCCCCGCTTCCCTGCGCTGGGCCCCCAACCTGGAAAGGTTGGGGAATGCTGTCATATGCAGTTCAGTGTAAACCTGATTAAAATGATGAGTTTGGAATAAGGAATCCAAACTTCACTTTTACATTAATGTGATTTGAATTAACAGTGATTGACCAGAAAAGGGTCAAAGTCACAGTGGATGTCTTTATGAAAATGTCAACCAATGTATAAGTTCTATCAAAAGAGGGGGAAGGGGAGAGAGAGCGTGCACATGCACGCACACAAATGCTGCATTTTCAAGCATTAGGCAGAGAATTGAAAATAGAACTGCCAATATGATAATGCCCTTAAATAGAGATTATCCAAATGTAGATTTTTAGATACCACACCTTAAAAAGAACTACAAACTGTGCAAAAATGGGAATCAAAATAATTAGATAATTATAAAAATAATTAGTATCAGTTTTCACTAAATAAAAAATTAATACAGCAGTCAAATCTTTTTAGCTTAGAAGGAAGAAAGGTAATACTAGAACAGACATGTCAAACACAAGGCCCGGGGGCCGGATCCGGCCTGTGAAGTGGTTTCATGCGGCCTGCGAAGCCATCCTGGAAACAGTGAGGGAACGGCCCCCACTGCCTTGGCCCTGGCCCAGAGACCCTCCTCCTGCCAGAGATCCTCAGATCTGTCCCACTCCTGCCCAGGCCCCCATAGGCACCCTAAATGCGAACGATGTAGAGCTGGCCACGCCCACCCAGTAGGCCATACGCACTTTAGCCATGCCCACCCAGTAGGCCACACCCATCCTGGCCCTACCCACTCGGCCCCTTGAGGGCAACCGCAATGCTGATGCGGCCCTCAGTGAAATTGAGTTTGACACCCCTGTACTAGAAGATTAAGTCCATTAGAAGGAAATACTTCTTTGCATTGTGCATTGTTAAAAGTTCAATTTATTGCCAACATTGTAATGACAACAAATCTGGATGGTTTTAAAAGATGACTGAGCCATTTCAGGAGTGAAACAATTTTATGAATGATTGGACAACCATTGTCTTGTTGCTGGGAAATGACAATAGAAAGGGAATTGTCATCCTCCAGTCCAAACGTAAAAGCATTTTAAATACATCCAGTTGGCCACAGTAGGACACAAAATGCTGCACTAGGTGGACATAAGGTCTCTTCCTACAGAGTTGTTAGGTTCCTGAACTGTTAGTACATATTAATGAACATCATGGCATTACTACAGTTAAGTCTTCTACTTCCAATTGGAATGATAATTAAAAGATAATTCTGTTTTCTAGCACCTCTTTCTTGTTTTCTCCCGGTATAACATAGTTTCATAGAATTATAGATTGGAAAGAACCATTTAGCCACTAAGTTCAATTTCCTGCTCAGTACAGGAATCCAAATTAAGGATTAAGTGTCTGGTGCTAGTTAATCAGTTTCCTGCAGAACAAATATTTATTTCATTATTATAAAGAGATGACTATGTAGCTGTAAAGCAAACATTTAGGTAATTAAAGAAGCATGAGGGATTTGATTTTACCTGTGCTGGGTGTATTATAAGGTATGAACTTGAATATTATCATCACATATTTTAAATATTTGGAATATTTTTTTCTCAATTTTTATAGTTTGCAAATACTGATTTTGAGAAACGGTTCAGAAGAATCTAAAAAAACAAAAAACAAAACTCAGGCCAGGGCTCTCCCTACCCCTCTTCTGACATCACATATCAAGCAAACCCACAAGCAGCCCTCTGGGTTGAGAGTCTCTTACACAGTAACTTCCCAGCCAATAACTCTCTTATTCAGGCAATAGAAAAAAGCGATGTAAATTAAAAGCTACCAGCAGCGTTTTTATTCATTCGAAGTGTATTGTGTGATGTTCAGTAAGTTTTCATCAGTTTTCATTTTGGGACTTAATTGTTCCTATTATTTGAATAACTGTCTTCCATTTTTGTGATATCCTCATTTCAGGCAGAAAAAAAGTGCCCCATTTGAACAAAGTACTGCAGTGCTGTATATGTTGATACTATCAGTTACAAGATACAGGCCTATAGTCAGGCAGACAGGCAATTATCATCAGGCCTTGAATAATTAATGACAGCAGTGGCATGTTCCTCCTTTCATTTTTCCTCTATAACAGCCCTTGACATGGAAGCAAAAGTCTCATTGTGACACAAGTGAAATGATCAAATGAGCAGAGGTACAGCTGTAAAATCCCAGTTCATGATATCTTTCACAAGCAGAAATTCTAAAGAAATAATGACTCACTTTCAAATTATAAATTAATATTTAATATTGCAATTCATTGCAGTAATATGGTTTAAAGTTTATTTGATATGTGACATAGGAGAGGATAAGTAGGTGGTGGAATATTTAAAGGAGAACTCAGAGACCAAGGTATTTATCATGATCACATTTCCTTGTAAACTTCTTGTCTCTTGTGAACTCAACAGTGAAGAAGTAGAAACTTTATTATGGTCAATGACTAGTCCGTAAAACATCTTGCACACATAAATCTGATATTGGTTAACCAATTAGATAAACAGATCAATTCAACTGCTGCACATCTTACTTATTACATGACAAAATGTAGCCACACTTAAGGAATTGAAATTATTGAATCTGAAAGTTAAAAAATTAAATAAAACTGATCAGAGTGATTAGGATATTTAATTAGGGGAGGGGTTAGCAGTTAACAGTAAGTGTCAGCATAAAATGGCAGTATAATACAACATATTATTAGGTGGTTTTAATGATTTATCCTCCACCCAGGCAAAGTCTGGATCTAAACGGGATTCCTTTTAACTCACTTGCTGGTTTAAGCAAACAATTGTCTTGTGGTTCAACCTCTTCCCATTCCATACAATATAATATTACTAAGAATCTTAGTCCCACTAAATTGGTTGTAGATATCTATTTTTATCTGGGAGACCATCTCAAACAAAGATAGGAGGAATCAGAACAACCTATGTGTTTGCTGTATTTGTCCATAGCATACACAAGAAATGTCCTGCCTTCAGCACCTTTATTCCATGCCAGGCAGGTCAGCCTTTTGCTGATCAAAGTCTCACAAAGTCTTAATCTAGAAGAGCAGCTCCCAACCTTTTCTATACCCCGCACCCCTAGAACGCTTCTGATATATTCTCGTACCCCTTACAAAAGTTTGAAATAACGGCAATGAATTATGCATATACACTATAATTTTGAAAGCCCAAGTTTTTGTACCCCTGGAATGTCATCTTGCACCCCCTGGTTGGGAACCCCTGATCTAGAAGAATAATTTCCCCCTAGATCACTGAAGTAATGGAAAAACTCCAACACATCTAGTTGTGGCAGCATTAGGAACACAGGTGGCAGAATCTGGTTCTCTTGACCTGTTTAAATTTGCTCTTTGTGCAGCTCTGAATTAGCACTCTCCAAAAAGTCATAAATGTGTGTGTGTGTGTGTGTGTGTGTGTGTGTGTAGTATTATGTCAAAAGATCAGAAAATGCATATCCCATACTGGACCTTGTTTGATGAACACTCTGGAAAGCCCCAGTTGAATGAGCAGATGCCTCTGTATAGAAGCTTGATGTCATGTCGGATCTGGCCTGTAAAAGAGGTCAAGGCTGCATGGGGAAGAGCAGCCTGTAACTGGAGGGAAGGGGTGACTCACAGCAGCCTGAAGTGGCCAAAAGGAGCTGCAGAGATCCCAGTACTCCACTCTGCCAGCAATTAAATGATTAGTCAAACACATGCATAGCAAAAATAAATAAATAGGGAAAGAGTGAAAACAGTTCTGGAACAACTAAAGATGACTTTAAATGCCTGAGGTATGGGCTGGAGACAAAGGCCATGTTATGAGGATGTAACAAAACAAAACAAAGCAGTAGCAACTGGGCATCTTTATACCCTGGTTAAAAGTAAGCGAGAAAGAGCTCTTGAATTTTTCCCACTTTCCTTAATGTTTATATAAGCCTAGAATATGTTTGTCTGGATCCATATGTAATTCCTAGATTCTAGCTTTAGGATCCTATACCCATGTACTGATAGATTTTATTCAAGATTGTATGGTGAATAAGTAAATAAGTGATAACTGAAATTTAGTACTGACACTTCTGTAGAAGCGTACTTATTATGTTCTGGATTGTGTTTTAAATTTACCAGAAGGAAGCTTTGTCTTCTTTGTGTTAGCTTTTCACCTAGCACTAGTTGACTAATCATCAGTGAGGTCCCTAACGCTCCCAAAGTGGTTTTTCAATATATTTTAAACAAACTGATATAGAAGGGGAGATGAGTATGATAATTTAATTAAATAGTCTACTTAAAGCACTCAAAATAATTTAAAAAGCAGAGAAACAACTGGAAGCACATGTTTCACACATACTAGCAATAATTAAGACATGCTAAGGTTAACAAAATAGTGTTTTGTTTATTAGCCACGTTATCTGTCAGCTAGATTGTAAAGAAAATAGGAAATCAGGTTCAAACTACTGGAGACAGAAGTGTTCTAAATTCTGATTATAGATGTTCTAGGACAGAGACAGGGAAATTTCAATTTTGCTGATCTTAAACCAAACCCCTCCCCGCATTTCTCTCAAGGTTCTGATAATTCTTGAAGTGGCTCTTCCTAGGATTTAGCTCCCCGCCTCATTTTCCTTTGAAAGTGAAAAGGACATGTACACAAATCATCAGAGAACCAGTCCAGATTCTCCCAATGTTAAGCAGCAATTCTTCTCCCTTCAGCCTAATTACATATTCAAGAGTGTAAGTGTGATATGCATGATAAGGTTGTTCCAGGCTTGCTTAGTAAAGCCACATAGCTATTGTGGGGTGTCTCTGCCAGTGTTGACCTGGGACCAACAGTGCTGCCATCTGTATGTCCAAATCCAAGTTAATTCAGTGTAAAATAGGTTTCCCAACCACTGCCTCAGGATTTCAGTCTCAACATGCATTAGGAGCAGAGTTAAGATTTGATTTTGTGGTTTTATCATTTAATCTTCTTTTTCCCCCTCATTTTCATTTTGGCTCTTTTGCCTTCTATTAAAATTGTCAGGAATTTGTTTGAAGCTACAAATGCTTTTAATATAGCAGCACAAAGAATACTCTAGCAGAAATAAGATGTTCAAAATTCTGTGCATGCTTCAATTGGGTTAAAACGCCATTTGAGATTAAGCATTATCTGCAGAGTTCATCATTCCTCCACAGGTGGTCTCTGCAAAGCTGTTCTCCATGGTAATGCATACAAACAAGCTCAAAGATAGTCTGAAAGGAATGAGAATGTCACTGTGAATCTGCCTTCCCTCAGAGCTATACAGTTTGGTGAATTTTACCTTAATGTAAATGTGAAGACATCTAGTAAGTGAATTGACTCTTTCCGTTAAACTCACTAACTTTACACTGCAGGCCCAGATGGATCCATCCTACTAGCCAACAGACACATTATCATTTAAGTAATCATGCATAAAAGTGTACCCTGGCAAAAATAAATTATAGTTACCTCCCCTCTCTTTGCAAGAAGGAGGCACAAAGCAACTGCATGAATCAGCACTCATATGGCTGGGTGTCAGAGCAGGGCAG
This sequence comes from Vipera ursinii, assembly GCF_947247035.1. Taxonomy (NCBI): domain Eukaryota; kingdom Metazoa; phylum Chordata; class Lepidosauria; order Squamata; family Viperidae; genus Vipera; species Vipera ursinii. The sequence continues at coordinate 189,574,178 of NC_139513.1, read as the reverse complement.
AGGGCATGTCTTTACACAGCAAAATAATACTATATGTTTACTTGATTCTCCTGTTGACAATTGTCTTCCCCTTTTTTCTATTTCAGATTATTGACTCTTGGGCTAAAATTTTATTTGCTAATTAGATTCATTTCATTGGTCATACCTTAACAGGTAATACAAACAACTGAGAGATAGATCTTCTTGATATGCCCAACAACAGAACTACTAACTTGTACACCGTATTTTACAACTGATGATGGGAGAAGAGGAGGACAAACAGTTCTAGTGATTTATTATGTTCAGGACTTTCTATAATACAGTTCCTACTATAATTAATGACATTTGTGCTATTTTATGCAATAACGGCTTTTTATATCTTCATTCTTGTATAGAGGGAAATATAAGCAATCTTTCTTTTGGTGTCAAGCGATTGAGGGAAAAGAAAAGAGGAGCAATGTAATGTCCTGATTCCAGTGGAATGCCTAGATGTATTTGGCAGAGGGGAGATACCTAGACAAAGGATACTTCATCCTCATGAAAAATAAATAAGGGAGCATCTTTACACAAGACTTAAAATTCTACTATTCAGTTAGTCAATGTCAGAGTTGCCAGCAATTTTGTTTTTCTTGGCAGCCCAAGGGGGTTGCAACCATGATATCAAATGATACTAATCTTAACATTTAGTGCAGGGGTCTTCAAACGTGGCCCTTTTATGACATGTGGACTTCAACTCCCAGAATTCCTCAGCCAGGCATAAAAGGGCCACGTTTGAAGACCCCTGATTTAGAGGGAAAGATTCCAAGATGGATCCTACGTGGGGATATTTTATCATTGGGAATAAAGAAAAGAAGATTCCACACAGAAAAGGAGGAAATGACTGCAAAGGTACACTTGTACAAAAGGAAACAGGAAATCATGCTAATTTATAAATGAGAGAAAGACCAAAGTATAATGAACGTGATATTGCAGATCAAAATGTATTTCTTTTGTGAAAAAGCCATCAGAATATTTCTATGCAAAGGTATCAGATCCTTTTAAGCTGTGAAGTATAGAAAATCAAGATCTCACTGGTCCACCAGTCTTTGTTAGTTAAAGTAGTCAGGAAGACTTGGGAGATAAAGATGATCTTGGTGAGAGAAACACAACATTGGAATGAATCAACGTTTTTGAGGCCAACTATGAATCCCTAAAGGCTTGAAGAGGAATTGGTGGAGAAATAGTTTAGTAAAGGTCAGTTTCAAGAGAACAGGAGTGCATTATCAGAAGACTGGGGATTTATCCTGTCCCTACTGCAGAAACCTAACAGTTGGCTTCCTATGTAAAAAGACTGACCCTGACATAAACCAGTGCAGTTTGATAAGAGCCAGAGCTGAGGGTGCACTTGAGCTGGTGAACAAGGACACTGTCATTTCCAGACCTAAAGATTGCTAGGATAAATGTGGAACATAAGAGCACATTAGTGCCATATTGGCAAATCAAGGCGTACATAGAGGGGGAATCTGGCTCCCAGTTGTTTGTCTATGTATCAGACAAAATATAATGTTGTTAAAGACAGTTCAGCTTTGCAGATAATGATAAAAAAAATCTCAGACAGTAACCACAAATGTAAATTCATTGATATGCCAGTGGATCAAGTGCTTCAGATATAAAATAGGTAGGATATCTATCTAGTTAAAGATGCATTGGTGGTGAAGATCTACATCAGGGAGGAATGCATGATACATCTTCAGTGGGATCACTTATAATCTGTGGCCAGAACAGTAGTTCTTTTATGTAAGGCGGGCCCAAGGGTGTTACATCTATGAGGAGCTATTCCAAAACTGGAAGAATGAAAGACTGAAGTCACAATAGCCATATGGTTCAATAATTGGATGACAATCTCACTCTTTCTAAAGATGAAATCTGTCAGAACCCACTCCAATCCACATCTTACGAAAGAAAAACTCTTGGAGAGAAGATTGTCCAGGCAGGAACTTTTACTGAGACATAGATGACAGAGAATATAATAGACAGGATCTGAAAACTGTCTCACAGATTGATATTTTTAAAGTGTCCCCGAGCATAACCCCACCCCTTAGTCCATTTGGTCAGTCCCAGATCAGTCAAGTCTCAGGTGTCAAACCCCTCGTGTGAAAGAGAGAACCATCAGTCCATTCGCCACACAATTACTTCCTCCTCTTCACATTCCATCTGGAGATAAAAGCCAGAATTCTCCCCATCCCCGTTCTTGTTTGCTTGTAGATCAGAAAAGGAGAGGATTCCTTTCATCGGCAACAGCCAGAATCCCCCCCACCTCCTTTCTTAATTGCTCGTAGATCAGAGGGGGAGGGTTCCTTTCATTGCTCTTTTTGCGATGGCCAACAAAACAAAAAGCTACATCTAAAGGAAAGAGATGAGGCAATAAACTGCCCTGTCCATTCTCTTTCCTCCTTGGAAATGGCAGAATCCAGAAAAGGGGTGGTGGTGAGATTTGGGTTTGCACAGAGAGGGAGTTAGAAATGAGATATAAATGGATTCTGACAAAATCTAACATATGAGTAGATGTAGTGTATAGAGTATGATATGGCAACAAAAGGAAGATGATGGCACAAATCCTGCTTATTTTTGCTATTTGACAAGAAAACTTAATACTGAAAGGCAACAGCAAAAAGCCTGCCATCCAGACAAAGAAAGAAAATGATAACTGTCCAACAGGTGTCATGTGTTTATAAGAAAAGAACATGCTGAGGCCAAATGGCAAAACTTAAAAGTGATAAATGGAACTCTCTACTATAAAACAAAAGAAAGATGAATGGCAAGGTGCTAGGAAAGTAGGCATCCTGCAAATTAATAGATGCAAACTACATCCTTTCTGCAGGAGTGAAAAAAATGGTAAGGACTGAAATGTTCCTGAATTAGAAGAACTACATAAAGCACTGAAAATCACAAAGATCCATTATATGTCTGAGTCTGCCACGCTTTTTGGAGAAGAAAGAGAGCAAGTAGGCAGTACTCCAGAAGAATAAATTCTATTGCCCTTCTTCATTAAAGGAAGGTGACTTCCTGCTAGAATTCTGGAAATGCTTTAGAAACCACAAGAAAATTTGGCATAGGGTTGGTTAAGAGTTTTCTATGGTATCCATGAGAGAAAACCTACATAGTTAGAGAGGAACACAAAATCTGAAAATGATCCAATACTCTCCAACTAAATCTATTGTCAGAGGTACCACCTGGAGTCTGGTGCTTACAGTTTTGCTGCAGATGGGTGGTGTAGGGATGTGGTGCTTCCACTCAGGACCTCTGAGTACAATATGGCATGGACACTCCACTTGCAAAGCTGATGATCTATGATCAAGGAGAAAGTGGGACCTTGAGCGGGTTCAAGAGAAGATATACAAATAGTTCTCAACTTATACCCATTGATTTAATGATGGTCTGGAATTATGATTACCTGGAAAGCCATCAGTAAATTTTGCATCATCACTCCTTGCAGTCATGTAATTGTGAACTGGGTGCTCGGTAACCTGTTTGCATGTATGACCGCTTGCCCCATGATCATCTGATAACTATTTGTAATCTTGTTTTGCCAGCTTCCCTAAATAGCCAATAGGAAAGTCAACAGGGAAGGTTAGAAGCTGCTGTCACCTGCTAAGAGGTCTTCCTCTTGTCTCAGGCTGAAAGAATGCCTTTGGCAGGGTACATAAATGGAGGTGAAATCTTGAAAATTTCAGCTCCATTCCTGCACCCTGCTGAAGGAGTTCCATTCCATGCATGAAAGAGAGTTGAGTTTCTTTGGCAGGCAACTCTTTCAGCCAACACCAGAAACAAGAGAGAGCCGAAATCCAAGCAGAGAGCCAGTTTAGTAAGGTAAGGAGCATTGGTGGCTCAGGTGAGTGGGCAGGACCCTGGAAGGTCTGACAGGGTCTGTACAAGTATTTTTTTTGCTCAGGCAATGAAAATCCCATTTGGAAGTCATCTGTCAGAATTCTCAGCTCCTGAGTATAGTCTCCTAGAATCTTCTCCATCCCGAGACACTCTGCACTCATTACTGGGGAGTCCATTTGCTTAATGATCTGCTTAACAACCATAACTGGGAGTGTGTGTGTTATGGTTGTTGAGTAAAGCAGGCACATGGGTGTTTCACGTAATGACCACTTTGCTCAGAGACCAAGATTGTGGTCCCAATTTTGGCCGTAAGTCAAGAATTATCTCTGCTAAAGTTGTTGTAACTGGGAAATCTATCACAGATATTCTTTCTGAATGCAAATCTCAGGTCTGTGGATATCACAATGGCAACTGGACATCCATACTAGTCGATATGGAGAAGGCCAACACAGTGAACCACTTGAAGTTACCAAATCTGGTCCCTGGGAAACTAAAGGATCTTTTTTCTTGTTTTCCCATGTAGAGAAGTGATGCTAACTTCAATGGTGCAATAGAAAGTGCTAGAGAAGAATAATTTAATTCTTCTGTTTAGTGTGCTATTTGCTTATTCACTTATCTGTAAGCAGATAGATATACTGAATTAGGGAGGAGTGTAAATTACTTCAACCCTTCTTTGTATGGAATATCTTAAACTTGAAAAGGGGAAGGATCCAGTACTCCCAGAGAATATTTAACGAGCCCAGTCTGCAGTATTATCCTATGCCAAGGGATAAAATACTGTCTTGGTACTTTGAAAAGGGTATAAGATTCCATGTACTGAACGGTATAAATAGAGAGGGAGATGTTCAAAATAGTGGCACCTTTTTTGTCCTTCCAAATCTGAATTACAATCCATGCCACTTAGAGGGAGGCCATCCATGGAGACATTTCTACTGTGAAGATCCACATGGATTTGGTGGTTTCCAGACTTATAACCAAACTTCTGAGGTTATTAGTTGTAGGAGCAGGGATAAAAATGGGGTCACAGAAATAAGTATTAATTAATTTACTTATTAACTGAGTAACCCACCTTGATCTCAAAGAACTCTGGATAGCATGTAAATATAAAAACTGAATCATAAAAAAAGTTCAAATGTTAAAGTAAAAACCTTGTCACTTATTTCAGCTGGGATTTTGTTTTCCTTTTCAAATTTTATTCATTGTCATTTTTAATACACCTGTGGATTACAAACTATATCAAGAGGGCAACATCAACATTGCTACAGAAGAGACCAGAAAGAGAAGTCAGAACTCCTGACAATGTAAACAATTAACCAGCGGAACGGCTTCACTTCAAAGGTGTGGGTGCCCTAAAACTGGAGGTTTATGAGAGGAGATTGGACAGCCATTTGTCCAAAATAATATAGGTCCCTTCAACAATGTTACTTTATTATTTTAGAAGACTAACATCTAAGAATAGAAATTTCAGCTTAATTTTTTTTAAAAAAACCAACAACTAAATTTTGGGATCTATGAAAATAAACTTCTAGAATTATTTTTTAAAAAATTTAAAATCCTTTAACGAGGTGGCTGGGTGGTCCAACTGAGAGAGAGCACAGCTGAGAGGTGACTCTGCTATGAGGTGGCCCAGAGTCCCAGCTGAGAGACAGTCCGGCAGCCCAGTTGAGAGATGGAGAGAAGGTCCAACAACCCATCCCGGCAGCTGAGCGGAGGTGCTGAGGAGCAAACAGAGGCCACTGAGCAGAGATGAAATGGAGCTAGGTGGCAGCAGACCAGCAGCTGAGAGTAGCATGGTGGACCCTGAGCAACAGCTGTGCAGAGCTAAGTGGCAGAGGAGCAGAATGCCCAGAGCAGCCACTGAGAGCAGTTCGGTGGACCAGCAACAGCTGAGAGCAATGGAGCAGAGCAGCTGAGCAGCGGCTAAGCACCCAGATCAACACATCGTACCTGAAAACCCCAGCAGTGGCCAGGCAACTGAAAGGCAAGAAGACAGGAAGGAAAAAGATAAGTACATAACTTTTGTGGACAGAGAGGAAAGGGATAAACTTTCAAGGTAGGGTGTAGAGGGTTAAGAGCTAAGCATCTTCTAGAAAAAATCCTGAGATTTTCAACATAAAGAAGTGCATAACATTTCATAAAGGGCCAAGCACTATTGTAAATTCTTAAATTTTTAAAATTTCTGAAGTTTTTTTAAAAAATCTTTTTGTAAATTTTTATATTCTTTTTTTAAATTTTCAATTACTTTTTTAATTTTTTTAATTTTTTTCCAATTTTAATTTTTTTTCAACTTTTAAATTTCTTTTTAATTTTAAATTACATTTTCAATTTTTATATCTTCAATTTTAAAATTCTTTTTTCAATTTTTTTATAAAATTCTTTTTCAATTTTTTCCAATTTTTATTTTTATCTAAACATTTGAAAAAAATCAGTTTATTTATTTTAATTCTTTAGAAATTTTTAAATTCTTAATGATCTAAGAGGAAAAAATAAAAAAAAATCACAGAAAAAGAGACAGACACTTAAAACAGGGAAGAGTGATGATTTTTTCAAGACAGAGAACAAAGGGTCAAGAACATTTGTGAACTATTGTAAATCAACACTTTGCAACAGGGAAAATAAATTTTTAACAAACAAAAAAAATCATGGACTTGCAAAATATGTCATATGTCATAAACACAAACTATATATGTATAAGTGTAAATCATATGAATTACTAGAAGAAAAAGTAGAGTCTAGAAGCAACTCTAACCACTCTGAAACTCAATGAACAAATGAAGAATCCCTAACCTAAACAAGAAGACTACACCAAAATTAAACACAATAGGGAGCAAACAGCTTCTATAAAATGACCCCATATATGAACAAAAAGAATACCAAAACACCCAAACTGAACACAATAGGGAACAACTAGCTTCCAAAAAAAAATGACCTTACATAGTCTCCCCTTGGAAGAAAATATGCAGACACCTATAAAAGAGCAGTCATCAATAGTTTCTAAAAAAGAGGCATTCCTGTGACAGGAAGAATAGTATCTCAGACTTTCCTAGAGGAAAAAAAGGCAAATATTAGTGATAGGAGATTCAGTGCTTTGGGGAACCGAAACTATAGTCTGCAGACCGAACAATCAGTCTAGGGAGGTAAATTGTCTCCCTGGTGCAAAAATCAAAGATGTAACTGAGAAACTTACTAAAATAATCATCCCAACACATTACTACCCCTTTCTTCTCCTACACATGATACAACAATGAATCTAAAAACCAATGATGCAACAATGAATCTAAAAACAATAACAAGAGATTACAAACAGCTAGGGAAGAAAGTTTAAAAATTACCGTAGGAGCTCCAGTGATGTTTTCATGTGTACTTCCAACAAAAGGTCAACATCTAATGAGGGAGCAAAGGATTTTAGAAATGAAACACTGGCTTAAAAACTGGTGTTGTCAAGAGAACTTTAGTTTCCTAGACCATAGGCTGCATTACTTAAATGAAGGGCTACTGGCAAGGTATGGAGTGAACTTCACAAGAACTGGAAAGAATATATTCAGAAAATGACTGGTTCATCTTATTAGAAGGACTTTAAACTAAAATTGAGGTGGGAGGGGGGCAAATCTTCAACACCAGAATCCCAGAATTCTGAAGGAACTGGCAGACGTTATCTCAGAACCATTGTACCATATCTTTCAAAAATCCTGGAACACTGGGGAATTAATAGAGGATTGGAAAAGGCTGATGTGGTTCCCATCTTCAAAAAAGGTAAAAAACAAACAAACCAGACCCAAGGAACTACAGATTAATCAGCCTAACATCAATACCTGGGAAGATAGTCAAAAAAAATCTGTGAACATCTAGAAACAAATAAAGTTATAAGTAAAAGCCAGCATGGGTTTGTTAAAAACAGTTCGTGCCAAACCCATCTTATTTCATTCTTTGACAAAGTGATTAAATTAGTAGACCAGCCAAATGCTGTGGACAAAGTATACTTAGGTTTTAGCAAGGCATTCAACAGAATAAACCACAACCTATTTCTTGGTAAGCTAGAAAAATGTGGGAAAGACAGCATCATCACCAGATGGATTTGTAACTGGCTGACAAACCGTACTCAACAAGCAGTCCTGAATGGCACTACATCCACATGGAGAGAAGTAAGCAGTGGAGTACTACAAGGTTCCATCTTAGGCCCAGTACTCTTCAATATCTTCATAAACGACTTAGATGAGGGAAATGAAGGAGAACTCATCAAATTTTCAGATGACACCAAACTGTCAGGAGTACCCAACTCCCCAGAAGACAAACTCAGGATGCAAAAAGATCTTGACAAACTCAAACAATGGGCCCTATCCAAAAAATGGGTTTCAATGTGGAGAAAAGCAAAGTCTTACACTTAGGCAGGAAAACCAAAGGAACAAATACAGATTGGGCAAGACCTGGCTTGGAGGCAGTAACTGTGAAAAGGACCTTGGAGTCCTGGTGGACGATCACTTAACTGTGAGCCAGCAGTGTGCAGCAACTGCCAAAAAAGCTAATACAATCCTGGGTTGTATAAACAGAGGCATAGAATCAAGATCATGTGAAGTATTAGTACCATTTTATAAAGCCTTAGTAAGGCCACACCTGGAATATTGCATCCAGTTTTGGTCACCGCATTACAAAATAGATGTTGAGACTTTGGAAAAAGTGCAAAGAAGAGCAACTAAGATGGTTAAAGGACTGGAAACTAAAACATATGAAGGATTTGGGTTTGGCTAGTCTAGAGAAAAGAAGGACTGGGGGGAAATGATAGCAGTATTCCAGTATTTGAGAGGCTGCCACAAAGAAGAGGGGGGTCAAATTATTCTCCAAAACACCAGAGGGCAGGACAAAAAACAATGGTTGGAAACTAATCAAGGAAAAAAGCAACCTGGAACTAAGGAGAACCTTCCTAACAATGAGGACAAGTAACCAATGGAACAGCTTGCATTCAGAAGTTATAGATCAGGGGTGTCAAACTGCCAGCCTGTGGGCCAGTTTCATCATACTAAAGCCGTGCCCACCCCATTGCTGGCAATGCAAAAAGAATCACGATACGTCGTGACACGTCATGTGACATGGCGAGTTTGACATCCGTGTTATAGATGCTTCATCACTGCAGGTTTTTAAGAAGAGACTGGACAGTCTCTCATCTGAAATGGTATAGGATCTCCTTCTTGAGCAGGGGGTTGGACTAGAAAACCTCCAAAGTCCCTTCCAACTTTGTTATTCTGTATTTTGTAATCTTCCTCAAGGCTACAGAGGCAATCTTTGTCTAAAGTGGCCAGGATCAGCCAATGAAGTTAATATCCTATGTATTAATAATCGGAAAATCTTTATATTGACTAGCGTGAGCAGACTCCGCCAAGGACCATGACCTATTTAATAACCTAACCTGCTTAGCCACTATGATACCCTTTACTGTATTGTAACTGTAGTCAGGTTTTTCCCTGTGTTTTATTAAGAAACTTCCATTTGTGAGTTCTTTCCAATCTGTGGTTTAATTTCTCTTAAAGGTAGCTTCTGAAGAATGAGTTAACTCTTGTGGTCAGTTGAATAATAGTAATTCATATTTTACAAGACTTTTACTAATTAATTTTTCTTTCCTTTTGCTTTCTTTCTTTCTCTTTGTAAAACTGGTGTGTCATTATCCAATAAATCTATCCAGTGCTTAACCTGTTTTATTACTTCTTAGAATATTGCTTGTAGAGCATTTGAATTCTCTAAATGAGAAACTAAGCAAGCAGCTGCTGGGAAATTGGAGCCTGCCCAGTATGGGAAGAGAGGAACTACTGAGCAAAAGGAATTAGACAATGGTGAACTCACCCATGGTTGTTGTAGTGTAACTTAAAAATTATTTTCTCAGCCTTGTTAACTGATGTAGAACCAAGTGTTTTTTCTAGGCAAGTTACTACATGTCATATAGCACTATGCTCTCACTCTGACCCACACTAAACATTAGGTGAAATGTGTAATGGTGTATTGAAAGACTGCACCAGATATGAATTCTTTTTTCCCCCCAGGGTAGTCTATCGTGACAACTGTTGTGGAAAAATGCCTACTTAAATAACCAACACAATTGAAAATAGATGTGACAAAGGTTATCTTTTATTGCCCTGCACAGCTATAGTGTTTGCTGGGCTCACAGCCAAATGAAGCGAAAGACCTCCGAACTAAGCATGGTTAAGGTTATATGCTATCCAAAATGTTACACAGGAACTATAAAGAAAATAATGATCATCATACTGTGTCCTTCACAACCAGCATGTAGCATCTGAGAATACTATGGGATGACCTTGCTATAGCTATCTATTCAACTCTACTAATGGGGCTCTATTTCCCCCAATTATAGATATTAACACCCTGTACCATAAACAGTGGCATTTATTTGGCTGTATACTCCCTCCCTTTATAACACACAACAGTATGGTTTGTATTAGCTGTTTCCTCTTCCTCCAGAATCATAGAATTATAGGGCTGGAAAGGATCTTGTAGGTTTTCTAGTCTGACCCTCTGTTCAAGCAAGACACCCTATACCATTTCAGACAAATGGCTGTGCAGTCTTTTCTTGAAAACCTCTGTGATGGACTACCCACAACTTCTGGAGGCAGCTGTTCTGTCCTCACATCATGTTTGCCTCCTCAAAAATAAAACAGTATGAGTGGCAGTTACAATTAAATCAATTTTTAAAAAAACAGTTTAGAAAACCTTATCAATTTCTGTGAAATTTAGTAACTATTCCTAATGATGTACATTTTTTGCAAATTCCTTCCCATTTGAATATAAAAATAAAATACTTCTAGCTGTTCCTATTTTTCTCATGTTACACTAGAAGTGCAGAGATCCATTTTTCAAAATCCTGGTTTCAGTCCAGGAACTAAACTTAGTGAGATTAATCCCTGAATGACTGAGAACTACGCTATTTCTAGAGGTTTTAATTCAGACCATCTAAGTCGATTGTCATTGAGTCTGGGCAACTATTGGGAGGGAAGGATAAGACGTGACTGGAAAATAGAGATTATGAAAAGTAGGCCAGGATCCATGGAATCTTATTTCAATGTTTTAATATCCAGGACTCTTGATGCACAGCTACAGTTCTCTATAGCTCACATTCAATGCTTAACTAGTCTATAATAGAATCAGTATTGTCATTTAATCACAGAAAGCAGATAACATGGAGTGGTAGGTGAGCTAGAAGTGCTTGATCTGAAAAAGCAGTAGCTACTTGAGCATTCCATTCAGAAGCAACAAAGACCAGTGAGTCAAAGAAAAGCTGCCATGATCCACAGAGTCATTATCTCATGTATCAGGATACTAACCCTGGGACAGGCTGTGAGATATTCCTGTTCAGCAACTAGCAAAAGTGGTTTGGGGAGTAGGGAAGAATCTAGAACAATTGTATACCAGGAACTTTCAACCTAAGACCACACTGGATAGCCAGCTTGGGAATTTAAGGCCTTCATGGCAATCATAGGAACATTTTAATTAGTCACCAGCCTGACAGATAGCAAGATGTAACTTTATTACTATCTTGAAGTATAGTGTAAGTAGTACCCCATGATCATGGCCAGACCATTTCTTGATAAAATTCAATTTCAGGGTAGTTTTCTTCCTGTATAAGGAAGGTACCTAAGTTTTTTTCTTGAAGATTTATGGAATGTAATGGACTTCTGAGTATTATGAGACTTTTGTGCAAGCTAGAGAAGGTGATGCTCTCAGGCTTTGGCTCTCTCTATGGAATGGCAAGATGTGATGAAGAAGAAACACAATTGCTCCCAGCTGGCATCTGCAGTGCTATGGAGACATAGATAGCCCCTAACTGACTAGAGAGTTCCAAACAATTAAACAATCTGGAAAACAGGATTGCTATGTATAGTGGAAATGCCGGAAACATAAGTCTTGATATGAGAAAGGATAGACATAAGTCAGAACTCATAATTTGGTCCATCAACTGGTTGTGAAGCCGACAAGAAGGATTAACTACACCAAACCATCCTTCACAGTTTTCCTTGGTGGTTCACAGTTTATTGATATCTACTCTAAAAAATGTCTTTTTACAGTTCCCAAACTTTGGCGGTACACTTTGAGGATATCATGATTCACCCTCTTAATGCTATAAATAAACAATTCACAGCTTTTTTTTATCATCAAGTGCCAAATTTAGTTTTTGAGTGGTATCGTGAGGCTAACATTTCCAAAAGAAATGTGTGGGGCCAAAACAAGAACTATGTTTGATTTCAAGTAAGTGTAATTTGACCATAAATATTATTCTTTCCAATCATCCATTTAATCATTTCATTCTTTTGCCCCATTAAAAGTCATAAGGCTGCAGGCAGCTTAAAACCACAGTTGTACACTTCAAATCTAAATCTAGGCTGTGCAATGTCAAAGGGAACATTTGCTTTTGTGTGGTACACTGAGGACAGCACTGTTAAAAGGAGAAGGGCTAGGACAAAGAAAACCAATCAACACATTTGAATTAATTCAATACCTATACATTTGCATCAAATTAATATTGTTTGTTTGTGGTTTCTAAGGCTTCACTGTTCTGTGTAATGCTGGGCTGGATGACAGCATGAAGCTGAATTATGTCAGACAAAGACATCATTACTGAGAATGAACTTAAGGATTTGTCTCTCCCACCCCACACCTCCACACCAGTAAAACTAGTGCTAATACTTCAAATACAGTGAAGCAGCTTTGTGGCTTCTTAATTTTGAAGAGAAGAGTGTCATTCCTATCTCTCCAATGAAGTGCAACTGTATCTTCAAATGCCTTTGGTTCTGCTATTGTGTTTTCATTTATTGGCTTTTACATGGACTTCTGCAACCTCTGTGTTTAGAGATGGTGGATTCCTGAGAGTAAAGGGCTAGGTGAGAAGCTATATATTGTGGTACAGGGTCATTCCCAGGGATATTCCTGTGGGGAAAAGAAGTGGCTGGTTGGGGCAGCCAAGATTTTGTTTTCCCTTCAAAACTGCCACAGAGAATAGGACCACTGTGGGATTGTCCACAGTGCTGCCACTTGCCTGACAGGGCAGCAAAGAGATCTGTCTTCTTCTAACTATCAACATACAACATAAAGATGTTACATGTAATTGGTAATCAGTAGCCTTTCTTGTTGACTTATCTAATTAGCCTATCTACTAATTCATTCCACTAATTAAGACATCAGGCGAGACTCTGAGGTCTAATCCTGCCTGAGGCACAAAGCCAGATGGATGACTTTTGGGCACTCCCTCTCTCTAGGAATGTAGCAAACCTCTACCCAAAAATCTTGAAAAAAAAACCTGTAGGGACTAGTCCAGGAGCAATCAATGTAGTGTACAATGCTATCTACTGAAAATTCAACTAGCAGTTTTACTGATTATTATGCTTCTGCTGCATCATAAATTGTTAATTTAAAAGAGTGGCTGTTATTACTCAAAATAAGGTTTGATCAGGATTTGAAACAAATCCCTGAGGATAGTGATTAGTTAAATCCTTTACTTTAGTTTTAGAAGTTTGACTTATGTGAATCTGATGAAAAGATTTGCACATTTCCTTCAATCTTCCTTCATTCTAAATCTGTCTGTCTTCTTGTGGGGATTTTGCAGTTTAAAGTGTAAATACTTCTTCTTCCTTCTAATTTGAAATTATTGATTTACTTTCAGGCAGAGGAACTGGAGATAAATTTGTTGTATCTGCATTTCTATTCAAACCTACCCAATTTACATTAATTAAATCTATATACAAACTGCTCGAATGCTTACAGTTTCCCAAATTTTATGGTTCAGTTCATGACTGAAGAGTTCCATTCAAAGATGCACCTATTATGAACTACAGGAGTGCAAGCTCTTTCTAAAAACAGATATGCAAGAAACAGTATACTGTATAAAAATAAGTGGAATGAACTGGATGTAGAAAATGAAAAATTATGATGAATTATTTTTGGCAAATTTTCTTATCCTTATTTTCAGCAAACATAAATAAAGAGTAATGTATTTCAATGAAATCATTTGACCTTCTTCCACTTTTTTAGTATATCTAAGATAGACTGAGACAAATGCATCTAGGCTTAATTTGAAGATACTCAGGTGTTTGCATGACCATTAATGTTGCATCTTATTAACCTTAATGCAATTTTTCTATAGTTAGCAATTGTAATTTGGAATCAGATCATTTTATGAAGTAGAATGCATTACTTTAAAAAGGTTTCTAAGTGTTTTATGTTAATTTCACAATAATGGACTTCAGTCATATAATTTTAACAGTAATAATTTTCCCTGCCTTTACAGAAATTGGAAAAGAGTTGGCAATAGACCAAATGTTACTCCAAATATAAACAGCTATCAATAGCTATATTTTTTTTATTAACAATAAATGCTCAGTTACCATCTATAAAATGGTAAGGCTACACAAAAACCATTAGAAATTATGAGAAAATCAGTTTTTATTCCCCTCCACACTGATAATATCCTCTTAGCTTTAATTCAAAATGACTAAGACTCTTTATAAGATTTTTCTTTCAAACAATCTATTCTATTGTACAAACACACACACACACACACACAATTATGTGCAAGAAAAAGTGTAAGTGAATCCACAGCTCCAATCCAACAGATAATCTATGGAGAAGGTGCTAGGGACTCTCCTCCAGTTAGGGGAACTGCATAATGAAGATGACCTCACTAACCACTTTTAGAGAGCATGTCTTCCTATATCTGCCCACATCTAATCCTATGGAAGCATTTTAAGTTCAGTTTTAGCTGTTTTAGTTTAAAGTAGTGTTTCTCCTCTTCTGCCAACCCAAGTCTTACCATGGATAGAATTGATAACACAACAGAAAAAAATATTAGTCATGATGCCATTGAGCGTAGGGATCCACTCAGCTCTCCTTGACCACTTTGACTATAAGCCCTAGAATCATAGACTCATAGGGCTGGAAGAGACCTTGGAGGTCTCCTAGTCCAACATCTTGCCCAAGGCAAGAGTCCTTATACCCTCTCATACAAATGGTTGTCCAAACCTTTCTTGAAAACATAGAATATTAGTAAATGCAGTCCTAGAGTACATCAACAGATGTAGAATAGTTTCAGGATCAAATGAAGGGACAGTATTACTTTATACTGCACTGATGAGACCACATTTGGAATACTGCACCCAATTCTGGTCACCACAATAGGAAAAAAAGATGTTGAAACCCTAGAAAGAGTGCAGAGAAGAGCAACAAAGATGATTAAGGGTTTGGGGCTAAAACATATGATGAATGATTGAGGAACTAAGTATGTCTAGTCTAACAAAGAGAAGGTCCAACAGTAATATGTTAACAGTCTTAATTAGCCTTTAACTTTATTTACTTTAACTTAATTAGCGATTATCCTTGGGAGACGGTGGCTCTGCATATAATCCAGTTTGATACCATGTCAGGTTTATAGCATCATGAATTGCACTGGGAAGCCTGCGAGGAGCCAGTGCACCTGGACGTGTGGCCAACATGATGTCACAGAGTGCTGTTATTTTCCCACTGAAGTGGTACCTATTTGTCTACTCACATTTGCATGCTTTCAAACTACTAGGTTCCTAGGAGCTGGGGCTAGGACAGGAGCAAACCCATCGCATGGCACTTTGGGTTATTCAATTCAATCAATTCAAATTAAAACCATAATGGTCAATTTTGTGAGGTGGAAAAAATGAACACATTTCACATCAGCCAACCAAAGAAGTTTTTAAATTTTAGCTTTCCACTGGAATTTCCATCTTGGCTCTACGGTGACCTGCCTGAGAGAAGTGGCCAGATATATGGTCATAGGTTCCCAGCAGTGTTTCAGCAAGTACAGATACTATAATAGCAGTTTTCAAAATAGCATAGAAGATAGTTACTTTGCCTGAGGAAAATATGGAAACTAAATTATGACAGTTGTCTAGAACCCCCAAGGTAGGTGTTTCTGATGCAATATGCCACACAAAGAGGAATTAGCTGGCTGAGTAAAATTAGCTGGCTGAGTAAAGAGATGGTTCAGCAGAATAATTTGCAAGCATTGGCTTGGTATCTCAGCACCAGAATTATAAGATTAAATTTCTAACAGAGCGTAGATGAGCAAGGATAAACCTAAACACCCAGGGTATCTGTGTATTTGGGCCATGCTAGTAAACAGCCAGGCCTAGAAAGCTTTTTAGAATGCTTAAGAACTTCTTTTAAATATGTTTTAGTGGTACTTCTTTATTACAAAGTAGTAGAAGATGCTAGTTTTTGTATACATGTTGCCATCATTCAATTGTCTCACTGTCTACCCTGCTTCCTGCTTCGGAAAAGGCTTATAGGAGTTCCTTCATGCTGGGGTTTCAATAAACTTTATCAGCAATGGGTTTGAAATGAAGTATGGCAAGCCAAGGTGCTGCAGATTTCTTTAGTTGGTACAATAAAACACAGGACATAATAAAATACAGCTGGCAAGGACAAGAGTCCTACACATTGTGCAGGAGAATTTCATCAACATGTTCTTTTTCCAAAGATGTTTTGCAAGCAATTCATTTTCTATCAAGCTATATAAGAATGGTTTAAAAAATCAAGACTTTTTTAGCATAGCAAAGCTGAACATGGTCAGAACACCCACATTTACAATAGTTTTATCTGCAGAGATGGCAATGATGACCATATTCCACTGACTAATTGCAGAACTGAGTGAAATTGTTTCAGGGCAATGTTTGGAGAATGGAGGAGACATTTCTATAGCTTGTTCAGAACATTTGAGAAAGTATAATTTCAAGTCAATTTACCATTAAAGCATTCAAGTTTAAGTTTAGGAGGCAGTGCATAAAGCATATTTATCTGTCTGTCTGTCTGCTTCCCAAACCTGAAGCTAGAATATATATATATATATATATATATATATATATATATATATATATATATATATATATATATATATATATATATATATCTCCAAATTATTCAAATTGCTAATAAAGAATTTGGGAGGCTAAGATGATCATTTCGAACTCATTTATGTTCTCATCAGTTAGTCATACCCTTTATCTGAGATTCGAACCCGGGCTGATTGTATATCAGGCAGTGTTTTTAACCTCCTGAGCCACGGGGTTCTTTCTCTCTTATATTAGCTGGAAGGCAAGGCAAATGTATGTTTAAGTATTTGTCAAGGCTTTTTGAGTGGACCTTGCTAATTAACTCTTTCATTCCTGTTTTGGCCCGGCTCAGGGCTTATCCACAGGAACTAGTCAACTTATGACAGCTCATTATTTGTGCAAATTATTCAAATTGCTAATAAAGAATTTGGGAGGCTAAGATGATCATTTCGAACTCATTTATGTTCTCATCAGTTAGTCATACCCTTTATCTGAGATTCGAACCCGGGCTGATTGTATATCAGGCAGTGTTTTTAACCTCCTGAGCCACGGGGTTAGAGTTAAAGTGAAAGAGTTAATTAGCAAGGTCCACTCAAAAAGCCTTGACAAATACTTAAACATATATATATATATATATATATATATATATATATATATATATATATGGATCTTTGGTTATTCGTGTTTTTCCCCGCGTAGAACTAAAGGTGTAGGGGCGACGTTTCGACGGAATCCCATCCGTCATCATCAGGCTGGTGGCTTCTGCTTCCTTCTTCTGGGAGAAGCATGTGGCTGTTTGTTCCTCTTTTTTAAACTGCCAGAGGGGGTGTGTTCTGTGGGTGGAGGTTGCTCTGATTGGGTGGGGGAGTAAGTGTGTTCTGATTGGGTGGGAGTGTGTTTTGAATGGTGGGTGTGTTCTGATTGGGTGGGGGTGTGTTTTGAGTGGATGGGCTGGTCTCAGCTGCCAGCCTTAGACCTGAGCTGGTAAGTTGTGCTGCTTTTGTTCGGCTTCGTGTTTGTCGTGGTGCCATGTTTTTATAGTGGGTGTCAGTTTGCTTATTGTGTGGTTTGGAGGGGTTTAAAGTGGCTGATGTTGCAGCTGTGGTTAGGTTTCTGTTTTGTGGTTGTGCCTCGTTATCATTGTGGGTTCGGATTTGCTTTTTGAATGGTTGTGTGGTGGTGATGTCATGTGTTATCATGAGTTTGGGTCTATCATTCTTGGTGGTTGGGACTCGTCTGTCAATCAAGGCGTCGAAACGTCGCCCCTACACCTTTAGTTCTACGCGGGGAAAACCCCGAATAACTATATATATATATATATATATATATATATATATATATATATATATATATATATATATATATATATATATATATATATATGTTTTCGTAGAGACCACGCACTCCGGCCTTGATAAGCACCTAGAAATTTCCCTCCTGGGAGTTTATTTTTAACAAATGTCGTATGGTGCACAAATGTGTTTCTCCTCATTGCTGAGAGATTAGAAGAAAACCAACAGCCAGCCAGTAGTATCTCTCAATTTACTCCCAAGAAGTCAAGATCTGAACACAGATGCCTGCTGAGTCAAAATTAAATCCCCTATATCTACAAGCTACTTTTCACTTAAACTGTCATAATGCAATCCTAAGCACACTTATCAGAGGGAAAGACCTAAGCAATTCAGTAAGTCTTCTTTCCAAAGAGATGTATGTGTTCATGCTTCATAGGTAACAAGTACATATTTGTTTGCAAACATAAATCCAGAGTTCTCTGTATACAGCAATATTTCCATATTCCATCTGTTTAGCAATGCAAGAATGATTAATAAAAAAGGTAAAGGTTCCCCTGCACATGCGTACTAGTCGTTTCCAACTCTAGGGGCCGGTGCTCATCTCCGTTTCAAAGCCGAAGAGCCAGCGCTTGTCCAAGGACATCTCCGTGGTCACGTGGCCGGCATGACTAGACACCAAAGGCGCACGGAATGCTGTTACCTTCCCACCGTAGTGGCCCCTATTTTTTTACTTGCATTTTTACGTGCTTTCAAACTGCTAGGTTGGCAGAAGCTGGGACGAGTAACAGGCGCTCACTCTGTTACGCGGCACTCGGGATTCGACCCGCCAAACTGCCAACCTTCTGATCGACAAGCTCAGCATCCTAACCCACTGAGCCACTGCGTATACCCCCCCCAAAAAAGATTTGTAAAACAGAAACTCTCATCTGTTACCTTTATTTTGTTCTGTATTTAGATCTAGCACAAAGCTAAGAATTCTGAAAAGCTGCCAATAATATTTTGCTGTCTCAGCACTGTTTATAATAATGTCTTGTATATTTATTTTATTTTTATTTTAATTCCATTTATATCCAGCCCTTCTCCGAAGACTCAGGGCGGCTTACAAGCTTAGCACTAGCCTTCATTCTATGTATATGCCTGCTTATTAGGGCTTTCACACACACACCCAAGCGGCATTATTACAAAGTCAGCTTAATTGCCCCCAACAATCTGGGTCCTCAGATTGTTGATTATATATGATTATATACCAGTAAATACACCATAAATGCATATAACAGACAAGGATATACTATGTAAAAAGCATAGTTTTATTTCCCCCTTCCTACATGAAAAGGAAGGAAGGAATCCATCTGCAGTCATGAGCCATTATTATGCCTGAAGAGTAAACTGAGTGTCACTGAGAACAGGGAGACCTTAACTAACACGCCCAAGTAGACGAAGCAGTGGGGAGGAGAAGCCTGGGAAATAATGGGGAAATAACCAAGAATCTATAAGAAGTACATGAGATAGTGGAATAATGTAAGGAATTATGTTGGGATGGAGGAAAGGAGCTGAGCCCATGGCAGAGGGATGTGGAAGGATGAGGAGGCGTGAAAAATATCAGGGTAGAGCAGTATGTGGCTTGTATTAACCATGGTTAAGGTTATATTTGAGTAAAGCGGCATGCTCAGCTCAGTTGGTGCTGATTCAGAGCAGTGAAGTATTTTGGTTTTATCCAACTTTCTTCTGAATTCTTTGAACCCTTCTTTGCTTGGGTTAACATAACATGGAACAAGGTGAATTTTATAGAAGGCAGGAAGAAGTCTGAGAAAAGTAGATTAACTCAACTCTACAGATAAGTTAAACTTTGAAGGAAATGTACGGTAGCTGAAAACGGGAAAAGGACAAACACATTGTACTTAACTATGTTGTCCGGCTCACAGCACTGATGAAATGAAGAATGAAAAATTACAAGTAGCCTTACTTATACATGCTGCAGAGGAAGAAGTAGAAGGAGGGTTTAATGCCTTGTTTAATACTGTGCCTGGAGGAGAAGAGGAGAAGCCAGGGATATGTATGTTAAATGATACATTTGAAAGTTATCACATAAGAAAAAAAAAGTTTACATGGTGAAAGACATACATTTCACAAGAAAATTTGGATGAGAGACTAAGGAACCACGAGTAACTGACTTAGAGCAGTCCTCTGCATTGGCCGTAAACAATTGTTCACTTTGGACAAATTTATCTAAATAATTTGGACAATTATTGGTATGTGGAATCCAGTTGAAGTAGAAGAAGACTAGATGGTTGCTTTACGTGTTTACAGACATAAAATTTAATGTTTAAATATAGATACAAGAGCACAAACAAATGCATTGTCCTTTTGTTGTTGTTGTTGTTGTTGTTGTTGTTGTTAGTTGCGAAGTCGTGTCCGACCCATCGCGACCCTATGGACAATGTTCCTCCAGGCCTTCCTGTCCTCTACCATCTTCTGGAGTCCATCTAAGCTTTAGTGTTTATTAATTTTTGTAAAATTTAATTATCAGATTAGTTATTTATTCTGGACAAACACTGCAACTGTTGGGGAAATGTGAACAGACTTTAAATCCAAGGATTTTATTCATCTAACAAATACAGCCACTCATCTTCCAAAAGGACTCTGGATGGCAAACAAAATAAAAATACAATATGTTAAAAACAGAATTTTAAACAATAAACTGAATCTAGGCCCCATTCCCATGCTAGTTCTATCAACATCCTGTCCCCAGTGCTTGGGAAAAGGTCTTCACTATTTTCCTGAAGGCCAATAGGATCAGGGCCAACCATATGTCCAGGGAAGCCTGTTCCTTAAGCTAGGTGCCATGACAAAGAAGGCACTCTTCAGAAGCCATATCAAGCAACATTGCTTCACTGGGTGAGGATTTTCTTCTATCTTTAGTTCTATTATCTATCTCTCTGTCTCTCTGTCTCTCTATCTATCTATCTATCTATCTATCTATCTATCTATCTATCTATCTATCTATCTATCATCTATCTATCATCTATTTGATTGATTGTCAAGAGTCACACCTAAACACATTCTTAACTAAAAGATGATTATGCCTCCAACTTTTAGAGATATATTTTGAAAAAAATAGGTCAGGTCACAGTTCTATTTTATTAAACCTGCATGTATCTCTAGGGGCTTATACCTCAAGAAAAATTATTACTGTGATAAAAAGGGAAAAAATGAAAAAGTATTTAAATTAATAGTACAGGTGGAAATTATAAATCAACCTTCAAAGTATGTAAATCTTATAATGATTATGGAAGAAAAAAAATCAGGGAGGAATCATTTGGAATATGTTCAGTTTTCAGATGTTTGAATAGAGCAAACTTGATTTTATTGATGCTCACTCAGCAGACATCTGATGCAATAGACAAAATTTTGGTATGGAGTAAATTGACTGGATAGATACATTATTTCTAAACAGACTATATCATTGGTGTCAAACTCACCGTGACAAGTGACATGTCACGACTTATCGTGCCTTTTTTGCATTGCTGGAGATGGGCTGAGCGCAGTCTCCACATGATGCACCAGTCCATGGGCCAGCAGTTTAACACCCCTGGTCTATATGATGGTTGATTCTGTGCAGGAATTAGCCATTTTTTTCCAGCTTAAATACTATGTTTCATTGCTGGTAAATTTGGCAAGCTGGTGTTGTTTGATGGCATGCTGGCAGGAAAGAAAGGAGTACGTAAGTAAGTAAGTAAGTAAGTAAGTAAGTAAGTAAGTAAGTAAGTAAGTAAGTAAATAAATAAATAAATAAATAAATAAATAAATAAATAAATAAATAAATAAATAAATAAATAAATAAATATAAATATGGTGGGCCTGGAGAAAAAAATGGGTATGTTGTCTCTTCACTTGATTGTGTAAAGCATAGTATTGTAGAGTACACTGCTATAACTTCAAAGGCTTCAAAGGTAGGCTTAAAATAAAGACTAAATCTGAATTAAATCAAAAGTTAAGAATGAGTGAAAGCCCATTGCTTGTATTTGTAAAATGTGGTATAAAGAAGAGAAATGTGTTAATTATTTAGAAAGTATGATGAGGGAAGAAAACATGAAAATGATGCATGAAACATCATTCAGTGGAGCAGTGTTAAAATGGTATGCTCAGCAACCTTCAGATAGTGTTTATATTTACTAATAGCAAACCACATGAAGACAACATTCAAAGCCAGTATTGGGGAGCTGCAGTGATTTTGTAAATGTCATGGTATTGTTAACAAGTGAACATTCAATGAAGCACTGAGTGCACCTATGGAGAAGACAGACCCCTTCATTGAGGATGCATGACTCATACTGTCCCAAATTTACAATGCTGTGGAGACTGGTGTGTTCTGGTTTTCAGTTACCCCCAAAGGTCAGACACTTGAGCATAACAGATCAATAGTAGGAAGAAAAATCAGCAAGGAGTGGATCTTGTGTTCTTTTTCTGCAAATGCCAATGGACTGCACAAACACTGCTGGGTAGTCACTTTGTCCAAGAATGCTGAAAGACATCATGCAACAACTGCCAGTCATATATTATAATTCACCAAATGCATACTTTATGTAATCAAGATTATGTCTTCAGTTTTTCTGTGCCAAAATCATATCGAATCAAAATGAGATGCTGAAAATATCATCTGCTAAGTCTTGAAAATGCTCAATTAATCAACAAAAGCACAAAAAATGCTTGTATGTTTTTGCCTCAAAATATAACTTCAGTTATGCAGCCCATGGACCAGACGTCAGTAACTAAAATATTTTATAGGAAGAAATGTGATGACTGTTTTGGAGAATGAATCTGATAAAGAAAGAAACACAACAGGGCATGTACTTCACAATGCTTCAGGAACTATAATTTTGCTGCATTGAACAGCAGTTTGAACTATAATATTGGCACATGATTGGAAAAAAACTTTATAATATGGAAGAAGATCTACGGGCTGAGCACACACATTTTGAAGTTATCGACTACCCCAGAAGCATACAGAGAACAGGAAAAGAGCAGGCGACTAAAGACTGTGCCCCACAATGGATGAAAATAATCCTACTGACTAGACATTGATTGAGGGTAAGATAGCTGCAGAGGAGAGGAGAGGAGAGGAGAGGAGAGGAGAGGAGAGGAGAGGAGAGGAGAGGAGAGGAGAGGAGAGGAGAGGAAGCCATGAGGGCATGGAAGAAGAATTGCTAATCCCCTAAATACAATTGTTATTGTTGAGATCCCATCAAAATAAATGCAGTAAATAGGTAAAGATTTTGACAAAGGAGAGGCACTGGATTCATATTATTCAACAGTTGAAATTCATTTAATTTTTTTGTATTTATCTCTTTCGGATACACCATTTTGGAACAGTTCTGTGTTCAGCATCTTTCTGGATGCAATCAAAGAGGGGCCCAGACTGATTTCCGTAGGGAAGCTGTTCCAAAGAACTGGTATTCCTACCACATAGCTTAGCCTCCTGGCCTCAGCTTTCTTTACCACCCCAAAATGAGACATTAGTAGCAGTTTGGGGCCAATTCTGGTGGGAGCAATCATATGTACCCAGGTGCAAAGACATAAAGGGCTTTATAGACCAAAAGCAGCACTTTACATTGCATCCAGAAGCCAGTGCAAGACCTGTAGAAAAGTTGTACTATGCTTCCAACAGCTGGTCCCAGATAACACATTGGCTGCTACTTTGTGGACTAACCACAGATGTAATTTTTTTTTAAAAAGCAGCCCCAGGTAACACGGCAGCAGTCTAATTCGGTGGCAGTGTGGGTATCAGTCATGTAGTGAGGTCCTCTTGCATCTGGCAAGGCTACAACAGATATACCAACTAAAAATGGACAAAATCTTCTGTAGCAGGACCCCTGAATCTGGAATCACCATATTGCAAATCTGCTTTTTCAGAGATGCTGCCCCCCACCCAAAATAGCAATGGCATCAAAGGAGAACCTTGACAGAAATAATTGCCTCCATCTTCTTTGGCTTCAGCTTACCTTGTTCTATCCCATCCAGATCCTAATAGCTCCAAGCACCGGTTGGGGGGGGGGGGAAGAGATCAACAGCACCCCTTGCTGTTCAAGTTTTCAAAGATAGAACTTTCAGAGACAACTTTTAGTATTAAAAAATAATTTTGCCAGGAAGAGAAATAAAGTTGTATGAAAAATTAAAAACATATTAAAATTATTAAGATGTTTTAGCTATTCAAAATGAAATGTTTAAGAATCACACAATGTCTGTATCAAAAGATTAAAACGTTTGAATTCATAAAGAAACAAAATTACGAAGTTCATTTGGGTACTGAGCTTTGTAAGAGAAGAGCTAAAGATGCTGTTTAATGATTTGGTATGCATAGATATATTGCTGCATGTTTATTCCCAGACTTTTAGAAATACCTGGAATGTCTGCATGAAATACTATTTGCCTGCAAGCAAGAACTGGAGGCACCACACAATAGGCAAAGTAATAGAAAAATGAATATAGAATTCAAGCAGACGGAGAGATTAGGTGCAATCCCAAAACAACTGGAGCACCACTTCAACACCATCGACATTTACAAAATCACCAGCAGCCAATTGCAAAAAGCAGCTTTACTTGGAACAGCTTAATCTTATAACAATACCTTTAACACCATGAAGCAATCTCTGCCTATGCGAGGTCCTTGGGAAGGACTAGATATGCTGATAAAAATGACAAATGCAGTCTAAACATCTGAATGACTGCATGCCCAACAACAACAACAACAACAACAATAAGGAACTTATGGGGAAACATGTGTTGCTTATAAAAGGAAAAATTGGAGCTATTTGAGTTTCAGAAGAGAGACTATCACTTGATGGTGAAATTTAAAATTAAATTCAAAATTTGTGAAATTTCTTATTTATTTTATTTTGATTTTATTATGTATTTTATTGTATTTATTTATGGAACTGTTATAATATCTGATTAGTAAAACTGTTACAGTACCATGTCATTTTATTTTTGTGGGTAATAGAACCCCTGAAGGATAATAAGCTTGGTTTAGAGGAATGTTGATCATTTACTAAAGACTTCATACTTCTTCCTATTTTGTTTAACCAAATAGAATGATAGATAAAACCATACAAACTCGGAAGAAAAAGTATTGTTGATATGAATATTTTGATCTTTTGGCTTATAAGTCACCAACTCAATTTTTAATAGTGCACATTTAAGAACATGTTTACCATTAACCACAGTCTTGCTAAAGTTTTAAGATGATCAAGAGAACGTATTAGAATAATTGAAACTGAGACCAGAAAGATTATGATCACTGTTTCAGAGTTTTACTTCCTTTAGAAGTGGAAGATAATGTTTACATAAATAAAATGGATTGTGGAGGCCTGATAATGTAATCAACTAGTATAAAACACCATGATTTTATTCAGTTCAAATTAATGATGGAACTACAGAAGTAAAAACACAGTATTTTTTTCAGATAAGCTGCAAAATTCAGAACAAAAGAAAGAAATAAAGAAAAACAAGTGATACGAGTGTGATGGAATTAATACAGGTCAGGATCTCAATATTAAACCCATATAGACTTCAAAAAGGTGAGCCATGGGAAGTTTCTAAGTTGAAAGTAGATGATTGCAAGTCTGTCGAACTGTTTTTGTGTAAATGGCAAACACACAATTATTTGTGTGTGTAGTTCAGCTGCCGTTGACTGTGACCAGTAGAACATTTTGGTTACATTCTGACTGTATTTTGAAATATTGGAATGCTTCATATTTAAGCAGGGTAAGGGGATCAATGGGAAGGCGGAGGACAATTATGGGGCCCGGAGAAAGCTACAGAAAGCAAGGTAAAGGTAAAGGTTCCCCCGCACATGCGTGCTAGTCATTTCTGACTCTAGGGGCTGGTGCTCATCTCCGTTTCAAAGCCGAAGAGCCAGCGCTTGTCCGAGGATGTCTCCGTGGTCATGTGGCCGGCATGACTAGACGCCAAAGGCGCACGGAACGCTGTTACCTTCCCACCGGAATGGTCCCTATTTTTCTACTTGCATTTTTACGTGCTTTCGAACTGCTAGGTTGGCAGAAGCTGGGATGAATAACAGGAGGAGCAATAACAGCAAGGAGGGGAGAGAAAAGCCAGTGGCAGGGAGAGTCAAGTGAAAAAAGCCAAGGGTCAGGTTACCAGTGAAGAAAAGGGCTGTGGGGAAGAAGTTGGGTCAGTAAAGCAATGCAGGGAAGAAAGGACTGGCCTCAGGCTTTCTGTAGGCATGACATGAGATCTCAGGAAGAGTGGATCTTTCTGAATGGGTTTGCGGGTTTTTTTGGTTTTGGTTTTGGTTTTGCAAATTACTAGAAATTTGTTTTGTTTTACAAGCTACTAGAAATTCAAGTAATTCATTTGCAATATAATGGCAAAATAGCTATTTCCAGGATCGATCTATTTCTCTTCTTAAAAAGCAAATGGTTAGGAACACACTCAGTCTTTTGATGCAAAGTACCACAGCGTGGAAATTAGTAACAAAATAAATAAATAATAGCACTTTTGAGAATTCAGTTACCACAGTATATATTTTAATTTTAGTTGATACATTTTACAGTACTCTTATTTTTCCATGCATTTATGCCATTGTTAATAAAATGTATGTTTGTATATTTATGGAATGCTATTTATATGTTTGAGCATTGTTTAATTAATGGACAGGTTTCTTGGTTGCAACAGCTGCAAGAAAAGCAGAAAACTGAGATAGTTTGATGTTTTCTTCACAGCAAATTTGCTAATTCAAAATTTAAATCCCCTCACCATACAATGTATTTTTCTTTCTAAAGTGTCTATGAAATATTCATGGTGTTTTGTCTCAAAAGGATAGACTGGGTTGGGCTTGAATCTTATATCTGATAAAATTCATTGGATTGTGGATCTAAAGAACAGATAAGAAATGCTATTTAACAAGGGTACCTTAGAAAGACATTGGCACTATCTCTCCAGTGTATACAGATAGGTCAAATAATTGTGCAGTCAGGCTGGTAGTCTTTGGCCCAATATATGCAATATATAAGACCACGATCAATTGCCTCCTACCATCACCACCACTAATAATAAAAACTGTTTTGATCTCACCAGCAGAGCAAGGGAATACTTAATACTTTCCTGCATGAACTGTTTCCCCATTCATAATCAGTTCCAGCTGCTTTTTCTACATAATGAAAATGTGTTTTTTCTCCATCTTTTTGTCTGCAGGGGAACAAGCAGCGTGAGAAAGGCAATTTTGATTAGAAGATGGCTTGTGGATAAAACTATTTAGCATCTCTTCTTTTTCTACTGATGTTACCTTGGGAAAATTTGCAGCAGTTTTAACACCTTTGTTTTTACAGTTTAGAGCTTTAATTTTTAAAACTTTGTATCCATCTGTTGAGGCTTATTAAAAAAAACCCCATGAGCAATCATTTATACAATTTACAGCTAGATGGCAGTAAAGAGTAACAGTTTTCTGTATCTCCTTGCTGCCCTCTTGTAGTCATCTAATTTTAGGCATCTATAAATATCAGTCTCTCTCTCTCCCTTCCCACCCACCCCACTTTTAATATTAAGTGGATATCAACAATTCCTATAAATATATTTTTTTTGCAGGATGGTGATGGTAGTAAATGCTGCTGCAAAGAGAAATGGTTGAGTTGCATTATGACTTTGCTGAAAGATTTGAGAAGAGAAGCAACCAAACTCAATATCTTGCAGTTTATGAATTGCTCACTGGAAAAAGAATTATTATGAAAGTTGGCCTTACAGACCAATACAAATGCAACAAAACTAAAGTTTCTAAGTACTATAGAATGAAAAAAAAGCTAATTCAGGCTTACAAAATGACACTAAAATTCATAAGATTGGAAATATTAATGGAGATCTTTGAAGAATGGAGCCAGAAATGAGTAGCTACAATAGCAGCAGTGTCAGTAATGATATGTGATTCTATGGATAGATTATGTTCAAAATATATCAATGAGAGAATGACAGATGTGGAAGAAAATTAGTCTGACAAGAAAGAGAAAGCACAGAAGTGGAATTATAAATGGCAGGCCAAGAGAATGAATTGGAAAAGGACAATTTATTAGATATGTAAAAGAAATTAGCTTTTAGTTTAAAAATTTAAAGGGGAAATACAAATGACAAACCAAGAGAATGACTTGGATTTTTTTCTTAATTAGATCAACAAAGGAGGCTCGTTAAACCCTTGAAGAGGTCTATACAATGGAATAAAGAAGACCTGGATAAACTAAAGATTAAGACTGTTAGAAGTAAAAGGAAGGAATATAAAGTTGATTTGTTTATCAAGGTTAAAATAAGACATTTACTTGCAAAACTCTGGCAAACCTTTACGGACTTTTTGCTGATACCAGGATTGAAAAGTTGATGTTTTATGGATTTGCTCATAGATAAGGGGTGGGATATGGGGTGAAGAAATATCTGTAACCTTATAGAGGTTGAAGATGTAATGAGGATTGGAAATCACTTCTTTGTATATTTTTAACATATTTTTCTCTTTCTTTTTCTTTTTTCTTGCACTTTTATTTTTTCTTACTATTTTTCTTTCTCTGAAGTTAGTTTATATTACTATGGTAATTTATTTATTTATTTATTTATTTATTTATTTATTTATTTATTTATATTTATATACCGCCCTTTCCCGAAGGACTCAAGGCGGTTTACAGGGCATTCAAAAAACAGTCAATACAAATGTTAAAACAAATTAAAAGAGATTAAATAGAACCCTGAGAAAATTAAAACCCAGTTAAAATTAAAATTAAAAATATTCTCAGCCTGGGCCAGAGAGCTCGAAGAGCCAGGTCTTCAGGTCCCGGCGGAATGAACGGAGGTTGGGGGCAGTCCTAAGCTCCGCAGGCAGCTGGTTCCACAGGGCAGGCGCACCCACTGAGAAGGCCCTACCCCTGGGTGTTACCCGCCGGGAGTCTTTAACCGGCGGCACCCTGAGGAGACCCTCCCTGTGGGAGCACACTGGACGAAGGGAACTTGATGCTGGCAGCAGGTGTTCCCTCAAATATCCCAGACCCTCGCCATTTAGGGCTTTATAGGTCATCACCAGCACCTTGAATCTCACCCAAAGGGCAACTGGAAGCCAATGCAGCTTGCGGAGTAGAAGTGTTACATGGGAGTATTGGGAGATCCCCATCATGACTTGCGCGGCCGCATTTTGCACCAGTTGAAGCCTCCGGGTGGTCCTCAAGGGCAGCCCCATGTAGAGAGCATTGCAGTAGTCTAAACGGGAGGTCACGAGCGCATGAGTGACTGTGCATAGGGCATCTCAGTCCAGGTAGGGTCGCAACTGGCGCACCAGGCGAACCTGGGCAAAAGCCCCCCTGGTCACAGCTCCTATATGGTCTTCAAAAGTGAGCTGCGAATCCAGGAGGACACCCAAGTTGTGAGCCCTATCAATGGGTGGTAACACCTCACCCCCCATCGGACATCACGGCGAGGGCATCGCTGGGTTGGTTTGGGGTGGAGAAAAAAAGTTGGGTATCATCAGCGTACTGATGATACCCCACCCCAAAACCACGAATGATCTCGCCCAGCGGCTTCATATAGATGTTGAACAGGAGGGGCGAGAGAACCGACCCCTGAGGAACTCCACAAACAAGAGGCCTCGGGGCGGACCTCTGCCCTCCCGTCAACACCGACTGCGAGCGGCCAGGAGATAGGAGGAGAACAAAATCTTTAGTAAAAATAAAAATTATATAAAAATTATTTATGGTTATTTTATGCATATCCCTCCTTTCTCTATGGGCTGCCTTTATTTTATTAAGTTTTTTATTTGAAGGATAAAATTGGGGGAAAGGATATATTTTCTAATATTCTCAAGTAATACTGCATTTCAATTATACACAGGTTTTGTATTATTTCCTAAGATGCTTAGATGGGTTAACTGACATAATATTTCAGATAGAACAAATTTCTACTCCATCCCTTCATCATGTCTGCTTGCTTCACTGCAAAGAAGGAGTGAGTGATAGTTTTTTTTGTTTTGTTTTTTTTTAAATCCCATTTATATCCCGCCCTTCTCCGAAGATTCAGGGCAGCTTACAATTTAAAGCACAAATCAATGTGCTTAGCAATAGCCTTCATTCTATGTATATGCCTGCTTATTAGGGCTTTCCCCCCCCCCAGCGGCATTATTACAAAGTCAGCTTATTGCCCCCAACAATCTGGGTCCTCATTTTACCTACCTCGGAAGGATGGAAGGCTGAGTCAACCTTGAGCCTGGTGGGACTCGAACCTGCACAAATTGCAGGCAGCTGGTGTTACTTAAGGAGGCATTAGCCCACTGCGCCACCAAGTTGCTTCCCTTTCCACTCATTCTGAGAAAAGATGAGAAGTGAGACTCTTGCATCTCTTCTTAATCAAATCCCTGAGTCACAGAGGTTATATATAAGCAGATTACTTTTGGCTCTCGAGTTTGATCAAATCACCCTTGTTCTTCACATACACTGCTGTTCACAAGGATAACTATCCTGAACCTCTGTTTTATCAGAAAACAGCAAGGGTTCTGGAATGTCTCTTTGGCAGCTATTTGGAACTGAAAGTTCCCCATTGACCTAATTATTAGTTTATTTTGAACCACGGGTCTTTTTCAGCACTGCAGGCCATTGGCCAAGGCTGGATAATCCTTCATGAAAATAACACTGATTCCCCTAGACATGCTACAGACAGGCAAGGGAGCTCTCTAAATATTGTATGAGATCTCCTACAGCTTCAGTTGTCCAAAATCTGCTTCTTAAGAATTATCAGTATCCTTTTCACAGTGTTGATGCTCCTGATGCTACCAGTAGCAAATTCCTGCAGATTTTCCACTGGCACACAGAAAAGCAACCCTCAAATCAGAGTTATGTCCTTCTGAGATGCATTCCTTCCTAAGACCTGGTTGTTACTTGAAATGAGTTGAGAAGGACACATTAAAGCTGTGAAGAAACATAGGAAGTGTACGTAGGAAATGCCCATAGTGAATTGCAGACAGGGATGCCTAAAATCAGGGTAGAAGCTTGGAGGCTGATGGTTAATACTGGCTGAAGATCCCATTTTCCCTAACAGGCTTTCTGCTTCTAGTTTCTTCAAACTAAAAAAGATACCATAGAATAAGAATTGCATCATATGGGATCTGAAGAGCATTTTCAACATCTCAAGGTTATGAATAGTGATAATCAGTCACTGAAACATTACATAATATGGAGGATCAAACTAAAATCAGCAGACTGTCACATAGCAACTCAACTAGGATTGCAAAGGTTTTTTGGAAATTGACAAAACACTTAAATACTCTTAGCTATTTGTTTGGAGAATATATACAGGCAACCATCTTAAATAGATAGTCTTGGATAGCTGACAAAAAAAAACTATACACATACAGACACAAATTTGAAAATAAAACACAAATTTGAATATAATCCCAATGAACTCATAATACAGTTACATTTATATTGGGCTCAACTAATAATTCTCCATTTCTCTTAGGGTTTGGGGAACAGAGATCCTGAGATCCTGACCCAAGCAGAAAATCTAGCACTACAGTCTTTGCTATTCTGTCACCCACAACCAACCAACAATATAGATAGGCGGTGGGGGGGGGGGTCTTTTAACAGCTCCAATTTCACCCTCTTTGAGACACTAGCTAGCCTTAGGGCTCCTTATTTGCACAAACGTCTTTGAGAATAATGCCCAGTTTAAGGAATGAAAATTATTTCTAAGTCAAAAGGCATTGGACTATCAGATTGAGGTCTTAAAAGAATCCATGCTGGTTGTTTTCCTGACTGCAAAAAAGAAGCAGTACATTCTGCAAAACAGCAACTTGAAAAAGGCAACCGGGAAGTTTTGCAGGAAAAGAATGAAGCATCTCCACTTTCCCTGCTGATGTAACCATTGATAAACATTGCAGTTAGCAATGTCCAAAGTTAACTGCAATGATACCTACATAACAACACATGTGTGATAGCATATCATGCAAATGCCACCACAGCATCTGCCACAAATACATAAATTGCTGCCTTTTCCTTTCTTGCTCCCCCTGTCACTGCCTCTAATAGATAGATGTCCATGACTGCAGCAACCTTCTCTTTCCTGACACTACTTTTTAGAGGATTTTGATCTTTTTTTAAAATGATCTTTCCACAGATTTTTCACAACTTATCTAATTTAGATAAGCTGTGGGTCAATGCACCCATACTTACTGCACAGCATGCAGCTGATGTTTTGAGCTATAGTGCAAGGTAACTCCAACTAAAGATTACTTTCCACATATTCACTGAAGCACAAATAGGAAACCCTTTTGCCTCTGTCAAGCACCTCACAATAGCTCACAACCTGGAAAGTAAGATTGTTGCATTCTGAATAGGCATGATTACTTCAACGGGAAATGGGTCAGATTACAAAATCAGAATATGTTTCCAGGCTCAAAGAATTCTATCACTTTCTCATGTGCCTCCAGACTCTTTTTGTGGGCTCAGAACAACACCCCAAATAAATAAATAATAAATATTTATAAAGAATTGCCGTGAACCACAAAATGGATGGCAAATAAAATTTGATAAACAAATAAATAAAAAAAAATAAATATACTGTAGGGTCTCTTGCTTTAGCAGGGGGTTGGACTAGAACTCCTCCATGGTCCCTCCCAACTCCAGTATTCAGCCTTCAATTCTGGAGCCTGATTTTAGGGGACTGTGGTTGATTGTCTAGGCCAGGGCTACCCCTGGCCTAGGCTAAAATGGGTGTCTTGAAACTTGCAAGGGCTTAGAACGTAACTATCCAATTGCATAAAGCTCTATTCTGTGTTATTCCATTGTTGGTAAGAGTTAAAAAATAATTTTGTTTTTAGCCATGGAAGGACTGAATTCTATGAGATTCAGATATGAAAGAGTTCATCAATCAATTCTAAACCTGTCAAGGTAGACAGAGACCAGCAAAGCCCAGGAACCATAATCATGAGCAGCAATGTTTCCCTCCTTCTTAAGTGAGTTTACAAGGAAGAGGGAGGTTTTTTTCTTTTTGCCTTTACCACAGGGAATTTTTGTGTCTTGCTTATCTGCTTGATATTTTATCCTGCCTTAATTATTTTTGAAATAATTCAAGGCAGCAAATTTACCTATTTTCTACCTACTTACCTACCTCATATTTTCCCCATAACAACAACCTTGTAAGGTTGAGCTGAAAAAGAATGATTGGCCCAAAGTCACCCATCCAGTGTTCATGTCTAATAAGGCAGGACTAGAGTTCACGATGGTGAGCTGGACCTCTTTTCTCAGCCTGGCTTCTATCAAGTAAGAAATGTATCCTGACACAGAGAATAGATGGAGTGCCCATTCAGGGAAACTTGGCACTAGAGGAAAATTAGGGTGGTTTTAGGGTTGTTTTTTTTGGGGGGGTTGCATTATGGATTGAATTGAATTGTTTCTTTGTATCATTGGTCCAATTTTATTCTACCAAGTTGGAAGAAGGTGGTATTATTGCCAGGAAGATTAGTGATGAGTTAAAACCTGCAGAGCCTATGAGGTTTTCCTTTTCATATCTCCCATTTTCATTAACCTTCTTACATAATGACAATATAAAAATATATTATGTAAACACAAGTAAATAACAGAATGGATAGTTTGATGATAAAAGCCTCTTCTCTGGGGATTCTAATTATATGTCTCCAAAATAAAATGAAGACTTCAATGCCATTAATTGGTTTTAGGGGAAAAAAAAGATCCTGCTCTTGAGATGATATTAATGTGAGAAGTAATGAAAAGAAAAATAATTTCTCAAAATCATGCCTGAATTGCCATACGACCACAGGATGTCAATAAATTTTATGCTTGCTAATTTCTTAGTATGTACTCAAACACTCAGATTTAATTTAATTTAATTATTTCATCCCCTGGCTTGTGTCTGAACAAACCTAGGTTGGCTCCCTGAAGGCTCCTGTATTATGGCCACCCTCCCTTTTTTGCTGGGTCCAGGTGTGTTGGAGACTCCTCCCTTCCGAAGGCAACATGTGGGCACGGAAGGGAGGAGTCTCCAACATGCCCAGACCCAGCAAAAAAGGGAGGGTAGCCGTAAAACAGGAGCCTTCAGGGAGCCAACCTAGGGGTGTTCAGACACAAGCCAGGCGGACAAGAAGAGTGACTATGAGCAAGGAAATGATTCCCGAGTCTACAAACACATGGACTGATGCAGAACAGCTAGAAACTATATGGTCAATTGGGGTGGGTAGACCGGTGACTATATATATATATATATCTATATATATCTATATATATATATCTGGATCTTTGGTTATTCGGGTTTTTTCCCCGTGTAGAACTAAAGGTGTAGGGGCGACGTTTCGACGGAATCCCATCCGTCATCATCAGGCTGGTGGCTTCTGCTTCCTTCTTCTGGGAGAAGCATGTGGCTGTTTGTTCCTCTTTTTTAAACTGCCAGAGGGGGTGTGTTCTGTGGGTGGAGGTGTGCTCTGATTGGGTGGGGGAGTAAGTGTGTTCTGCTTGGGTGGGAGTGTGTTTTGAATGGTGGGTGTGTTCTGCTTGGGTGGGGGTGTGTTTTGAGTGGATGGGCTGGTCTCAGCTGCCAGCCTTAGACCTGAGCTGGTGAGTTGTGCTGCTTTTGTTCAGCTTCGTGTTTGTGGTGGTGCCATGTTTTTATAGTGGATGTCAGTTTGCTTATTGTGTGGTTTGGAGGGGTTTAAAGTGGCTGATGTTGCAGCTGTAGTTAGGTTTCTGTTTTGTGGTTGTGCCTCGTTATCATTGTGGGTTCGGATTTGCTTTTTGAATGGTTGTGTGGTGGTGATGTCCTGTGGTGTTATCATGACTTTGGGTCTATCATTCTTGGTGGTTGGGACTCGTCTGTCAATCAAGGCGGGTTTCCAAATGGTTGGTAGGCGAGAGGTATCATCTCGTTTGTTTATGCTGTGGGGGCGGTTTTCTATCTCAATGGCTTCTCTGATTATTCTGTTGTTAAAATGTTCAATTTTGGCGATAGTTTTGGTTTTTTTAAAATCAATTTCATGTCCCGTGGCTTCAAAGTGTTGGACCAGGGATGAAGTTTGTTCTCCTTTTCTGAGTGAGTTTTTGTGCTCTTCAATGCGTGCACTTATTCTTCTGTTGGTCTGTCCAATGTATGTGGTGGGGCAGGTGGTGCATGGGATTTCGTATACTCCTTGGTTTTCTAAGCCAATTATGTCCTTGGGGTTTCTTAGGATGGTGGATATTTTTCTGTCTGTGTAGAATGCTGTTTTGATGTTGTGTTTTTGGAGGACCTTGCTGATTCTGTCTGTGGTCCCTTTTAAGTATGGGAGGAGGGCTTTGCCATTTTCTTGTTCTCTGTCTTGGGTTTTTGTGGGTGTCTCTCTTCAGATTAAGTTGGTAATCGTGTTTCTTTGGAATCCATTGGCTGTTAGTACATTAGTGAGAGTGTGTAGTTCGGTTTTTTGGTGTTGTTCGTCAGCTAGGTGTTTTGTTCTGGAGATGAGTGTCTTGGCTACGGAGTTGATCTGTGCTGGGTGGTGGTGTGAGAGTGCGTTCAGATAGCGGTTTGTGTGTGTTTTTTTATGGTAGATAGTGTGTCCTAGGGAGCCGTTGGATTTCTTGTAGACTAAGACATCAAGGAAGGGAAGTTGATTGTTAGCTTCTGTTTCCATGGTGAATTGTATTTTGGGGTGTAGGCTATTGAGGTGTGTGAGGAAGTCATCCAGTTTTTCTTTGCCGTGTGGCCAGATTACGAAGGTGTCATCTACGTATCTGAGCCAGAGTTTGGGTTAGTGGTTGGATTTTTCTAGAGCGAGGGTTTCAAAGTGTTCCATGTAGAGGTTTGCGATGACAGGTGAAAGGGGTGAAAGGAGCACCCATGCTACCAACAGAAGAATAAGTGCACGCATTGAAGAGCACAAAAACTCACTCAGAAAAGGAGAACAAACTTCATCCCTGGTCCAACACTTTGAAGCCACGGGACATGAAATTGATTTTAAAAAAACCAAAACTATCGCCAAAATTGAACATTTTAACAACAGAATAATCAGAGAAGCCATTGAGAGAAAACCGCCCCCACAGCATAAACAAACGGGATGATACCTCTCGTCTACATTTGGAAACCCGCCTTGATTGACAGACGAGTCCCAACCACCAAGAATGATAGACCCAAAGTCATGATAACACCACAGGACATCACCACCACACAACCATTCAAAAAGCAAATCCGAACCCACAATGATAACGAGGCACAACCACAAAACAGAAACCTAACTACAGCTGCAACATCAGCCACTTTAAACCCCTCCAAACCACACAATAAGCAAACTGACACCCACTATAAAAACATGGCACCACCACAAACACGAAGCTGAACAAAAGCAGCACAACTCACCAGCTCAGGTCTAAGGCTGGCAGCTGAGACCAGCCCATCCACTCAAAACACACCCCCACCCAATCAGAACACACCCACCATTCAAAACACACTCCCACCCAATCAGAACCCACTTACTCCCCCACCCAATCAGAGCACACCTCCACCCACAGAACACACCCCCTCTGGCAGTTTAAAAAAGAGGAACAAACAGCCACATGCCTCTCCCAGAAGAAGGAAGCAGAAGCCACCAGCCTGATGATGACGGATGGGATTCCGTCGAAACGCCGCCCCTACACCTTTAGTTCTACGCAGGGAAAAACCCGAATAACCAAAGATCCACATACGAACACCCGCGAAAACCTCAGAAAACAAATATCTATATCTATATCTATATCTATATCTATATCTATATCTATATCTATATACCTATATCTATATCTATATCTATCTATATCTATATCTATCTATATATCTATATCTATCTATATCTATATCTATATCTATATCTATATCTATCTATCTATCTATCTATCTATCTATCTATCTATCTATCTATCTATCTATCTATCTATATATATATATATATATATATATATATATATATATATATATACAGTATATACAGTATATACAGTATATATATATGGATTCAAATAGCAGAAGACACTTTAGACAACTGTATGAATGATTCTACAGTCTGAGGGCCCAGCCTGTGCCTTCTGTTATCTCAGTTTCCATTTTTCAGAGTAAAAATGGAGAAAAGGTAATTTCTTTTTAAAGCTTTACACATTGGTCAAGTACCATCTGTCACTGGATTAAAATTAGAAAATCTCACATTTCTGTTTTCTCTCTTTTTTAGTGTGTGTGTTTTTGTGTGTGTGCAAGAGAAGTACAGTGTGTGTGTGTGTGTGAGAGAGAGAGAGAGAGAGAGAGAGAGAGAGAGAGAGAGAGAGAGAGAGAGAGAGAGAGAGAGAGAGAGAGAGAGAGAGAGAGAGAGAGAGAGAGAGAGAGAAGAAAAGGATTCTGGCAAGAAGAAGCCTACAATTCAGTAAAAAGCAATATTCCCGTGGTTTTTTTTTTTCTGACCCGGCTGTCTACTATTGGTGCCATATCAATGGAAATCAGAGTGGTAAAAATGCCACAACTTCTTTGTTTGATTTTTAGATAGGCAGACCTAGAAATGCACAAATATTCCACATTCTGGGAGTATGGTTTTACCCACATCAATCTGTCTCAGAAAAATGCATATTGATAAAGATGTTTGACACAAGAATATTTTATGACCTGGGAGAGAAGATGGTGTTATCACAAGTTATCCGCTCAGAAATATATGTCAAATGTGAGATACAAATGATTAAATGAATATTAGATTAGAAGTGTACAAAAAGGGAAATGAATACTGAAGTCAGTTGAGCTGTCCAACGTGTATAATTCAGACAGAACTGTTAAGCAAATACTTTGCTAGAACACAGAATAACAGGCTTAGAAGGGATCTTAGAGCTCTTCTAGTCCAAAGTTCCTGTATTATTCTGGACTAACTGTTGTCCAATCTCTTCTTGAAAACCTCCAGTGATAGAGCTCTCTCAACTCCAGAAGGCAAGCTGTTCCATCGATTAATTGTCCTCACTATCAGGAAATTCCTCCTTAGTTCTCTTTAATGAGCTTCCACCCATTACTTCTTGTCTTGCCCTCAGTGCTATAGAGAAGAGATCAACCCCCTGTTCTCTGTGACAGCCCTTCAAATACCATTGAACTGCATCATGTTGGATAAAGTCCAATGCTTAAGTCTGTCAAAATCCTTCTGAATCTTGAGTCTGCCTTCTAAAGTGTTCAGAATCCCTCCAGCATGGTATTGTCTGCAAATTCTGCAAAGTCACCTTATTGAAGTTTACTATGACCACAGCATTTCACTGCTTCACGAATTTAGTCACTTTTATCAACAAAGGACATAAGGTTTCTCTGGCATGATCTGTTTTTAACAAACCCATGCTGACTTCTAGTAATCACCTTGTTCAAGGTGCTCACAAATCCACTGCTTGATGATCATTTTCAGCATTTTCCCAGGTATTGATGTCAGACTGATTTGTCTTGACTAGCCTTGATGTAGAAATTTTAGTGATTTGATTGTTTGAATGTTGTGCCACACTAAACTAACTTGATAGACTTTTGGAACCTTCTATAACCTGTAACTATATTGTGTTTTAGTAAAAGGAAAGATGCTTTCTTGCTTTGTAGAATAATTTGAAGAAAAATACTGTGTATTTAAGTCCCTAAGCAGACATATGTTCTCAGGGAAATTTGAAGGTATTCTTCAAAAGCTCTAAATCCATCTGTCAACTGGTAAAAATGGCATAACTAAAACAGAGACATACAAGGAAATGTTTGAAAATAGAGAAATTTCTCACTCAAGTACTCCTAGATATATGTGGTCTGCAGTTTTAACAAGCCTGCCATTGCAAAAAATGAGACACATGACAAAAATATGTCTCTTCTATCCCATTGTTTTGTAAGAAAGAAAATTCATACTGCTATTCAGTGTATTTAACAATGAAGTCCAATCATGACTGAGAGCTTTTCTGATTATAAAGAAAAAGGCAAGATGGCCCCTTTTTATTTTTCCCTTGCAGAGAGAGGCTTCTTTATTCAGTCTAAACTGAATGCTTTGTCTGTGTCCCCTCAATCAACATTGACTGTGTCTTACAGAAAAAAATTCTGAAATCTAGAATTTTAGTGTTGGTGACCAAGCAATAGCTTATCTAAAAAAAATATCAGGTAGCAAAAACAACAGGAGTTCTGTTTTTTTATTGTTGTTGTTTTTGCTCAAGTCTTATCTCATGAAAAAGAAAAAAGAAATTAGGGGGAGGGAAGCAAAGAAATGAAAGAGCTTCTATTAAAGCTGTTAACAATGAAAAATTACCCTGCCAAACTGAAGAACATCCATTATCCATACTGTATAGGCAGGATGGGTGTAAGCATTATGGGTAAGCATCGATTTGCAAACAGCCTTTAGCTATTTCCATATTGCTAGAAAGGCAAGAAGAAAAGTAGTGAAGTCCAGGAATTTAGACTAGAAGAGGAAAATGGGATTTGAAGAACACTTGGGACATGGATAAACACCTCTTGGCACTTCTTTAAATCAGTTGTGATTTTTAACCCCTTGGATCGTGGCATAAGCTCAGCTTGTTTAAGAAGTGGCTGGCAGGAAACCCACACGTTTCCTAAATCATTCATTTGGTCTTCACATCTGGGGTGTCTAAGTAGACCTAGTGTGTTTTTTTACAATTTGTTGGTATGACTGGTAGTTTGCTTTTGCTTTTAAGGAAAATGCAGCTGGGGACAACTCTGTGACCCTTAACAGCAATGTAGTAACACAGAGAAAGTCAAGAGTGGAGGAAAGGTTACAATTTCAGATAAATAATGGATTCCCCCCCCCTAAATACTGTATTATGTATTCCATTTGTATAGGCAGAAATCCTATAGCAAGCCCCATTAAACTGAACATCCTTACTTCAGAGCCAATATATACAAGTTGATATTGTTCCTGGTGGAGGTCTATGTCAATGGATTGTTTTCATGTCTTGGTCTTATTATGAATTATAGAAATTGGCATCTGTCTTCAGGATTTTTCTCCTGTTCCAAAATATCAATACGATTAATCTGAAAGTAGGTACTAGATATATGTGTAGACAATGCAGAAATTGGCATTTTACATAGTAAGGATTATATTTAGCTGTAATGTTACGTTTTTCAAGTATATAATTTGATAATTCTATTTTAGTCCATTTACACCCCGCCTCTCCTCTAATACCTGAAGGTTTCTTGATATTATCTTTCCCCAGTTGCCTGAGTAAAGCTAGAATGAGTGTTGAGACTGGTCTAAGGCCAACTTTGAAGAATACAGTTCCCAATCCTTATGAGACAGCAAATGCCTTGGTCCAGCTCAATATTTCCTGCCCTTTTAAACTGATTTATGTGGAAATGAGTCCTTTGGTGTAGATATGTTCACATGAGATTTTACTAAGGTCTGTTAAAGATCTAGGATGTCATGTAAATTTAGTAACCTGTTTAATTCTAAGTTGCCTTGTGATCTAGAGTATCTGAAAATACACAAGGTTAATTGTGTATTAACTCCCTTAACCTGGTCAGATCATCTAAACCTAAAAAAGGGGATTAAGTTCTCTATTCCATCTCAGAACCACACAAATAAGAGTTTAGCTTAATGCCACAAAACCAGAACCATTCTAGATACTCCATTTGCACTTTTTAATTTTTATACATCTTTGTACTATCTGTCACTGCTGTTGTCTGGCAGGTTTTATGACTCAGATAGAAATGCAGACTTTGAAATGGAATGATAAAATATTACACTTCATCCAAATCAGGAGAGTAATATTGAGGATTAACATTATGATAAAACCAGAATTATTTCTATTGGGTTTTATGGATGTTGAACTAGAAAAGAACTACTGCATGGGAAAATATTTCATAGCTGGTACTTGACTTACAATTACAATTAGGACCAGAATTTCCATTGCTAAGCAAGGCAATTGTTAAGCAAATTGCACCCAAATTTTTGCCATGGTTAAGGAAATCACTGCAGTTATTAAATGAATTGTGTAATTGTTAAGTGAGTCTAGCTTCCCCTATTGACTTTGCTTGTTGGAAGCTGGCTGGGAAGGTTGTAAATAGTGATCACGTTGAGCCCCCAAGGCTGCAACCATCATAAATACATGGCAGCACCCTAATTCTGATCCCGTGACTGTAGGAATACTGCAATGGTCATAAATGCGAGGAGGACTGATTGAGGCACATTTTTAGTGCCATTGTAACTTCAAACAGTTACTAAACAGATGATTATAAATTGAGGATTACCTGTATATGTGCGGTAAGTGTGGCAAGTTTTTTGTATGCATAAAGATGGGAAAAAATGGAATGCTCACTATAAAAGACTAGAACATAAAATTGATGGAGTTTATGAAAATAGCAAAGCTGGCCAG
Source organism: Vipera ursinii (assembly GCF_947247035.1). NCBI lineage: Eukaryota > Metazoa > Chordata > Lepidosauria > Squamata > Viperidae > Vipera > Vipera ursinii. The sequence goes on along the minus strand of NC_139513.1, from coordinate 189,532,838 downwards.
TTTGGTCAGGAAACAAAGAATAAAGATTTCTGAAAGACTGGGAGTCTTCCATGGGTTTATTGTTAAAAGAAGAAAAATCTGAACTGATTTGGGGACTAAAAAGAGTTAAAGAGGAGAAAGGGTAAGATGGAAATTACTCAGTAGAAAGACAGACAGAAGTCATAATTCTATATTTTCTTTTTTTCATTTTTTCCTTCCCTTTTCCTGTCTTTTCTTCAATTTTTAATACATTTTTGTATGCACCAATTTTAATAAAATAAAAATAATAAAACAAAAAAAGTAAACCAGAAGAGTAGACCTCCTTATATGTTTGTTTGGTTGCAAGAGTTGATTGGCCCTAATTGGTGAAGGCAAATTATTTTTCCCATGGGGTGGATAAACCAAGATAGTGATTCATTTCAGAGGCTCCCTCTTCCTGAATAAATTTTCCTTTTTGAACCTATGTCATTAGTAAAAATTGGGACGTGGTGGCTCAGTGGGTTAGGACGCTGAGCTTGTCGATCAGAAGGTCGGCAGTTTGGTGGGTCGAATCCCGAGTGCCGCGTAGCAGAGTGAGCGCCTGTTACTCGTCCCAGCTTCTGCCAACCTAGCAGTTCGAAAGCACGTAAAAATGCAAGTAGAAAAATAGGGACCACTCCGGTGGGAAGGTAACAGCGTTCCGTGTGCCTTTGGCGTCTAGTCATGCCGGCCACATGACCACGGAGACGTCCTCGGACAAGCGCTGGCTCTTCGGCTTTGAAACGGAGATGAGCACCGGCCCCTAGAGTCGGAAACGACTAGCACGCATGTGCGGGGGAACCTTTACCTTTACCTTTACCATTAGTAAAAATTACCACCAAAAGAAAGAAAAGATCATGAAATAACCCTGGTAGTGACCAGCATTGCAAAAACAATAATAACAAAAGCCAAAGAAACAGCTAAAAATCTTTGGAGGAGAAGTGCTGCCTAGAAGGAAGGGCTGTGGTGATTCTTCGGATTTAAAGACTAAAAGATACTTCAGAACACATAAGTTGTGAGTGAAGCACCTGCCTGCAAAGTATTTTCCCAAAACCATACAGCTGCATTAAGGAGCTACAGACAGCTTCACACATCTGCATCTTCTAAAGCACTTTTTTTTGCCCTTGACCAAAAATGCTGCCAAGCCCAGATAGGGAACACGCTTTTTTATGGGGGGTAGCTGCCTATGAGCCTCCAGATGTTGTTTTATTATCTACTGTCAGCTGCTCAAACTAGTATGGCCAATAGTGAGGGATGTTGAGGATTGGACCTCCACCATTTCTGCAAAGCTACAGTTTGCCCATCACTTTCAAGGTCTAATTTGTCCGTCTGTCAGAGGATCAGAAAACTAGTGATGGAAAAGGCAAAACACTCAAAAATGACTGCTGGGTTTGCTTTTCTTTGTGTTTGAATCCTGCTGTTTCACATGTTTGTAGAACTACAACATGCAATCTAATTTTCTCTTATATTCTTTATATTGGGGTTAAGAGCTTAAACTGAATTAATTAGTTGCAGTACTGTTCTTATTATCTCTGCTGCTCTTCTGAAACCATCATCAGCTCATTCAAATGTCATTGTGTATCACACAATGTCCTCTCTCTTTGTGAAAAAGTTGCAACCTGCTTGGTGTGCAGTCATGAAAACACATGAAGGAAATTGCTTTTGTGAAATGTTATGGCTTTAATTAGTAGGAATTGTCTATTTTCCATTAACATTCATTCTCATGGATGGGAATAGGCAAACTGTAAAATTGCTTTCATCTGGGTTTTTTTTATAAAGGGTATTTTCTAGGTCTATCAACTGATTAAAGACCTTTTAGTTGATTAACTCTCTGGCTTTTAACCAATTAATCAATTGATTGATTAAACTTGCATACATTTACATATTGCTTTGCTTCCACAAAGGTATTTCTTTTTTTTTTTGAAAGAAGTCTGTGTAAAGGTTCTATTACCCATTATTCAGAAAAATAAAGGTTGTTGCTCCATATTTTTTTCATCAAACGTACGAAAATGACAGCATTTGGCACCTGCTACTTAGAGCCTAAATGTCATGTAGCATGTAAACAGGGCAAAAAATAACTTGGAATAGGAAGAGACTAAAACAGTACTGGAGAAAATTTTTGTTCTTCCCCATTGCTATTATCTCCATCCTACTCACTCCTCCCCATCTACACATTTATTTTAAAACATGGGACATCCATCACATGTGTCTACTGTCTCATCTCCTTAGACTCTGAGATTGCTAAAATGGGAGAGTCTTCTAATGTTCAGCTGCTTTTTTCTATCATAATTTTGAATTCATTACTACATTGATCCCATTAAGGTTATGAGATGATGAACATAATTTGCTGTTGCTATCAGCGAGGCACAGCACTCTTTCATTTTTAGCTGCTTTCTTGATTGTGCTGCAAATTTCTTTCCTCCAGCACATGTATTCCTAGAGGCAGAAAGTCATATTCCATAAGACGGGCTCACTTGACTGATCTAACTGAAATATCTTTTTCTAATTTGGTGACCAGAGCTTTTGTCAAGTCAAGGTTACAAGGACCTGGGCAAATGACAGATGACAAGTTTGTCCCTGGATCTAGGCTGACAACCCTGCTAAAGGACATAATGAGATTACCCCATCAGGAGAACCATATGCTTTCTCATCCTTGATTGTGGAAAGGCTGTCATGTGTCAACAATGTCCTACTACAAACGACATTGCACAAACTGTCCATTCTTTATGAGGAACAATAAGTCAACATAAATGTGGTAACAGAAACCAGTGGAGAACACTTCAACTCCCTGTGGCGTCTTTTCTCTGATTTAAAGAAAAGCAGAGAACAATTTCATCATAAAACAGCTGAACTGAAATACATTAGAACATTTAATGCTATTTCTTACAGACTAAACCAGGAGCAGGATTTCTTACTATACAGCATACATCAACTAAGTTATTCAGTGTAAGAATGTCTGTATCACACCTTCATCTTGTTGGGTCACTTGTAAAGCTGTTTTGTCTCTCACCTCTCCTTTTACTTTTCCCTGCTTTCCCTTCCCTTCGCCCTTCAACAAGAAGTTTTCATACATACATACATACATACATACATACATACATAGTGTTTTAACATTTTGTTGCTTCTTTAATATCATAATTTTATGCTTTATTTATTTATTTATTATTATTTTGACTTCTATACCGCCCTATTCCCATAGGACTCAAGGCGGTTTACAGGGCAATTAAAACCATACAATACAAAAGTTAAAATAAATTTTAAACAAGTAATTAAATTTAAGCCCAAAAATTAAAACTTTAAAACCCAATTAAAAACCCCTCAGTCTAGGCCAGACAGCTCAAAGAGCCAATTTTTAAGGTCCCAGCAGAATGAACGGAGGTCGGGGGCAGTCCTAAGTTCCATAGGAAGTTGGTTCCAAAGGGCAGGCGCACCCACAGAGAAGGCCCTCTCTCTGGGAGTCACCCGCCAGCAGTCCTTCACCGGCGGTACCCTAAGAAGACCCTCCCTGCAGGAGCACACAGGACGATGGGGAGTTGATGCCGGCAGCAGGTGTTCCCTCAAATAATCCGGACCCAAGCCATTATTATTGCCATTACTATTTTGCCCTCATGTGTATTTGTCATTTGTTTCTTAAGCTGATGTCTTATTTTTAAAATATTATATAACAATTTCAATAATCCATTTTAACTATTCACTATTCAGAAAACTCTTGCTATTAGATGCTATGAAAGAAAGGGCAGCATTGAAGCTTGAGATGAATAGACTTATGATTAGGAAATATTTATTTCATTAAAATAAGTTTAAACCTCCAGGGCTGAATTAATTGCATTTTAATGTAATGAAGGAATTTGCTGTGGTTTGATCAAAATTTTATGTATTAACTTTGAGAAGGCCTGCCTTTTTCTTGAAAACATGGTAAAAAGAGCCACAGATCTCCAGAGCATTATACCTCATATTCATAGCTAGAAAGATTCTAAGAAGAGTTCATAAAGCCATCACTTTGTAAGGCCATTAGAACAGCCACTGCCCTCAATGCCTACTGCCAACTGGTGTTGTCTTGATTGTTCATGTACTCCACATAACAAGTAAACCAGATCCCCCCACCCCTTTCTTGTCTTTCTGCTTCCCCAGCTTTCTTTTACATTACTGAGTGCTGTTTGGGCTATTTCTTAGTCATTTCTTTCTTTTGGTGGTTAGTTTCAAAAAGATCCTACCAATATAGTAGCTTAATCCCACAGCTACGTTCTTTTTGCTCCTTAATATTTCTTGTAGTAAAAATATTATCATGCAGAATCAGACAACTCCCTTTGCTTTCTTCTCAGGAAAATAGTCTTTAATTCCTTCTTTCACCTAACATTGACCTGGTAGATAAAGTACAGTATTTCTCAAAGAAGCTTGTGGATTAGATCTTTCCTTCTACTTTGGTATCTAGCTATTCTGGATCTAGATAACATAGAAGAAATCTCATACTAGATATTACTTAACATATGAAAGCATGCAAACAGACATATCAGATAGGTGTGTTTGCTGCTACATGATAACACAGCTGATATCAACCTTCATCAGAACAAGTATCAAGCACCAGTTAAGCACAGTCCAGTTGTACCAGTTTTAATCATGTTCCCTGCTGCTAACCACTAATGGCCATTGCTGAGGCCAGCAGAGGGAAAAGATCCATTCTTCCCCTTGCCTGTCTTCTCTTTTCCGCATGTCATCGGCTGTCATTACTGCACGTCATCCTGGATCCTTACTCCTATATTCCACTCTATTCACAACCCAAGCTGAGTAAAATAATGGTGTCTCCAAAGAGCTGAATCACAAGAATCATTTTTACTTAGCATTTCTTCCCCTTTATATTCTCTATGTAGGCAGAATGCTAATTTCAAGGATTCTTCCCTCCTCCTCTGGTTAGAAGGCAATTGGGTGAGGTAGAACCAAGGTTGTCGTTCTACTGTTTTACTATTTTATAACCATCAAACCTGTGGTGGTTATAAAATTGAAGTCCTTACTAAACTACCACCAGCTAAGTAGTTTAGATTATTGTGCAGTTCTGAAAGTATATTAGCAGAGCCATGTGTTTAGAGGAACAATATGAAAATGGTAGATAAGATTAACCAATGACCAGAGGTTTGTACATTGGCTTGCAGCCATTGGTCCGATATTATCCAATATTTGTATTTATTGTGCTTCCAACATAATGGGTGAAAAAATATAACAAATGTTAAATATCTTATGGTTGTCCTTAGATGCTGTCACTGGAAAACACTAGTTTATCCTTGATATGACTAAGGATGACTTAAGCCAGTCTCATATATGGACAGGGTCAAGATGAAGAAAATGTTATGGGGATATGGCAGAAACAATATTGCTAGAGTATGCTTGCTCCATAATTAGGTGCAAATGGGAAAAATCACCAGTAAAAAAATGACATGTTATGTGTACTAGCCTTCAACATGCTGCAGCTGTTTTAGAGAACTATTGGCCAATCTCCAAGTTCCTCTTTGGAGGGAAGATTGCTGAGAAGGAGATGGGCCTGCAGATGGGTAGGACTCTGAATGTACAGAATTAGTTTCAAATTTGTGTTTAGAACTGAGATTACAGTGATTACTTTTCTATATGACTTGTGACAAGACTGAGATGGGACCTCTTGCTCAGTGGCCTTTGACACTATCAATCATAGAATTCTTCTGTGTCCCTTGCAAGGGCTAGGAGAATGATTTTTTTAAAAATTTCGATTTATATACCGCCCTTTTCCCGAGGGACTCAGGGCAGTTTACAGGGCAAATTAAAACAATACAATATATACAGGTTAAAATAAAATAAAATTAAATAGCCCCCCCAAAATTAAAAATTAAATCCTTAACCCAAAACCCTCAGTCCAGGCCGGCAAGCTCGAATAGCCAAGTTTTTAGGTCCCAGCGAAATGAGCGAAGGTCGGGGGCCATCCGGAGTTCCACAGGCAGCTGATTCCAAAGGGCAGGCGCGCCCACCGAGAACGCTCTCCCCCTGGGGGCCGCCAGCCGGCACTCCCTGACCGGCAGCACCCTGAGGAGGCCCTCCCTGTGGGAGTGCACAGGATGATGGGAAGTTGATGCTGGCAGCAGGTGCTCCCGAAGATAATCCAGACCCATGCCATTTAGGGCTCTATAGGTCATCACCAGCACCTTGAATCTCACCCGGAGGGCAACTGGAAGCCAATGCAGCTCGCAGAGAAGAGGCGTTACATGGGAGTATCGGGAAACCCCCATTACAACTCGCGCAGCCGCATTCTGCACAAGCTGAAACCTCCGAGTGGTCCTCAAGGACAGCCCCATGTAGAGAGCGTTGCAGTAGTATATCCAGGAGGTCACAAGCGCATGAGTGACTGTACGTAGGGCATCTTGGTCCAGATAGGGCCACAACTGGCACACCAGGCGAACCTGGGCAAAAGCCCCCCTGGTCACGGCTCCTATATGATCTTCCAAACTGAGCCGTGAGTCCAGGAGGATGCCCAAGTTGCGGGCCCTATCTACAGGGGATAACACCTCACCCCCCCATAGTTAATGATGGAATAGACTGGTTAATCCGAGATGCCGGTATGTACAGCCACTCAGTCTTGGCGGGATTAAGTCGAAGCCTGTTTCTCCCCATCCAGACCCGGACTGCCTCCAGGCAACGGGACATCATGTCGAGGGCATCACTGGGTTGGTTCGGGGTGGAGAGAAAAAGCTGGGTATCATCAGCATACTGATGATACCCCACCCCAAAACCACGAATGATCTCACCCAGCGGCTTCATATAGATGTTGAACAAGAAGGGAGAAAGGACCGACCCCTGAGGAACTCCACAAACGAGAGGCCTCGGGGCCGACCTCTGCCCTCCTGCCAACACTGACTGCGAGCGGCCCAGGAGGTAGGAGGAGAACCACTGTAGAATAGTGCCACCCACTCCCAACCCCCTGAGACGCTGCAGCAAGATACCATGGTCGATGGTATCGAAAGCCGCTGAGAGGTCTAACAGGACTAGGACAGAGGAACAACCCCTGTCCCAAGCCCACCAGAGATCATTCACCAGCGCGACCAATGCCATCTCTGTGCTGTACCCGGGCCTGAAGCCTGATTGGTACGGGTCCAGAATTTTATAGTGTCTTTCCCTTTCTGAGCAGGCAATTCAGCCAGTCCTAGTGGCAGAGGACATGTAGTGCCAGATGGCTTAATTCTTTTACCACTCCTATGTAACATCTACATGAAACCATTGAAGAATGTCATTCACCAGTACAGAATCAATCAACATCAATATCTTGACTCAGGCAAAATAAGGGAAGTAGTTGAAATTTTGTTCCAGTGTCTGGAAGCTGTTAGAGACTGGATGAAAGGAACATGATTGTATTTGAATTCCAGCAAGATGGAAGAACTCTGATTTTAAAAGTCAACCAATTCTAGAAATTTTCTATCCTGGCCCTGGATGAGCTTACAATCCCCCATATTGAAATGGTTTGTAATGGGGTTTCTTCTTGAGCTTGGAATTCTTCCTTAAAAAGCAAGTGGTGGCTATGGCCAGAAGGTCCTTTGCACTATTCCATGTGATACACCAATAAGAACAATTTCAGATCTGGAGGCTGTTGCTCACAGTGACTGATTCCTTGGTCACTTATTGATTGTACTATTACAACACACTTGGAAGCTATAGCTAGTGTAGAATGAAATGGCTTAAATAGCTAGGTGCATGACAAAAAGAAGGCAGAATAGAAGAGAAAGAACTGAAGAAAGTCACAAAATACAACAACCCAGAAATAGAAATAGAACAACTGTGGCAAAGAAAAGGAAATACATATACCAATAGTGCTAGGCACATTGGATACAATCTCAAAACAACTGGAATACCACTTGAACTCTATCAGCATTGACAAAATCACCATCAGTCAATTGCCAAATGCAGCTTTACTTGGAACAGCAACACCATGTGACCAGACTTTTAACACCATAAAACCACAACAGTTGCCTATCCCAGATCCTTGGCAAGGACTCAATAGATGAATGTAAATATCAAATCCAGTCTAAACATCTGGCTGACTATGTGACCAACCATAATTTATTAAATTTATATACTGCCTGACTGCCAACAGCTAATACATAACAATATCTTGATTTCAGGAAAGCATAGACAAAGATTGCTTACCAATGGTTCCACATCAAACTGATGCATGTATCAAATAGGTTGCCATAATGCTCTGCTTTAAACTTCTATTTGTTAATGTTTTTATAGAAAACTTAGATAAAGAGATTAAGGGAATGCATAGGAAATTTCTGGAAAAATCATTAACATTTCAAATAAATAACATTTAGAAAAATCTTGAAAATGAAGCTAAACATAACAGAATGGAATTTAACAAAGAAAAACATAATGATCTGCAATTAGTGGGCTAGAAACCAAAGTCTGGAGGAATTTGGGATGTTTGCCCTTGAAATGACTGAAGTGGGATAAGAAACCAAATGTACAGATATAGAATAGGCAGAATCTGGCTCAACAGGAGTAACTGTGAGAGGGATCTAGGTGTCCTAGTAAAGTATGTGTCAGCAGTGTGGATCAGCTGCCAGAAAAACCAACACAGTCCTAAGCTTCATCTACAGAGAATACTATCTAGATCATAAGAAGTGATAGTACTGCTTTATCCTGTATTAATAAGACCACACTTGGAATACTGTGTCCAGCTCTAGTAACCACAGTATGGAAAAGGTGCTAAGGCCCTAGAAAGAGTGTAGAGAAGAGCAACAAAGATGATTAGGGGTCTGGAGGCTAAGCTGTATAATGAACAGCTAAGGAAACTAGGAATGTGTAGCCTAATTGAGAGAAGGATAAGGGGATGACATGATAGCTGTCTTCCAGTACTTCAAGGGCAGTCACAGAGAAAAGTGGATAGACTTATTCTCCAAAGCACATGATGGCAGGTCAAGAAGCAATGGGTGAAAGATCCATCCTGTAACTAAAGAGAATTTTCCTGACAGTGAGAACAATTAGTCAATGAAATAGCTGGCTTTCTGCAGTTGTGGGTGCCAGACCACTGGAGGTCCTTGAGAAAAGATTGTTTTGTCTGGGATGGAAGAGGGTTGGACTAGAAGACCTCCAATGTCCCTTCCAGCTTTATGATGCTATTTTATGCTACGCTACACTAAGCGATAGGATCACAATTTAATTTCCTTGCATGCATCTGATTATTTTTCAATGTCTGAAGGTTTATGCAATCAGAAATTAGTTATAACAAGAAGGTTTTTTATTATTACATAAATTGATCAATTCAAGGTATTAATGTCAACTTTAAAAATGAACATGCTGTGGCCATTTTCCCTATTCATTTTCAGTTGACACATAGAAAGGTGGGAAGGGGGATTGCCAGGTGCTTCCCAGTCAAAATAATTTTTTGTCCTGTGGGAACCAAGGACATTGGCTGCTCCCAAGACTACAGGCTGGGTGTTTCGTGAAAAGCCCACCAAGAAGATGTATTGGGGAACGTAGTTGCTTGCATCATTTTAGAGGCGAGATTTCTTAACTTTGTATTGGAGAATTGTTTCGTATGTCTTCAGACTTGGTTTCACTTTTGATGTGCCAATACTTTGTAACTAATAAACATGTAAGGCCACACTTGGAATACTGCATCCAGTTTTGGTCACCATGATGTAAAAAAGATGTTGAGAATCTAGAAAGAGTACAGAGAAGAGCAACAAAGATGATTAGGGGTTTGGAGGCTAAAACATATAAGGAACGGTTGCTGGAATTGGGTATGTGTAGTTTAACGAAGAGAAGGATGAAGGTGGACATGACAGCAGTGTTCCAATATCTCAGGGGCTGCCACAAAGAAGAGGGAGTCAAGCTATTCTCCAAAGCACCGGAAGGCAGGACAAGAAGCAACGGATGGAAACTAGTCAAGGAGAGAAGCAACCTAGAACTAAGGAGGAATTTCCTGATAGAACAATTAACCAGTGGAACAACCTGCTTCCAGAAGTGGTGAATGTTCCAACACTGGAAGTTTTTAAGAAGAGACTGGACAGCCATTTGTCCAAAATGGTATAGGGTTTCCTGCCTGAGCAGGGGGTTGGACTACATGACCTCCAAGGTCCCTTCCAACTTTATGATGATGATGTTCTTTGAGAAATTTGCAAGCCTCAGAGTTCTGCTTTATTTGTCTTTGTCTGTCAGAACCATGACATTAAACCAAGTCTCTTAAAACTTCATTTTCTCAGAGTGCTGGGCTCCAACCGCCTACCTACTCACTTTTGGAAGAGCAGTAAAGACTCGGCGAAGACTCAGGATGGAGGAGAAAATTGAAACCGCTGCTAGCTGCAATGGGACTCAGGCTGTTGGAGTGCAGGCAGGCGCTCCAGCCACCGAGAAGGCATCACTGCCTGAAGACCAGGGTGATCCAACCTGGGAAGCTGACACTGCAGGAGGGAGCTACAGCCCTAGCAGACCTCTTCCAAGCTGAGGCTGTCCCTCAGCACAATAGCACTCCTGTAACCACTGGAGAGGAGCTGTCGAGCCCCATGGGCCTGACATTCAGTGGGGGAGGCGGCCTCTCATGCTGGCCCCTCTTCCCCAGTTCCTGCCTCTGATAGCCTCCCCGTGGGGCCTACCGCCGAGTGGCCGTGTCCATCTTCCTTCGCTATGGACGCAGCTGCTCCCTGCTTCTTTGGCCAACTGCTGGCTGCTTCCGGAAAAGGTTGTAGGCGCGGCTGCGTACACGGGCGTCCCTGCCGGGTATGCCACCGAACAGCTGGTCTGGGAGGCATTGGATGATGCTGTCACTGAACAGCTGATCCAGGCGGCATCGGAGAGGACTGTGTGGCATCAGGAGCATCCCGGTGGCTCCGCTGCTGACCGGTTAGGCGTGAGGACCTTGGGGGAAGCAGCGGAGCATTTGGAGCTCCCTGCTGGGATGGTCGCCAGCCAGAAGAGCCCAAGAAAAGGCATCCCCGGGTTTGCAGAGGGTAGTGTGGACTGTGGCATGCCTTGTGTAGCTGGGCACAGTGGTGCTGGAAGTTTAGGAATATGGGTGGGGGTTACCTGGTCTCCTTACCTAGTTGGGGATGGGCTGCTGGACGGGGGGAGACAGGCTGACGAACGCGCATGAGGTTGGTGTCTGGAGACAGCAGCAAACAGAGCTGTAGGGGGGAGGAGGGATTATATGGACATGGGGGAGGATGTTGGTCTATGGCTTGAGGGCGGAGCCCTCTACCTAGTGACTATGTAAGCATTGGGAGCCACGTGCTACCAACACTGACTTTGTTTTCACCTTATGTGCATTGGATCTGAATAAAGCAACCTCTGTTTTGTCACACGTTCCTGCTGGAGATTCATGTTTGCTTCCATTCGAGGACGTGTATTGACAGGAGCTCCTATTGCTGCTGTCCCAGGGTTCTTCATCTCTGGATGGCAAGAAAGGAAAGAGGTTGATGAGATGGGACAACTCCAGCAAGCAGAGATTTCAGTCTGCAGTGCACAGTCCCTCACTTGAACAGCTGAAGGAGAAGTTCAGCCAGCTGGAGGTGAGGGATACAATCCCTGTTGCCCAGGAGGTGGGTGCTGTGGGGCAAATGCCAAGAACTACCCATCTCTTCCCCTACTTGCTGGAGCTCCAGCCCAACTGACAGAGTCCATGCTGTTTTGCCCACCCCCCACCAGCTGTGATACCAAGCCCTGTGTCCCAGCCAAGTTTTTTGCCACAACCTCAGGATGTGAGTCCCGGAGTCCAGCCAAGAGAAGTCCGGAGAGTGGTTTGGCCACATCACCAGTACAAGCAAGCTGCCCAAACCCAGCAAGCCACCCAAGCCCAGCAGCAGGTGCAGGTGGCTCCGCCGAGGTTCAAGCTGCCTCCCATCAAGTCCACCTTTGATAGGGATCCCAAGAAGCTGACTTTCTTGAACCAGGTGGGGGCTCATTTAGATCACTACGCCTATGCCTACCTGGATGGGGTATGATGGTGAATGCTGTAGCAGCAAATCAAGCGGCCGACTGGGTGACCAACCTCCATGATGAAGGAGCTCCTGAATTGCATGACATTAATTTATTCATGGAGTAACTGATTTTAAATTGCTCAATGCTGTCAGCATGGAAAATAAGTACCCCTCCCCCTGATGAAGGACATGTTAGCCCATCTGGCTAAAGGAAAAATCTTTACCAAGCTGGATTTAAGAGAGGCTTATTACCAGATCCAAATCAAGGAGGGGGACGAATGGAAAAGAGCGTTCAATTGCCCATTGGGGAGTGTCCAATTTAAAGTGATGCCTTTTGGACTGCAGGGCCCCCCTGCTGTGTTTATGCAATTGATAAATCAAGTACTCCATGATCATTTACACGAGGGGTTTTTGGTTTATCTTGATGACATCCTTATTTACTCTGGAACCATGGATGAACACATCAAAAGGGTCTGCATTAAAGAGACTGTTGAAAGCCAAACTGTACATAAAGCTGTCAAAGTGTGAATTTCACCAGAACCACTTAGATTATCTAGGTCAGGGGTGTCAAACTGCTGGCCCACAGGTGGATGCGTCATGCTGAAACCACGCCCACCCCATTGCCGGCAATGGAAAAAAAGTCATGATACGTCATGACATGTCATGTGACATTGTGAGTTTGACACCCCTGATCTAGGGTATGAGATTTTGAATGACAGGATAGAGAAGGACCCTGCCGAAGTCAAATCAGTATTGGAATGGCAACCCCCATGCACCCACAAGTAGCTTCAAAGTTTTCTGGGGTTTCACAAAAATTTGGAAGCTCTCAAGACTCCCAGCAAATTATCCCCCAAGCAAGTTCAGTGGGCTCAGTACTTCAACTGTTTTAATTTCACTTTAAAATATTTTCCTGGAGGTAAGAACTTTTTAGCTGATGCCTTGTCTAGAATGCCTCAGTTCAAGGACAACCGAGAGGAAGTCATTAACTCCATTATTCCTCCACTGCAATCTGCTTCTCAAATAACAACCAGATCACACACCCAGGGACCCGCTGCTGGTCCTGATGATCGCTTGCTAAAGGAATTAAAGGAGAAGTTAGAGAGTGATGCCTGGTTTATTAAAGATAACAAATCTATATTAACCTTAAGCTTGGAAGGGTTCTAAGTTATACCTCCCAGATGGCCTCAGGCTCCAGGCATTGAAATGGAGTCATGATGCTAAGCAAGTAGGTCACTTTGATTTTTTTTTAAAGACATTGCATCTGGTGTGAAGGAAATTCTGGTGGCCAAGAATGAAGAAGGACATTGAGAATTATGTAAAGATTTGTGCCACTTGTGTTGCAATGAAGAGGTGTCCTGGAAAACCACCAGGCTTGTTGCAGCCTCTCAACCTTGGAGGATATAGCCATGGATTTTATAGTGGAATTACCTGAGAGCAAGGGGAACACTGTAATATGGACTGTGATGTGGACTTTTTCTTTCTGATGGGGAGCCGACTGTCAACTTTAAAAATGAGCATGGCTGTGGCCATTTTCCCTATTCATTTTCGGTTGACACATAGAAAGGTGAAAGGGGGGATTGCTAGGTGCTTGCTACTTAAAAATAACTTTTTGTCCATGGGAAACAAGGTCATCAGCTGCTCCCAAGACTACAGGCTGGGCATTTCATGAAAAGCCCGCCAAGAAGATAGTTGCTTGCATAGTTTTAGAGGTGGGATTTCTTAATTTTGTATTGGGGAATTGTTACGTGTGTCTTCAGACTTGGTTTCACTTTTGATGTGCCGATACTAATAAACATGTTCTTTGAGGAATTTGTAAGCCTCGGAGTTCTGCTTTTTTGTGTCTGTTTGGAACTATGACATTTAATTTATCACCATCCTTCTCTTTTTAACAATTTATAATCTAGATTTTACGACAGATATATCCAAGATAATATACAGTAACATGCAATGGTATTAAAACGCAATAAAAGGTATGCTGAAAACAATAATAAAATAATTCTCTCTAATCAAATATAGTCTCATGTGCACTCCAACTGAAAGTCTCAAATGGCATCATTTCAGTGAAAATTAGACCTTTATCAAAGGTTTCTCTATAATGAAAGATTGCATTTGGGGAGGGGAGGGGGCCCTATTTAGTTATCAGTGGTACTGCAAATGAAAAAGTGTGCAGTTTATAAGATAAAAAGGACAGCTGGCATCCTTGTTTACTTAAAACATCTGCTCAGATTTCTGCTTTTCACTCATTCTTCAGAATATATATTTTAAATGATCACGAGTCTCAGCAGGGCTCCTCATGATCCAGGTTTTATCTTGTCTACCTCAGTTCAAAGCAGTGTGTCAGTTTCTCTGCACCATTTACCTATCAACATAAGGACCCAGGGATGGTTTTATCTGTTGGAGTTCTCATTTGCTTTAATTCTACTTTTATCTCAAGATTCCAAAGGAACACAACCAGCATTTCAGATGTATTTTAGTAAATTAGATGCAAGAAGATCCAAATAGCTTATTAAAGTCAGCTTTTCTCCATGGCAGTGTTTAATTAAGAGCTCACTAAAATATTTCTCTGGAAATGACACTGCTCAGAAGGTTTGGAAGAACAGTGAAACTTGTTGGGTTTGCTTTGGAAACAGATGTGGGAGCTTTAAGCTGCTGCTAATTTGATCATGCCGAGAGCACTGAGAAAGCCCGAACTCCATCGGCATCCTAGGTTTGGGGTCAGGTGCAGTACAGTAACAAAGGCATAATCAGAGTGTTCCCTTCCTTGCTGCTTTCCCAATCAAAAAACGGGTAACAATAATTAATTTTATAGATCAAAAAACAACTTGGAAACCAAAATAAATAGCATTTTAACAGATTTGGCAGTCATAGTAAACATAATTAAGGAATGCTGACATCTATTTTGGAATTAATCTCTTCTAGGCAGGATCACCTCTTTCCTTTCCTAAACACTGTCCATCCCTTAGTGTCATCATTTGGATAGGATTTTTTTTCTGGCAGCTAAGCAAGTACCCCTCTTCCACAACAAGAATTGGAAATTACTTCCCTTAACTGACCATGTTTAAGCTGCAACCAACATTCCTTGTCTCTTCTTCTGTAAGCAGTCAATCTGACAATGCAATCCAGATTGTCCCATTGTATTCATTCAAACCTGCTTCCTTAATGGGCACATCCTACGTGTGCTTCAGTTGGTGCAAAATCTAGCAGTCAAACATAATGCTGGGATCTAGCATGGTGAAAGATGAGTACAGAAGCATGGTTCTTAGTCCATTACAGCCAAGCCACTACATAGTGCAGAAAGTGAACTTAAAGCATTCCCCTGTACAGTAGGATTAAGAACAGTATGCTGTTGAGCATCTGACTTCAACTCTCCTCTCCCCGATTGCCTAAATTGCTTTTCCTGGAATTGCCTTCCAGAACTGTTGTCTTGGGAATATGAGAACTGGAACTCCTATCTCACCTATTAAGCTTTAAAGGCTTGGATGGGAGCCAGGCCTCTTTCAGCACATTCTTGATGTGCCTCTGACAAGAACTTGTTATCCTTTGGGCAATTGGAATCAGAGTAACTCACACATGAACTGGGTGGAAACAGATCAATCTTTATTCAACATAATTGAGGGCACTTCCACATGGCAAGTTTCCACTCCCCAATCCTTCCAGAGCATTTGGAAGCCAGCTATGCTATTTTGAAGCTTCGGTGAGGAATGGCTCCAGGAAACAGGACTCTCTAAAATGGAGCACAGAAAGGTAAGGAGAGAGAGATATGGATGTGTTATATATCAGGATGACCAGCATAGATGTGGTAGAGAGAGAATTGCTCTTTTGCAATGGTAGAAGGTGAGGTATTCTAATTGAATTAAATGCAGGGCATCATAGAAGGAAATACTTGTTTATATGGTGCAGAGTAAAGTGATGCATTTGTTGTAAAGGGATAGGGCATGTTCATGAAGTATCAGTCTATCAACTTCTACTAATACTAATAATTGTGATGGGTCCTTGGTGCTCTTTGAGTTTGGTTGTTTTCTTGCAGACATTTCATTACCCGAACTAGGTAACATCATCAGTGCAAGCCTGAACTACAAATATTCTCCTTCATTGGTACTGATAATTGTTTCATGTCTCCTAAGTCATAGCTTGCAGACAAATGACAACATAAAGGCTATCACCATCCAATCTGGGCTTATGGGCTTCCCCAAAACATTCATTTGGCCCTCATGAAACACAGAATGCTGAAGTAGATGGCCAAATCCAGCAGGGATTTTCTTATGTTCTTACTTTTACTTCAGCTGACCTTAAAATATCGAGCCTGGCATGGGAATACCATGAGCCAATCAGTGTTCCTTGCAACCAACTTCTAGAAGAGTGTTAAAATTCTCATTTACCACTTGAGCTATGACAGTTCCTGTAACAAAAAAAAAATCCACTCATCCTCCTCCACAAAAGAAGGAGGAAAAATAAATTTGTCCCTCAGTATTTTCAGTATATGCTTCATGCATTTGTATAGTCACTTTGCAAAAATAAAAATCTGAGCTGTGGGGACAATGTTTGGCTGTCAGAATTATTCCCACTTAACTGTGATGATGACATGGCACTGAGTTTCCAGCAAGGAACCTTCTCTATTAACTGAGACTGCAGACTGAAGCACCAGAGAAAATAATGGCTTGCTCCAGCCCAGAACTTGGAAGATAGCCTCTTCTGCAAGAGTTAATGAATGCTTCATATATAATTAGAAAAAAAAAATCAAGGTGGGCAGGTTTTTCTAAAGAGGTATTACAAATCTGACTAGAAGGATTAAGATCAGGTTCACTGGTAAAATGGACTAAGAAATCTGCTAACAAGCAAGCTTTGAGTTCAGGAGGTGAGGAGGTAAACTAAAGCAAGAATTCCAGCACAGGGGAACATGATTCCCCCCCCTCAAGCCCTGCAGAGGTTTAGCATCACTAATTGCAGAGCAGACAACTTGATATTTGACCTGGCTGCAACTAAACTGGAAGGAAATTAATTCAGTTGCCCAAGTGGAACTACATGGAGACACAGCGACATGGCACCAGCACTGGGTTGATGAAAATGCCATGTATGGTGGAGTCATTTGATTCCCACCCTTCAGCTGAGACTGAATGTGATGTAATGCAATATTAATATCAGATAGGTGGTAGTTTTTATTGAATCAAGTAACTCAACTCACAATTCTTCATTCCTGAACTGCACAAATACAAGTACAAATAAAAGTTCTCATAAGTGAAATCCGAGACCTATATACATTTTGTTTATAAACTGCAAAATTAGGAGACCATTACCACGAGAACTATGAGAAACTTATGGTACCATATTATATATATATATATATATATATATATATATATATATATATATATATATATATATATATATATATATGGATCTTTGGTTATTCGGGTTTTTCCCCGCGTAGAACTAAAAGTGTAGGGGCGACGTTTCGACGGAATCCCATCCGTCATCATCAGGCTGGTGGCTTCTGCTTCCTTCTTCTGGGAGAAGCATGTGGCTGTTTGTTCCTCTTTTTTAAACTTGATGTCTTAGTCTACAAGAAATCCAACGGCTCCCTAGGACACACTATCTACCATTAAAAAACACACACAAACCGCTATCTGAACGCACTCTCACACCACCACCCAGCACAGATCAACTCCGTAGCCAAGACACTCATCTCCAGAACAAAACACCTAGCTGACGAACAACACCTAAAAACCGAACTACACACTCTCACTAATGTACTAACAGCCAATGGATTCCAAAGAAACACGATTACCAACTTAATCCGAAGAGAGACACCCACAAAAACCCAAGACAGAGAACAAGAAAATGGCAAAGCCCTCCTCCCATACTTAAAAGGGACCACAGACAGAATCAGCAAGGTCCTCCAAAAACACAACATCAAAACAGCATTCTACACAGACAGAAAAATATCCACCTGCCCCACGACATACATCGGACAGACCAACAGAAGAATAAGTGCACGCATTGAAGAGCACAAAAACTCACTCAGAAAAGGAGAACAAACTTCATCCCTGGTCCAACACTTTGAAGCCACGGGACATGAAATTGATTTTAAAAAAACCAAAACTATCGCCAAAATTGAACATTTTAACAACAGAATAATCAGAGGAGCCATTGAGATAGAAAAACGCCCCCACAGCATAAACAAACGATATGATACCTCTCGCCTACCAACCATTTGGAAACCCGCCTTGATTGACAGACGAGTCCCAACCACCAAGAATGATAGACCCAAAGTCATGATAACACCACATGACATCACCACCACACAACCATTCAAAAAGCAAATCCGAACCCACAATGATAACGAGGCACAACCACAAAACAGAAACCTAACTACAGCTGCAACATCAGCCACTTTAAACCCCTCCAAACCACACAACAAGCAAACTGACACCCACTATAAAAACATGGCACCACCACAAACACGAAGCCGAACAAAAGCAGCACAACTCACCAGCTCAGGTCTAAGGCTGGCAGCTGAGACCAGCCCATCCACTCAAAACACACCCCCACCCAATCAGAACACACCCACCATTCAAAACACACTCCCACCCAATCAGAACACACTTACTCCCCCACCCAATCAGAGCACACCTCCACCCACAGAACACACCCCCTCTGGCAGTTTAAAAAAGAGGAACAAACAGCCACATGCTTCTCCCAGAAGAAGGAAGCAGAAGCCACCAGCCTGATGATGACGGATGGGATTCTGTCAAAACGTCGCCCCTACACCTTTAGTTCTACGCGGGGAAAAACCCGAATAACCAAAGATCACATACGAACACCCGCGAAAACCTATATATATATATATATATGCATCTTTGGTTATTCGGGTTTTTCCCCGCGTAGAACTAAAGGTGTAGGGGCAACGTTTCGACGGAATCCCATCCGTCATCATCAGGCTGGTGGCTTCTGCTTCCTTCTTCTGGGAGAAGCATGTGGCTGTTTGTTCCTCTTTTTTAAACTGCCAGAGGGGGTGTGTTCTGTGGGTGGTGTGCTCTGATTGGGTGGGGGAGTAAGTGTGTTCTGATTGGGTGGGAGTGTGTTTTGAATGGTGGGTGTGTTCTGATTGGGTGGGGGTGTGTTTTGAGTGGATGGGCTGGTCTCAGCTGCCAGCCTTAGACCTGAGCTGGTGAGTTGTGCTGCTTTTGTTCAGCTTTGTGTTTGTGGTGGTGCCATGTTTTTATAGTGGATGTCAGTTTGCTTATTGTGTGGTTTGGAGGGGTTTAAAGTGGCTGATGTTGCAGCTGTAGTTAGGTTTCTGTTTTGTGGTTGTGCCTCGTTATCATTAGTTCTACGCGGGGAAAAACCCGAATAACTAAAGATGCACATACGAACACCCGCGAAAACCTCAGAAAACATATATATATATATATATATATATATATATATATATATATATATATATATATATATATATATATATATATATATATATATATATATATATATATATATATATATATATATATATACACACACACACACACACACACACACACACGCACACACACACACACACAGAGAGATGCTTTACTCAAACTCAGATTTGTGTTTGTATGTACGGTGTAATGCATTTTATTAGTGTTCAATATCAGCGACTGAATGACCTGTGTAGATGCCATATGCTAAATAAACCTGAGAACAGTCAAACATGGCCAGCTGTTAAAATCTTATGTAAGGTGTTTGAAGAGGTGAAAAAACGTTTGGAATGCCAGAAGACCATGCCTGCCATGGCTTTCAGTTTAGATTCTTTCTATTACAGGAATCCAACAATACAGAAAATCCCTTGAGGTAGAGAACTTCATTATTAGCCTTGCCCTATTTCTTCAGTATAGGACACATCAAGATCTGGCTCCAGTCATGCCAGGATCATTCATGCTTTCCGTGGCAGCCCCTCTGGGAATGGCTTCTTTTTCCACTTGTGTGGGAGGGAAAGAAGGAGGGGGTAACCCAGAGGAAAAAAAGCTGCAACTTCTGCCCACTCTCAGAAGCAGCCGTCAAGCTAACTATTTTTATAGCACAGTAGCTCTTCATCAGAATGGGGTCATCCTCTGGAATAGATAATGGCAGATTACAAAATTAATTTTGAATAGAGAGTAAGAGGAGGCATTGGATTTTGCCAAAGCCTGATATGAATCAGGCCATTCTAAAAAGATGTTGTGGCTCTCTAAAGTGAAATAACATTATCTCCCAAGAAATTGGAACACAACCTGTACTTTCTCACAGCAATCTGATATTTCTGAGGGCTCTAGAAAACAGGAAGATCTGCTTTCACTCTGGCATTTATAAACATATCAAGGGTGATCTAGACTGCACTTTTCATTAAAAAGAAACCATTTGCCCATGGTCTCCAATTAGGGTATTTTAGTGAAGGAATGTTGTCCTGTATGTTGTGATCTTTTACTCAATTTATTTCTGTTACCTAATATACATGAGTCATCTCTTTTATGGAAGAAAATCAGGCTGCTGAGGAGGGCCTGAAATTTTCTCAAGAGATTCTTCAGGTAGCGGGAGCAATTATTCGGAATTCAAACCTGACTGGCTCAAGGTTCACTCAGCCTTCCATCCTTCTGAGGTCATATCCAGATTGTTGGAGGCAATATGATGACATTGGGGGGGGGGCATTATCCTGACATTGTAAACCACCCAGAGAGTTCTGTAATCCACTATGGGCTGGTGTATAAGTCTAAACACTATTGCTATTCCTCAGCAAAATGCAAGCTGCCTTTTAATTGACCTTTGTTTTTAAACTCTTAAATCTAGGCGGGTTGAATTAATACTGGTTGGTTTCACAAATTTATTTTGATGGAAAAAATATTGATAAACTGTTCATGTGGAAAGAGTGTGCTGAAAAGATGCTAACTTCCTTTAACACTAATTAAAGTGAATTTGAAAAGTTAAAAAAGCATGTTGACAGTTCCAAACAGTAATTTTGCTAACTGTTCTTCAAAGATCATGATAATGCTATAAGCTTGCAGAATCATGTGAGATTCCACATTGCTTACAGGTGATTTCTGGGTATCTCAGGAAAAGATACAAGATATTTCAGGAGTTTCATATAAAACTGTAGGAGATTTCAGACTGGTGAATTATATGAGATTTTGGTTATATTTAATTATTTTGTACTTACGACCAAACTACTTGGGATCCCTGGAGTAAGTCATAGGAATGAACCAATTGCTCAGATCTTTCTTTCTTTCTTTCTTTCTTTCTTTCTTTCTTTCTTTCTTTCTTTCTTTCTTTCTTTCTTTCTTTCTTTCTTTCTTTCTTTCTTTCTTTTCTTTCTTTCTTTCTTTTTCTTTCTTGAATCATAATAGGATACAGTTGCCTTGATGCCATTCCAGAAATAGCTCATAATTTGGAACCTCAGAATCTTTAACTAAAAAGGTTACTATGGACTGGTTAATTTTATGAAATCTGCTCCTTCCCCCCCCTTCCACTTAGTTTCATACTCATTTTAGCTTAGCACTAATTATAACTGTGCAAAAAACATTACATGCTTTACAACACAGAAATTTCATTAGCAGTCTGCTGGAGTGTGACACCACATATGCTAGCAAAATTGTTGGCATTCTTACCTACTACAAAACCAAGGAGAAAATTAGTTTGCTTTCAACATTATTATTCTATGCAGTTAAGACTGTATTTCCCAATAGAATCATTAAAAGACAGCCTAAGACATTTTCTGCAGCTCTTTACATTCTTAAGAGAGCAGTAATCCACAAATTTTAAATTGTGTAAAGCAACATTTTAAAATTTGATGATGGTGATGATGATGATGATACAAAAACATCCTAACTTGAGAAAAAAATCAATACAGTTAATCTTTTCCAATGAATTGAATTTCCTTATTATATTCAATGATCAGAAAATCTTTTTTCTGATATGGCACAAATGAAAACAATGCAGAGAGGTCAGCGCGTGGCCAGTGGGAAGCCTGCTCCTGTGGGTTGCCAGCTTGATCCACAACTTATAGGTTTTTGCTACAGCTCAGTTTAGTGTCCTCAGAAAGTTAGCAGGGCTGTGTGAGCAGACAAAGGAAAAGCGAGGAAGGGTGTCATTCCATCTCACTTCTCTTTGCAATTTTGAGGGGATAATGGCAGTCTGTTCATATCTGCTCCTGTTAACAGTGACAGGAGTGGGAACGGAGCCTATTTCAATTTTCTTCAAGTACCTAGCATGTGTCCAAATATATGCAGGCGAACCAGATTAAGTGCCATTAGGTGAAGGGCACTTTATCACAATATGTTGATTGCACTAGCCAACCACCAGAGCTATGCCTTGGTTGAGGCCCCTCCTAGGCTCCACTACTTTTTTGTTTTGTTTTGTTTATTTAAGCTATTCTAGCATACTTTTTAAAATAACAAACTCAAGATGGCTAACAGATCTACAGGAAAACAATAAATCATATGTTTACCATAAACAATTAACAACTATTATATATAAAAAACAGGTTTTTTTTTTAATTTAGCAATTTGCTTTATATCACATTTAATCCAGAAACACAACTGTATATTTTATCAAGAACATTTTTATAATGATTTCCTTCTCTCTTTCCTCTTTTTTCTCTAAAGATAAACCACATACACTTGGAGACTGGTGAACCCAAAAAATGACTCCATCTGTAGGACAACTGTGGGGCATGTTATGTGCCAACCCATATTTTCTATCCTGCCTCACCTTCATTTTGACACAGCTACTTAAAGTATGGTGATATAAGCATGCATGACTGATCAAATGAATCAATAGGGACTGATTACCATTTAAGAGTAAACATTACTCAGGTTACATATAGTGTTTTGCTCCATCTGATTCGCATGTGTTTCTCTGTATTTAACAATACAGAGAATATAACAATAAAAGAATGTATCTAGCTCACTTCAATAACTCTCTGAAATGATCCCACAAAGCACATTTGACCGGGCTGCTTTGTTTTAGAAGTCAAATCCATTCAATAAACCATTTTTCAGGTGGTTCAGCATGTCCAAATCTTGCTCAGTGGGCTAGGTCTCCAATTCTGGCCACATTAGTGCTGCAGGACACAACACAGCCTCTCACTTTATAACTTCAATTAGGGATTACCAGATTTCCCTGTATCTCTAATTTAGAACATATGAGATACATCAAGCAGCTTCAACAACACCGGGCTCTTTTTCATCCTTTTCTTTTTGCATGTGATGCAGACTTTCCAAAGGCTTCACCCTGAGGGGTTCCATCAATGACATAAAAAGAAGCTCAAAAGCAAATGACTTTCAGTTTATCCTTGATTCTTTTGCTGTTCTTCTTTCAGGCATTTACTGAGGAAGGAAGGAAGGAATGAAGGAAGGAAGGAATGAAGGAAGGAAGGAAGGAAGGAAGGAAGGAAGGAAGGAAGGCTCTAATATCTAACT
This sequence comes from Vipera ursinii, assembly GCF_947247035.1. NCBI lineage: Eukaryota > Metazoa > Chordata > Lepidosauria > Squamata > Viperidae > Vipera > Vipera ursinii. The sequence goes on along the minus strand of NC_139513.1, from coordinate 189,509,485 downwards.
CTAATAGCACAATGCTAAAATCAAAGAGACCAATGGCATTCATTCCCACCACCCATTAGTACTTTGCCAGGTTCTGCCAATCACAATATCAGCATTTATAATTCATCAGGAACAATACACAAGTACTAATTAGCGCATGCATGCTAATACTTGGTGATAACCTGCAAGTAATCAATGCAGAATTTTCTGTTTCTTAAATGTACACTTGAGCTCAGTATTGACAAACACTAAAAGCTTGGGAAAAAATTGAATTTGATAAATAAATGGAACCAGCAAGGATTCTTATTTGCATTTTAAATGTATACTTAATACTCTAGATCTGCAGGCAGAAGAACATGAACAGAATGTATACACATCAAAAAATTATCAATCCAGTGCAGGATCAGAGTAGATAGAAATCAATCTGCTGGTAATCTAGTCTCTTCCCTTCATGTGCTATGGGAATAATTAACCATCTTGCAGATCATGAAAATGCTGGTTCAGTTTATGGAACTGACAAATCATGCCAGATGGCTGCTACGCTTGCTCCAAGTATGCCAGGTCAAGTATCTTGTTGTAAAGTAGCATCTGTCTGGGTCAGGCTGTACTTGTGTCTACAGCCTCATCTACTTGGTCTTGCCCAATCTTCATCAATACATAGTGAGGGCGAGGCAAGCCGTGTGTGCCCCACCTCAACTATACCATATGACTGATGTGAAATGCATTCCTCCCTGTAATGATGATTGAGGGATAGCTCCCCTCTGCCTGCTAAAAAAATAATACCTAAATAGATCTACTATTAGAAGGCAAACAAATGAAGCAGTCAACTGGAATCTGGCATGGTACACCGTCCTGAACTGATTGCTCAGAGCTACATAATAGTCTCCGATGCCTTTGGACTACCTTGCTCTTTGCTTCTGGTGGCTGATTCAAACTGGTGGTGAAATGGAGGAAGTCTTAAAGGCAAGTTTCTATTTAAAAGTCAGAGGAAAACTCTGTTTAATGTATGTAGCTAACAAGCAGCACAGCAATGCTATCGCTACTAAGTACATGGAGAACACCTAACTGAAAGAATTAAGTCCATGAAAATGCAAGCAGGCATTCTTGGTGGAAGTTGGAAGGAAATGTTATTTCAAATTTTAAAGGAGGGGAGAGTGTCCCTCTCTTTCTTTCCCCTCTAATCATCCAATTCATTGCAATAGTTTAAAACAAGCAGCATACCTGAACATAATTTTTGGGGGATAATGAAGAGATGGGTGGGTAAATGAGAACCATCCACTGTTCCCTGGTAATATCAATGATCACTTCATGATCAATGATCACATCAGCCTTGACATTCAGTTTCAGGTTGGATATCATTTTCAAGGTGCATTAGGAGGAAATGGTGGAAATGTAGCTGAAGGTTTCTCCACGAGGACCACCTTTGCCACTGATCTAGTGGGAATTCTAAATTTTTCATCATAGGTCCCATTGTACCAAATCTGTGCTCAAGAAATATAGCCTTCCACTTTTTCCATCTAGTCCAGATGTTCTTAAGTTCATACGTTATCAACCTATCTGCAATTTAAAGTCGGGCCAGAAAATTGAGCCAGTGAAATTCATTGCTAGTCTAAGTGGGGCCTGTAAAAAAAAAGGTTAAAAGTTACATTAAATGAAAACAAATCTTTGGTCATTTGTCAAAATAAGATGACCTCTCACTCTTCTTCTCTGGACCATATTTCTTTGCCTTTTCAAATTGAAATGTACACCACCATTGTTCAGTCAGTCAGAATTATTCAAAGAAAAGTAGAATTAGCTCCCTTCACTTGGACACAGCAGTTTTCCTGACTTGCTTTCAATATATTGAGGCAGATGAGAGGAGGGGAATGGCAAGCTGTTCTGGTTACTTTTCCCTAAGGAAAACTAGCTAATTGATCCTGGAAAGCAACTGAACTAAACAATAAAGGGTTTGGCCTTGGCACTGCCTCTTGCTAGTTTAGAGTTTAACTCAGGACCATAGACAATCAAACTAATTAACTCAGGACTTTTTTTTCAAAGCAATACAAAAGACAAAGTGCAGTCCTGTAGCTCTTGAAGTATGGAAGACTCAAAGCAGTACAACACAAAAAAGTTGCATTTGAGTATAGGACAAGAGAGCAAGATTTATTCTAAAACTTTCAAAAAATCTTTTTTGACAGAATGCTCAGAAGGATAGGATTAGTGTGTGTGTGTGTGTGTGTGTGTGTGTGTGCGCGTGCAAAACAGTGCATGCCTTTTGCACATCCCTATGTTGTACTATGATCTTAAGGAATGCAGAAGCAGGGTAATGGATGGTTTCACAAATGCTTCTATTAATCTAACTGGCACTATCTTTCAGGCACCCAATGAACCAATTAAAATCTATTTCCTGTCAGCCAAGATGGGCAAGTGGCAGACTCCATATGCCCACACAAATCCCTTTCAGTGCATGTTGTCCTAGGATTATCTAAAGATACTTGGCTCTTCCTCTGTCACAGCAGAGGGTGTTTCAGAAACTCTTGCTGAAAGGTGGAAAAGAGATGTTGTGCTTTGGATGTTCACACTGACATCTGGTTGGACACAGTGAGAGATCTGGGGAATACTGAGAAGAGAAGCCATTAGGAGCCCAGAAGTGTCTTTCCCCTCCCTATTTTTAGAATAAAGCTATGAGTATTGGGCAATCATGATTTTTTTTCTTGTTTTGTGAAATGAGATGAGAATTTTAAGTGGGGAAAAGACAGGTAGGGATTATTCACTGATTAAAAGAGAACAATCTATATTAAAAGAAAGGAAATGCAAACCATACAAATCTTACTATAAAATTCTGTAATTAAGCCCTTTCATCAAAGATAGATTCCTTCCCACTTCATTCTATTTTGGTGCTGTTTTAAACTTAGAAAATATTACAGCAGTTAGAGGGAGGATTAGTACAAACAACAAAACATATGGTATCGAAGAAATATAAAAGAAGCATAGACAAGTATTCTTTTTTATTTAAAACAAAAGTTTGAGAATAGCTATAATTTCCTCTGAAAAGAATAAAAAAGGAGCTCCTAATGATGTTGATATAATAAAATAAATCTTTAACACCAATTAACACTCTGAGGCAATCAGTTGCAAAGAAAGCACAATTCAGTCCTTTGGAATGTTCTAACGTTTCTCATAAATGATGGTCATTAACAAAATTGAGAGAGGTCTGCCTCTATTGTCATAAGAAACCACTGAATTCAGGAGAACATCAAGCTCTTTATTGCTCATATATTCATTATTTTAATAGTAATTTATTCCCTAGAATTCTGTAAAAGGAAGCATGTGATTCAGAGCAAACATTTTGAAAGGTAGACTTGACATCAATCATCCAAGTGAGATGGCCAGTGTAGAAATTTGACAAGTAATTTTTTTTTTAATTTTTATTTTATTTTAATTCCATTTAGTATATCCCGCCCTTCTCCGAAGACTCAGGGCGGCTTACAAGCTTAGCAGTAGCCTTCATTCTATGTATATGCCTGCTTATTAAGGCTTTCACACATACACCCCAAGCGGCATTATTACAAAGTCAGCTTAATTGCCCCCAACAATCTGGGTCCTCATTTTACCTACCTCGGAAGGATGGAAGGCTGAGTCAACCTTGAGCCTGGTGGGATGCGAACCTGCACTAATTGCAGGCAGCTGGTGTTACCTAAGGAGGCGTTAGCCCACTGCTCCACCAAGGCTCTTATAAATAAAATATGCTACCCAGTGGCATACTTACGTGCAAATATGAGCAGTAAATATCCTTTAATATCATGGACCCAATGGTGGGATTCAGCCAGTTCACACCAGTTTGGCAGAACTGGCAGCTAATTTTTTGTTGCCCAGGTCCAGAATGGACTTCCAGAAGTGGCATCCACACATAGAACCATTTGTTCACATATTTTAATTCCACCACTCCATGGATCCTTTGATATCTCCTCTTAATCACTGACTTGAATACAAGAGATCCATAAATGAAGCGGCAATAGGTAATTGGCTCAACTCCAAATGGATGGATTCACAATATGTGAAGGTAACCATCTAACCCTTGATCTTTTCAGTCTTTTCAAGATTTCTGCTCCACCAGCTCTTTTAACCATGTCTTCTGAGAGTCTGGACTCAGGATTCTCTTAGTTAATGGTTGCACTTCTATTTTCCTTCCCTATCTTTCATTACCCTTGTTCTTCTTTTATGCCAATTACTCTGTCATTCCAGAAGATTTGTTCTCAGCATAGACACTGTGACATAGATTAAAATGATCATAATAATTGAAGATAAATTAAACAAACAGAAGACTTCTACTTAATGGAAAATTATCTGAGTGAAGAATTAAAAAGACTAAGCAGATTCAATATACTATTATCTAATCATGGGTCCAAAACACTGCCTTCTGCTGATAAAATATTCCAAGAAATATTAGACCTTTCCATTTTTTTCTTCAAAAAAGGGTCTATTTGATACCATCGACCATGGTATCCTATTGTGGCGTCTCAGGGGTTTGGGAGTGGGGGGCACTGTTTTGCAGTGGTTCTCCTCCTACCTCCTGGGCCACTCACAATCGGTGTTGACAGGGGGGCAGAGGTCCCCCCGAGGCCTCTCATTTATAGAGTTCCTCAGGGTTCAGTTCTCTCTCCCCTCCTGTTCAACATCTATATGAAGCCGCTGGGCGAGATCATTTGTGGTTTTGGGGTGGGGTATCATCAGTATGCTGATGATACCCAACTTTTTCTCTCCACCCCGAACCAACCCAATGATGCCCTCGCTGTGATGTCCCGTTGCCTGTAGGCGGTCCAGGTCTGGATGGGGAGAAACAGGCTTTGTCTCAATCCTGCCAAGACTGAGGGGCTGTGCATACCGGCATCTTGGACTAACCAGTCCATTCCATCTTTAATGATGGGGGGTGAGGTGTTACCCCCCGTCAATAGGGCTCACAACTTGGGCGTCCTCCTGGATTCGCGGCTCAGTTTTGAAGACCATATAGGAGCCGTGACCAGGGGGGCTTTTGCCCAGGTTCGCCTGGTATGCCAGTTGCAGCCCTACCTGGACCAAGATGCCCTGCACACAGTCACTCATGCGCTCGTGACCTCCCGATTGGACTACTGCAATGCTCTCTACATGGGGCTGCCCTTGAGGACCACTCGGAGGCTCCAGCTGGTGCAGATTGCAGCCGCATGGGTTGTGATGGGGGTTTCCCAATACTCCCATGTAACACCTCTACTCCACGAGCTGCATTGGCTTCCGGTTGCCCTCCGGGTGAGATTCAAGGTGCTGGTGATGACCTATAAAGCCCTTAATGGCTTGGGTCCGGGATATCTGAGGGAACACCTGCTGCCGGCATCAAGCTCCCTTCGTCCTGTGCGCTCCCACAGGGAGGGTCTTCTCAGGGTACCGCCAGTAAAAGATTGCCGGCGGACAATACCCAGGGGGAGGGCCTTCTCTGTGGGTGCGCCGGCCCTTTGGAACCAGCTGCCTGTAGAGCTTAGGACTGCCCCTGACCTTCGCTCATTCCACTGGGACCTGAAGACCTGGCTCTTTGAGCTTTCTGGCCTGGACTGAGAGTATTAACTGAGGTTTTAATTGTATTTTAATTGTAATTGGGTTTTTTAGTTCAAGGTTAGTGTAATCATTTTAATTGTTTTTAATTTTTGTAACTTGTTATATTGTTTTTAAAAAACCTTGTGAACTGCCCTGAGTCCTACGGGAGAAGGGCGGTATATAAGTCTAATAAAATAAAATAAAAATAAATAAATAAATATCTGGTCATAGAATCATAGGGCTGGAAGGTTACTTTGGTCATTCTAGGACTAGTTCCATAATTTTCCAGAACTAAACCTTCCAGAACAAGAAGTAATTTATGATGCATATAGTATAAAGGGATCTTCATAGGATTGGAAATTTGTGAGAAAATGCAATAATTTATTCTTAAACTCATGAGATTTTACAAATCAAGGTCATTAGCAATATATCAAAGGTACATATAATTTAATTTACAATCAGAGTAGCTTTTACATTATCCAAAGCTCTTATAGTTCATATAAGGGAGAAAAGTCAAACAGTTTCTAGGCAGCAAGCAAACAAGAGTTTGGAAGTGAAATTAAAAAGGAGGACGAGACAAGGAAGAGGAAAGTAATCAGATAAACTGTGTGTTCCGAGAACTTTGTGCTTAGCTTTATAGAATGAAAAGCTTATCTTCTGTGCAGCTGTTATTGCAAGGGATGTTCTTGAGAGATGCTGCTTGTCCATATGGATGAGTGACTGCTTCCTGATGTGTAAGCAGAGGAAGCTATGGAGGCTGTGGAAAAAATATAAGGCTTCCAGGGTTTTCTTTAAGAATCACTGAACAGCCAAATGTTGGATGGAGGACAGCCAAAAGGGGAGAGACGTGGGGGGAATAGGTATGAAGGGGGGGATGAAAGGGAGGCATACCCTTGCCTTGGAAGAATTGAGACTCACGTTTCAGTTGAGTCTTGGATTGGGGTGAGACCTTGACTAACAACTGGTGAGATTCAGTTAATGATGGCAACAGGGAATGCCAGGGTTACAGTTAGTAAGTGATACAGTCATGAAACAACACCTTTTATGACCACATTGCTTAGAGATGAAAGATCTGATGCCAATTGCCATCGTAACTGAAGGGCTACCTGTAATTATCCTGACATCTGTTCAGAAACAGATGTTGCAAGGATGATCCTTCATGGAAATTACTGGCTTGTCTTGGTGATAACTTTCTTCTTCAGAGGATGAATAAAGGCTGAAGAAGGCCAGCTATCCTTCACTTGATACTTCAGTGGAAGTCTTCAGTGACAAAACAGAAGAAACAGAAAGGCTGAAGGAAAGTGATCATATAATGAAGAAGATCTTGCTTTTAACTAAAGCTTAACATATTTTAAAGCATACCTTGGACTTCAGGAAAGTAGATTTTTATGAACTCTAGGGTAAAGCTAGGTAGGGTTCCATGGCAGGAAAAACTTATGGAAAAGAAGCTCAAGATAGGTGGGAGGTTATTATTTTTTAGGTAAATACTAAAAACTCAATTACAAACAACTCTAGTGAGGGAGAAAAAGAAACAATGCTAAGATATCTTTTAATAAGGAATGCTTGAATCTATATATATGATTTTTCTCATGTTTATACCTCAAAGAGAAGTATTATGCAGGACATGACTGATGACTTCACTGTCAGAAACCTTTATTTCAGAAGGAACCAAGTATCCTCAGATCTAGTGAAATATTATATTTACCATAGCCAACAGTTCGACACAAAGTGGCACCTCTTCACAGTGTTTAAATTAAATTATATGATTCTGAAATGTGTTCCTACATTCTTAAAAGATTTCACTTGGTCAGTGATATTCCCATCATATCTTCACTATGTTTACTCAATTTCCATAAATAGCTAGAACAGCAGTATTAGCTTCTGTTAATTCAAAGACAGAATGAAATTATAGAGGTGTGTACATGTACAATTGTATATATAATTGTGTATATGGTGAAATTTGTGTGTGTGTGTGTGTGTGTAGACTCACACGCATACACAAGGCAGGCTAAGAAGCAATCTTACTTTACCTCTGCTAACATTCAGATATTATTGATCAAATGCCCATCTAAAAATATGCATGTTTTACAATTTGTGGTCTATAAAGAATCTTATTAAATATAAGCTGTCTCTGATCAGTGCTCAAGGTAAGATGTTTATTTTCCCCAAAAATCTCTATGAATATTATCAAGGACTGCTCTCAAATCAATAAAAGCAGCATAGAGTTGAGATTTAGAATGTTCAGTGTATTACAGGTAAAATGATGGAGATTGAAGATTTGTCCTGGTGACTGAGGAACTGTGTTATCTGAAAACTGCTTGCTCAGAGATACAGGGCCTATCCAGTCAATTATTTTTAATAAGAACTTGGAGTAAATCTTTACAAAGGATGCAAAGGAAACTATTGGAATAGTACTCACCAGGATGAGATGTACTTTTTTTTCTTATAGATGAGGATAATAAAACGACATTCCAACTATTAGTGAAATAGACAGTATTGGCAATCTTAGGTATATCAAACCTGATTGCCACCAAGTGAGATCCCTAGGCCAAATTCCACAATATTAGATGAAGAGTAAACATCTATAGAGGTGTTCTTCCCATCTCCATTTTGATATTTTTATTGGAAGCCCCAGAGAATCTTGGCCTCCAATTTTAGATTCCAAAGAGGAATACTTTTATTTTCCCAAAGTGTTAACTGGTATATTTTCCTTGAATCTTATTTATCCTTCATACTATTTTTGTTTAAGCTTCCGTGTGGACCTTGACTATAGACTATAAAGACTACAGACTATATGATCCTGATTATAGCCAGTTGCTTAGTTTTATATATATGTATATCTCCATCCCATCAAAGATCTTAATTTCATCATGCTTGGGAAACCAGGCAACTTAAACACTTTTCCACATATATTCTGTCTATCTCTTCTTCTTCTAAAAAGGCTACAGGTAGTCCTAGACTAATAATCACAGTTGAGCCCAAAATGTCTGTTGGTTAGTGAAACAGTTGAGTTTTGCCCCATTTTATGATCTTTCTTGCTGCAATTGTTAAGTGAATCACTGCAGTTGTTAAGTTGGTAACATGATTGTTAAGTGAATCTGGCTTCCCATTGTCTTTGCTTGTCAGAAAGTTCAAAAAGGGATCACATGACCCTGGGATACTGTAACCATCATAAATATGAGTAAATTGCCAAGCATCCACGTTTTGATCACATGACCATGAGGATGCTTCAACAGTAAGTGTGAAAAAGTCACATATTTCAGTGCTGTTCTAACTTCAAACAGTCACTAAATGAATGGTTGCAAGTCAAGGACTTCTTGTAAGTTGGAAGCTTGAATGAAAGACATAAGTGGAAATTATTATTTTCTTCCCTGGCATTTTACCAAGTTTCCATGGAACTCACACAACTATAATTTATACTTTGGTATCTACCAGGCAATATATAAGAGTATTTGTTTGGACTGTCCTGAAATGTATTTTGTGTATAATATGAAGATCAACTTTCATAACCAATTTAAAAACTATGTAATGTTTTCCAGTTTCATTTTTCTAGAATAATTTGATATCTGGCCAGGATCCCAAAATGAGCCTCATCTATCAGCCTAAACAAAATAACTCATTCTATAACCATCTCTGAAGTTACAGAGTGATAGATCCCCTGATTTCTCTCCTCTACCCCATCCACAGTATGTGGATGTGTAAATTAATGCTGAATACTTAATATTCTATCAAATTGTACTAATCTAAAAAGGTATTACTTCTCTGAGGCAATGTGGTGGTCTTGCAAACAACCATTGAGCACACAGTTCAATATGATCTTTACCTCTAACCAACAAACCCTAGCCAGTTGCATTCCAAGATACATGATAAAACACACTCGAGAATATGTGGAGACATTTGAACAAGTTACCCTCCAGAGTTTCTCAGCCAAGTAAAGTGAGAATCCACTTGTAATCTACTTCACTCGAGAATAGATGTGACTGATCCACAACTGAGGTAAAAGACTTCAGTTTGCTTCTCCAAATTCAGATTCACTTAATTAAACGTTTTTGAATCCTTCCCAGTTGATGGATTGCTTCATCTGAGCCCTTTTGAGGCTCAGTTAAACTAGAAAATACAGTTATTTTATTAATCACACATGACATTCCGAGTGTGTTAAAGTGATTAATTAATCTAGGTGATAACCTCTTCTCAAACCCTTGAGGTAGAAATCTTTACCCCATCTAACAATCCCTCTAAAGTAGTATTCTCTTGTTGCAATGCACTGGGGACTTGGTTAAGATCTTTCCAATCACCCTCATTTCCAAATGCACTGTAGGTGTTAGCTAGCTATTGGAGAGCGATGCATGGCTGGGTGCGTGCATTCAAATAGGATTTTCATAACATAATGATAAAAGAGTGTTAGAATTTTCAATTTGCAAATAGTCTCTTTGGAGACCACCTTTGCAACAATCTTTTAAAAACATAAATGATAGTGGCAGAGTTCACTGTCATGGAAACTAAAGACAAAGCAACAGCGGCTAAAATGAGGATTGGGTAAATTTCTCCACAGAATTGCTAAATGGGTTTAGCTTTTCTCAAGACTGCATAAGTACTATTAGTTGTATGCTTACAGAATGAAAAGACCAATTGTGTCATTTTTCTGTCAATTGAATTTATATAATACGACTAGCAGAAACCTGTGTCATTGCTGTATACAATTATCTTTCCCATTGTTTTACAATGAACACTAAATCCCAGCATGTGATGACATGCTTTGTTACTGGGAAATCATTCATGGGCAGAAAGATAAGAGATATCAGTGCACTATGGAAAAAGAGGAGTGATTCATTCACCATTCTTTTCATGAATACCTCAGCATCAGGGCTCATAATGCCGTTTGCAGTTTTGTGTGATGAATCTAAGCTTTCATCTATAAAATATAGCTGTAAAAATTGAACAGATTCATGTCTTATTTTTCACATAAATCCAGGGGCAAAGGTTTTGGTGTCACAGTTACAGCTACCTTCAATCAGAAAGACAAATGTTGGTCTACTTTGCTTTTTAAAAATGAATATTATGTTATAAAAAAATAACAGATAACATAAAAAATAGACAATAACATACAGCATAGATTGGGCTTTTTAAGAATAAACCATCTCCAAAGCCTTTAAAAGTAATGCTCAAATTAGATGTCCAGGGAAGCAGTATCTTTTGAAGTTTCTCTGTAGATGCAAAGATTCCCATCTACAGATCAGATTTTGTCCAACTAATCTCCAGGGTAGCTTACTGAAGTTCTACCCTTTTACCAAAATCCTTCCTATTGCCCAAATCCATACTTCTTATTTCCTGCCCAGAGAAACAGATTCCAGAAAAAAAACATATTACTGAGCAATAGGTTGGGCCAGGGAGGGATGGGAATTACTCTGGAAATACAGTATGCCCAGCTGGGTTTAGTTTGGCAGCAGTCAAGAGCCCAGGGGAGGAGGGGTAGCAGTTGTAATCTAGCAATCTTAGGTGGCTCTCAGGGGCCCTGCTCCACAAGTTACCAGTTGTGAGACTCTGTTCCTGAAGTTAGGCTCACGGGAGCAGTTGGGATCCAGCCTTCCCACTGTGTAGCAACTTCCCTGCCTGAATTCCCCAGTTACATAGTCCAGGGGGACTTCAACTTGCTGTTCCCAGGGCAGACATTCGAAGTGCCATGGGAGCTCATGGCCGACTAGACTAGTTGCATACGCTCCGCTCTCTGTGCCCTTGGATCAAGTGGAGGAGGCAGCTGTTCCTCATCAGAGGGGATCTGCTGCCAATCAACACTGCTGTCTGTCAGCAGCCGATACTCCCCTGTGTCTGTGAAGGCAGGCAGCTCTCCACTTCCCCCAATGCCTGAGGGGTCTGGGACAGTATCATCCTCAGCCCCTGGCCCTCCAAACAAGCCAAGGAGATGTGCCATCCATGTCAGACAACCCCAGTTCCAACTCCTCCTCCTCTGAACCAGGCTTTGATGGGGCCATGGCACCTGCTTTGTGGAGTAACACAGGACTTGGTGCTCTATCTGCTCCTTTTAAACATCTACATGAAAGGGCTGGGCAAGATTGTCCATCAATATGGAATGAGATATCATCATTGCGCTGTTGATACCCAGCTATATATCTCTGTCCTAGGTGAAGTGAGTAATCTAGTGGACTCTCTTTCATGGTGATTGGAGGCTGTGGGGGCCTGGATGGAGAACAACAGCCTTCAGCTGAAACCTGGTAACATGGAGGGGTTGCAGATGGACCACTCTATATCCAGGAGTCTATTATCTTTTGTCTTAGGGTTGCACTACCCCAGATAGACTTGGTGCATAATTTGGGGGTCCTCTCACAACTCCTGCTCAAGGAGCAGGTGGCAGCTTTGACTAGGAGGGCTATGTACCACTTACTCCTTTTCCTAGATAGGAGGCTCTCTGCTCAGTCACTCATGCCCTGGTCATCTCTTTTTTGGACTACTACAATGCATTCTACATGGAGCTACCCTTGAAAGTATCTGGAAGCTTCAGCTGGTGCAAGCTGTATTGGACCATGCAAGCTATACAGCACATGTAACCATTGGGTGCCAGTTTGTTTCTGGGTCCAGTTCAAGGTATTGGTTATGAGCTACAAAGCCCTACACGGCATAGGGTTAGGCTACCTAAGAAACTGGCTTTGTCCCATTACATCAGGCCATCCAACCCAGTCAGACAGGAAAGCTATGTTGCAGACTCCATCAGTTAAGGAACTCTGGCTGTCAGAGTCTAGGAAAAGAGCCTTCTCTGCCATTGTCCTTGCCGTGTTGAATGATCTTCCCTCAGAGGTGAGGCAGATCCCCACTCTCCTGACTTCCTGAAAAGGGATTAAAACGTAGTTCTGCAGCCTTGTGTGAGGAGCCCAAAGGAGTACATGGGCCTGAGTTGGATGGTGCTATGAAAGCTCTCCCATTACCTTTTTCAACTAATTTTTAACATTATTCTTGCCTCCTTAAATTTTTTAAAAAAATTAATTTAAATCTATATTTAAAATTTTAAGCAAAACATTTTAATTTTTATATGCTGCTTTGTATTTGTATGTTTTATTGTACATCACCCAAAGTCCCTCTATGAGAGAGATGGGCAATTCAGAAATGTGAAAAATCAATCAATCTATCAATGTGTTTTGTTTTGAACCTGGAGCCTTTCCTTCCGTTCTTCCCTTGATTCTCCAACCACTAAAATCCTTAGTTTTTTCTCTGCTCTGTCAACCACTTCTGACTGAAGCAAAACACATCCATTTCACTATGCATGACTTAAAAGATACCAAACACACTTTTCAGTTCAGTTTATATGCATGATATAAACATTTCAGTTTATCACCCAAAAGCAGCTCTTGTGTCTCTTGAATGTAGGGAATATTTTGCTTACTCCTACAGGCAGCTACTACTGAAAGGTGATGAAAAATTCTTGAGAAGATTATTTTTCAGATACTCTTGGTCTTCCACTTAAAGAACAAATAAAATGGACATATTTCAATTGCAGTGGAGTTGACGCTTCAAAGTGATGTGCCAGAAAGTAGCTATTTCATGAAGATAGCCATCAATTTTTGGGAGGAGTTTGCAATTAAGAGATGTTTACGACTATTCTTTTTGCAATGTCTCCAACAACATGGCCATGTGTGAGAGTGGTGAGTGCGGGGAAGAGTGGGGTCAAAACTGGAGGTGGACCAGCTCCTAATTTTCTCCTTTGTATCAATGTGGCTTTTAGATAAAGATGGTTTTTGTAGTATAGAATTGATATAGTACAGCAGAGGTCCCCAACCTTTTGGGCACCAGGGATCGGTTCCGTGGAGAAAGTTTTTTCCACGGACTACAGAATGTGTGGTTTTGTGTGCTGCCTGCATCCCATGGATGGGGCTTTGCTTGTTTGTGCAGACTGGTTGCTGGCATGCTGCAGCCCGGTACCGGTCCATGGCCTTGGGGTTGGGACCCCTGTACTAAAGAAGATAATGTATTATATATCAAACCTAAAATTGATGATTGTTATCTTATTTGTGGAATCTTGCCATTTTGATCAAATCATACTTTTTCAGTAATATGGATTCCTTTCTTATCCATTCACCAGATGCACAGATACAAAAATAAATTTAAAGTATCCTATGTAAATTATATTTTTTTTGAATGTCAATGATTCTAATAGGTGCAGTGTCAGAAATAGATGTCAGAAGACTACAACTTTGTTTCAGAATATAGAAAACATTATGTTAGTAGTTTGGGTAGGAAGAATGGAAAAAAAGAAGGAAGCTCATTTCTGCCCAGTGTTTGCCTGAATCAGATTAACATGGTTGTTTTCTTCATTCTGACCTGCCTCCACATTTTGCCAACAAGTGTTAACAAAATTTCAAAAGCAGTAGAGAAATAAAAGGAGAAGCCAATTAACATGCTGGAGCCAAGAAATTTAACATGGTGCTCAAAAAACAATTGAAGTCAGTGCTAGTCACATATTTGTGGTAGGACTCTAGAAACTGGACACATCTTGGTGGTCTCTGAGCCTGGTTCTTTTCTTGCAGGTCTTTTCAGTATATTTTCCTTCCGAGGTAGGTAAAATGAGGACACAGATTGTTGGGGGCAATAAGCTGACTTTGTAATAATGCCGCTTGGGGGCACCGAAAGCCCTAATAATAAGCAAGCATATACATAGAATGAAGGCTATTGCTAAGCACATTGATTTGTGCTTTAGATTGTAAGCCGCCCTGAGTCTTCGGAGAAGGGCGGGATATAAATGGGATTAAAATAAATAAATAAATAAATAAATAAATAAATAAATAAATAAATAAATAAATAAATAAATATTTTAAGATTCAGGCAAGCTTGGCTATGGAGAGATATTCTGCATGCTTGTTGGCAATCCAGCAGCTGATTTCTATACTCCTTGACTATACAGGTGGTCCTTGATTTACAACCACAGTTGGGCCCAAAATTTCTGCTGCTAAGTGAGACAGTTGTTAAGTGAGTTTTGCCCCAGTTTACAATATTTCTTGCCACAGTTGTTAAGTGAATCACTGTAGTTGTTAGGTTAGTAACATGGTTGTTAAGTGAATTTGGTTTCCCCATTGATTTTGCTTGTCAGAAGGTTGCATAAGGTGATCACATGACCCAGGGACTCTGCGACCGTTATAAATGTGAGTCAGTTGCCAAGCATCCAAACCAGCATTCAGTGGCTATGCTTCAGTGATCATAAGTGGGAAAAACAGTCATCAATCATTTATTTCAGTGCTGTTGCAACTTTGAATAGTTTCTAAACAAATGGTTGTAAGTCAAAGACTACCTGTGCAAGTTATTTTGCTATGCTAATTCTTGGTCTAACTAACTATTGAGGGGGAAGGGGATTCTATTATATCGAAATGTCCATTAGATCCAGTTTTATATCACAGGTGTAAATTCATACGGTTGATTAAAAAATCCAGTATTTAATTTTCTAAATGATGTAAATGGATGCAAACAATGTATCAAAATGGATTGATTATATCAATTATTAAGCTCACTACAGAAATAGTAGAATTTCTCTATTACTTGGGGATGAATTCTCAAATAGATTTTTTTCCTTAAATCTGCTGAATAGAGATCTGGAGCATTCAGATTTTACTATATTGCATTTGCAAGAATGAATACACATACTGAATAGCAATTCAAGATGATGAATCAATAGAAAGTGAAGAAAGGCACTTCTGAACTTTTAGGTCTAGGACAGGGGTAGGCAACCTCGGCTCTTTTATGACTCATGGACTTCAACTCCCAGAATTCCTGAGTCAGCATAGCTGACTCAGGAATTCTGGGAGTTGAAGTCCATGAGTCATAAAAGAGCCGAGGTTGCCTACCCCTGGTCTAGGAGATACCAAATACGGAAATCATCTGCCTACCAATCCTCCATGTTTTAGTTTATATGCCTTCATTCTGCCCTTTATTAAGACTCCTTTTCCTAGAAGCTGGTATTGATGGATCTCCTGAAACCTTCCTGCTGAGTTCTTTGATATTTTCCAGCATCCCCATTGTTCTCTTGTCTACACATTTCCAATCTCTTATGCCGTAGAGCAACGTCATTCATTTGAAAATAATATTTTTGCAAATACTTTCTCTGTATTTATTTTACTATCACTGCAAATCAGTCAGAGAGACGATATAGTATACCAAAAGATCAATACAATCCAGTTCGGTATTTTTTCCCCAAAAATATATAACTTCATTTAAAATCACTGAATGGCATTTAGAGAAGCATATCTCCAACAGAGGGCAAAATTGCTAATATAGATTTTTAAGTCAACTGCAGGTCTATTTCTAACAAGCGTATGCCTTACAAGAATTTTTCATAATGTTTACAAAGGGAGACAATGCTTGATTCTCTGTACAGTATGAGAATCACACCTTCTGGGGAATGGATGCTTGCAATATTTTTTCTCCATAGAGGCATAAAATTATAGTCTCCTCATTGAGCCATGCTCCCTAAAAACTGATTTTAAAAATGCTAAATTTTCAAAGACTGTTGTGGCAGGGAATAAGAAAAGAATCGTTATCTATATAATAAGAAGGAGGGTATGGGGTAAAAATAGTGGTGGACAATCAAAAGAGAAGATGCATATGTCTTTTATTTGTTGTTTCTTGGCAACTGAGTTGCAATCATTATTTATAGCTAGTGAAGTTCTAATCCATGTGGCCATCCAAAATCTGTATTCCTTCATTTTGAGCATTGGGGAAGAAGAAACATATTTCATTATTTGTGAGGGGAAATACTATTTTCTCAGTGAGTAATTAGATGCTTTTTTTAAAAAAAAAATTCTCTGCTATGGATCTGTGACTGAATTTGATATAAACACAAAATTGTTCATATACATGCAGCTCACAATATTTTAACCTATCTGCTTGCATGCTCTTTTAAATTCCATTTCTTGATTATAGCATAATTAAGTGTAGATTTATTTATGCTCTGCCACTGATTACCAAGTTGTGTTGCTAGATAGTCATGCACTTTCTCTGATTCTTCTCACTCTCACAAAATCTACTCCATCTTTTCTCTTCTTTCTTTCCATAGTTCTTTACTATAACTAGTGCCTTTTTTTTCTAAAAAAAAAAAAAAAAGGTGCCGGAACTCAGAGGTGCTGTCACTGGGAGCGATGCCGGTGTCTTGCTACGGTGTTGCCACCTGTCCTTTGCACCCTTGCCCCTGTGGCTTGGAATCACAGGCCATGGGGATTCCCCTCCCCACAGCTGCCATGGGGATTCCCCTCCCTGCAGTTGCCACACCGCAGCCCGTGCTGATCCCCCACCCGGAACTGCTCCGAACCCCGACCCAGAGCTGTGTTCCTCGTGGCACTGGTCTCCCGTGCCAAACAGCTGATGGCCTCTGGCACCAGCACTCATTCACTTACTTCCCCGTCACTTCCAAATGCAGTAAGTGAGTGAGCGAGGAAGTGGCGTTTGGAAGCGATGGGGCAGTAAGTGAGTGAGTGAATGAGCAAATGGCATTTGGAAGCAATGTGGCAGTAAGTGAGTGAGCGAGCAAGATGCCTTTGAAAGAGATGGAGTGAGTGGGGGAGAGACTGAATGAGGTGCCTTTGAAAGAGACAGAGGAGTGAGTGAGAGCGACTGGAGGCTTTTGTGAGCAAAGTGTGAGTGAGTGGGGGGGCTTTTGCGAGTGAAGGTGACAGATAAAGTGAAAAGTGAGGGGGAGAAGGGAAAAAGAAAAGGCACTGACTTCTGACTTCCTCTGTTACAAGAGTAGAAGGAAGCATTAACATTGAACCTCAGCTTTTTGCTTTTCTATAATATTATAAACTAGCCATTTCTATAACAATAAATGAATCTAACCAATGAAATCCAAAATACCTCCCCCTTTTTTTTAGTCACGTTTTTGACACCTTGTTAAGCACTGGTGTTGCTTGAATATTGTCATGTCCTAAAAGTGGTACAATTTCTGAAAAGGTTGAAAAGCCCTGATGTAAATGTAGCCTAAATCGTTTATTGCCATCCTATTTGCAAATAATATCTTACTTACCTAGTTGAGATGGTGTAGTTGGGCATCAGGGAGACATGCAAAGTTCCTGCCTTTGCTGCAGACAACTTGCCTGTGCAACGTTTGCCGGCCGGGTTTTTTGGCATGCTCAGCAGCAAATCCTATTGGCTTGAAAGCCAATTGGCCCGGGGTAAGCAACCTTGGCTCTTTTATGACTCGTGGACTTCAACACTCAGAAAATGTTACATAACATAACATCAACTGGAAGATGTTAAACTGTCCTTCTGTTTCTTTCCTTCCCAAAAATTGTGTTAATGAGTCCTCTCTAAGCAATGCTGATCAACTTGTCCTGGGTTGTTTTGCTGCAAAACGGAACAGTTTGCAAGTTGCAGTTGAGACAGCCCATCTCATTTTAGATATATCACATATAATTGAAGATTGTAATTAGTTGCATGTTCAGCAAGTGTGATGTATTTGTGCTGGCATTTCTAGGCCTCTTTCCAACCACATTCAGAAAAATTTGTAACAAACATTGGAATTCTCAAGGCCATGTTTGGTATTTCCCAGCAATCTGTTACTGGAAGGAAAAAACAATCCCTGCTGCGTTACTGATCCCAGAGAAGCATTTGTATGTATGCAAGTATCCTTAGGGTGCCATAGTTATGGATGAGAAATAGTGGTTGCAAAGTTGGCATTTCTGGATGTAATACAGTTATTTTGGACTTATTTTTCTTTCTTTGCATGTTTGATATTTTTAAAAAGACATATGCTACTGACTACGCTTATACACATATGTAACATCTTTTGCTAGGTTACATGACCACTGCTTGTCCAGAATGTGATAAGTGAAAGATTGTGACTAAATAAAATTTTAATGTACAGATAATACCACCAGAAATTATTTTAGCCTTTTTAATAAATGTTATTAATTTTAAGCTCACCATGGAAAACATCATATATTGTTATGTATATACTAGGTTAATTATTTAAAGACTGAAGTGCAACATAACTAGATTCTAAATAATCTATTTTTCAAAACACACAACAGTCCAAACAGTAAAAGTAAAGTCCAAATTAAGAATATTTCATTCTTAAGAATTGTTTAATTTAAAGTGGTTTAGTTGTAATAGATGGTTAGATTCAAAATAGTTTTCAAGACTATGTACAAAAGATACTATTTTTTCTACCATCAGCTAAATTAGACATATTACATTGAGAAAAATGTTTCTCATTTCTTTCCTGTTACCTTAATTGATTTCATTGCAGAGATGTTAACATAGGAAATAGATTATTTTGTTATCTAATTTTACCTTCCAAAAGACAGAAGCAGATGAAAAATGTGAGGTTCTTTCCTGTTGGCTTTTTTGAATTAGCTGTTTTAGTTTCTAAAAGTTTAGTTCCTAAAGAAATAACCTTGTAAATAATTTTAATGTCCTCCTCTAGCGCAGAGGTAAGAAACCTTGGCTCTTTTATGACTCAAGGACTTCAACTCCCATAATTCCTGAGCCAGCATGGCTCAGCTTGGAAACCTCTCTCTTTCCCCTCAGTGTGGCTGGCTCAGGACTTCTGGGAGTTGAAGTCCATGAGTCATAAAAGAGGCAAGATTGCCTACTCCTGAAATAGGCTTTCGAAAGCCAATAGAGGGAGCTTTTTTTGCAAAAAAAAAGGTGCTGGAATGCCTTTCTGAGCATTCTATGAGACAAAAAGCCCTGACTGTAACCAGTTTCCTACCTCTTCTACCAGATATTACTGGCAAATATTTATTACTTATTTTTCATATTGCTTTTTCAGGCAACTTTCAACTAATAATAAAAATACAATAGCATAAATAACAATAATACAAGATCTAACAGCAAAGGGAAATTTACAGGATAGTAAATAGAAATGGCTGTCAATTACTATATAGATTGTTGATTACAGACTAAATGGACCTACAGTATATAAAATCTGGCATTACACATTAATATAGGTTGTTGCTTCTTTTCTATCCAGATCAGGCACTCACTTTCTCAGAAGGAAATCATTGTTACTGTTGCATAGTGAGTTCTTGTATGCATTGACCAGACCGAACTGATGCAACATAATTTATTGCAAGAATAACAGAACTGACTGAACTGACATATATTTATACATGCCACCACTAGGCAGCGACCAATCAAATTTAAAGCTGGTTTTCCCACTCAAATACGAACTTTAAATTCCCTCCAAAACAATTGGAGATATATTCAGACACAAAGAAATAAATGGTCAATATCAATACATAACACCCCTTTCCCCTGGATAAGTCAACCCCCAGTACATTTTGGGTACATAATCTTTTAAGTATGCTGGCAGATTACGGTTTCTTTTGGAGCGCCGCAAAACTGCTTGGGGCTCCCAATCAACCTGCTCTTTAGCCATACCAGGTAAACCCATGCCACTAAGTCTGTCCACACCAGGTAGACGGGTGCCACTGTGTTTGGGCATACTGAGTAGACCTGTGGCGCTGTGCTCACCCATGTCACTTGCTGGCAAACACAGTTCACTCTTCTGCATTGAGTCAGGTTCAACTCGTACAGTCTCTGTGGGCCTGGCCGATTCGGGAATGTCCACTTCCCTATGCAAGTCTACAGTTCTCTTGACCTCAGCTCCAGGACTCTGACTTGCCAGCCGCCACTGCAATTGGTCAATGTGGCACCAGACCACATGATCATTGTCCAGGACCACCTTGTAGGATAATGGCCCTGACACCTTTGTCACAATAGCAACCACCCAAGGTGCCCCCTGCCCATAGTTTCTTGCCCAAACAGGCTCACCCAAACATAAATTCCTTGGAGGCTTGGGTTGTGATGTTTCTGCAGCTGCTCTGTCAGGATGGATATGGTCCAACTTTGTTGTTAGTCAATGACCCCATCTCAGCTTGTCTGGGCTGTGACCTGCAGCAGCACTTGGCGTTGTGTGCTGGCAAAAAAGAAAGTCTGCCAGGCGATGGTTCCAGTCTCCAGTCGTTAGTCTTTTCAGGGACTCTTTTGTGGATCTCACCATCCATTCAGCTTGGCCATTGGAAACTGGGTGAAATGGACCTGAAGTGGTGTGTCTAATCATATTGGCCTTGAGGAAGGACTGGAACTCTGCTGCCATGAATTGTGCCCCGTTGTCAGACACAATTACATCCGGCAGGCCATGTGTAGCGAAAAGTCTGCACATTTCCTGGATGGTCCTGGCAGTAGTCATAGGTTGGACAGGTACTACCTCTAGCCATTTTGAATAGCTATCCAAGACAATAAGGAATATCTGTCCTTGATATGGTCCTGGAAAGTCGATATGCATGTGAGACCATGGCGTTTGTGTGGTCTCCAAGCAGTGCACTGGTGCTTGAGGCATTTCTGGCTGAGTTTCTTGGCAGACCCTACAGCTCCTTACTTGAACTTCAATGTCTTTATCTAGACCTGGCCACCATGAGTAGCTTCTTGCAAGTGCCTTCATTCTGACGATGCCAGAATGATGATGATAACTTTATTGTCACTTTGAATGTACACCAATCAGCATACATAAAAATGAAATTTTGTTGCATACAGCTCTCAAAGGGTCACCACCTCCGATATATACTACTTGTTCGTGGCCCGCTCAAATTTCACATTGTCCATTTTAGTCTCTAGGGAGTGAACGATGGCAAACAGGACAGATGGAAATGGGGCTTCATGTGGATTAGCCCTCAAATTCGCTTGTATTCTGACAACCTCACCTTCTTTCCTTTTTCTGATCCTGACTCTTCCACCCTTTCCTTAAAGAGGCCTTGCTTCTTTTCGCCCATGGAGCACGCTGCCGCCACCACCAACTCCTCCAAAAGCCTCTCTCTCTTCCTCTGGGCCTGCCGACAGCCTCATCCAGTTCCTTTGCTCCATAAGCTCCAGGTCCTCTCCTCCTCTGCCTCCTCTGGAAACAGCCCTTATTTGCAATAGAATCCATCACTGGGCCAGCAGTCAGATCTTGTTGCTGGCAGAACAAATTCAAACAGCGCCAACGACTTTTAACGGTCTCACCAACAGTTCCAAAACAACTAGAAACTCGCCAAGCCAGCAAAGATTGTCAGTCGTATGTCGTATGTTACCTTAGTTCCACCATGTTGCTCAAACACATTAAAATCTTCCTGATCATGTGGCCTATAGCCCTTACTATCCCTCCCAAAACTATTTGCCTATAAGAGCCAATGCAGCCGCAGCCATTCCAGGCACCACCATCTTAGAATGCCCCTCATGCAGAGATTGTAATACTCTGGCTTGTATTGTGGGTGGAACAATCACCCTGCTTCTCCACAGTATGCAACCCTTGTGGGCTGACAGCTCATCCCTTTTGCTGGCATAACTCTGGAACTCTGGACTTGGCCTGTTTTCTGGCCACCCCCTCAACACCCAGTTCAAAATGTGACTGTTTTGTCAGTGGCAGTTTCAGCGGCCACATCTCCCACGTGTAGGGGCATTTCAGGAAGATCCTGGATTGCCAGGATGCGAGCTGCTGGAGCTGGGTCTGGATCTGTTTGAGGCAAAGGCAGGCAGTCAGCTGAGTGCATCAGCATGGCCCATTTCCTTGTCAGGTTTGTGGACTAGCCTGTATGAATAGGCAGCCATAAAAATTTAATTTAATTTAATTTAATAATTTGATTTCTATACCGCCCTTCTCCTGAAGGACTCAGGGCGGTGAACAGGGCAATACACAATAAAAATCAAATACAAAAATTAAAAAACCATTAAAAAACCATTAAACATCATGCCCATAAAATCAATACATATTAAGTTAAAAACTAATTTTAAAAACCCAACCCCATCCCATCAGACCAGGCCAGCTTGTTCGAAAAAGAATGTTTTAAGATTGCGCCGGAAGGAGCGAAGGTCGGGGGCCGTCCGGAGCTCAACCGGTAAGCGGTTCCAGAGGTCTGGCGCGCCCACAGAGAACGCTCTCCCCCTGGGGGTCACCAATCGGAATTCTTTGATCGGCGGAACCCTGAGGAGGCCCTCTCTGTGGGAGCGCACTGGATGGAGGGAAGTTGACGCCGGTCGCAGGTGTTGCCGTAGGTAATCTGGACCCATGCCATGAAGGGCTTTGTAAGTCATCACTAACACCTTGAACCTCACCCGGAGAGCAACCGGTAGCCAATGCAGCTCGCGGAGCAGAGGTGTAACATGGGAGTATCGGGAAACTCCCAAGACGACTCGCGCGGCTGCATTCTGCACCAGCTGGAGTCTCCGGGTGGACCTCAAGGGCAGCCCCATGTAGAGAGCATTACAGTAGTCTAGACGAGAGGTCATGAGCGCATGAGTGACTGTGCGCAAGGCATCCCGGTCTAGATAGGGCCGCAACTGGTGCACTAGGCGAACCTGGGCAAAGGCCCCCCTAGTCACAGCTCCAATATGCTCTTCCAAAGAGAGCTGTGAGTCTAGAAGGACCCCCAAGTTGCGGGCCCTATCTACGGGGGGTAATAGCTCACCCCCCATGGCCAATGATGGAATAATCGGAATTTCCCGGGATGCCGGCACGAACAGCCACTCAGTCTTGTCAGGGTTGAGTCGAAGCCTGTTCCTCCCCATCCAGACCCGGACCGCCTCCAGGCAACGGGACATCACGTCGAGGGCATCACTGGGGTGGTTTGGGGTTGAAATAAAAAGCTGGGTATCATCAGCATATTGGTGATACCCAACTCCAAAACCACGAATGATCTCACCCAGCGGCTTCATATAGATGTTGAACAGGAGAGGCGAGAGAACCGATCCCTGAGGAACTCCACAAATGAGAGGTCTCAGGGTCGCTCTCTGCCCCCCTGCTAACACCGACAGCACAACAACAACAACACAGCATCCTTGCTGATAGGATTTGCGGAGTCTGCTTGTCTGCTGTAAAGAGACTGAGCAACGGCTTGTGATCACTGAAAATGGTGAAGGGTCGCCCGTATAAGAAGCCATGGAATTTTTTAATTCCAGCTGCAAGAGCGAGGGCTTCCTTGTCTATCTGTGCATAATTTCTCTCTGCTGCAGATAATGTTCTAGATTAATAAGCTATAGGAGCTTTGCAGGCATCTGCCATTTTATGGTTTAGAACTGCTCCAATGCCATACGGTGATACATCACATGCTAAAATCACGGGCAGTTTCTCATTAAAATGTGCTAACACGGAGTTAGACAATAGCAGTGATTTGACTGCTCTGAATGCTTTATCGTGGGAGCTTGCCCACACCCAGGGTGCTTTTTTGTCTAAAAGATGATGGAGTGGCTCGGCCAGTGCTGCTTTGTGTGGCAGAAATGAGTGATAAAAATTTAAAAGTCCCAGGAATGCCTGTAATTTCCCCTTAGACATAGGCCTTGGGACTTTCTGGATAGCTTTTAGCTTAGCTTCTGGTGGGTGGATTCCAGCGGAGTCTATCCAAAATCCCAAGAACTCAGTAGAGTCCACTCCAATCTGACACTTTTCTTTCTTTAACTTCAACCCCACTTCATGAAATCATTGAAGCACTGCTCTGAGGCGATCTGCAAGTACTGCTTCAGATTCACCTGCAATCAGGACGTCATCAAAATAGGGGCAGACACCTGGCATATTTTTAAGTGTCCATTCCATAATGCTTTGTAACAATCCTGGGGCAACACTTACCCCAAACTGCAGGCAACGAACTCTGAATGCCCCTCTGTGCATGACGATTGTCTGTGCCTCAGCTGTGGCATCATCAACAGGCAGCTGTTGGTAGGCTTGTGCGAGGTTGAGTTAGGCGACCCCCTTGAAGTGATGCAAGGGTGTGACTAACCACTGGCACTGGGTAAGCATGTTGCTGTAGTGACTTGTTGATTGTGCACTTGTAGTCTGCACAGATACAAATGTCCCCATTGGACTTCACTGGGGTCACTATGGGAGTCTCCCACAGGCTACTGTCCACTGGTTGAAGCTTTCCCTGTTGCACTAATTTGTCCAATTCTGCTTCGATTTTTGGTTTAAGCGAAAACGGCACTCTGCATGGTTTTATTCTGATTGGTGTGACAGCCAGATCAAGATGAAGGGATATGGGTGCCCCTTTATATTCTCCTAAGATAGGACTAAACACATCAGCATACTCTTGGCATACTGCAGCCAGGTCAGCCATCTGGGTATGATTTATGCCAGTTACTCAGATGCCCAGAGCCTCGAACCAGTCTAGTCCAATTAGACTTGTATGTTATCCTTCAGTGACCACAACGTTGAGGGGACCCTCAAATTCTTTGAACCTGACTCTCATGAAGGCTTCGCCTTTCACCGCAACATGGCAATTTTGAAAATCTGTCAGAACAATGCTTGACGGTTTGAGTTGAACTCGCTTCTTGCCTTGTCTGCAGATGTAACTGAAAGTCTTGTATGAAATAATAGACAGAGCTGACCCTGTGTCAAGCTCCATGGAACAAGGAACCCCCTGTATCTTTACTTGTAGCCACAGCTTCTCTTTAAGAGGGCGTTGGGTTCCTGTCCACAAAATGCTTCTACTCCTGGAACAGTATCTGACCCTGTTCTGCCCCGGGGCCCATTTACCTTTCTGCTGGGCAGCTCCAGTCTGAGTATCTCTCTGGCAACCTCTACAGACTCTGGCAATGTGGCCTTGCTTCCTACAGTCACGGCACACTGCTGTGCGAAACCTGCATTCAATCCTTTTGTGTTGGCCCCCGCAGCTTGTGCAACTTTGATGACTAGTTGCTTGTGCTGTAGGACGATGCCATCTAATGGTTTCCCTCTGTAACCGGTCGATCTCATCATCCTCTAGCGAATCTTCCAGCTCAACGGACTCTTGGTGCATGGCCATCTGCTTTGAGGGTGTCTTTTGAGGCTGTAGAGCCTTCATCGCTCCACCGGCGGTCTCGTCTGCCATGATCTCTTTCAAGGCATCTTGGAAGGGCAGCTTTTCCATTGCAAATAGGCACTGCTAGAGATTCAACAGCCCATATACAAGCCTGTCCCTGAGTCAATTCTCCAAGTCAGGAAAATTGCAATAGCGTGACGCTTGCCAGAGTGCGACCATGAATTCAACTACCGATTCCCCTGACTTTTGCTCTCTCTGTTTGAGGGCATGATGCCAAGCGATTATGGACAGCTTGGGTTCAAAATGCTCCTTCAATTTTTTTAAAAATCAGCATACGTTACTGATTTGATGCTGGCTGGCACCACCAAGTTTTCTGTCCACACACATAGAGCAGGGTCGCTGCTTTCAAACTATCCTCGCCAACCTGGTTGGCCTGCAATTAGGTGTCCACCCTGGAGATGTAGGAGCTCCACTGTTCTGGGTGGGAGACATCGAACTCATTAAGTCTGCTCACCTTTGCCATGGTGGATTAGTGGTGAGGTCTTGGAGACTACCTCTCTTGTTATGAAGGAGATGAACTGCCTAGGTCCTGGGGACGGATCCCTCAGGACAATGTGCCTCCAGTTTGACTTACTGGCAGGCAGGGTTGGGATGTGGTCCCACCAGGGCTCTGATGCCTGTCTAAAACCCTGTGATTTCAACTCTAATAGGCATCACTCCTTTGACAAGATCCCACCTTCGTCGCCACTGTTGCATAGTGAGTTCTTGTAGGCATTGACCAGACCGAACTGATGCAACATGATTTATTGCAAGAATAACAGAACTGACTCAACTGACAGACTGACAGATATTTATACATGCCACCACTAGGCGGCGACCAATCAGATTTAAAGCTGGTTTTCCCGCTCAAATATGAAGTTCAATTTCCCTCCGAAACAGTTGGAGATATATTCAAACACAAACACATAAACAGTCAATATCAATACATAAAAGTTATATTCCTGTATCTCAGAGTATCCTCCTCCTCCTCCTCCTCCTGAACTAGAAACTGCACCAGGCTCAGGAAGTTGTACTGGTCCAGTGTCTCAACCAGTTGACAGAAGACCTTTTGGCTCAGCAACAATTCTTCAATAGGTTTCAACAATGTGCCCACCTCAATATTCAGCAAAAACTGCACAGCTGAAAAGTCTGTTTTTATATCTATTTTTCCTGAAAATTAAAATAAAAACAAAAAACATACATGCAAAATAGAAACAAAGGCCACCAACATCATCAGAGATGGGTTCTCAACATGTGAAGAGTATGCAACAGCCTCTACTATGACATAAATGCCATCTTCTGGCTTCTCACCCTTACAGCTGAGTGTAAATTCATGCTTACCAAGATTCCTAAAATGATTCACACCTTCCCTGACCTATAGTTGAAGGTATTTTCTGTTCTGTCTCCTGGTTTCTCATCCCAACCACAGAGAGTAACTGAACAGTAGGTTTGTGTATTCCTGAGCACAGAGAAGTTTCAGTAATTTTAACACTCATAGAGAATTCAGTTTCTGTGGAAGCTATTTGCTGGAGGCTTGTAGCTTTACTGTGAGATATATAACCTTCGATGATATATTGCTTCTACAATAAATTCTTGCTTTTCATCTGATTTCTGGGGGAATTTATAGTCCCTACTAGTTCTCTACAGTAAGCGCTTGGCTCTCTGCTCCCTTTCCTGACCCAATTCTAACACCAAATGTCTTCTTACTGTGTACACGGGTCTTACTTCTCAGAGATGAGTTGTCTCAATGCATCAACCATGTCTTCTTGAGCAACCTATGTCTTACTGAAATGCATCATCAGAATATTTTCAGCTTCGATGGGCAGCTGAACAAAGAAGTTAACATTCTTCAGCTCTGGATGCCTCTAAATCATCCAACCCTGAGAAATTTGCTCATAGCTTCCAACAAGCTTTTCCTGAGCTTGTTGGACAAACAGAGAAAATCGGCCAATATTACCATTATGCAACTTGTATTTAACAAGGAGTTTATTTTGATCAAAAGTCGGGGAGAGTAAAGTATAATAATCTATATATCATTAAGCCATGTTCACAAGGAGAACAAATAGCTAAGTAATCAGCAATTGAAACATATAGCATAACCATAAAATAAAAAAAATACAAAAAACAAAGATTTCAGGGTTTTTTTCAGTAGCTTTCCTTTTCTAGGGAAGGCTTCAACTTTAGCTTCTTGCATAGTTTCTGCCCCTAGTTATTTTCCCCTTCTATTTTAATTTGTTTAGTCTCCTTTTTAAAATATTATTTTATAGGTTCTAATTTGCATACCACCACAAAAGCAGTCTTTTCGCATTGACAGGCTATAATTTAAAAAGCTACACGGAGTATAATGCCATAGCCCCAGTACCATGACCCACGCACACATACAGCCCATGTACTGCCTTGAAATAGAAACAGTTGGGAGCTTTGGCCCTATTAATGTTACTGCACCAGCAGAATCCAGCTACAGGGACATCATGGTGAGGATGTTAGATTCTTCAGAAATTTTCATATATTTCCAGAGGTCTTGGGAGCAATTAATTAGCAGGAATCATGCCTGAACACAAAATTAGTCATCAGTGATATTGCTTAAAATATAGGAGCTGGCCATTCTGCATGTAAAAATGAAGGATTATGTCATTACTAGTTTTATCTAGTTAATGCATTTCACGTTGCAGTGAGAGTACTTTCTACATTTATTCCTAAGAACGGTGGGTTAGAGCTGAGGATGCAAAAAAGGGATCCAGTGTACCTTTCAACCATACAGAATAGCAGGAGTCCTGTAGCTAAAAAAACTCAACATTCCAAAACTTGTCTCAAAGCATCATTAGACTTTAACATAAATATTATACATTATTAACAATCAGAAAAAAGAACATTGATTTAAGATGAGAATGAATATACACATAAACATGCACAGACAAAAAACTCTCTCTTTATCTATCTATCTATCTATCTATCTATCTATCTATCTATCTATCTATCTATCTATAATAAATTTGGATTGCTGACAAAGAAATAAAGGGAGACTGATATAGCTATTTCAAAACAAGATATATATCTATCTATATCTATATCTGCTTTCGAACTGCTAGGTCGGCAGAAGCTGGGACGAGTAACAGGCACTCACTCTGTTACACGGCACTCGGGATCCGACCTGCCAAAAGTAGAAAAATAGGGACCACTACGGTGGGAAGGTAAAAGCATTCCGTGCGCCTTTGGCGTCTAGTCATGCCTGCCACATGACCAAGGAGACATCCTTGGACAAGCGCTGGCTCTTCGGCTTTGAAACAAAGATGAGCACCAGCCCCTAGTTGGAAACGACTAGCATGCATGTGCGGGGGAACCTTTATCTTTACCTTTATATATAGATGATATAGATATAGATATAGATATAGATATAGACATAGACATAGACATAGACATAGACATAGACATAGACATAGATATAGATATAGATATAGATATAGATATAGATATAACCTTGGAGAATTATTTTTTGATTACAATTATATATCACCTTTCATTCAAGAGTTCAAGACAAGGTGGTTTCCACCTATCAGAACAGTCAAATAAAATGGAGAGAAAGAATGACTAAAAATAATCCTTATGTTGATTGGGGGTTTGCTGCTTGACTTAAATAGTTTTTGCATTTCTTAAACAATAAAGGTAAATTACACTTTCACCTATCATTCACTCATCTTTATCAAGCAGATGCACTTTTAAAGTGCTTTATGATTTTAAATAATTTATAAATTGCTTTGGATGAAACTGGTGTGAAATGTCACCCATTTTTAAATGTCAGAATGAATAATTATTGCAACAACATATAAATTCCCCATGTGTTGGTTGAGTAGTAACCCACTAAACTTTTTAATTTATAAACTGGCATCAGTGTCAGATGACGTAAAAAAAAACCTCATTTTTTTCAGCTGCAGAATTTCATTATATTTTTCTAGAAGGTCATATTTAAGAGTTTAAATCACACAACCAAAAACAACCAGGAAGAACCTTTAAGTAGCATAAAAATGCATTCAACATTTGCAGTCATGACTGTGTCATGAAATATACATATCTTAGGTACACTTCACTTTGGTTCTTCTTCTATTCTGTTGACTTGAACAAAATTTTTAATTGTCAGAATTTTCCCCCTTTCCAAAAACTTTTGAAACAATTTTATTCCATCAGATTCTGCTTTTTTTCCCCTTTGCCTCCAAACTCTGCCTAAGGTTACAGTGAACTGATTGCTACACAGGATACTGAGTCAAGCCTGGTTGAAACAACTGAAGTGGAAAGAGGGGAGAAAGATACCTGAGGGAGTTTTTCCAGTTAAACTTTGGAGACTATCTCCAGGGACACTTTGAACTTAGGAATGGAGAACATGCTTTCTTCTTTTCCCTCTTAGACTGTTATGGTAGAAAATTAGAGAACTAGGGCTGGCTACACTTCTTGTACTTCCAAGTCAATTCAAGCAGAGACATCGCTGAGCTGGCAACGAGTAGCCAACAAAGATGTCAGCAGCAAGCCCCGTATACTTGCCAGCTTGCCTGAGATGTGGTTGAAGATCTAACGGTAGACATTTTGCCATGAATCAAATCAGCTGAAATGGTCCATGGAACCAGAAGCAAGAGGAAGTGAGGGGAAGAATGGTGGACAAAATCAATTTAGGAAGTATAGAGTGAAGAGGCAAGAAGAAAAAAAAAAGAATGCTAAAGAGGCAAACGATGGGGGAAGGAAGGAGAAAATGGGCAGAACATCAAAGAGATCAGAAGAGGCAAGAAAGTGAAATCAGGAGGTTTAGGAGAGTTCAACCCGCAGAAAGAATTCAATCAGCTTGGATGGAACATAAAGAAGTACCTCATCTTCTCTTTATCAGGGAAATAATCTGTGTCCCAAAGAGACCAATTTCATTTCTTCTAAATTTCTCATTTTACTGGAAGTTCTCTAGACCCTACAAGTACACAGTGAAAACTTTTTCTACACATACATGCGCACATACTTTAGCATGCTCTTTAATTTGTGTGTATGTGTGTTTGTTTGTGTGTGTGTAAAGTAGGCAGAAAAATATATATGTTACAAGTAAAAACAATATATTTTGAACATACTGTTTTCTAACTTCCATATTTTTAGCAGTTGACAGTGTCATAAAAATATGGAAAAAAATGCTGTGAACATGTTGCAGATTTTTTTTAGAAGGTCTGGCCACTTAAAAATTCTGATAGATTGCTTTTCATTCCCATCAAGCTGTGATTTCCCTTGGACAGTTATAGATGGTGATCAGTGAGATCTGATGGTTTTTTTTTTTGTTTTTTAACCAATGAAACCTATTGGCCAGGAAAATAGATAAATCATGAAACAGTGGTTTCTGCTTGGAGATGAAAAAGCATGAGAAGAAGGAATCTGGAAGAAAAAAAAGACCCCTAAACTAAATTACCTTGAGAATCCTTTTATGTACTACTAAGCCTGCTAAGTGGGAAATTGATCTGAGCCATAAAACTCTGAAAAGCATAGAAGCAAATGTTTACTTTGGATTTCTATTTAAAATTAATGAGGAATGTTTTAATATCAACAGCCACATTAAATATTAGGAGACTTATTTCCAAGTAAACATCCACAGAATAATAATAATAATAATAATAATAATAATAATAATAATAATAATAATAATAATAATAATAATAATAATAATAATAATAATAGCCTTATGTCTGTTTGCCACACTTAGAACAACCTAGAATATATTTGGAACCAATGCAGGTTTGCAGTGATACTTGAAGGAAGGCCAGGTGTGAACAGCTAAACTCTGTTAATTAAACAGGATGAGCATTCATCAGATCAATGACAGGAACTGTTCTGTTAGGAATTAACAAAGGAAGCAACAACAAGCATAAGAAAGACAACCAAAGGGGTAAGCCTGGTAGATGAGAATGGCAACTAGAAGCAAAGGCATAAAAGATACTCTGTGCTGCTAGAACTCAGAAATACTTTTCAGTCCCTTACAAAAGAAATGGGGTCTTTCAGGTAGATAAAGATGTTTCTGAGCAGGAGGTTTGTTCCCTGAAAGGTAGAAGGAATGCAACAGTGCCCTATTAGAATTGTGGTTAGCTAATTACTACCATATTTTTCTGTGAATAAGACGCTATTTTTCCCTGCAAACACCCTCTTCAAAAATCAGGTGCATCTTATGCACAGAAAAATAATGGTAACCTCCGCAGCCCAGGGCATGCCTGTGTGAGTTGCCATGCCGCCTGGTGCAGGTGTCAAGCCCCTGTGGGCTTGCCACTAACGGGAGGGGGGAGGGGCAAGATCTTCCGCCAAACCTCCGGATTTGCACTCCGCCGAACAGCTGATCAGCACGGACAGCGTCTTATAGATTTATAATTATAATTTATAATTATTATGAGGAAAAAAATGTATATGTGCAGTCAGGGTGAAGGGTGCTAGCAGAAACTCAGATTTGCTGTAGTTGATAATTTACTACTATGAGGAACTGAAGTGAAACTGTACCAATAAGATAGGTCAAGAAGGCTTGCCTACTAAGATCAGGGTTGATACAGAAACCCTAGAAGACTTTCCAGTGATAATTTTTCTTTCCTACTAATCTACAGGGAACAAACTGCACCACAGAGAGCAACTTCAAACAACCAGGCCATTGAAGGAAGGAAGCCCAAGAACCTGGGAGCTCAGGTAATTACCTGGATGATGAAAGTCTGGCACAGCAGGAGTTGCACCTCCAAGGATCTTTGGTCTTTGGCCAAAGCATGATGAGCTTGATCAGGAGGACTTTAAAATGAATCTTCTCAGGCTCTGAAGATAAAAACTTTGAAGTGTGGATTTCGGATTATTATTTGTACAATGTAAATGGAGATAGGGACAGCGGGGCCTGTTAAAGCACTAAAATCAAGAAAATAATTAACTCATAAATTTCACGGCCTTTGTTGTCCATATACGAATGCTCAGATTATAGAAACATTCAAAAGAAACTTTTAATAAAAGCAAATGGACTGTTACTGAACTCAGTTCCTGGTAAGTATATGGAAGCGACCATGCAGTTTGCTTTAAAACAGAGGAGGTAATTAGGGGTCCTTGGGGTTCTCTGAGCTTGATTGTTTTTTGGCAGATGTTTCATTATCCAAACTAGGTAACATCATCAGTGCTAGTAATGGGGTTTGCTCTCAGTTTATATTGTAGGGGCTTGCCCTTTCAGTGTTGGTGGGGATGGTCTTAGAGGTTCTTTGGTTGGGCTGTTGGCTTGTTTGCCAGTTCCTTGATAGGGGTATTGTTTACTTGATTGTTGGTCTGATGTTAATCTTGGAATTAATCTATGCTCATCTGGGTGCTGATTGCTGGTGGGGAGGTGTATTGGTCTTTTTGTTTCCTTTTTGGCTTGTTGATTGTCTCTTAGTTTATAGATATTGTTTATATCTATGTGTTTATTTGTCACAAAGCTAGAAATTCCCTGGCATTTTTGGACTTGGCTTGATCTAGTATAGCTACAGTTTCCCAACTGAAATTATGGTTAAGTCTGTCCATATGTTATGAAATTAAAGAGTTTTCATCATGTCTACTTGGTATTCATGTCCATACTTGTCCTACATTGTGACTGTTGCAGTCATTACACTACATATTGTAGATGACTCTTGTTTTTTCTTCTGGGTCTGCTGCGTCTTTTGGTTTACTTAGGATGTTTTGAAGGGCTTTAATTGGCTTGTGTGCTACACTGATTCCATTTGGTTGTAGTAGTCTGTTAGTGATTTCTGAGATGTTCTTGGTGTATGGCAGTGTTATTCTTTATAGGGATTATGTTGCTTATGCTGTATTGGATTGAGTGGTCAGGCACTTTTTGATAAAGTTGCATGGATATTCATGTTGTTGGAATATGTTGTATAGATGCTGTGTGTTTTTTTCCTGCTGTTCAGGGTTGCTACAATGAGCTTGTTCTTACACAGCTTCTCTTGTAGAAGTTTGGGTTATTGCTTTGTAGGGGAGCACTTGGTTGGTGTAGGTGATTTTTCTGTACACTTGTGTTTCTAGTATGCCATTGTGATCTCTGCTGATCAGGGTGTTCAGAAAGGGTAATAATAAGTTGTTGTTGTTTTCTTCTTCTCTGGTAAATTTAATTCCTTTGAAGTTGTTGGTGGTGGTTCACTGGGTGTTTTCTAATTGGTCCTTTTTTTGGTGTCGTCATGCTGAAGATGTCTACATATCTGATCAAGCCAACAAGCTAACAGTAAACAGTCCAACCAAAGAACCTATAAGATCACCTCAGGGCAAGCCATTAGAATATAAACTATGAGTAAACCCCAATCCTTACTAGCACTCGTACTAGCTTGGGTAATGAAACATCAACAAGAAAACAACCAAGCTCAAAGAGCACGAAGGACCCCTCATTTCAGCCCTGAACTACAAATATTCTTCTTTAGAGGAGGTAATTTTTCCCCTTTATTTTGATCAGACTCAAGGATTGGGCATCATTGTGAAAGAAGAATTCAGACAATACGGAAGGCTCAGAGAAAGGAGACTGGCGGGGAGGGGGAGACTAGAACTTAGGTCCTTTAAAGAGAAATTGAAGGAACTTTGAACACTTGAGGCTTGAGAAGATAAATGAATATAAGAGGATTCTTGAAATAATGGAAAAATGGTCGGTCAGAGAAAAGGCTTAGTTCAGTTTCCTTTCATGCTTGTGGGTGGGGCACTGCATAATGGATTTAGTTTACAAAAAGATAGGAAAAATAATGAAATTACAAGGGCAATTCCACAAAGAAATTATAGCACAATGATCTAGGGAAATGGTGAGCTCCCCTTCTGGGCAGAATGGCTTGATCAATCTGGATTCCTACTGAACTGTCTGAGTAACAATCCCCAAGCTAGATGGGGACTTGCATTTCTCAATGTTGCATCCTGTTAGAAATGGATGAGTATCATTTTTGGATTCTCCCCCGCCCCCCTTTTCTTATGTTCCAAATCCATTAAGTGTTTTCTTTGTTTCTCATTGTTGCAAAGATGTGATTGCCATACCTGAGGGTTCTTTGTATGTTTGCAAATATTTTCAAGTGCACATTTTGTTTTTAATTTTTTCCTAATAATATATATTTTTAAAAACATTTTTCCCAGTTGACTATATTTAACATTATATATAGATGTAATTCTGTACAAATGTTTTCATAACTTAATTTTAACTGTGGGCCAACTAGCAAAATTTTCAGAAGGAGAGCTTGGAAGTATAAGAAAGTGTTGGCTTACATATTGATCTAAACACACATCAGTACACAATTTCACATTCAGTGTAAACTAATGAACTTCAGTCCTTAATCTCCATACAGTAACATTCATACATTATGCATTCATAATTGTGCATAGTATATTATTTTTAGCAGACTGAATTTAATCTTACTAAAGAAGGTTCAAGGATGTAAATAAACTACAAGAAAAATGAATGCGGCAAGAAAAAAAATCTGTTCTTTTCAAAATTAAAAAAATCTACCCGGTATTAATGAAAGCAAACAAGATGTCCTTTCATTCATTCTATGGGAACTTGGTGCTGTTTACAATGTTGCTTCTATCTTCTAATGAGGGTTGGGGGGTTTTTTCAGAATCAAATGGTGATTACATCTTTGGGGCCCAAGGACAAATCAAAGTATAGCAGTATTTCACCCTAGGACAACTTCAGTCTTAACAATCTCATTTAAGTCAGAATTTAAAGAAACCACTGTTGCTAGTCATACAAATTATTCTTTTCAAAACATTTCTGTGTTATGTATGCCTTCTATTTATATATATCAACTTGTAATCTATGTCTTTTCCACCATCTTAAGCACTGGGCTCTATCCAACAAGATGCAGATCACTGGAGAGAAACGTAAGGTTCCGCACTTAGGAAAAACCAAATGCATAGGTAGAGAACAAGCAGTGCCTATTCAGACAGGGATTTCGGTGTTCTGGGGGACCACTGTTTAAGTAGGAGTCAGTCACATGCCATAGCTGCCAAAAAAGCCCAAAAAGCAGTCCTAGATTGCATCAACAGTGGGGCAGCATGAAGATCACAAGAAGAAATAGGGCTGTGGTATGCTGCATTAATGAGGCCCCATTTAGAATACTGTCTCCAGTTCTGGTCACCTCAATACCAAAAAGATGCTAAGGCCCTAGAAAGGGTGCAGAGAAGAGCAACAAAGATGATTAGGGGTCTGGAGACTAAACCATATACTGAACGGCTAAGGGAATTAGTTATGTTTAGCCTAACAAAGAGAAGGCTCAGGAGTGACACGTTAGCTGTCTTCCAATATTTGAAGGGCTGTTATAGAGAAGAGGAGGTTGATTTGTTTTTCAAAGCACCAGAGGCAGGACAAGAAGCAATGGGTTGAAGATGGTCAGAGGGAGGTCCAATCTTGAAATAAGGAGGAATTTCCTGATAGTGAGAACGATTAATCAGTGAAACAGCTTGCATCCCAGAGTTGTGGATACTCCATTGTTGGAGGTTTTCAAGAAAAGATTACACAACCATTTGTCTGGCATGGAATAAGTACTCTCACCTTGGGCAGGGGAGTTGGATTAGAAGACCTCCAAAGTCCTTTCCAGCCCAATGATTCTGTGGCCTGTACTAGTAATATCAAAGAACATTTTTATAAAGAACAGATCTTATATTATGCAATTGCATGTTAGTGTTTTATGTACAATTTGATTTTTTAAAAGAATTTTGAACAGTAAAGTATCTAATAATATTAATCAGGAACTAATATCAGCAGCCCATTAAAATGGCTATAAAACAAGTTCAGAATATTACTAGTATTTATTTTTGTATAATAAAAAATGTTTTGGAAGAATTTCTCATAACAAATATGTCTTTGCATATCAACAGAAATCTAATTAGATTTGTCACAAAATAAAGTTGCATCAGGAAGTTGGATTCATGTTTATTAATTATTTATAGCACAGTTTTTATTCCTCTCAAATGCATATTTTCTAAAACATCTACAAATAATATTTTTAAATGATGTAATAATTCATGACTTTAAAAACAGCAAAATATTTAAATAAAAGTTCCAAAAATAGAGGGAGAGAGAGAAAAAGTATAAAATAGCTAGCAAGGAATTGTTGTTACTTGGTTTATTCATACTTAATCCTAAATTGTCTCTTCTTTTTTTTTAAAAAAAAACCCAAAAACTTCATTAAGGTGGAAGGTTAAAAGTGTGGGGAAAAGAAAGAGAAAACTAGAAAAAAAGATCCAACTTTCCGTAGTACAGATACAAATATATAATTAGAATAGAATAGAATAGAATAGAATAGAATAGAATAGAATAGAATAGAATAGAATAGAATAGAATAGAATAGAATAGAATAGAATAGAATGGGCTTGGAGGTCCAACCCCCTGCTCAGGCAGGAAACCCTGTACCATTTCAGACAAATGGCTGTCCATGAAAACTTCCAGTGTTGGAGCATTCACCGCTTCTGGAGGCAGGTTAATTAATCCACTGATTAATTGTTCTAACTGCCAGACAATTTCTCCTTAGTTCTGGGTTGCTTCACTCTTTGGTTAGTTTCCATCCATTGCTTCTTGTCTTTTCTTTGGGTGCTTTGGAGAACAGCTTGACTCCCTCTTCTTTGTGGCAGCCCCTGAGATATTGGAGCACTGCTATCATGTCACCCCTAGCCCTTCTCTTCATTAAACTAGACATACCCAATCCCAGCAACTGTTCCTTATGTGTTTGGCCTCCAGTCCCCTAATTATCTTGGTTGTTCTTCTCTGTACTCAATCTCAACATCTTTTTTACACTGTGGTGACCAAAACTGGATGAAGTATTCCAAGTGTGGCCTTCCCTCTGTTAATGCAGCCCAGCACTGTGTTGGCTTTTTTTGGCAGCTGCAGCACACTGTTGGCTCATATTTAAGTGATTGTCCACTAGGACTCCAAGATCCCTTTCACAGTTACTGCTATTGAGTGAGGTACCACCTATACTGTACTTGTGCATTTGGTAGAACCTTACTTTTTTCACCATTAAATTTCCTTTTGTTACTTAGCACCCAATGTTCAAGTCTGTCAAGATCCTTCTGTATCTTATACCTATCTTCTGGAGTGTTGGCTATTCCTGCCAGCTTGGTGTCATCTGCAAATTTGGTGAGTTCCCCTTCTATTCCCTCATCCAAATCATTGATGAAGATGTTGAAGAGTACTAGGCCCAGAACAGAGCCTTGGGGTACCCCACTGCATACTTTAAATAATTAAGCATTCTCTTATTCTAAACTTAACATAACCAATATCTAACTCTAATAATGTATACAATATTTCTACAATCTTAAACAAAACTAATTATCCAATGATTAATTCAAAAATAGTCATTATCAAACAATTATAAAAATCTCTATATTAAAAATAAACCAAAACAAAATATTAAAATAACCAAATAGTGAATAATAACTTCTCCATGAATCCATTTTTCCAAATCCAATGTTTCCTTACTAATTGTTGTTTCTTTTGTTGCTATACATTATGTTGCTACACTAATGTAATCCTAAGAAAAAACAGTGGAATGGGACTACTTGCTGTGGCCAACTTGCCATGGCCAGCCCGCCATGGGATAACCCGCTGCAGGACAATTTAACAATTCTATTCAATTACTTAAAATAAATAAAAAAAATCATTTTAATGTTTGCCACTCACATTTCATTCTGTCCCTCTTTTTGCATCCTTTCTTTAATGTTTCTGTTCCATTATTTGTTTGATATCAGTGTAACACTTGTTCTGCAGTGAGTTGTCCTGTGGTGAGTTGGCCACGGCAAGTTGGCCTGGTGAATTGTCATAGATGCAAAAAAAGTCCTGTATTTCCCCCATTCTGTTCATTCATCCTAGCAAAAGATCCACTGCATTACATTATAAAAAGCTCATTGCAAATACAGTTCACCATAAGCCTCACTCTTTAAGCCCACATATTTACCAATCATCAAAATTAATTCATGTAGTCCAGATTCTTAGGAGAGAGGAAGTATATGCTTATACACACCTTTAACAAATATATCTTTCCTTTTATAATTGTTTTTGTATTACTAAACCAAAAATTCATTTCAACAAAGGTCATTTGCTCAATGTAGTAAATCCATTTAAAAAAAAATTTTTGGAGGCCATTTTATTATAGTACCCAGCCTTCAATATAGCATCTCCAAAAATAACCATTAAAATCTATATACAAAGCAAATCTTAAGTAAGGATGTCATTTCAGTCTTATATCTCCTGTTTTCAACAAGCACCTCTTTTTCCTTTATAACTTCCAATCCTTCATCCATAATCTCCAGGCTGTTGCTGGTCATGAATCCCCTTTTGTTCCGTTTCTGCTAAGAAGTCTAGTACAGAACACAGAAAACATACACAGACACACATTTGATTGGTGCATTTGCTCTTGTTGCTGCCTAAGCACAGGCTACCAAAAAGTGAGATTGTCACCTTGTCCACACAGATATACCTAGCAAGGAGGGGAGGCCCTATTTAGATTGTCACTGCACATGCTCAGGTGCAGCCCCTGAAACAACAGCTGGCATCCTACTGATAATTGGACAATTAGTTTCATCTACATAGTTTATACTTGTACTAGTTTTATACTTTTACTTGTTTTGCATGCATTTTGGTATTTTGCTTTTTAAATTTGGCCTCTGACTCTAAATGGAATAAAATAAATATTTTTCTAAGTTAGATAGTATTATTTGCAAGGATTATTACAAGATGTTTTGTCCAAATGGAGGTATTAGTTTTTCATGAGCACCTACATCGCTATTTTTGTTCTTACCTTTGATCTCTGCAATTGCCCTCAAGTTTCTATATATTGCATCTTCATGCCAGAGATCACTTAGTCAAACAAGGCTTTCCGCAAGACATATGTTTCATTTAATTGCCTTTCATTACTGTTAGTTATGTTTATACACAAATAAAATTGTTAGCATACCAAATTCATTTTTTCCCTCTAACTAAGACCTAATCATGTGGATTATTTTTGAGCAAATAGGCATAAGTGTGAAATACCCCAACACTACTACAGGTGGAATTCTAGCTGATCCTCCCTCAGAAAATAGGGGTAATGCTACAATGCTAAAAAACAGATATGACAATAGCAATAGAACTTTGACTTACTGTATGTAACGTTTCATAGTGCTTTACAGCCCTCTCTAAGTGAGTCAGTATATTGCTCCCAACAATCTGGGTCCTCATTTTACTGACCTTGGAAGGATGGAAGGATGAGACAGTCTTGAGTTGGTCAGGATCAAACTGCTCCTAGAATTTGCTATTTGTACTATGATGAGTTGGAAGAAATGGAAGCCTTTACACTGTAAAGTATGCTTTTGGTGAGCATGAGTAAATCCCCTTTTGGGTTGTGTGGGTTTCTTGAGAGCCATGGTGCACAGTGGTACAAATGCAGTATTGCAGGCTAATTCTGCTGACTGATAGCAGTTTGATTCTCACCGGCTCAAGGTTGACTCAGCTTTCCATCCTTCCGAGGTCAGTAAAATGAGGACCCAGATTGTTGGGGGCCATTCGCTGACTCTATAAACTGTTTAGAGAGGGCTGTAAAGCACTGTAAAGTGGTTTATAAATCTAAGTACTATTGCTATTCCTATTTCTTTCGTTTCATTCCCATTTATTCCCATTTCATCCTTACCATATTTATTCTTCATTTATGTTCATCATTGTATTTTTTCCCTTCTTTTTAACATTTTTATTTATAAGAATCTAGAATTGTGGGCAGTCAGACAGCATACAAATGCAGCCCTACTCTATAAACAGTTTTTTCATGTCACAAATTCATGGTCCTATGATTCTGTGATCTGGACTCTTTTCAGACAGAATTCAATAGCCCTGGGATACAATGCTGAGACAAGGATTGGTCACACTTATGGATGACTTTGGAGGGCTTAGGGTGGGGACAATGTCCATTCTGGTTCTTCTGGATCTCTCAGCAGCAGGGGGCATTATCTTGTGATGGTTCTCCTCCTTTCTCTGCAGCTGGTACCAGTCAGTGCTAGTGAGAGAGAAGAGGTCCAGTCCTAGTCCCTACTATGTGGGGTACCTCAGGACTCAGATCTCTCTTCTCTTCTGTTAAGCATCTACATGAAGCCACTGGGAGACATCATCCACCTGCATGGAATTCAGTATCATCAGCATGCTGATGATACCCAGTTCTATATATCTGTACCCCATGCATGGCAACTCATACTGTTCAGATGCTGGTCTCAGTGCCTAGAGGTTATGAAAGCCTAGATGAAAGCCTAGATACCAATGACTTAATCCTAGCAAAACAGAGTGGTTGTGGTGTTTGGGGGCCCTGGGATCAAAGAGAGTTGACATCTTTGGTTCTGGAATGTGTAATGCTCCCCCACACAGATCTTGTGCAAATTTGGGGTCCTCTTGGACTTATAGTTCCTGCTGGAAGAGCAGGTGACAGTAGTGGGCAGAGGACCTTTGCACAAATGTATCTTGTGCACCAATTGTGCCCATTTCTGGCCTAGGAAGTCTTCCTCACAATCACCCATGCCTTAGTCACCTCCCATTTTGATTACTCTAATGCTCTGTACATAGGACTGCCCTTGAAGACCATGCAAAATCTGCAACTGGTTCAGAATGCAGCAGCACATGCATTTTGGGGTACCTCAGGGCTTACTCAAGTAATACCATTGTTGTGTGAGCAGCACTGGCTTCCAGTTGCTTTCTGGCTGCAATTCAAGGTGGTGATTATCAGCTTTAAAGACCTATATGACTTGCCCATGTTACTTGCAGGACTGCCTCTCCCTGAGGGTATCTGCTCATCCTACTACGTTAGATATGAAGCGTGCACTCCAGGTCCCCTCTATTAAACATTGTCATCAGATGGGACCTCAAAAGTGCATCTTCTAGATGGCTATCTCAGCTCTTCGAAACAGCCTCCCACCTGAGATCTGAAGGATCTCTGTTCATCTAGCTTCCTCCAAGCATTGGGCTAGAGGGAGATGAACTACAAGGGGGATTAGTCTGGAGCCTGGGAGTGGGAGGGGAGGCGGATGTTTTGTATTTAACTATTTGTTTATTTCTTCAATTTATATTCAAAGCTATATTTTTTATGGATTCTTGTGAGTTGCCCAGAGTCATCATATGAGATAGGCAGACATAGAAGTCCTGTAAATAGATAAATAAACAAACACATCACCGGCAACTATATATTGTAAGGGTGTGCTATAACATAGTTTTTACATTACCTGCCAAGGATCCAATCCAAACATCATCCTCATTCTAATATATGGTGATTTTAAATGCAACTGAAGAAATCCCAGAAACTGATATTTCCAATACACTTAATCATACTGTACACGTGACCTGCTGGGAAGCTCCTAGACTGAGATGTTGTGATACATTCCCAAAAATAAAGACATGATTATAACTTTGTTAGTCTCCAAAACATGCTTATTAGAAATAGAAATATCAAATATGATTGTCTCAACAATGAGAATTGAAAAGTTAAGATTAATGAGATCTACTACAGCAATGTTACATCAGCTGGCAACTTCATTATTTTTCTTGATAATTGATTTAACTGAAATTGAGAATAATGTTAAAGCAGAGAATATTGATAAAGATGGAAAAAATAAAGTGATCTTTGTAAGGATATAAAACTAATTAGCACCCTTTTAAAGGAATAGATGTCTTGCAGAAGAAAAGGGGGGTGTGGGTTATCACTGGAGCTTTCTATTTAAACTTACAATAAGCCACAAAATATCTTAAAAGTCTTTAAAGTCTTCAAGTAATTAAGATTAGTACCAGTCAGTGATTTATACAAAGCTGATTTGTATTGTAATAGCTGCTGAGGAATTTGCTTAAGATGCTCAAGCAAGCTTAATCTTTGACTTTCACTGTCAAGAGGTACAGGTAGTCCTCAACGTACGACCATAATTGAACCCAAAATTTCTGTTGCTAAGCTAGACAGTTGTTGGGTGAGTTTTGCTCCATTTTACAGCTTTTCTTGCCACAGTTGTTAAGTGATTTTGTCTTACTCTATCAACCACCTTCAGTGTGATGTTTCCCCCATTGGATCTCCAAGGCATCTATCTGGCAGAGCCAGGTCTTCAGGCCCTCTTATGGAAGGTCAGAAGGATGGAAGACCATCTCACTTTGGGATGGGGGAGGGGGTTAAGATGTTCCAAAGGGCTGGAGCCATGGCAGAAAAGGCTTGTCTCCTGGACCCCACCAGCTGGAATTCCTTGGACAATGGGGCCTGTAGCATGCCACTTTTGCCAGCACAGAAGAAACAGGTCTTCCCACTGGGGTGAGACAGTTCCATGCAGGTTGTCACGTTTCCAACGAATGTTATTGCTTGACACAGGGCTTTAATTCAGAAGCAAACTGGAAGCCAGTGCAGTTCACAGAACAATGGTGTAACAGCTGGGAAGCTGATAGTTCTGATCTCAAAACACACTATTTTGGGTATCTTTTTACTAAATGCATTTTGGGAAATTACATTATGTAAAGAGAATACAAATATTATTTATCATTAACCTAACCTTAACAAATTGTGGCAAGTTCTTAAAGAGATGGGAGTACCAGACCATTTTATTTGTCTCTTGAGAAACCTATATGCGGGTCAAGAAGCAACAGTGAGAACTGGACACGGAACCACTGATTGGTTCAAAATTGGGAAAAGAGTCTGGCAAGGCTGTATACTGTCACCCTGCTATTTAACTTACATGCAGAGCACATCATGAGAAAGGCAGGGCTAGATGAATCAAAAGTTGGAATTAAGATTGCCAGGAGAAATATCAACAACCTAAGACATGCAGATGATACCACTCTAATGGCAGAAAGTGAAGAAGAACTAAAGAGCCTCTTGTTGCAAGAAGGAGAGTGCAAAAGTTGGGTTGAAACTTAACATTAAGAAAACCAAGATCATGGCATCCAGCCCTCTCATTTCCTGGCAAATAGATGGGAAGAAATGCAGGTAGTGACAGATTTTATTTTCCTGGGCTCCAAGATCACTGCAGATGGGGACTGCAGCCAAGAAATTAAAAGACGCTTGCTCTTGGGGAGGAAAGTTATGGCAAATCTAAACAGCATACTAAAAAGTAGAGACGTTACCTTGCCAACAAAAGTGTATATAGTCAAGGCCATGGTTTTCCCAATTGCAATGTATGGCTGTGAAAGTTGGACCATAAGAAAGGCTGAGCACCAAAGAATTGAGGCCTTTGAACTATGGTGCTGGAGAAGACTCCTGCGAGTCCTCTGGACTGCAAGGCGATCAAACCAGTCAATGCTAGAGGAGATCAACCCTGACTACTCTTTAGAAGGCCAGATCCTGAAGTTGAAACTCAAATACTTTGGCCTCCTAATGCAAAGG
Source organism: Vipera ursinii (assembly GCF_947247035.1). Classification (NCBI taxonomy): domain Eukaryota; kingdom Metazoa; phylum Chordata; class Lepidosauria; order Squamata; family Viperidae; genus Vipera; species Vipera ursinii. Next base: position 189,465,834 of record NC_139513.1, on the reverse strand, counting down.
AATAACTCACTGGAGAAGAGCCTAATGCTGGGAAAGGTTGAGGGCAAGAGAAGAAGGGGACGACAGAGAATGAGGTTGCTGGATGGAGTCACTGAAGCAGTAGGCGTGAGCTTAAATGGACTACAGAAGATGGTAGAGGACAGGAAGGCCTGGAGGAACATTGTCCATGGGCTCACAATGGGTCAGACACGACTTCGCAACAACAACAACCTAACCCTGCTCACCTCTATGGGTGGTATGTGGCTTCCTCAATTCAGGTCCTCTATCAGGAGCCTGGGAATTTGAGGTCTCTGCACAGGATCTTAGCTTTTTCCTAGCTCTGCAGTCTTCTGGAGAGAGAGCTTTGATATCATTCCTGGGAGCTGTTGGAGCCTCTTCCCCAGCTTAGGAGTCACAGCCTCAAGTGCTCCTACCACTATTAGGGTTACTATCCACATTCTCTCTAGTTCCTCCTTCAGGCCCTGGTACTTTTCCAGCTTCTCATACTCCTTCTTCCTGATGTTACTGTCACTTGGCACTGCTATATCTATCACCACCATTGTGTTCTGGTCCTTGTCTACTACCTGAGTATCTGGTGAATTGGCTAGTACCTGCCTGCCTGTCTGGATATAGATATCCCACAGATCTTAGCTTTCTTATTCTCCATGAGTTTCTGTGGGATCTTCCATCTAGACTTAGAAGGCTCTATCCCATATTCTATGCAGAAATTCCTGTATAATGCTCCTGGATGCTTTGGGTTTCATCCAGGACAATGTCTTTGACCTTTTCCAGACCCTAATCTCCCTCTTTCTAGTTAGTGTGCAGTTTGGATTTGGGATTTGAAGTGGAAACCTTTGTACTAGGTCTTCATATCAGCAGTTCCCATGTCCTTTTTTGGCCAGCTCACTAAACTGAGCTGGCTCTTCAGGACCTCTTATCCTTTGGTGGTACTGGGATGTTGCTGTCTACCTTACCTCCTCATTGAGGTTCCTGTGTGACTGTGGAATATCAAACTGGTCTATATGTCTGCTGTGTGGCCCTCTGGTAGGTCCACTTCACCAGTTTTAAGTACCTTCCCTCTCTTGACTACCATCTGGCCCTCAGAGAATGCCTGGAGATCCAGTTCCATGGAGGCTTGAGGAAATGTCCTGCAATGCCCCATCAAAGCAGGTTACATCCTTTCTTCTTTCTCTTTTTTGAAAATAAATTTTATCAAAAGTTTAAGAACAACATAAAAACTAATGTAAATAAAAAATGGAGAGAACAAAGAAAAAAGATGGGGGGGGGGGAAGTGCACCGAGAAAGAATAAAAAGAAATATGATGTGGTTTTGATGATTAGAAAAAAAAGGGATATAGGAAAAATGTTAGTTTTTTTGTAATTATACAGTAAGAGAAAAATTGTAATAATTATTATACAGTATGTGCTGTGCAGGATATCAGAAGCTTCTGCTTCCTATTTCTTTTTATTCTGCTTCCCTTCTCTTTGACAAGAATTGCTTTGCCTCCATGGCACAAAATGTTGGGTGAAGGCACATCAAAGCCACCCTGTATCATACCCTTAACATTAAGTCAAAGTGTTGTTATCACAAAGCCCTCGTCTTGCAGAAGACTTTGACTGACTCCAAAAAACCCACAAAATATTTATAAAAAGCATTTTGGAAGATAAGTATATTGTTGTTGGATCAATGTACACCATAGCCCCAAGGAGGGACAAATGTTTAAATACACCCGAAAGTCAAGTTCTATTAGCAGGCAACTCAAATTGAGCAAAGTCTCAGTGAGCGTTGAGAAGGAATTAAGTGCTGTTAAATGCACATAGCAAATTGAGCATGATTAACTTGCTTAAAGCTTAACAATCCATCAATTTAAATATATTTATATGTTTAGTTGACTAATTGATTCCCAGTATTTTCCTTGTTGCAGTTTAAATGGTGGCAGTGAGAACTACAGGTAGTTCTCAACTTACAACTGTTCATTTAACAACAGTTCAAAGTTATAACTACCTCACAAAAAGTGATTTATGATCTGTTCTTGAAGTTATGGCCATCACACATGATCACAGTTTGGGTATTTGGCAACTAGCTGACACTTGCAATGGTTATAGTGTCTTGCAGTCAGATGATTGTGATTTGTGAGCTTCCCAGTTTGGCTTCCAAGAAGGAAAGTCAATTAGGGGAGTCAGATTCACGTAATGCCAGTGTGATTCAATTAACAACTGTAATTCTGTCATAAAATGAGCTCTGGTCACACAATGACTCACTTAAGAACCACATCACTTAGTGACCAAAATTCCTGTCCAAATGTGGTCATAAATCAAGAACTATCTGTACCAAAGCACTAAGAAACACTACCAAACAAGGGCTAAATAGAGATTTGTATCTCTTCTGGGGGATGAATTTTGAAACCTCCAGCTTTCTCTTACTAGGCTGAGCCATTCTACTACAAATACAGTGTATCAGATATAAAAAAACTTTACTGGCTTTCCTATTATTACATTTTTCTTTCAAGCATCTGATCAGGTGGAAACTCTATTTCTTTAAAAAATATTATTGAAAATGGAACACAAGTTCATTTTTACAATTAATCATCTATGCTCACCAACATAAACAGTAATTAGTATCAATAAATTGGATAGACTTTTTTAAATTATCGGGAGACCAAACAAATACACCTATTCTCTACTATTTTACTCAATGTAATTAAAGTAACATTAGCACTGAATATTATGAATAATATTAGTATTAAGGATCTCAATATAAAAATTGAACTTAATACAATTAATCTCTTTGATATGGTCCTTTTTCTTAAAGAGTCAGGTATTATTGCAGTTCTAAGTTAAAATAAATTTCATCCAATTGTTGGTTTATAAGTTGACTGTAATAAATCTTTGCTTTGTTAATTAAATTCAGTAAAGAATAATAAAACAGCTTCAAGAAGTTCCTGGACTTCATATTGAAATGGACCAAAGTATGGAAGAGTAATTATCACAAAGGTTCCACATCAATTAAAAATATGTAATTAAGACCTCTTTTGCTGAAGATTAAAACACAACTGAAGTCCTGCCAACATTTTTCATTATCACTGTTTGATAGACAAGCAGCAGTTAAAATGACTATGTTTCTCCTTTTTTATATGGGTAAAATCTCTATTCCATTGCCCCTTGGTTTCATAAATGACAATACTCTCTTTTTCTTCATTTACCCATTAATTATTAAAAAATAAAGGAATATGCAAACTATACAGTATAACAGAGGTTTAGGACAGTGCTTTTCAACCCGTGGTACACATACAGTACTTCGGCACCTGGCAGGTGGTACATGTACGATGTGTTGAAAAGCACTGTTAAAACAGGTGTAAGAAAAAAAAAGTAAAAGTGGAGTGTGGGGATGAGTTGGAGTGGTGGCAGTGCCACACAGGCTGCTTGGAGAGTCAGCTGGGACTGTGGTGTTGATGGGGCTCTGCTGAGCACCCAGTATCAGCACATGGCTCTAGATGGCTGGCGCTTCTAGGAGAAGCACAGAGCCTGTGTGAAAGGAGTCAGATGGAGGTGCACCAAAGAGAAAAGGAAGAGGAGGGGGAGAGAGGATATAAAAGGAGGAGGTTTTGGTGGGAAAGGGAGAAAAAAAGACAACAGGGAAAGAGAGACAGAGAAGAGGAGAGGCTTCTTTGAGAGAAGCAGAGGGAGAGAAGTGCAAAGTGCAAAGATGAATGTCCGAGAAACAGAGACAAGCTTCCCATTGAAAGTGTGGTAAGTGGGTGTACAGATAGTCCTCAACCTACAACCACAGTTGACCCCAAAATTTATGTTGCTAAGTGAGAAATTTGTTAAATGAGTTTTGTCCCATTTTACAATTTTTCTTGCCACATTTGTTAAGTGAATCATTGCAGTTGTTAAATTAGTAATACAGTTGTGAATCTGGTTTCCCCATTGACTTTGCTTGTCAGAAGGTTGCAAAAGGGGAGCACATGACCCTGAAACATTGTGACCATTATAAATACAAATCAGTTGCCAATCATCCAAATGTAAATCATGTGACTCTGGGGCCATGCTGCAACAGTCATAAGTATGAAAAATGGTCACAAGTCCCTTCTTCAGTGCCGCTGTAACTTCAAACAGTCACTAAGCAAACTGTTGTAAGTCAACATCTATACTTTATCACTTTTTTGGTTTTTTGGTCATCAAGTTTTTCACACCTTGCTAGGTGACTGGTGGTACTCGGATATTGCCATATCCTAAAAGTGGTACAATCTGTGAAAAGGTTGAAAAGCACTGGTTTAGGAATATCACATTTGAAGCATTTTAATTCGTTTCAGATAAATCGATTAATTTATGTTATTATAAAATCAAATTTGTTTGTTTGCCAAATTTATATGGCTGCATATCTCATATGAAATGGCTTTGTGCAGCATATAATAAATAAAAGGTAAAGGTAAAGGTTCCCCCGCACATGCGTGCTAGTCGTTTCCGACTCTTAGGGGCATTCATCTCCGTTTCAAAGCCGAAGAGCCAGCGCTTGTCTGAGGACAAGCCTTTTTATATAATAAATACAAAAAAAAATACAAAAATAAATAAATACAATAAATACAAAAAACCCTTTTATAAATAAATACAAAAAAACACCTTTTTATATAATAAATACAAAACCATTAAAGCATTGAAAACAGTAAACATATCATAAAACCACAGAAGGAAAAATACTATACATGACACAGCCAACACATTGGCTTCCTATAATCTAGGAATCCCCAGAGAGCTGGAAAAACCAAATTTTAAGGATTTCTACAAGACAGTAAGGATGGAGCTAACTTCACATTGAGAGGGATGAGGTTCCAGAGGGTGGGTGCCATGGCAGAAAATGCTCGCCTCCTCAGTTCCGCCCAATGAATATTTTTTTTTGCAGATGGGGCCCGCAGCATGCCTCTTCTGCCAGACCTGATAGGACAGAAAAATGTAATCAGGAATAAGTGGTAGCTCGGATAACCTGGTGCCATGCCATGTAGGGCTTTAAAGGTCAAAACCACACCTTGAATTTGTACCTGGGAGCAAACTGGCAACGAATACAGCTCACAGAGCAGAGGTGTAATGTATATCCACTTAAGGACACACATATAACTGCCCTTAATAGTAATAAAAACAAATTTCACCTACATGACATCATCATAGATTGCCTTAATCCACTGCATACGCACCTCCCTCTAGTTCAACCCCCATAAGAAACCTTTCAGAGGCAATTATAGGTAGTCCTCGACTTACAGTTTGTGTAGTGACCGTTTGAAGTTACAGCGGTGCTGAAAAAAGCATGCCCAAGGTCACTTGATCAAAATTTGGACACCTGGTATCCTATTTATGATGGTTGCAGTCTTCTGGGTCATGTGATGATCTTTTGTGACCTTCTAACAAGCAAAGTCAATGGAAAATCCACATTCATTTAACAACCATGTTAGTAACATAACAACTGAAGTTATTCACATAACACCTGTGGCAGGAAAGGCCACAAAACGGAACAAAACTCACAATACATTTCTCACTTCACAATAGAAATTTGGAGCTCATTTGTGGTCGTAAGTTGAGAAATAGCAAAAACATACTTTTTAGTGAAATAAATACAATTATTCAAATTAGTATTGTAAAATTGATAGAAAAGGGGTAACCATCTCTCTCTCTTTCAATTTACAGTCATGTTTCTTTTCTCTAGCAGCTTCTTCAAAATTAACAATATACTGACACATAGCTCTTAAACATTGTTTAGGAAGGAAGTTAAAGATGGGCTGGATTATATATCTCCTTGGTGAAGACATCAAAAGCTCCTCACCATGGTGGCACTGAGCAGGATGACTCACAATTTCAGTTTCAGTCTGTTCAATTTAGTTCAACATTTCTATTAATGGCTTGAGAAAGAGAAAGCAGAAACAAAATGAAACAAAGAAATTGTTCAAATATAAGTGGAGACAAAAGATATTTCTTCGTTTGGGGGGAAAAATCAGAAGGACAAGTACAGAGTGAGAAGCAGTGCTTTTTTTGTAAAAGAAAAAGGTGCCGGAACTCACACGTCATACAACCCGCCTTGCCTACCCTACAAGGTTCCATCCAAAAAAAGGTGCCGGAACTCCGTTCTGAGCGTTCTATGAGAAAAAAAAGCCCTGCTGAGAAGTAATATGATTTTTAATATACGTGTATGAAAATATATTATAGTGGATTAGAAGGAGAACGTGAGTCAAGAATGCAGTGCTGCTGCAAAAGGCAGAGTTCCTTTGAGTTTGCCTCAGCAGAGATACTGTAGCTTCCAATCAGGGAAAAGCATAGTGGTACAGGTAGTCCTCCCTTACCAATCACTCATTCGGTGACTGTTCAAAGTTACAATGGCTATGAATGAGGAGACTTATGACCAGGGATCACTGCAGTGTCTCCACAGTCACATGATTGTGATCCAGGCAGTTGGCAACTGGCTTGCAGTAAAATGATGCAGGGTTCTGCAGTCACATGAGCACCATTTGTGACCTTCACTGTCCACTTCCAACAAGGAAAGTCAGTGCAAAAGCTGGTAGGGAGTTGCAAACCATGGCCGTGTGACATCGCACTTAATGACTGCAGGATTATTTAATGCCTGTAATGGGCACTGCCATTGTAAGTCAAGTGGGTTTGTTTGTTTTTGTTTTGTTTTGTTTTTTTTGCTTTACAACCATATTGTTTAGCAACAGAATTCCTGGTCCCAATTACAGATATTTACTGAGGACTACCTGTAGCTTATTTTGCAATTGTATACAGTTCTGAGGACTACAATCTGGAAGAGTTGCAACACTCTTGTGCGCTGCCCAGAATCCCCTTTGCGGGAAATAAGTGGCTATATAAATTTGATTAATACATAAACAAAAATAAAAAGAACAGAAACCCCAAAACTAAGTCTTTCAAACAAAGATTAAGTTAATGCTTGTGTTTAGCCTAGAGAAAAGATAACTTTGGGGGAGGGCTGGTGACTGGCATAACATCACAACTACAATAAAGCCATAATTGCTGCTTCAGACTGCAGGATTTGTAATAATGGTTTTGATTTATAGAAAGATTCCACAGAATGTTAGAAACAATTTTCTGATTGCAAGAGAAACTCAACAGCAAATCAAATTAGCTAGAATTGATACTCTGTAAAAACAAAATTTGGTTAGCCATTTGGCTGAGTTTCTTGCCTTTTGATTACTGCACTGAGCAAGCAGCTGGAATCAATGGCCTAGAATGGCTTATTTCAGCTTGATGATTCTATGATCCAGGCACCAGAGGCAGAAAACGATCAAGGGAGAAGCTATCATAAACATGGGAAGCAGGCAGTAAAACAGATGAGGAAGTGAAGTTACTATATACAGTGTGGTCTACAAAAACCCAGAAGACTAGTAGATTGCAACAAAGAGAATGGCAGTTTTCTCCGACTTTACTCCCATCCAGTACATATCCAGATTTTTACACTCAGATGCAATAGTCCTATTTTCTTATCAGTTTCACTGCCTCCCCAGGAGAGCTACTCTTTTCCCACATTCATTTTCCACATGTATATATGTTACTTAAGTCATAGGTGCCTAAAGGCATTCCATATCTCAGTTTCCACACAATTTTCCTCCTTTGTCTGATAATATGCGAAGAGCCATCCTTGCTGCACCTTGCACCTTGCTACTTGAAAACTCAGCAAATGTGCCACAATAAGTTGAGAAAAAGCATGAGGTGCAAAGTGACTGCATCAGAGACAAATCAGACAAGGTGAAATATAACTACAGGAGGAAACAAGGAGCCCGATTTCCAAGTTATACACTAATGAAGATTTGAAAAGCGATAAGTTTAAGCCCAAATAATTATTTGATAAGGTCAGAGCTTTGTGAGTTGACAGCTCTAAAACTAGAAGTTAATATGCTCACTGGGTTTGAAATAGAAGTGGTTTGCTTCAGCAGCTGAAGATAAGGAATCAGTATGGATGGGGTCTTTCTCTAGGAAAGTTTGTGTTCCTTGACAATATAGCATTCTGTATGGAAGGTAGAAGCTAGGCATATTGTAGATGTGGGACTTAATAAGACCTTGAGACAATTATTATTATTATTATTATTATTATTATTATTATTATTATTATTATTATTATTATTATTATTACTATTATTACTATTATTATTATTATTATTATTATTATTATTATTATTATTATATAATAAACCTTTATTGTCAAAGTACAACATGTGTACATTGAGATTAGCTGAGCCTCCCCCTGTGCTCTCCCCCCCAACACACAGTGACAACAAACCCTCCATCCTACCACACCATGTGAACCAACTACACCACACACCGGCTTCCCAAGTCAATTCTGCATAAGATTATGTCCCATTTAAAAGCCTAACAGCCCACGAATAAAAGCTATTTTTCAGCCTGTTGGTACGGCTGGCTATATTCCTATATCTCCTACCGGATGGTAGGAGAGTAAAGAGATACCGTCCAGGGTGTGAGTCGTCCCTGAGAATCTTCCTCACTCTTCCAAGGCAATGAGCCCTGGCGATGTCATCCAGTGGTGTCAGGGAACAGCCCACAATGTCTTGTGCTGTGCTCACTACCCTCTGTAATACTTTCCTGTCCGCGGCTGTCAGACCAGCATACCAAACCACAATACCATACGAGAGGACGCTCTCTATAGTAGACCGGTAAAAGAGGGTCATTAGCTGTTGTTCTACCCTGTTCTTCCGCAAGATCCTAAGAAAGTGAAGCCTCTGTTGGGCCTTTCTAGCCACCTGGCTTGTGTTAACTTTCCAGGTCAGATCTTCACAGAGGTAGACTCCCAGAAATTTAAAGGAGGAAACTCTCTCTACACAGTCCTCCCCGATGTAAAGTGGGGCAGGTTCCTCCTTTTTTCTCCGGAAGTCTAACACCATCTCTTTTGTCTTGCCGATGTTTAGGTGCAAGTTGTTGTTACTACACCATATGGATAGTTTTTGTACCTCCGCCCTATATGCTGTCTCATCCCCACCTGTAATAAGACCCACCACAGTTGTATCATCTGCAAACTTGATTATCGCAGTGGATGGGTCAGATGATACACAATCATAAGTGTATAAAGAGTACAGGTAGGGGCTAAGCACACAGCCCTGTGGCGTGCCGGTGCAAAGCTTCAGGGGGGTGGACAAAGCAGACCCGACCCTCACTGTTTGTACCCGATATAAAACTTTTATTCATAAAACATGAAACTCAGTCAACTGAACACTCAAATTGACTGGCACTAATGGTTGGCACGGGTTGCTGCCAGCATCCTAGGTATGAACCAGGTATTTTTTTTTATTATTATTATTATTATTATTATTATTATTATTATTATTATTATTATTATTATTATTATTATTATTATTATTGTGGTCAAACAGTCAGTCAGAAGTTCACACTGGATTTGGCATTTTTATCTACCTATGGAGCAAAAGCTGTATTTATACCAGGGTGGGAAGGGGAAGAAGATGACATCATTAGTTGCTGCCCTCAGGAAGCATGGGTGGCCCATATGGATGATGAACGAAGCAGAACATGCAGCCCTGCCCCAATCTGAAGGAGCAGGGGATTCCCACTGGACCTTGGGAGAATTATCTGTGCCTGCCCTGCAATCCTAGACACAGTCTCCAAGTTCGGGAGAGCATTATCGCTTCTGAATTCAACATCATAGAAGACAAAGAGTACAAGAACAGTGGGAAAAGTTCCTTGGATAGGGTACTCTAGGGTCATTGCTCTTGATTACCTCTTGCTCCCAAGTAGGTCAGCAATTTCAATTCAGTATGAGCAATACCAACACAGCTTTAGATGGAGACTGGGAGATTTTGAGAAAAAAGCATTTGCGTGGGCTGATTCCAACACTGAAGGGTCTGGACAGTCTGGCCTAGCCTGCTAAAATTAAAAGAAGCTCTGCTTTCCTGTAGAACACCATCTTTTTCAGAAATCTGACAAGCCTGCTTGCCTAATCCTTGAACCCAGAACACACACTTTTTAGCAACTTTGATGTAACAATTTTTTACAAAGTGATTTGACTCAGGATTGCCTGACGATGGAAATGCACTGTGACCTGAGATATTGAGCAGGAGAGCATCCCCATTGTGTGGGCTCTATAGACTATCCAAGGGCGGTGTTTTCCAAGGCATGTTGTACTCCTGAAGTGCTCAGCAACACTTGCTTCCCCAGCTGTCTGTGCATTTGTGTGAATGCACACATCACACTTCCACTGGCATGCCAGTCAAGCGGATCAGAAAAGGAATTCTGGATGGATGGCTGAAAGGCTTTTAAAGTGAATTTGGTGATACAGAAAGTATTTGTAATGTTGTAATCTCAAATCAATCTCCCTTTTTTTTTACAACGTGCAAGCTAATTTGTTGTGCTTAATGTAAGAAAATTATATGACATTGATGATATTTCTTAGCTGTTGAATAAGATAGATATATACCTTATTTAAAATGTTTAATAGTCTTAAGTGAAAAATCTTGGTATTTTAGAAAAGAGTAATTGAACTTTACTCATCTGGGACCAAACTGACACTTTGCTTGCTAATCACTCTGCTTACAAAATTCACTTTAACTGTAGAAATCCTTCTGCCTTTTTGCCTTTGCACTGGCAAATTTATCAACAAATTTCAAAATGAAAGTAAGGAAAAGGAGAAAAAAGATGTAGATGTGTTTTAAGTTCAGGTCTGAGATATGTTCAGTGAAACATTATATGATTTCATTATGGTGGGAATTGTCTTAGTTGAAAAACATCCAAATAAAGTTTCAGATCTGATACTGCTAAGCCTCCCTCATGTTTGTTAATATTTTATGTACTGCTTAATATTTTTATTAAGTAAGTAAAGAGCAATAGAATTGGGAGTTGGATAAAAAAAGTCAATATTTGTGTAAGTATAATTATTTTAATTTTAATTATGTCATTAAGCAATAATAGTAGAAAACATTGCTGCCACTTAAGCTTCACTGTAGTCTTGCACAAAAAAGAGTCATGATTATATTTTAAATTTTGAATTTAAATTTAATTAAGTTAAATCATTTCTAATAATTATTTCTAAATATCTTCCTCTTAGATTAATGTGAAATCCAGTCACTCTTGAAACACTTTCTGTGATTCTTTGTCAGTGTTAATTATTAACATAGCAGAAAATGTGACAAGTTCACTTCTCAACCTACTGTGAGTTCATTTAATTCAGATTTCAATTGAGCCATATCTCTGCTGGTACTTTTAAGAAAATTAGCATATCATCCTGAAACAAATGCATTATGGTTAAATCCTATTTTTATACTTTGGCCTTAAATATTTTTACTTTAACATTCTTTGTTTCTATAATGTTACCACATAGTTATTAAAATTGTGGATCCTTCTAAGGGAAAAAAGGTACTAGTCCTCATTGGTACATAATATACAGGGATTCAGAGCCAGATGTTTTGAGATGTAACTCTCTGACTTGCACTGGACAGTTTCACTTTCTCTGTCAAATGTGTAACTTCTCCATGTGAGACTGAAACACAATCTGGAGGTCCTCTTGGACTCATAAGTCAAAGAAAAGGTGGCAGCTGAGGCCCAAAGGGCCTTTGCACAGGTTCACCTTGTATTTATTTATTTATTTATTTATTTATTTATTTATTTATTTATTTATTTATTTATTTATTTATTTATTTATTTATGGGACTTATATGCCGCCCTATCTCCCAAAGGACTCAGGGCGGCTAACAACAATAAAAGCAACAATACAAAAGTTAAGAGAAATTAAATAAACAGCCCCAAAATAAATTAACTAAACAATTAAAAATTAAAACATTTTAAAAAACCGTTGTCAGTCCAGGTCAGCCTGATGAAAAAGGAAAGTTTTGAGGTCGCGGCGAAAGGACTGGAGATCCGGGGCCATCCGGACCTCAAGGGGGAGTTGGTTCCACAGGGCTGGCACTCCCACAGAGAAGGCCCTCCCCCTGGGGGTCACCAGCCGACATTGTCTAGCCAACGGCACCCTGAGGAGGCCCTCTCTGTGTGAGTGCACTGGGCGATGGGAAGTCGTTCCCGGCAGCAGACAGTCCTGTAAATATCCCGGGCCTAGGCCATGTAGGGCTTTAAAGGTAAGTACCAGCACCTTAAATCTCACCCAGAAGACAACCGGTAACCAATGCAGCTCACGCAGGAGGGGTGTAATATGGGAGTATCGGGATGCTCCTATCACTACCCGCGCGGCCGCATCCTGCACCAGCTGGAGCCTCCGGGTGGTCTTCAAGGGCAGCCCCATGTAGAGAGCATTGCAGTAATCTATCCGGGAGGTAACGAGTGCATGAGTGACCATATGTAGGGCATCTCGGTCCAGATAGGGGCGCAACTGGTGCACCAGGCGAACCTGGGCAATTGCCCCCCTGGCCACGACTCCAATATGATCTTCAAAACTGAGTCATGAATCCAGGAGGATGCCTAAATTGTGTGCCCTATCAACAGGAGGTAACACCTCTCCTCCCATAACCAAAGATGGAACCTCTTGGACAAGTTGAGATGCCGGTACATAAAGCCACTCAGTCTTGGCCGGGTTGAGCTGGAGCCTGTTCTTCCCCATCCAAATCCGTACCGCTTCCAGGCAACGGGACATCACATCGAGGGCATCGCTGGGTTGGTTTGGGGTGGAGATAAAAAGCTGGGTATCATCAGCATATTGATGATACCTTACCCCGAAACCACAGATGATCTCACCCAGTGGCTTCATATAGATGTTGAACAGGAGGGGCAAGAGTACCGACCCCTGAGGCACCCCACAACTAAGGGGCCTAGGGGTTGACCTCTGCCCTCCTGCCAACACCATCTGCAAATGGGCCGAGAGGTAGGAGAACCACCGTAAAACGGTGCCTCCCACTCCCAACCCCTCAAGACGTCACAGCAAGATACCATGGTGGATGGTATCAAAAGCCGCTGAGAGGTCTAAAAGGACCAGGACAGAGGAATAACCCCTGTCTCGGGCCTGCCAGAGGTCATCCACCAGCGCGACCAATGCCGTCTCTGTGCTGTACCCGGGCCTGAAACCCGATTGGTATGGATCCAGATACTCAGTTTCCTCCAGGACCAAAGGGAGCTGCCGTGCCACCACGCTCTCAACAACCTTCGCAAGGAAGCAAAGGTTGGAGACAGGACGAAAGTTATTTAAAATAGCTGGATCCAAGGCAGGTTTCTTGAGGAGGGGCCTTACCACCGCCTCTTTCAAGGCAACAGGGAAGCAGCCCTCACTCAAGGAAGCATTGATAACTGCCAGGAGCCAGCCTCGTGTAACCTCCCGAGCCGCATAAACCAGCCAGGAGGGACACGGGTCCAACAAACACATGGTGGCACTTAATTTCCCCATGATCCTGTCCACTTCATCCAGAGTCACAGGATCAAACTCTTCCCAAATATTATCGGCCAAACCCATCGTTTCCCCCTCATCAGATACTGCCCAGTCGGAGTCCAACCCAGCCTGAATCTGAGCGATTTTATCCACCAGATACTTACTAAACTCCTCGGCCCATCCCTGCAAGGGGTCCTCTCCCGTCCCCTGATTTAAAAGGGAATGGGTCACCCTAAACAGGGCAGCCAGGCGGTTATCTGCGGATGCAATGAGGGTGGCGAAGTGAGCACACTTCGCTACCTCCATTGCCACAAGATAAGATCTAGAAAAGGATCTTAACTGTGTTCGGTCAGACTCGGACTGACTGGATCTCCAAATGCTCTCTAGGCCCCTTCTCCGGTGCTTCATATCCCGCAGGTCCACGGAGAACCAAGGAGCGAGCTGGGATCTGCGCCAGGTCAGAGGCCGCAAAGGCACAACACGGTCGAGAGCCTCTGAAGCAGCCCGTTGCCAGGCGTCAACTAAGGTCTCGACCGGGCTGTGGGAAAGGGAGGAAGGAATCAATCCAAGCGCCGTCTGGAACCTATCTGGGTCCATCAGGCGCCTGGGGCGGAACCACCTGATGCACCTTGTGCATCAGTCACACTTATTCTGGGAGGACCTCGTTCTATGGTCATCTTTCAACTGGATTACTGTAATGTGCTCTAAGTGGGGCTCCCTTGAAGACTACTTAGGAGCTGCATCTGATCTGAAATGAGTGATGTGGACAGTGATGTACATCTCTCTACTGCTTGTTTGGCTTTTGTGTGGCTGTCTCTCTGCTCCTTTATGAGAGCAGCTGTTCTACCTGCAGTTACCCTGCTCTCAGATGCCTAGAGATGAGACATGTTGGGCACCCCTTGATGGAAGGAGCTGCAAATAGATGCCGCAATGATCTCTCTGTTATCATCATCGTGGGGTTTTGTGTTTTTTTTTGTATTCCTCTCCTTTTGCTCTTTGTCTCATAATATCAGACTTTACTGGTCTGTGGCCTTTTGAATTACTTAGTTTGCATCCTGGTGAAAACCTCTTCTCTCTGGATTTAAAATAGTGAATTTCAGCTTCAGAATACTTCAACTATTTTAAGGGGAAAAATCTTAACTGCAAGAGCATTTTAGAATCAATTATGCAAGGATATGCCAGCTCACTGGATATTCATGGATTCAGCCTGGATTTTCTACCATACTGGGGGATGGTAGAAGGACACGGTCTCTCCCTCAGACAAACAAAATACATTGTGCGCTGAAGGAAGCAACCAATTTACTTCTGCATAGAGTGGGTGATGGTGGGAGGGATGGTCTATTCAGAAAGTTGCTTGATGCCTTGTCAGTATGCTTTTGCAGAAACTGAAAGGTGATACTACTCTGCAGGCATACCAATTAGAATTTCAAGGTTGAGTCCCAAAGCCCTGAGTGTGTTCTGTTAGACAGAGCAGCATACCTGAATTGCCAGATGCTTTAACAGCAATACAACCTCTTTGCTTCACCTCTCTCATTCTGCAGACTTTCTTATAAACTCAACATCAATAAATTGCTTTCAGGTTATGTTTGGCTCATTTCCTAAATACTAAATTTGTCTTTGTCCCCACTGCTAAAACTGGCACGAAACAGAACCAAAGTCCTCTCCCTGCAACTTTTTACCCTAGTTAACACCCATGATTAAATTAATGCTGTTAATAATATATGACAACAGAGGTTCTGGCAGGCACTACAGCTCTTAGCCAATGCTTTTTGTTCAGCAGAAAATTGCTTTTCACTCAAAACAATTGTTGCTCTCCTTCTGTTCATACAGACTGAAACTTTTTGATACTAACATGCCAAAGCGGGGGAAATGCCAGTATTCAAGATATTGTACAGTTTGATGAATGGGATCTTTGTGCTTCTTGGGAGATGGACAGGAGGCTACAATGTATTATGTAGGATTTCATGGGGTGCAATAAATATATAGCTTGCTCCTCATGCCCCCCCCCATTTGTCTTTTCAAGCTTGATTCTTGGTGTCTTCATGGATATGTTTATATGATTTCCTTGGCAACAATAGGGAAGTGGTTTGCTACAGCTGCTGCCTGGAAGATTATTCCTTACTTTTCCTTTTTTTTTTCTTTTCTCCCCAGCACAATATGCAGTCCTGGTATCCTTTGGAAATCTTATTTACAAGTACTAACAAAGCCAAACTCTGCTTAGTCACTGCTCCAACAGGATTATGCAGATGTTGCCACCTGCAGAGAGACATTTCTTTTACATATACGTATCATTTTGTAGAGCAGTGTGGTGGCCTAGTGGTGAAGATGTTTGCCTTCCACTCGGAAGGTTGAGAGTTCAGTTCTAGGTAGTGGCAGATGTTTCTATCCTAGGGCACAAAGAAAAAATATCTGCTGTGAACTCCACATAGATTAGAAGGCATTTGGCCAGTAAACATTGAGCTCCATCCAGTTGCCCCAACTCTACCCCAAATTAAGGGATTACAGGGTTGTAAAAGGGAGGTTTCTTATATGTATCATTTTATAATGTGATGATAACCCCCAACTGAGATCCCCTCAGCAAATCCTGGCAGGCCTAAGGGTAACTCCAAATGGACCCAATCACACACAAAATTAAATTAACTTTCTACCCTGTTTGTTGTGTTATGAGAATTCCACAATCCAGTCAATGGACTCATTTTGTGTTCCTAGTTCAAAAATCCTGGAAGATAAGTTATCAGTTTTGTACTCCCTTGTAATTTGCACTCAACCACATTCCTTGCCAACATTTTCTAGATTGCTTTCAGTCAAATAATGATGCTATGGACAGATACGTGTGACAAGGCAACAGGTGCATCTAAAGGGCATCCCCAAAGGCATGATAGGAGAGCCACACTTGAAACAACAGCCATATCTCCTGTTGGCCCTCCGTCCCCCAAGAAGTGCTGATGAGCACTAGTGAGGAAAGCACAGAATAAAAATGAAGATCTACCAGCGACATTTTTGTTTTTGAGTCTTTTATTCCATTATGTGTCGACTTTAAAGTCACCTAAATTCAACATTTCTCTGTTCTACCATATTTGTCCATCTCAACTATAGCAGACTTTACATTATAAAAAGTTAAGCAGGTTGCTTAATGTTCCCCCAAGGAGTTGACTACAAAGTTGGTTATCAAATTTGGTCTAAAAAAATCAGCAAACTCATCACTCCAGAAATATATAACAACTTATGCTCTGTACGCAGTTTAGTTTATTCCTCATAACAAACACAATGTAAATTCAGCATATAGAAGAAGCAGAACAACAGGACAAAAATAGGGAAAAAAATAAGGTAAAGTAAGTAGCTGGTTGGAAGGCACTATTAAATTTCAATAAAGGCACTACCTGGGCTGATACTTGAGTCATTGTGTAAATAAGGGTGGGAAACGAGCTTGACTGGCTCAGGAATTCTGGGAGTTGAAGTCCACAAATCATAAATGGGCCATAGTTCCCCACTTCTGCTGCAGATGAAGATCCCGTCTTCAGTGTTTTAACCATTCCCTTGTTTGGATCAAAAAAGATAGCATATTCTAAAGAAAGGTGTATGCTAAGAGGGAGTTTTTCCCAACTATGGGTTTAGGGTTGGCCATATAATATGCTTTGGCCTTAACTGTCACTACTTCATTTTAAAATGCAATCTAGCAATAGGCACAGATCTTGGAATGGCCAAAGCTAGACACAAAAATATAGATCAAACATTCTGTAATGGACCATGATATCTGAAGGCTATGTTTACTGCTGTATTTATTATTATTATTAAATGTTGATCCTGACTTTACTTTTAGTAAAAGAGGATACTTTGTTGGTATTAATAGTTTTAGATATTTTTACTTTGTTGTAATTTTAGATGCTATCATATTTAATATAGTGTTTACACGTGATTTAATATAGGCTGGATCCTGTATCTCACTTATAGATATTAGTTTGGTTGTTTTACAAATGTATTTTAATTCTGTCTTAAGTTTTTATTGTCTATTATATATACTGGTCTATGACCACAATAAATTGGAATAGAAATTAAATAAATTGATGTCACACACATCTAATAATGCTGCTTCCTATTTTCTCTAGAATAACCACCCTATGAGAAGAGTTAAGTTGAGAGGGAGTGACTGGCCCAAAGTTACTCAGCCAACTTTCATTCCTAAATGAAAATTAGAACTCAATTTCCCAAACCTTTAGTCACTGCAACAAAGTGACTTTCTGAGTTTCAATGGTACTGTATATTGAGAAATTACCCTGTCTGCTCCAAAGAAAATTGTGAATAGTAATACCACTTCTTTATTCATTTACATCTGTGCACTGAATGTGCACGTTCAGTACAATAATTATCTGGGAAACAAGTTAAAAAGATTTTTTTTAAAAAAATAATTTTATTAAATATTTTAAAACATAATTAAGAAAAAACAGAAATGTAGGAAAAGAAAAAGTAAATGGGGATTTAAAAGCATTACAAATTAAATATACATTTCAAAATATATAACATTTGTGTAGTTCAAGATACTAAAATTTATCATTTTAAAACTTCACATTTTTGAAAGCAAGATAATATGTAATATATATAAGAAATAACAGTAGAGTGTGGGTTGTAAATCAAAGTGAAATATAATAATCTCTGTTGTGTCTAATTTTTTTTAAATCTGAATTTAGCACAACATGGAGAAATTTAAATATGAAAACCTTATTTTAGAAGAAACTCAAACTTTGGATATGGTACATGATACAAGCCCATATGCAGAATTATAATCCAGGAATGGTTTCCATGATGAATTCATTTCTATAGTAGATTTAGCTTTTAACTATAAGATTATTTTTTGTACTTAAAAGATAAATGTACTAAAGAAACGATGATTGAATTAATGAATTATTTTTTACATTACTCTTACAATTTAATTTGCCATTCTTTTATAGAAGGGATTATGGAGTCTTTAATGCTCTCTGAGCTTCTTTACTTGCAGACATTTCATTCCCTGGCAAGGGAACTTCATCACGGCTACCTAGTAATGGAATGTCTACAAGCAGCCAAGCTCAGAGAGCACAAAGGACTCCACAATTGAACCTTGAGCTACATACAATATATTCCATAGCCTAAGCAAAAAGAGCTATTATTTAAGTCCATAACAAGATAACATTTGGAAACAGTTGGGACAGATATCCCCCTAATTCACTGAATTGTAAGGAGGAGGAGGAAATACAGCACAGACTGACAAGTTTCTGTTATTATTTCCAAGCTCAATAAAAGTAATTTTAGCATTCCTGTAGAGTTGATTTCCTGGTCTGCTCTGCATATTGGGCTTGACAGCATCCTAGCAGCTGTAACCATATTCAAAGCCAGTTCAGTTTACTTTGTGAAAATATGAAGTATGAAAATAGTCACTGTAAAAGTAGCGGGTTGGAAAGTGAATTCAATGTTTAGAATTTGTTTTATTCTGTTTTATATCATTTTCTAGAAACTGGGCTTTCAGTATAGCCACCAAGGATAAAAAAAATAATTAACCTGATTATTACATTTCCAACAATTTTTAGAGAATGAAATACCTGTTTTAGGAATCAGTACTGCAGTAATATACCATCAATAAAACATCTTGAATGGTTTTCTCCAACTGTAATATTCACTGTAAATTTAATATTATTCTATTCGTATTCCCACTGTTGCATGTCACTTGTTTTGTTCACATTCTGCATTCATTTAATCATATTGTCATTGACTAAATCCTGTTTGAAACAACTCCAGCAAATGTTATATGTTTTCTGTTGCAAGTTTTTCAAATTTTGACAAGTCTTTAAATAGTCTACTTCAATTTTGTAATTATACTTTAGAATTGTACTACCTCTGGAGATATTGAAACCACTCAGGTGACTGTGAATATTTCAAAGAAAAAAAATCAGAAAATATTTCACATTTTTCTTATTAACAGTTAAATCTTGCAGCCTTTGCAAGTTAGTATCTCTCCACCGGTCACATTTATTGGAACGTTCACCTCCATGGAAATAGATATTTAATACTGAAGCAAGAGGCAATAAGCCTAATCTAATTATATACTTTTAATATTCTGCTTATTAAATTTCTCTTACAGGTTATATGTTTTCATTTGTATCAACCAAAGATATTTATGCAAACCATCTGGAAGTCCTGTTGCCTCAACAGAAGCTATTTAGCCATAAAAGGATATAATCTAGCCAATAATCCAAGTTAAACAGCCAGCTGGATAACACTGGTTTTACTTCGATACTGCCTGATTCTTTTGAATCTTGAGAAATCTTAAGCTGGATCCCCAGTCTATGAGATCATATAAAATTAGACACTTGTCTCTATTGGTCTACAATAATTATTAGAATGATTTCAAACAGAAAATTTGACAAAATGTTAAATTTTACTGCTGCCATTCTTCCTAACAAAGACAATTTTGATTTTCTCCACCATTATATTGTTCCAAGTGTGCAAATAATTAGTCTTAAATAAATTATTCATATTTGTTGTTGTAAAAAAATATTCTCAGGTACTTAGTCTTTTTATGATCCTATCTTTTTAATCAAATTGCCAACTATTGGCATCTATATATTTTGCACTTCACTTTGCAAAGATTTACATCAACATCATTATCAGCATCATCTATTTTGGTCATTGGATAACATTTATATTCATTACTAAAATTAAAGCCATCCCATTGTTCCAAGAGTCTAACCTACGTCTACTATAAGAATCATTAAAATTTAAGATGCTAGCAAAAGTATGAAAACATAATACTAAGCCAGTCCCAAAACTGCTTCTCAGTCAGTGAGGTAACCAGATTATCATTTCCATTAATCTGCCAATTTCTAGCATAGATGATTAGCCTATAATACTGATGACATTCAGTGGACTAATTAATTTATATTTTTCCCTTTTTATATATAAAGGCTACAATTGCCTGCCTCTAAATTTAATCTAGTTACCAACTGCATTAAATGTAGACCTATTTTATTGCCTCTTTTGTCCTTAGATTGTCTTATATCAACATTAGTTAAATCTCAGTCAGGTGCCATGGAATGAGCGAGTCATCATCTGCATCCATTTTGGCCCTGATGTCTCCAGTTAATATCTAAATTTTATTAATTTAAATAGATGTTCCTCAAGCTAGTTCCATATCTCCTTTATCTGCAATATACTTACCTTTGAAAGGAGATCGACATTAATTGCAAATGAAATGTGCTGTAACCATGATGCAATTAGGTAGTGTAATATTAATCCAAGGACTTCATAGATGAAGCCACAAGCTTGAAGGATACAAAAATAGCTCATTTAAACTTTGGAAGGCCCAAATACTATCAATCAGGGAAAACTTTTTCTTCTGCCATCACACATGAAACTGACTTAGCTTCCTTTCAGCATGAAATCCTTCCTCAAATTTAACTTGGTAGTTCATCCAAAGCAGATGGTGAAATTTGTGACCTTTGGAATTCTTGTTGCTATTTAGTCATAACTATGCCAGACCATGACTTCCCACCAGGTAAGCTTTAAAAAAAAAAAAAGAATGCTCTTTCTACTCCAGACTGTGTGCATGTCAATCAGAACACTTTTACCATTAGGGATGTTCATTCATTGGCTAAAAATAAAGAGAGACATTTTTATAAGATAAGAGGTAGAAAGTGGCTACAAGCTTTACATATACTGACTTCTAAACCAGGGCTTTTCAACCAGTGGTACGGGTACCACCTGTGGTACATTGGCACCTGGCAGGTGGTACATGACCATCCTAGAAAAGTGGTAGTGGGGGAGGGAAATGAGCTGAATTGGTGGCAGCACCACACAAACCTGTGTGAGAGACGGCTGGAGCTGCAGGGCTGTCAGGGCTCAGCGGAAGCGCCAGGATCAGCGCCAGGCTCCAGCTGGAGCTCGGCACTGATCCTGGTGTTTCTGCTGAGCCCAGAAGAAGTGCTAATCAGCTGGAATGTTGCAGCATCTCAAGGGTCTTGTGATTTACATTCAGATGCTTGGCAACTGATTCATATTTATGATGGTCACAGTGTCCCAGGGTCATGTGAAGTGACCAAAACTTGCTACAACCACCAGCAGATGGGGGGAATAAAAACCAAACACCCTTTCCCCCCCCCCCCGCTGCCAATCCTCAACAGAAATGTTCACAACAATGAAAACCTCGGACAGGATGAAAAGCGCCACCGGCAGGCAGGCAGGTGTCTTGCTCGGCTGTGGCTTGGGAGGCACTTTTTTCAGTGCCATTGTAACTTTGAACAGTCACTAAGCGAACTGTTGTAAGTTGAGGACTACCTGTACTTCATCACTTTTTTCCTTTTTTTTTTTTTTGGCCATCAAGTTGCTAGGCGACTGGTGTTGCCATATCCTAAAAGTGGTACAATGGGTGAAAAGGTTGAAAAGCCCTGTTCTAGAAGGAGTAGAGACCAGTTCTTTCTTGTTGAATGGAAATAGAAATATGAGAATTATGGCTCATCCTGAGATGAAATCAGTTTCCCCCCCTTTGCAAGCACCCTTGTCAATAGATCCTTGTGATCTGTCACTGAAAATGGCTCTCCTCTTCCAGAATCAGCAGAATCTGAATCTGTAGAATGGACCTTAGTGATTAATCACTGCTTCACTTTGTTTCGGTGACCTTATTTTAGTGTTCTAGTACAGGGAAAGTACTAGAACAAGGGTCTTCAAACTTGGCCCTTTTATGACTTGTGGACTTCAACTCCCACAATTCCTCAGCCAGCATGCCTGGCTGAGGAATTCTGGGAGTTGTAGTCCACAAGTCATAAAAGGGCCAAGTTTGAAAACCCTTGTTCTAGTACTTTCCCAGATTTAAGATTGTTCAGGTGAAAGTCACAGGAGATTTGAATACCTTAATGGGATTCTAGCTTTGCACTGTCTGTCTTTTATTCCCATAAAATGCTGAAAAGATCAGAAACGTCAAGAAGGATGCTGACATATTGCCTACCGGGTACCCTAACCAAATTTTAAAAATCACGAAATGTTTCATAGTGCAAATACAACATGAAACTGTACTTTTCTTTTCTCCTAAGTTGTGCTTGAACAGGCAAATATTTGTTTGCTTGACTAAAACATCAAAATATCCTGTCAGAAATCAATGGAGGTGAAGTTGAAACTTGTAGAACCACAGTGAACCTGCAAGCTACTTGGTAAATTTCTAGAAATACAGGCAGCTCTCTGTATGGAGCCATTTGGTCAATCAGCCTACACTTTATTTATACTGAATTATCGCTCCAATTCTTTCAGCAAGAAGGAGAAAGCAAATTAAACTTAACAAATAGTAAAGCATTAAGGTCCTCTGAAACTGGGGAAGAGGGGGGGGGAAACTAGGGACGCTTGTTATCCTAGATGAACAATAATTTATCCAAACTGACCCACATGAGACATTTTTAGTACTCTGTTAAATCTATCCACCCATTTCTCAAGTGTTTTATTCCTGTGCAAAAAGATATTAGTTTTTCTTCCTCCGTGTCAGGACTCCTTTTATTTTGCTGGTTCAGGCAGCCCTTGTTATTCACAGGGATTGTTCAAGCCAGGAAAACTACAGATAAAGCGACCATAGATAATACAATTATGAGAAAACACTTTATACATGCACAAAAGTCTGTCTACCATTTTTCAGATATCTAAACTCTACATCATTCAAATTGCAGCTATGTGAAATCCTTTACTTGTGGATAACAAGGTCTGGTCTGCCTTTTCTAGCCATGGATACTTGAAACTACAGATAACAAGGCCACAGATAATGAGGCCCTCCTGGTTTCATTTTTTTTCTTTTTTCTTTTTCTTATTTTACTGTTGTGTGATGCCAGAGGAAATGTATTCTCATTTGTTTTATAGCTGCTGCAATACGATACCCATTTTTGCCTTTGTAGATGCTTAATCATTTCTTTTTTCCCCTTTTTTTTCTCCCATTCTTCCTTCGAGTAAACATAGTCAGAGATTGTGAACTGTATGTACTGTCAAACACTATCCAATCAATCAGATTTGGATAAATGGATTGTATCACTGAGGGTAAATGAAGTCCCTTGAGGGAGAGGTTAAGTCATAGAATCCAATCAGCTATCACAAATGAACTGGAGGTCCAAAAAAGTTGCAGAGAGAACAAAGGAGTTTCAGTGCTACTGCTGAGTTTCATAAAACAATCCTTCCCCTTCCCATTCAATATCCTTGTCACCACATGGGATATTAGGTGACCTGATAACCTTGGAAGTTCTTCTTCATACCTGTCATCCCTTTGTAGAAAACCCAGAAGCCAGTGGGCCACAATAGCACCTGTTTACTCAAATTCTTCACATCACCCAATTCTTCACATCACCCGTCCTCTTTGTCATCTTGCATGGCAGAGTAGTGTTCCCTCTCTACTTAGCAGACATCTACTATTTTCTTGTTCTTCACTGCCTCTTTATGTTCCCAAAAGGGTTAGAGTCTGCTTTTTCTGCAAGCTTTTTCTTCTTTCTAGCCGTACAAAATATATTTTGTGGTTCTTGTTGCTAAATTGTTACTGTCTGGCTATGGGGCTTAGTCTTTTTTTAAAGATGTCTTCCTTAAAGAGAATTGCTTCCTCTGTCAGATCTTCTTCCTTCTTCATCTGATCAGTCTTTGTCCTCTCCTTATTTGGAATGCCCCACTAGCAGCTTTAGTCCTTTATGTTTCCCAAGAATGGCTACAAGCTAGTACTTGCTGCAAATGCCTGAAGCATTGCATACCATGACTATAGTGTCTTGGCCATTCATCTTTGAATGAATTTTTGAGATACCACTGGTAGAAGGCTCTCCCTCTGTGGGTTTCAGATTATCCAAGTCTGTACTGCTAATTCAGTGTTGTTGTTTTTTTAAAAATACTCCCTGTTTAAACTTGCCAATCTTCCTAGGGAAACTCTTGTTCTTAAAAAAAAACTTTTGCAAAATGGTGGACCATCAGTATATGACATCAGAGAATTTGTCTAGAATAGGGTTCCCTAACCCCTGGGCCACAGCCCATTACCAGGCCATGGCCCATTCAGAATCTGGGCACGGAAGCGGTGGGCGAATGCATGCAAAGTTCCACTTACGCACACAGCAGCCAGGCAAGCATGCAGGGACAACTCCATTTGTGCAAGTGGCAGACTCGTGTGTCCGTCACTTGCGCAAATGGAGCTGTGTGTGCGTGCACACTCACCCACCACTCATGCAGAACCATCCACCCACCAGTCCGCAAAACCAAAAAAGTTGGAGACTGCTAGTCCAGAAAGGCACTTCCAATTTATGTTGGAAATGTGAACAAAAAGTGTCTGGTGGTTGTGTAAAAAAACTAGAGAATTTTGGATTTACGTACATACACAGATTCAGAAGATTTTAAAATATACAATTGAGAGCAGAATTTTTCCTCTTGGAACTGGAGGAGAAACAGTTGGCAAAAAAATCATGGAACTTTGTTTTTATGTATAATAACTGCAGCAAGGTTATTGTATACACAAGATAAAAGGATTTGGCAATATCTACAATGGAGATATTGGTGAAGATGATAGAACTTGCTGAGATGCCCAGATTAATTTGCTAGGTTGGAGAAAATTTCTACAATATGCTAACTGGAAATCTCTTATGGGCATTTTGCATAAAATAAATAAACTTATGAATTATAGTTTTGTTGATGAGTTAGGATAAATTATAGACAGAAGAGAGTCATGATTAACTTTAGAGAAAGAGGCAAATTTATAATTGTACTTATAATTGGTGCAACAAGACAAACCCATTCAGTGTATGATCTTTTCTGTGCTCACAACTAACCTCATCCCTCAGAATACAGAACTTTTCTGTCCTACCTCATCTCTTCCTTATCTTTTTCTCTTGTTGAGCTCTCCTATTGGCAAACTCCAATCTGTTTGCTGAGTGATTGTTAGAAACAATTTACAAGACTTTTACATTTTGCCTAAAAGTTGAGCTGGGAGTTGAGCAAGAGGAGCAATGATAATATAAGGCAATTTCCATACTGCCTGTAGATAGCAAACATTGTTAACCAATGAATGATGGAGGTCAATGGGCCATATAGTCATTAGATTATTTAACAATGTATTGTATGTTATAAGAAGACTGGGTACACTAATGACATTCACTGTTTCTGCTGCAGGAAAAGATAAGCATTCATAGCCTAGAATGTATGTAACAGCCAATCATCCAAATGAGAAAAATTCACTTGAGTGGTGTTTAATCCACTTACTTATCCAGACCTTTCATGAAAATAGAACTCTTAGTAATTTGCCAGCCAAGAAAGTTGCTGTTCAAAGAACAGGATAGTAATGCTAGGCAAACCTCCTCTCAATTTAAAATGGGCTACTGTAAACTGAAGTACTCATAATCAGGTCTTTACTATAGGCATTAGTCGGAGATGAGCCAGAAGCCAAAACCTGGGTGCCATAGAAAAAGTGATCAAATTTAGGAATAAATAGGAAGCAAACCACTAGCAAGGAGGTACATGTATGCAGATGTAGTTTCAAAATGCCAATGAAGAACAAAGGTCAGTGTATGAAATAGTGTAAGGTTATGAAAGCAAGAAGGATTTAAAGTATGGAAAACAGAGTATCAAGGGCATTATCTACTTAGATTGGTCCAGTTTTGTTCGGTTTCTTTTTTAAGAATGCTCATTTTTCTAAAGAAGGAGCAAACCCAGGTCTGCTGCACCATCAGCAATCAGCTGCCCAGGTAGTTCTGGGTGATCATCATTATCCATGGTACTGGAAGAGATAGATCTTGGTTCAGCCTGGAGTGCCACATAAGCCTTCTCCTCCACTTCCAGCTCTTCCTCCTCTCCAACAGTGGCAAGTGGAGACCCAATGTGTCCAAACATATTGTTCCACCCATACTTTCACCCTAGGCAGTCAGTTTTCCAGACACCACTTTCCAATTAAAGATTAGGTCCCTAGAATGATATATTGAGGACCCAGATTGTTGGGGGCAATTAAGCTGACTGTGTAATAATGCCGCTTGGGGGGGGTGTATGAAAGCCCTAATAAGCAGGCTTATACATAGAATGAAGGCTACTGCTAAGCTTGTAAGCCGCCCTGAGTCTTCGGAGAAGGGCGGGATATAAATGGAATTTAAAAAAAATATATTATAAGGCATAAGTGTCAGGTAGACAGGTGTCTTTACATGGGGAAGAGACTAAATTCAACACAGAAAAGTTGTCTAGTCCTGGCTCTGTCTTAAAAGTGAAGCATTAAAAACAAGTTTCCCTTGTCAGTTCTAAAACAGAATGAGATAGACCACTTTCTTCTACAATTCTGCTATTTTAGGGACTTTACAGTTTTGTAGTAAGAACTTGAGCGCACTTGTGGGCAACGGCATGTGTGTTTGTGCAATGACACGTTGATGGCTGGTGCTCTTAAATGGGTAATCAACAGTAGATGGAATCAATGAGTTGCAATAAACACAGCTAAGAGGTCAGTGAATGGAGTCACAAACCACAAACTGCTTCCGCTTCTTCTTGTTCTTCAGAGCAGGCAAACTTAAATCACTAAATATAACAAGATACTGCATGCCAAAACTTGGGTGCCTGGAGAGGGAAAAACTGTATAAAATATAGATAATAAGAAGATAAATGAAAGTGTATGGAAAAAACAACCCAACCATAATAGAAGAGACATTTGAAGTTCCTAAAACAGGTAGAAAATACTGAGGATCATTCCCTGGAAAACATGGAGAAAAATAGGAACGTCCATGGAAAAACATAAAAAACATAGCAAGGAGTTGTGAGTTCTTGGACAACCTCCACATGTGCCTAAAATTATACTCAGTACCCAAAATATCAGATGAAATTTAGCTTTTAGACTTTGGGATTTAAAGATTAGACTAGATTTGACTAGAGAAATACTGTAGCTTTTTAAATATAAAGTTATTTGCATTTGATAATTTACTGTGTATTGGATAAAATTAAGATGAGAATATTTTACAAATATTGGTATGTTGATTATTAGTATTTTAAGATATTTTATAGATTGGGGTTATTTGTTTAAAGTTAGAGAGAGGTGGTCCTATTGTTATTTGTTGTATACTAAAAGAAAGTCAGAAGTCAACTTTGTTATAAATATACTTGATGTATTTTTATCATTTATCAGTTTTAAGTTCTTTTGTTATTCCCTTGCCCTTTATGATGTTTGTATTTTAATGTTTAACGTTGAACTTTAAGAAAAATATACATAAAAAGTAGAACTATCTAATTGCCAAAGCTGTCTGGGCTCAATGTAAAAAAACAAAAAAGTAAAGAAAGCATTTACTATATTTAACACTGAAAAATATAAAACAAAAAGATAATGCCCTCATATATCTACTCATACAGTCACTATTGTATGCACAATAAAAAATATCCACAATTCTGCTTTAAGAAACAAAATCAAAATTGGAAAATAAAGACAATTTTTTAAAAAAATTAAAAATGGGCAAAGATTATAGGAAGATTATTGAGAAATGGAAGCTCTTGGGACAATACTCTTTATTGCCAATATTACTCCAAGGATGCTTTTATATATATTAAATATCTTTAATATCTTTTCTCAATATATTTATTTGTTAATTTGGCTTACATTTTTTTTTAAAAAAGGAGGCCAAATTAACAAATAAATACACTGAAAATGACAATGATGGGAAGTGACTGAATGTTATTTTAATGATATACTTATAGACGTAGACTTATGATTAAAATGACATATAATCAACCTTTATTAAAACTGCATCTCTGTCCAGGATGCATTTCCTATTCTTTTTATTTTGGTTTAATTAAATAAATAAAGGCAAAATATTAGGAGATGAAAACCACTAGTGACAACCATTCACTATCAGTGACTGTTGACCTTATGCAAAACAACTGATTCATTGATGTTGTGATGTCCTCTCAATTAATGTTATTGCAATCCAATATAGCTCCTCCCAGAAATGGAAGAAAACAAACAGACATTTTATTTATTTATGAAATTTATATTTATGTGTAATACAATACACCACAAGCTATGAGAACTTAACTGCACACTGCAAGCTGGGTCCTATGGAAGGTTATCACCATGCTAGACAATTAAGGATGAATGTGGTTGCTGAAAGACAGCCTACTTGTGGAAAGGGCATCCCATCAGTTTTGTAATTGATATAGTATTGTACTTAATATCTCAAAAGGACAACTGAGAAAAGACAATCTGAATGAAAACAAGGGACAACTTCATGCAATGTTATGACAATATAGAAAATTATCTTCCCATTTTGTAATCATAGAATTTAAGGTTAACCCATGAAACTATTTGCAGTGATCTTTTGTATCATTTTTGTAAAGGTAAAAGAAAAAGGATTATTTAAAATTAATGCATGAATTCAGTGTCACAGAATATGATGATCAATATTAGTTGTGACTCTTTTAAAGTAGTATTAGCAATACTTTTCCTTTCTGAGTTTCACAGTGCCTGCAAGTTAATATGCTTACCTGTATATGCAAGCTCTGAGTTTGGAGATGATGTGGCTCTGAATATCAATAGCAAGAGAACAGCAATTTTTTTCTTTAATTGACTTCTAAAACTCCCTTGTGACAACTCCAGTGTTCCCCATTCTTCCTGAACCATTTCTCCAAACAAAGAATACTGCCAAATACAGATGCAGCCAAATCTACATGAATTCACATCCTGGGCTGATTTCCCCTAGGACTCAAATGGGTTCTGCAGATACAATCTGAAAGACAGTTGATGAGGTATTGATTGATCTGCTTGAATTTCTTTCCTTAGAAGTTCCTCCATACCCATTACACTCCTAAAATCTCTGTTTGGTGAAAATTATTTTTTCATCAAGTAGTTGGCAAACAATGACACCCAATTATGCTTGGTAAGTATCCCAAAAGATTACAGTTTCTGATAGGTTTAGGTTGTTAAAACTAGGGCTTTTTATTTAAAAAGAGCATCTGACCATTTCTGACTCCTGCTTGCTCGATTTGAGCAATATGCCAAACTGGAATCTTGTTTTAATTTTTCTGAGTTGAAGTGTTACTTGGATAAACTCTTCAGTTTCCCTTTGATGATGGTGATATACATTCAGTTGAATCTGATTCTTGGCCATTCTATCTGCTATGTTTCTTTTCCCACTTCTATAATCTAAAATTATTCGAGCTTCTGGAAGAAACAAATTAATTTTAAATGAGGAATGAATGAATATGACATTTAAAACTTATATATTACTATGGTGTTCTTTTATTTCCTACAAATGAAACAAATAAGACCGATTCATTTTCATTAATTAGCATATTAATGAATGCCTCTAATGCAGCTACAGCTGTAAAAATCACATGACTGTATTTCATAGGGAAAGACAGCTTTGACCCTTAAATACAGTCATCATGTCTTGAAGTTTAAGCAACCATTTTATTCATTCCTTCATTGAATCAATCAAATGTATTATAACTACCCAACTAAAATGTACTCTTATTCAAAACAAAAAAAAGCAGTCAGTCTTTTCAAGCACATTTTGCATTAAAAAGTTGGCCTATCTACCTTCATTCTTTGATTCATCAATCTGATGTGCTCTTTGCAAATTAAGTCTCCCATGTTTTTCATCTTTTAATAAAATTATCTAAAAACCCTTCTTCTTGCTATAAACCCATTAGTAACTATTTTATTTCTAGGGTGAATTGTCAAACCACCAGTGCTACCATCCATTCCCACCCCCAAGTGTATGTAATAGGGCAGTGTTTCTCAACTTTGGCAGTTTGAAGATATGCGGATAGAATTTGGGCTGGGGAATTCTGGGAGTTGAAGTCCACACATCTGTGAACTGTCAAGGTTGAGAAACACTGTAATAGGATGTACTCTTCATCATCCCCATTGTTCTTATTTTGACAATGGACAAAAATCTTAATTATTTCCTGTGGAAGTGGGATTTTTACTCTCTTCTTTCTCTTTTTAAATAAGTTTTGTAGTTCCTTATTAGTGTTGAAGCCGCTACAGGAAAAGTCAGGGATGCTATAAAGTGACACATTAGGAGCGATGCTATATCATTATGCAGCGTTGTTCCTCGAAGAATTGTAGGAAATGCTCTTTGAAGAAGTGGCAAAATCTCGATAGGAATTTTACACCTGATGAAGTAACACTGTTTCCAGAGACATTGCAGGAAAAACCCAAGGATGGCAATTATCTGTTCTAGAATGGAACTACATTATGACACCCACGTGTCTGTTTGCTTGTCTGTCCATGGTATTCTCAAGAGACTTCTCCATCACCAAAAGCATTAATACTTTATAACAGAGCTCACTTAAAGCTAAAGTTTTCTTACAGAAATGGTGGCTAAGCAATATCTTGTTACCTTTTTTTAGATTTCTGAGGATTTATCATCTACTTTTAAAAATGTGTTTTTTTTCATAGCACAGGTGGAACAAGTTACAAGGAGGGTTAATATCCATTTAGAGCAATTTGTATGGTACAATGGTCAGCTCAGCAGAGCAAGTGATGTTGGTTCAACAACACCCCCAGTGCAATGACAACTTTGATTCTGGAAAGGAAGATTGCTGTCTTGAACTTGCTTTATGACTGAACAAAATGGTAACAGACTGCTCACTGCAGCCCCTCAGTGAAATACTAATAAAATGTTAACTGAATAAAGAGTGAGCAGGAATGAGAACCAGTTACAGTCTTTTGCATCAACTTAATGGTAAGACCTATGAATCACTCAAAATATGAAGAAATCAGAACACTCCCCCAGAGCATTTCATGTCACCTTTAATTTTGATGAACATTCCCATCACCATGACCTCTGGGTCACTAATAATGTAGAGAGTAGTACAGGTACAGTAGTGCAGAATTGACTATTATGGCATTGCATTTTATCTCTCGTTGGATGATCTGCTCTGAACCTTTTCAGAATGAGGGTTTATAATTCTCTGAATCCTTATTTTCCCCTTAGTTTGAACATAAAGGTGATTCATCAGTCAATTCAACATTTCTCAAGAATAATAAATGTTATCCATCTTATCAGCAGTATCGATCACTTTCTCCCACTATAATCCTGGCATGTATAACCTTTGTTAGAGCCCCAACTGCAGCAGCAGCAGGAGCATATAATAATATGGAAAGTGGATTGTCATCTAGAATTGGAGGGTGGAATTCAGCTCCTCTGAGGTGTGCAATTTCAGCCAGCTCTTCTATGTCACTGAAACCACTACTGATGAGGAGGCAGTAACAGCTTCCTTCCAATACCCAATTTCAAAGCTGATTACAAAGTCCAACATTATATACCCAAAGCCAGGATTTACAAATACCCATTTATTTATCAAAAGAGTGACTATTTTTTCCTCTTCTTAATATTTTGTGCTACCAGGGTTTCAGCTAATGCTTGTTTTTTAGCATTTTGGAGAACTGACTTAAAACGTCAAAGTATTTTAATATTAAAGTTGATTTTATAATGTTCTCATTTCTGAAAGCTCCCTTGGAAAGCAGCCAAGAAATTAAATAAATAAATAAATAAATTCTTTGGGTTTAAAGAGGACATGCTGTTGTACATTTCATCTGTTGACACAGAGGTGATTCTGCAGTCCCAATCTGCAAGGGCAGAGTCTAGCAAAATGGGGACACTGAAAGTCCATTTTTGTAGTAATTGTGGGTATTGTTCTCTGATGTTGTTTACACTTTTCTATCAGTCTATCAGCATCTGTCTTCTATGGCACATCTTTGGTCGAGAAGTGTGTGAAATAAAAAGGCCGAATACAAAACAACAGACTTTGAGAGGGTTAAGTTCCAAATCACTCAAATACGTTGAGTATTTCACCAAAAGGTATAATGGGGATTCTTATCCACCCCAGTTCTCCTTGTTTTTCCAAAGTATACAGGTTGGTCATCCAGCCTGAATGTTATGTCCTGTGCAATCTATTGGTTTTTAAAAAACAAAAAACCACTAACCACATAGCTATACACTTTTTACAGCCTTCCCGAAGAAACAGCTGAACAACAGAATTCAGCTTCAAAATCATTTAGGTAGGGTCATTTCAACAACACAATCCATGAACCATCTAAGAACAGCAAAAAAATAATAATGCTTTTCTGATTGTGGACTGTAGATTTCTTGTTTATGCAGATGCCTGGTACATACTTTTTACACTTGACAGCCTGCTTGCAAAAACAACACAAATAATGTGACAGAATTTGAATTTAGTGACCTGAAAACTCAATAAATAGCAACATTATCTGTTACACACATGTACAATGTGTACAAATTTGGCACTTTTGTACCTGGTAATTGTTTAAGAGGAAGAATACATCACATCACAGAATAGAATAATGTAAAACATTAAACTAAACTATGAGGCAGGCATGTGTGAAGTTTTAACTGCCTTTTTAAGGCCACAGCTCTCCTTGGAATCAATGACAGAAAATATCTTAATGATCACCTAAACTAACCCACAGTTCAGTGCAGGATCCGCTCATATTCAGAACAGAATAAAGCTGGAAGGGACCTTGGAGGTCTTCTAGTCCAGCCTCTTGCTCAAACAGGAGACCTTATACCATTTCAGACAAGTGGCTGTCCAGTCTCTTCTTAAAAACTTCCAGTGATGAAGCACCTACAACTTCTGATTGCAAGCTGTTCCACTGGTCAATTGTCCTCACTGTTAGGAAGTTTCTCCTTACTTCCAATAAAGGAGGCCTCCTATTCCACTGACCAAGAGCTCTTACCATCAGAAAATACCTCCTAATATCTAACCTGAATCTACTTCCCTGTAGTTTCAATGCTTTGGTTTTAGTTGATGTCTCCAAGGTAACAAAGTCTACCCTCTTCTCTCAATGACAACTCTTTAGAAACCGAAGACTTCTATTGTAGTCTCCCTCAGTCTTCTCTTCCACAGTTCTTTCTCATACCCAGTTCTTTCAAGCAGTGCTTACAGAACCAATTTTATGGTTCCTTCACTTCCTTCTGAATTCACTCCAAGTGGGGCCTCACCAAAGCAGAGTGATTGATAGATTGCATGCCATAAAGTCATTGTAAACTACATAGATAAGATTTTTCTCCAGATAACCTGATCCTTCAGCTCTCCCCCCACGATCACTGTAATTGAATCCATCTACCTGATAGTCATCCTCTTCTTTTTCCTTCTACCTTTCCCAGCATTAGAGCTTTTCCCAGAGAGGTAGGTCTGTGCATAATGTACAGTACTGCATAATGTACTGCATAATGTACAGTAATGTGAACCTGGCCATTTGTGCTTCAAAGGAGAATTTAGTTATCTGTTTAATAAACCATTTGTTTTCTTTTTCCTTAGCTGAACTCAGAGTAGATTGGGACAATTATTTCCTGTGATCTACAATTTTTATCCTATAAATACATCCCAAAATAGCACTTGTCTGTTAGCAGCTGCATCACATTCTTGGATCATATTCAGCTTGTGATCTGCTAGAATACCCAGATCCTTTTCACATGATTTACTATTAAGGCAAGTCCTTGTATTTGTGTCTTCTCTTTTTCTCCCAGATCAGTAATTCATATTTCATCCTACTTATTTCAGCCTGTTCAAGCCTGGCATGAAACTTTTTTTTTATCATCTCTTTTTCATCTGAAGTGTTATCCACTCCATCATGTTTTCTGTTATCTACAGTTCTGATACAGTACAACCCCTCAATCCATTCATTCTGATCATTAATAAAACAGGTGAGCAGCAGAGGGAACAGCACAAAGCAACATGGATCTCCAGGAGATGCTACTTTCCAAGCTGGTATAAAGCCAGCATTCTCTTGGGACAATCATTTGGCTGGTTATGAATCCACCTAGTAGTTGTATCATCTTGCCCATATTTTGCAATTTTATTAATAAGAATATTTTAAGCCAGACTTTCAGTTAGGCATCACGGTGTGACGGGCACAGGAAGATGGAGCTCCATTTTCTGTGTTCAATTTCACCCCGCTGGGGACCCCAAAAAGGGTCAAAAATCACCCCAGAGAGTCAATGAAGAAGGAGATGACTGTCATTGATTGCAGAGGGATAGTGGCCCTTCTGTTTGATCCAAGGAAGCCCTTCAAACTGGCAGGGGAAAGACTGGCTACACTTGTGTGGCCAGTCAGAAGCTGCTGACAACCGAAGAAAATAAGCACTAACAAGCAACTTTTTTTATTGAAAAGTTTTACAGTACATTTTAAGTATACTCCATCCCCCCCACATCCGCACCCTCCCCCCCTCCCCCCTGACTTCCCAGAGCTGAAAGCAGGGTATTGCCTCTAACAAGCTTAAACTAAAATATGCTAACCAACTGTGAATACACTTTAAATCCTATCGCACTTTAACTCCCATTAGACATAGGTAAATAATAGTACATCTTATAATTCTAATATTCATTCATATGCTAGGTGAAATTTTTTAGTCTCATATTTATTCTGAATATATTCAATCCATCTTCTCCATTCCAAAATATATCTCTGTTGCGATTGTTCTTTCAAGTATGCTGAAATGTTTGCCATTTCTGCCAAGTTTGAAAATTTTAAAGTCCACTCTTCTATAGTAGGCAGTTCCTCCTTCTTCCAATATTGCGAAACCAAAAGTCTTGGTGCTGTTATTAAATTCAACATCAATTTAGTTTCTATAACAGTACAATCAGTAATAATACCCAATAAGAATAACTGTGGGGTAAACCTTATCTTTTTCTTAAATATCTTCTGCATATTCCACCAAATTTTAATCCACCACATGTGGTAATAGGTTGCATCCTCACAACCACACCTCCAGCATTTAGGCTGATAATTTGGATACATACATGCTATTTTTTTAGGATCTAAGTGCCACCTATAAAACATTTTATCAAAATTCTCTCCTAAATTTTGAGCCTGAGTAAATTTTACATTTCTGACCCAAATTTTTCCTCAAACATCCATCGTTATTGGCTCTTGAATATTCTGGGCCCATTTTATCATACAATCTTTGACAAGTTCCGTTTCTGAATCTATTTCTATCAATGCATTATATATCCTTCTTATATGCACTTGACTTTGATCTCTAATTTGTTTTACCAAATTTTCATCTATTGTTGTAAAACCAATTTTCTGATCTTCTTTCCATCTAGCTTGTATCTGACCATACTGAAACCAAGTTCGTACTATTTTCCCTTCTTTTAAGATATTAAATGGCTTTCATTAACATACATTCCTCTCCAGTCTAAGAATATCTTTATATGTAGTCACATCATGTTTAAATCCCAGACTTATATTTTCTATTGCATGCTTAGGTATTGCCCAAATTGGTATTTTATAATTTAACTTGTATCAATATTTTTTCCAAACTTGCAACAGGGCATACCTTAATATATGTGTCTTAAAGATATTATCCAACTTTTTATCATACAATAATTATGCATGCCAACCATATAATAAATCATGTCCCTCAATATTCAATAATCTTCCTTCTGTTAAATTAAACCAATTACTAATTGATGATAAAACCGCAGCTTCATAATATAATTTAAAATTGGGCAATTTAAGACCAGCTCTTTCATGTATATCTTGCATTATCTTTATTTATTTTATTTTTATTTTAATTCCATTTATATCCCGCCCTTCTCCGAAGACTCAGGGTGGCTTACAAGCTTAGCAGTAGCCTTCATTCTATGTATATGCCTGCTTATTAGGTCTTTCACACACACCCCAAGTGGCATTATTACAAAGTCAGCTTAATTGCCCCCAACAATCTGGGTCCTCAGAGCCAGAAACAGAAGCCTTGAAACAGAAGAGACCCGAGTCCGGAGTTAATTCAGGCTCCGAGGGAGCTCTCACCCTTCAACCCCCAGATTAAGTTCTGGGGGTCTAGGGGAGCTCTACCTCTTACCTGAATACTCACTCCACTTCTCCCGAAGGGGGATTCCCAAACTGCAAAACAGCTGATTGTTACTGTTTTCGAGGTTTAAACGGAACAGCGGGGCTGACAGTCAAAAATGACCACCATCGACAGAGCCTTGCCACCCAGAAGTCCACTAACAAGCAACTTTTGAGCATTGTGGATGGAACTGGGTGAGACTATATCCTCTCTTTTCAGACTTTTTTCTGGGAAAAAATGCCCAAAGCAAAAAATTCTCCCCAATGAGAGAGGGAAGGGGAATTTCCCTCAGGAAAAGAAAAGCAGAAAACTAATTGCTTTGGGAAAAAACAGAAAATTACAATATTAATTTGGAACCAATACAGATACATAGCTTTGAAATTTGGGGACTAAAAGTATTTTTGAGACTTTTTTAGAAAAGAGACTTGAAAAGTTTGTAATATAAGTTTGGATTTAAGAAGCTGGAAGACAGCGTTAATGACATCGAGTGGAGAACTATGGCACTACAATTTATTATTAAAGGAACTTGTCTTGAAGTCCAGACTCAGATAAGACTTTGGTTGTCCTTGGAACCTTTCACTTTTGAAGACTGCAGCTGGGAAAAGGGGAAAAAAACTCTTGGGCTGTTCATCTGTGTTGGAGACACTATTGGATTATAAAGACTACATACAAAAACAAAATGAGTGTTCCATACTTAGCCTTAAATGGTAAAAAATCATTTTTAACACCTGTTTTCGAAGCTCCCAGCTTGATATACCAACAAGAAAATGTTAATGAATCTCAGAAAGAAATTCTTTCTATGTTGAAATCAATCCAACAGACAATTGTTTTATTTCATGATGAGACTAAAATAATGCAAATGAGATAAAAGAACAATTTTCTAATCTAAACTTACAAATTCAGATAATGACTACAAAGAAGGAACTAGTAACTCAGAAAACAGAAGGAAAATTTGAATAAATGGATCCAAAGATGGAGAACCTAAAGGAATGAATTAACAGACAGATACAGACAAGTGAAAAATTAGACAATGCAGTGGTAACACCAGAAAGGGAAAAGATATCTTACTTGTCAAAATCTCAGAACACACTTGAGGATAAGGAAGAAGAGCTGATCGAATGGATGATAAAGCTGTCAGGAGAAATTCTGAATATTGACAAACAAGAAATGAAAAGAAAAACTGAAGGAGAAAGATGGAGTCTGTTTAATAAATATAAATGGGTTAAGTGTTCTTCCAAAAATACTTCAATCAAATTCTCTTCCTCATTCCAAACATTATATACAAAAACAGAGGAAGAATTATTTGATAATTCAAATGTACCGACTTGGAAAATTATTTGGCAAAGGAAGAAAGCTAGAGTAAGACTGAAGAAAATAGAGGTTTTGACCTATTACATGAAATATTATATTATTAAATAGATGTTTGAATATGGTTAAGAAAATAGATAACTGTTAGAAAGAAAAGTATTATTTTAATTAGAAAGATAGGATTTGTAACTAGAATATTTTATTATGAGATGGGAAATATGAAAATTCTAAAAGGGTTTGAATAAGGGAAGTCTTTGGTTACCCAAATGTATTTTATTATGAGAAAATTATAAGCGATAGAGATACTTTGAACATTGAGGGGAAATTAAAATTTTTAAAAAGCGGGAAAAACTGGATATTGATTGAACAAATCGATTTTAAGTGCAAATGCAACTGAGAGATGTTTTGGCTAGAAAAGATATTATAAACTGACACTATTGATATTATGTACAATACCAGAAAAATGTGATGAAGTTGTCTATATTTAATTGTATGTGTATTAACAGTAACAAGAACTATATTTGCCCAGTGTGGAAAAATGCATACCATCAGAAGAAGAGAGAATCAAGAAAGTACTGGATGGTGTAGTATTGGAACTAAACTGAGAAAGTTAATATGTATCACTGAATTTCCAATGGACCCAGACAATGTTGTTTATTAAGTATTTATAATTGTAAAATTATAAAATTAATAAAATATTTATTAAAAAGAGAGAATATTATAAGCCATTGTTGAATGGTCAGCTAGAAATTTGTTTATGTTCTCATCAAAGTCAGACATATTAAAAATATGTTAAGACATTCTGCCTTCTTACCATTACTCGCTATTAATTTACTCCTTTCTCCTTGCAACAGATGGCAGCCCCCTTACATGTCCTTTTGTTTCTTAGCTACCCCAAATACTTTTTCCCCTTTTCCCCCCAAAAGAGATTTTTCACTCTTTTTTCATAAAAAAATTCAATTCAGTTCATTTCAATTCCTAAAGTGCTTGGTGACTATTTTACATCTTTCTTAGGTGCTATGCCTCTCCTCCCATTTCCTATAGACATCTCCTTTGTTCCTTCTTCTATTTTCTGTCAAATAAAGTTGCCAGCAAAAGAGCACAGGAATGTATTTGTTGGATTTCAGACACTTGGCAGATTTAGATTTCCAATAGATGTCAGTGTAGTTGAAATCACCCATTGTCACTATTGTGTGTTTCAGGCAGGCAGCTGGTCATCTGCTGTCCAGGCTGTCTATAATAAACTCCCATGGCAGCATCACTTTTGTTTCTCTCTCTTTTTATTCTTATCCAAACACTCGCAACAAGATTTCCATGTTGTGGTTCATTAACTTCTGTGGAGGTGCATGGTATGCTTTCTTTATGTGCAATACCCTCACAGACCCTTTCTTCTTATTCAATTATTTTTCAGTAAGTTGTAGCCTTCCAATCATGTTTTGGCCGATGTATTTGTCCTCTTGAGTACAATTTCATGTTCCTCCCATTTATTTGCAAGATATATGGATACCTAAAACATTATGAATTACATCAATACCATAATTAACAACTAAAAGCCACACAAAACCAGGCACTATATAACTGCAATGTGTAGAACAGCCTGGTGCACATATTCTGGAGAGAGAGAAGTTTCCTGAAGATGGGCTCCAGCACAAGCCCAAAAGCTGACCTGATAGCATTTTGTACACCTCTTTGATACCTCAGTAGTCAGCAGTATTGGATTGACTTTAAGTTTGGAAGCTAAGCAAGAACTGGCCTAACTAATTCATGGACAGCCATAAACTAGTCTGGCAAAAGATCCCAAAAAAGACAATGACAACCACCTCCAATTATGGTCCAGAAAACTGCATACACATGACAATGAGTCAGGCACAACTCAAAGGAAACTTTTCTTTTATCTTTAATGTGTTATGTCTAGTTCCATTACAGTCCAGGTGGAACCTGTATTTTTTGCACTTGCCTTTTGCACTTGTCACATGTTCTCTAGTGCCTAAAAGAAATCTGTTAAATACTCGTTTCTTGAGGCATTAAGCGAGATGAAGTGTTAAAACAGCAACAAGTTTATTGTAACTCAGAACAGAACAGAAGCAACAAATAGCTGCTGTGCAGCTATTTATACAGTAGACCTCTAGGCGGTGACCAATAGGTTTAAAGTAGCAGTTTCCCGCCCCAAACCTACATAACAGCCTGGAGACAGCAAGTCTAGCTCAGCACAGCAACCATTACATACCACATAGAAAGTAGGTCAGCCATTAAGCAAGCAGTCAGACATAAAGCAAGTGAATTAAACAGATAAGGCTAATACATTACACCCCTTTCCCCTAGAAAGCACAAACTCTCAATTGTTTTACATAATCTTGTAGATACTTAGGTGGCCTTCATGACCATTCAGAACGTCTAGGGGTTACTGGAATCTCCCGGTCTACCTGCTTGCCTTCCAGGCTTGGTAGACCAGGGCTCTGAGGTGGAGTAGCAGTGACTCAAGTCCCTTTGGCTGGCCAGTCCTGGTCGGCCCAAACCAAAGTCCAATTGTGCAGTGAAGTCTGCAGGGCTGTCTCTCAGTTCAGTTTGTCTGTCCTGATCAGCGGAAACAGTCTCTGTGTTTGGAAGAGGCTCTTCTACGGCCATCCCCCCTTCACCATGAACAAGAGTTCTTTCAGAGCATGCAAGCTGCTCTGTTGGACCACTGTCCTGTGGGCCCTGTGTTTGTCTCTCTTGGGAGTCCTGAGCCAGCAACTGATCTGCTAGCCGCTGATGCAGCTGATCAATGTGCTGGCAAATGACCCACCCACCTCCCAGGATCACCTCATAGGAGAGTGGTCCTGACACCTTAACAACCATTGCTGCCACCCACAAAGCCCCTTGCCCATAGTTCCGGGTCCAAACCCGGTCACCCACTTGTAAGCTTCTTGGTGTCTTTGGCCATGCAGTGTCTGAGGCAACTCTGTCAGGGTGCAGTCTGTCCAGTTTGGTGATAAAAAGCCTCGTCCAATTAAGCTCGGCTGGGCTTTTGCCTATGGCGGTGCAGGATGTTGTGTGCTGGCAGAGTAGAAAATCAGCCAGCCTGTGGTGCCAATACCATGTGACAATTTGTTTCACGCATTCCTTGCTGTGCAGACCATGCATTCCACTTGACCGTTTGACGACGGGTGAAAGGGAGCCAATGTGGCATGCCTTATGAGGTTTGCCCTGCGGAACACCTGGAATTCCAAAGCGGTGAACTGGGCCCTGTTGTCAGAGAGTAAGATGTTTCTGCAACACCTGGATGGTCCTGGCAGTAGTCATAGTGGAAATTGGTACCACCTCTAACCATTTAGAGTGGCTGTCGACCACTATTAAAAACAGCTGTCCCTGAAAGGGCCCGGCAAAGTCAATGTGGATTCTTGACCACTGTGTGTTTGTGTGTCCTCCCATCAGTGGACAGAGGCCTACAGCATCTCCGGTCTGGATTGTTGACACATGTAGCAACCATGTACTTGGGCCTTGATAGCTTTATCTAGCCCTGGCCACCAAAGGTAACTCCTCACCAGTGCCTTCATCTGGACTATTCCTGGATGGCCTTCATGCAGAGACTATAGAACACTGGGCCATAATGAGCTGGGGACTATGACTCTACTTCCCCAAAGGATGCACCCTTTATGAGCTGAAAGCTCATCCTTTCTCATAAAAAAATTGAAATTCTGGCCCTGGACATTTGTCCACCCATCCTGTGTGAACCCAAGTTAGTACACGGCTGAGTGTTTTGTCAGCTGCTGTCTTAGCAGCTATGCCTCCAGCACGGAGAGGAGACTCTGGCAAGTCCTGTATGGTTAAAATTCATGCAGCCAGAGCCAGATCTGGCTCCACGTGTGGCAAGGGCAATCTTCTGTCTGCATGGCCCATTTCTTTTCCTGGTTTGTGAATCAGCCTGTAGCTGTAGGCTGAAAGGAATATAGACCACCTCAGCATTCGAGGGGACAGAATCTGAGGTGTCTGCCTGTTCAAAGTGAACAACCCTAGAAATGGCTTGTGGTCTGTGAAAAATGTGAAATGGCAGCCATACAAATAGTCATGGAACTTTTTAACCCCGGCCACAATGGCCAAGGCTTCCTTGTCAATCTGTGTGTAATTGTGCTCTGCAGCAGACAGGGTCCTCGAATAATAAGCGATGGGAGACTGTTTCCTATCAGCAGATAAATGGCTCAACACAGCCCCAACCCCATATGGGGATGCATCACATGCAATGCAAACTGGTAGCTTTTCATTAAAATGAGTGAGCACCGAGTTCGAGGACAGCAGTGATTTGACTGCCTGGAAACTCCTTTTGTGAACATTGTTCCACTGCCATTAAGTGTTTTTGTCTAAGAGCCAGTGTAACGGCTCTGCCACTGCAGCCTTATGTGGGAGGAAAGCATGATAAAAATTAAGAAGGCCCAAGAAGGCTTGAAGCTCACCTTTGATCTTAGGGCTTGGTGCCTGCTGAATCACTTTTAGCTTTGAATCCGCTGGATGAATGCCATCATCATCGATGCGGAATCCCAGGAGCTCAGTTGACTGTACCCCAATCTTGCATTTTTCCTTTTTTAATTTAAGTCCCACTGTGCGGAACCACTGTTGACGGCTCTAAGCCAATCAGCTAGAACTTCTGTAGACTCCCCGGCAATGAGCACATCATCAAAGTAGGGGCAGATCCCCAGAATACTTTTGAGCATACACTCCATCACTCCCTTGAAAATTCCTGGGGCTACACTCACCCCAAACTGCAGGTGCTTGACCTTGAAAGCCCCCCGATGGGTCACAATGGTTTGGGTGGCTGTCGTGGCCTCGTCCACTGGCAGTTGTTGATAGGCCTGTGCTAAATCTAATTTAATGAACACATGGCCTCCGTGCAAAGATGCCAAAATATGGCTGACAACTGGCATGGGTATGTGTGCTGTTGAAGGGCCTGGTTAATGGTGCACTTATAGTCAGCACATATGCATACTGCTCTGTTGGCCTTAAGTGGTGTTACTATGGGGGTCTCCCACAGCCCACTATTTATGGGATGCAATACCCCCTGACTGACCAGCTTATCCAGCTCTGCATCAGTTTTGGGCTTTAAAGTGAAAGGCACTTGATGAGGCTTGATCCAGATTGGCGTTAACAGAGGATCAAGCTTGAAGGCTATCAGAGGGCCCTTGTACTCTCCCAGGCTTGGACTGAAAACATCCGTGAACTCTTGGCAGACTGAAGAGATGTTTGCTGCCTGTGTGCAGTGAATGCCAGTTACTTGGACGCCCAATGCATCAAACCAATCAAGCCCTATGAGGCTCGTACATTGGCCATACACCACAACAACATCTAGTGGGCCTGTAAACCCCTTGAAATTCACAGAAAGTGTGGCTTCGCCCTTGACCGCCACTCGGGAGTTTTGGAAGTCTGTGAGCCAATTATTATATGGTCAAAGTTTGACCATCTGTTGCTGCAGTTGCATAAGTGCCAGAAAGTTCCTATGGAGATGATGGACACAGCTGAGCCTGTGTCCAGTTACATTTTGCATGGAACTCCCTGAAGCGTGACTTGCATTCGAAGCTTCTGCTTAAGGAGATGGTGGGCAACAGTGTGGAACACGTTCTTT
Organism: Vipera ursinii; assembly: GCF_947247035.1. NCBI lineage: Eukaryota > Metazoa > Chordata > Lepidosauria > Squamata > Viperidae > Vipera > Vipera ursinii. The sequence goes on along the minus strand of NC_139513.1, from coordinate 189,422,820 downwards.
GGGCTGGAGCAGAACCCTACTCGGTGTTGCCCTGGGGCCCCAGTACGTCTCCTGACTGATTCTTCCTGCTGACTGTCCCTCTGGCAACCCCGGCAAATGGCAGCAATGTGGCCTGGTTTCCCACATGCCCAGCACATTGCTGTTCAGAATTGGCATTCCGCGCGTTGATGGCGGCCTCCACAACCCATGCACCTAAGGAACAGAACTGCCTTGTCAGCTGGCCTCGGTCCCTTCTCCTGGTGCCTCTATAGTTTGTCGACCTCCTAGTCTGAGTTGGTGTCTTCCATCTGCTCAGCTTCCTCGTGGTGGATGGCTTCAGTGCTTGGCGCACCTTTGGAGGGATGCAGCACCTTAATGGCCCCTCCGGCGGCTTCGTCTGCCATGATCTCCTTCAAGACCTCCTGTAGCGAGAGTATTTCCTTAGCGAAAAGTTTTTGTTGGAGCTCTCCACAGACTAAGCAGTCTCTTAGTCTCTCTTCCACAATGGTGAAATTGCATAAACAGGACACTTGGTGAAGAGCGGCGATGAATTCTGTAGCTGACTTGCCAGGCTGTTGCTCCTGCTGCTCAAAAGTGTGCCTCCATGCTATAACTGACAATTTTGGCTCAAAATGATCTCGGAGCTTCTTCAAGTCTGTATAAGTGATGGACTCCAGCGGTGCTTGGGTGACCAAGTTCTCAGCGATAACAAAGGTGGCTGGGCCTCACACGCAGAGGAGGGTCATGGCCTTCATCCCACCTTCATCGCCAGTGTTAAATATTCAGTTCTTGAGGCATTAAGCGAGACAAAGTGTTGAAACAGCAACAAGTTTATTGTAACTCAGAACAGAACAGAAGCAACTAATAGCTGCTGCGCAGCTATTTATACGGTTGGCCTCTAGGCGGCTACCATAGGTTTAAATTAGCAGTTTCCCACCCCAAGCCTACTTAACAGCCTGGAGACAGCAAGTCTAGCTCAGCACAGCAACCGTTACATAACACACAGAAAGTACGTCAGCCATTAAGCAAGCAGTCAGACATAAAGCAAGTGAATTAAACAGATAAGGCCAATACATTACACTAACCACTTCACCTATGAACCATAATTCACTCACTGAAATTGTCCAGTTTCATTGGTCTAGTTCTTTTAGACAAAGCTTTCTTGAGCTTTTTGGATTTCAGCTTCCTAGACAAGAACTTTACTGCCACATTCCAAAATCTCCCAATGACCTCTCCCCATATCACATTAATCAATGTCATGTCCTCTTTATTGCTCACATTAGCTTGCTGCAATTCCAATATTTTGTTAATTTCTGTGCATTCTATGGGGCAACATTAATTGCCCCAACATTTCTTTTCCTTTTTTTCCTTTTTAAAAGTGCATTTCCTTAAAGCAGGTTTCCAAAACAAATTTCCACAATTGAAGCTCTCTTTTAAAATCTTGACTATTGTAGAAGGAATAATAAGGTGACATTCACAGATGTATTCAACTTTAATACTCTAATACCTACAGAGATATGGCACATACAACTTCACTATATTAATTTATTCCTATGGGGATTATATTAAATGTTATGTAGCAATAGAGATAAATATCAGGTTGGGCTAGAGATCAGATCTACAAACTTTCCAGAAGTATTAATCAATTTCACCTTTAGAGCAAGGAACAATATTCAGAAAATTGACCTATTCATGGCAATTTATCTCTCCTTTTTAAATTTCCCTGGTTTGGTTTACTCTTTTTGCACATTTGTTTGAGATTTATTGTGAAAACACATCCCATGAAAATTGCATTTTTTTTATTTTTCACAGTGTGCCTTCATTCACTTACAAACTGACTGGGTGAAATAGGATTAGGATTCTGTTCAGGGCATAAGAATAATAATTTATGGCACATTCATTTAAGATCAGTCTCTTTTCTAATTTATGACAGAAGAGAACTCAGTTTTTTGGAGTTGAAAACTTTCCACTGAATTGTTAACTGCAGAGTATATAGCTACTGGTATGAATGGGTGATCTATTTCCTTAAAGTAAAAGAAAATTCTTCCCATTGGTTGCAGTAGCAAAAACTATATTTAGATCATCTTTCAACTTAATCCACACCTCTTTCTAAGTTAAAATGATCAACTTTGGCCTATGAATGTCCCATTCAAAAGATTTTGTTACCTTACTTGAGTTACCATGTACTGCCTGAAAAAATCTGAATGACCATTAGATGGCTACCTTAACAACCTCAACTCTCCCTGGTTATATCATCTCCTCAAAAACAACGGTTTCACAAAGGACAGGAACATCACTCAGTCACAACCCTAAATTCCACAAAGGGATAGTCATTCGGTGAGGCTATCCTTAGTGGGTGAAACTGAGTGTTTTTGTTCCATCTAATTCCTCCTTACAATTTGGAGGTCACTCTTAGTAAGTATACATATTTTTCAAATACCATTCTTGGATATATATATATATATATTATGGTTTATCCCAGTGCAAAGTCCGAGGTCATGTCGAGAAGAATTTTTGACAGAATTCTTTTGCAGCTTGACAGCTGAGTTCAGCCCTAGTTCTATGTCCCAGGCTATTTACAGAAGCCATGATATATAGCTTTTGTACCAGATGGTAAGTTAAATGAGATCTACATGTTGATCACAGACCTACTGTAGATATCCCTGCCTCTGAGTGTCAAATTACCCACCAGTCTTCCATTTCCAAAAGTGAAATCCTGGGCATCTGAAGATTCTATTGATCCTCCCAGGAAGGCGTCTCTTCAAAAGAAACACTTCCCTCTTCCTTACTGTGACATTTTCCTTCCTTGAGAGAAGGTGGCACCCAGAGAGTGAGACATCACGATTACTTCCATTTAGCCACCACCAGATTCTTTCTCTCTCTCTCTCTCTCTCTCTCTCTCTCTCTCTCTCTCTTTCTCCACAGCAATAACTTTTTTTTTTTTAATGAGATTTTTATACCGCCCTTCTCCCAAGGGGACTCAGGGCGGTTCACAGGGCATAAATATAAATAACAATACAAACATTAAAAACAATTAAATCAATGCCCAAGTTAAAACCAATAATAAAACAAGCCTATATAAAAACAACCCATGTACCCCCATCAGGCCAGACCCGCTAGTTCAAATAAATGGGTCTTCAACCCGCGACGGAAGGATCGGAGGTCTGATGCCATCCGGAGCTCTACCGGCAGTTGGTTCCATAACGCCGGAGCACCCACAGAGAAGGCCCTCCCCCTGGGGGCCACCAGTCGACATTCCTTGACAGGAGGCACCCTGAGGAGGCCCTCTCTGTGGGCGCGCACAGGGCGGAGGGGAGTCGACGCCGGCTTGTTCCCTGAGAAGCAAGAGCTATTTCACAGAGTGTGCAATTGGAAATGTGGTTCAGCAGGCAGATAATCATACACCAGAGGTGGTCAGGGACAAGCCACCCACTTCAAAGAAGTTCCAGAAACAGACTGTTGCATGCCATTCATCGGTCAGTTTATCTCACTTTATTCCAGGTATTTTGCCAAAATTAACCCTATTTTTTTCAGAACCATCCTAACCCTTTCTGGTCTTTAATTCATAAAGTAGTTGAATTCAAGCCATTGTGATGCATTTAGGCCTTTAAAAAGCAAAACCAACTTCTTTTCTCTCTTCAGACTGTCTGAAGACAATTCCTTACAGACAGGTCTACTGCCTCCTATTTCTACAATATACAGATAGTTTAGTGTAGTGCTTACAGGATTGTACTTCAACCAGGAAGTAAGGAAGAGTTTTTTAAAAATAACACACAGGTTAAAAAAAGAGAGAGAACCAGAACTTCAATTCCACAGTTATATCTGCCATTTTTATTTTATTTTCCCCACTCTCCAGCAGATGTCCTCAAGCCAGGCTGAAGTCCCTATGGAGATATGGATGAGCTTGGGAGATTACTCAATCTCTCACCTTGCTTTACTTCATGAGGTTGTTGTGGGAGGAAATTAGGAGAGACATAAGCCATCTTGAGCTGATAAATAACAAAGACAAATATCCATAACAAATATAGCTCAAGTGCTGCAAGGATGGTATGGATTTAGTTGGATTTGGAGAGTTTTGTTTTGTTTTTGAAACCTGAATATATTGATCTCTTAGGAATATACTTAGCTTATTTTTTAAACTCAGTAGTGCAGATTAAGGACTTTTAAATAATTTTTATTGCTTTTTAAAATAATAACAGAAAAGGAAAACAAGCAAAAAGAATGAAACACAAAAATACATTATGAAAAAATATATAAAAGCACTTTAAAAATAAGTAAAAAAACTACAGCAGAAAAAAATAAGATATACAGCAGTATGTTATTAGAACAATAAATAGTTATAGTTCAGTGTATAATTATCTAATGCAAAAATTAGACAAACATCACAAACATGCACATATATACTATTACACTTAACCTGAAGCTATATTTTTGATATTTACCCATACAAAACCTACATCTACCAGCAATCGGCTCATAGGTAGCAAATATAATCAGGTCTTCAATCCATTGACTAAGTGGAATTATGCACATTTATCTTTCCATTGTTGAAATATCAGTCTTTTAGCTGTAATAATGGCATGCAGAATCTATTTATGTTGTCTCTTGTCAAATTCCAGGTACTAATATAATTCAGGAGAATATTATTCTTTGAAAATTATGCCTTTTGTCACATAATTTATATTTGACTACTTTTTCTCAAAACTTAGTAATTATAGGACATTGTAAATACATGTTTTTAAAAAGCATTGTCCTTATTACATCTCCAACAAAATTCTGTTCTAGACAATTCCTTTCTATACAGGAATACAAAAGTCCAATAAATTCTAAATATTATTTTTGTTCTATAATGGACACAGGCACATGTGTTATAGAAGTTAAGACCCTTTCCCATTGTCTAGGCAAAATGTGATACAATATAGTTTATTGATTAGTCAATTGACCATATCAAACGTGAGCATCAGACACAATAAAATACAATAAAATGAGATAAGATACATTGAAGTGATATATAATAGCTATGGTGAGATAAAATAGAATTAAATACAGTAGGCAAGATAAAATGAAGTTAAAAGAGTAAGATAAAATAATCTAATAAAAGAATAAAGTAGAATAAATTTTAATTAATAAATAAATTTATTTTAAATAAATTTAAAATATTTTGAAATATTTGTTTTAAATAAATTAAAAAATAAATACATTTTAGAATAAAGTAATAGAAGAAGAAGAGAACCTTATAAAGACTATCAAATATATAAAACTGATCTAAAAACACAATAGATAAAAAGAAAGAAAACTTCCTAATAAATCATCACCTCTACAGTTAACTCGAATCTGACCAAGGTATTCTGTCCTCTTTGAGATGGCCTTTGAAATGAAGAGTGTAGTCTTACTGATGATGTGCAGATTTGTTCCCTGCAAGAATAAGACTGTTTCTCCCAAGTGCCCCAATACTTTTTAGTTTTTAAATAAAGATCGAAATACACAGCCCTTTGTGGAGAGTACAACCTGCAGTCAACAGGATGCATCCCATGTCTTCAGTGGCTGGTGCTCCATAAATGCACAAACTTTCTTCATTTGGGACTCCATGAACTTCCCATATCTTACCATGAAGTCCAGTTGTTTGAACTGAACTCTAGAAAAAACTGTTCCGAGAAGCTATGAAATATTTTTCCTAACTGAGAGGCTGTGTTCTGTTGTATTGTTGAGCCAGCCATTTTAGAGACTTGACACATTTAAGTGCTGCAATGTCATCTTGGGCAGCCACATCAATAATTCTTTGTTTGAAAGCTTCTTTGGCCTTTAGAGCTGATTGGACTGGGAATTGGATGGAGAATCCATATTGAGAGATGACATTTGAAAGTTGGGTGGCCCAAGCGTGAGGTTGTTTGTTGTGTGAATGTTCTTTGAGGCACAGCCTGTATAAGCAATATAGAAACCTCTTTTTATTCCATTCATCTCTTACCACATGCATATCAAATTGATTTATAAATAACAAATAAGTATAGAAAGTAATAGGAGGTTTTTTAGTTTTAAAAGATTTAACCAGTTTTTCTTGTATCTCAGGTATTCGTGAAGCTAAAAATGCTGCTGGTCCAAACAATATTGTTAACAGATGTTGTAACTGGAAATATTGCTACTGAGTTACATCTGATAGATGGTATTTCTCTCTTAGCACAGTGCATTTAAAAATTCATTGTCATCATCTGTCAAGTGATCCAAAGTCAATATCCCCGCTTTCATCCAATTTTTCCATCTTTTTCCCAATTTTTAATGTTGGATTTACTTATAAAGTAAGTTAGCATGGGAAAAAGAATCAGATCTGTTTTTAGATATTACATTCCAAAGCTTTCTAACTAATATGATTGTTTTCAAAGATGCTAGAGTTCTATTAAATTAATTTATCTGGGTTGTTTAGCAATTAAGGCAAACACAAAATTATTGGAGTGCCCTGGAAATTTAAATACAAGAGAGGTAATCAATTGGTAATCATCTACAGAATGTCCCTATAGAACATGGGCTGTGGTTACTATGGCATCCATGTCACAAGGGCAGTACTGGATTTCATATCAAGTTATCATTCTTCCTGTATATAAATCCTCAGAAAGTGTTGTGATGATGACACCATACTGTAGCATGGCAACCAGCTTTTCCCAACAACTGCGACCAGAATTCTCAACAGTAATGGAATACTTCTCCCTCTCTCTCTCTCTCTCTCTCTCTCTCTCTCTCTCTCTCTCTCTGTGTGTGTGTGTGTGTGTGTGTGTGTGTGTGTGTGTGCACCGCGCGCACACGCTGGGGGGGAGTAATGATTCATTTGTGTCCAGATGCTGGGGATTTGCTAAGGCAAGCATTTGCTGTAGACATACCGGTATATATAAACAGAGAAAATCAGGCAAGACAGATTTCTAAATGGAGTAAAGATGAGAAACTGACTAAAAGTCTTAGGAACAGACAAGCCCATCAGTAAGGTTGACTCTACTACTAAGTTCATTGTTCAGGCAATGGGAACTGAAGTTATGCAAAACTTCCTGGAAGTGCAAATACAATCCGCCACCATATCCTGTGGCTCTCACCTTAATAAAATGGCATTATTGGAGTTCACAATGAGGAGCCATCATGCCAGTTTTAAGAATAAAAGTTGGGGGGGCAGGGGTGGTGGCTAATAAATTAAATTTCTAAATGATATTGCTTAATTTAATTTAATTCAGTAAATTCAAAAAGTGAGTCCCTCAAATGATAAAACTCTTTTACAGTGATGCCTAGCTGAACCTTACATTAAAGTTTAAGAGAAATTTAAATGTTCCAAAGTGTTCATAAGAATAATTATACTTTCTAAATGGAATCAACAATCAGAGTTTAGCCATAAGATCCCAGAATGTATATGTTTTAAAAGTACTATAGTCTGGGCAGTCTTCACCAAACTATCTATGATATTCCTACATGAGGCCCAAGGCTTCTTAGCTCCCATTTTGATATTCCTAAAGTGTCTCCCTTGGATTTTATGAGCAGTACAACGTATTGGAACATTCAGAAAGAGAAAAAGGGGTGGTACAGTTGAAGTTTCATGAGGAGGATATGCCATCCTATTACATTCCTATTTTAACATATATTAAATGCATTTCTCCTGCTGTTATACAATAATATGTGGCATCGCATATGGTAAATCTATTGAAGACATAAACACATAAACATACATACACAGAAAGAGAGAGAAAGAGAGAGACAGAGAGAGAAAAAGACACACAGAGACTCTATGCATATGTTGACATTTCAGTTTCTGTAATATGTATCATAACAGTACAACTCAATCTTATTTAAATAGAAGTCAATGGCTATTAAGGATAAATGCCACAAGGGTTTAAAATCTCTTGGAATTAATTTTAGGGTTAATTATCATATTTGCTTGTATATTTCACCAAAGAAAATGAATTAATTTGAAGCTTAGGAATTTGCATATTGTTAAAAAAAAGTCTGAAGTGTGACTCATCATACTTGTATCTTAAAATAAAGACAAGAAACACATGGCTGACACTTTGTTAGCCACTCATCTGTAAACTCTGTCCCCAATTAACTTCCTTACTTTTTCTTAAGTAGCTAGTGCCACCCTTCGCTTTGACATATTTTACGTCACCTTGACTCAGAGCCTCATGTGCATTTTTTTTTATTAATTGCACATGGTCAAGGCACTCGGAAGTCAAAAATCAATTCAAAAACTACCCAGCCTGGTAAATTATGAGACTACCTGAACCCAGGACCCTAGCAATTTGCAAGCCTTGAAAGATTTATCTCTAAAGTAGAAATATTTTCAGTTTCACTACCATAGGGTTCTGACATAAGGCCAGCATAGTAAGTAAATAAATAAGTAACGAAGTAATGGTTCCTTTGAGGGAATTTTCCAAGAGATTATTTTGTGGAGCTATCATTCCTCTACACTAAGTAATGCAGTTCCCATGTAAAAGCTGGTTAAAATATCACAAAATTTGAAAATCTCCAAAGCTGCTCTTCATACATTCATAATGGCTTGGGTCCGGGATATCTGAGGGAACACCTGCTGCCGGCATCCAGCTCCCTTCGTCCAGTGCGTTCCCACAGGGAGGGTCTTCTCAGGGTGCCGCCGATAAAAGACTGTCGGCGGATAACACCCAGGGGAAGGGCCTTCTCTGTGGGTGTGCCTGCCCTCTGGAACCAGTTGCCCGTGGAGCTTAGGACTGCCCCCGACCTTCGCACATTTCACCGGGACCTGAAGACCTGGCTCTTTGAGCTCTCCGGCCCAGGCTGAGAATTTTTAACTGGGGTTTTTAATTTTAGGGATGATTTAATCTTTTTTAATTTGTTTTTAACTTTTGTACTGGTTGTTTTAAATACCCTGTAAACCGCCCTGAGTCCTTCGGGAAAGGGCGGTATATAAATTTAATAAAATAAATAATAAAATAATGGCTGCTTTTAATGTAGCACTTGCCTAATTTTGATAACATTTTTTTTACACATAGACCAGCCTGGGTGCATTTGCTTAAAGATTTCAGTGCTTAGATGTTTAGGGTAGGAGGTAACATTTTTCTACTACTTGCAGAAAGACATTTTACTTGGAATGCTCTGTTTCTGCCAGCCATTCAGGTAATTATATCCAATCTGACTTTTTGTCTCATATGGCTCAACCCTTTAAAACTGTATGGCTTGGCTGCCATAAACACAACCCTATTCCTGTTTCTATCTGCAGTTATCTGGGGTTGGAAATGGTTTTCATGGGCTCAACCATAAGATTTTTGTCCCATGTTGAAAATGGTTTGGAATGTTCAGACATGGTATAAGCAGAGCATAAACTCAACCACTCATTAAAGGACCCAATTTTTTTTTCATGTTTCCACATGCATCTTTAAAAAATTCACCACTGCTTTAAGAGTTGAATTAGTTTTAATGAGTGGGTTCATTCTATGTCATTTTTCATCTTTTTCTTTTCTTGGCCACCTTCCTTTTCTAGATGTTTGCTATCTTTCTCAGTGGTAGAAATGATCTCTTGATGAGGATGGCTGTTATCTGTCATATTCTAGTGAGGATCACATTCCTGTATGTACATTGTTTACATTCATATGTCTTATCCTGATCTTGACATTAATAATAATTTATCAATAGAACAAGCCAGAATAGAAAAATATTTTAAGTACTCTATGCAATGCAGTTACAAGAGAAATTAGCTTGGAACTTGCATGTGGCTCTGAAGAGGAAACTTGCTTACTGCAACTGTTAATTGCTAATCAGTTACATCTCTTTGGTGTTTTGCTTCTTTCCCCACTAAATTTATCAGTGAACTTTCAAAGGCTTAACATTTAAAAAGATACACTAATTGCTTTTTTAAAACTCCCAACTATTTTACATAACTTGGTTTATTAGCATTTTCAGATGATGTAGAAAGTTCTTACAGTCTTGTATCTAGATTATAAGTCATTACACTGTGGAAGAAGGACTAGAAAAACAAAGGGAAATTCAGGGCTGATTTTTGGAACTATTTGTTCCATTCCATTCTATATGTCTCCATTTTGCTCCTAGATGACTCAGCTCTCTTACCTTTTAGATTTTAGGATGTGGGATGTAGAATTAGGAAATAAAGAATTGGGTCTTATACATTGCCTTATTAGTTCATCTTTTAAAAATGTTATAGCATAGTTACTGGATAATTTATAAATTTAATAAATATTAATAAATGCTCCTAAAATGCACTTGGATGTTGGAATAATCTAGGGCAGACATGTCAAACTTGTGACATCACGTGACATCGCACAACATATTGGGACATTTTGCCATTGCTGGCAATGGGGTGGGCGCGGCTTCCACATGACACATCCGGCCTGCAGGCCGGCAGTTTGACACCTCTGATGTAGGGAGAGGCACAAAATGAGTGAGGGAATGAAGAGGAAAGGAGAGCTCTGACTGGTTAGAAAGCCCAATGTTAGGGTAGATCAGGTTGATTTAAAACAGATTTTGTTTTAATTTACTCTGAAACAGATGACTCTCAACTAGCTCCATTCTTATTCTAAATCTCCATAAAGCTTTGGTCCCAATCCGGTTTTTGAGAGCATCTGTGTGCTTCAAATCACTCAACCACTCAAGCAGGCAGCCATTCCACAAAGAGGGCAAAGCAGGAGAAGTCTTCATCGTGTACAAAAAAGCATCACTGTGACTGGGAAGGCAGAGATAGAGGGGAAATACTGGATTCAGACCACTATTGATCTTGAAGAATGGGAAGATCTTGGAAGAAGATTCTTTGTTTTCTTATTTGTCCTACATAGTTCTGACACAATTACTTTGTGAACTATGAGGTAGTTATTAGTTGTAGTAAGCATAATATTTGATTTATTTTATGGGAAAAACATAAATTGTTCTCTAACATTTCTGCTCACACTTTAACAATGAACCAGAATCACTTTTTATTATAAAAACAGTTTAGAAGCATAAGTCAAAATACGGTGTTCAAAGTTCTACAACATTTGGGGCACTTGTGATTCCTTGCTCAAAAGACAAGCTGAAGAGAGGATGTTGTAAATCTTCCATTTATATAAAGCGCATGTTACCCCATCACCTCTATCACCCTTCCACACTTATAGTCAGTAACCTAGGAAAATATTCTATTTCTTCTCACATGCTGGATGAATGGTTGGGCAAGTTATAAGAATATTAAGTGAACTCAATAGCTAATTATCTATATTTAATTCTAATTTTGATTTTGTTTTTCCTATAGAACGTTTCCAGGATACACTGCTTCACTTACAATAATGAAATGCTTCTTAAACCAAGATGTAAGGTCCCACTTCAACTAACCACCCAAAAAAGCAGAACTCTCGAAACAGGCATTGTCTCAAAAGGATACTTTTATTAGGGGTCAGTGATAGTAGGGAAGTTAAGGCGAGATCTGGGAATCTGGGGAAAAGCCCGCCAAAACGGTATAGTTAAGCAATATTCCTCCTCCTCATAATGTCCTCATGGTCATCTTCAGCCGCCTCAGGGCTCTGCGAGCTACGCAGGCATTGTAAAGCTCTTTGTTGAGTCCATCCTGGAAACAGCTTACCAGTATGTCCTCTGGCCAACACAAGTGACTGGGTAACTCTCTGAACTGTTTGGTATATTCAGCAACTGGTCTTCTCCCTTGCTTTACCATTTTAATCCACTCCTGGGCTTTCTTACCAGCCAGACGGTCTTCAAAGCGTCTGTGGAGGGCAGCAATAAAACGATTAAAATTCCTCAGCTGGGGTGCATTGCAATTATACAGGGTCACCATCCAGTCAGCTGCTCCATCTTCTAATGCCAGAGTGACCACTCAAACATTCTCAAAATCAGTTGGCTGTGTTCTTCCATAGATTTGCATTTACGTGAACACTTGGGCCAGGAAATAGCCCAGCACTTCGGGTTTTCATCAAACTTCACCCCAATTGGGATCGGTTTCACCTCACCCAGGTGAGGTGCTCTTCCTCTGGCTCCTTGAGATGGATGGCCCTGCTGCTGTGCTGTTTCTTGGGCTCCAGTCACTGCCATCTTGGGAACCTCTGGCTCATCCTCCTCCAATTCCTCCTTTGACTCTTCTTCTGACTCACGGCTTTCTTTCATTTGTATCTTAAATTCATCAAGAGTCTTTTTCACGTATTCCATCACAGCTTCCATTGGCCCCACTTTTGGCTCCTCTTTCTCCCCATCTTTATCAGGAGGGCAGACTCTGGATTCTTTTTCTTTGCCTTCTTTTTTACTCCTCCTCAGGTCAGGGTAACTTTGGGGGGGGGGCTTCCTCCCATCCTTCCTTCTTCCTGACCCCAAGTGCCCAGAATTAAGACTGTAGAAATTGATGGTGCCAGGATGGATTTTTCAGTTTGTATCTTCCTCCTCTCAACCTTCTCTCTTTCTCTTCACTTAGCATTCTGTAATGTTGGTTGTGATCCTTCTGAATGAATCAATAGAGCAGTAGCAGTGGCTTATGGTTATCCACACTGTTGCTAGGATATCAAGAATATATATAAACCAAGAGGAACAATGTTTAAGTGTGCAACTGCTAGAAAATGTTAGGCCATATGATATAAGATGAGGTCACAACAGGTTACAAAGTAATGTTAGTGTAAATTATTCAAACCCCTATATATTTTAAAAAGCAATCTATCAGAAAGCCTACCAGAATAGAAGATTAACCAACTGATGCAAACAAAGAAGGGGCAAGATGTTTAGCAATTTGCATATCCCAAAACACAAGTGACATTAACTTCTGAGTGTCTACTAAACTTGCCAGAGTATGCCACCAAGAGTATCACCTGTTATGTACTGTACTGTAAATATGCAAAGCCATTGACCCCTGCCTATTGTGGAGATGCTAAGTGGGTATTTCCTGCCAAGCCGAGGCTAGCCTTCAGGGGACCTGATGGTTAGTCCCAAACGTTTCGGTGGGAACATTCGTATTTGGGTGGGAGATTCCAGGCAGGTAATTGGGTGAACACCTGAGGACTTAAGTGTGTAAGTGATGGCCACTACCGCTCGCTCTCCCAGTTCTGTCCCTGTTACAATAAAGCTATGCTATGATGCTGTGTCTCTCCTTGCCTATCGAAGGAAGGGATACTGCAAGGAAGGAGGCTGCTGCTGATCAACGGACCGGTGAGAGACCAGGCTACGAGCCCTGGCAGGACCTGCTCCCCACCTGCCTATCAGTAAGACACACTGGAGGCACAACAAACCTGAGGATCTGTCCCCAGGACTCCTAGGATCAGCAAAGCTCCAACTGCAGTGGCACAGGCAATATCCCACACATGCAAACAGTGGAGCGCATATGTCTCCTGGGTGGACAATTATCTCCACGCAAATCAGACCAGAGATGATGGGCTGAAGGCGGCAACTTTGCTATGTGCCTGTGGACAAGACATATTTGACATTGCGGAAAACCTAATAGCCCCAGCCAGCATAGATATGGTCACCTACGCTGACCTAAAAAGAAGACTCAGAGAATATTTCGAGTCCAGGTTATCAGTCATTGCCTGGCATCACGCATTCGAGCAATGTGACCAGAGATCAGGAGAGTCAGCAGCAGAGTTTGTGGCAGCCCTTCACCAAGCTTCTCGCAACTGTGAGTTCCCTGACCTGGAAGACAGTCTCCAAGACAGGCTCTTCACCATCGAAAAATTGACCTTCCAAGATGTGCTGAAGGAAGTCATGGTGGACGAGGCTGCCAGAGGAGCAATGAAGAATCTCCGGCTACCTAAAACACACACCAGCCCCACAGCAATCAACCAAGAGACAGCCAAAGGCTCCGCAGAATCCAGCGAAGAGGGCAAAGAGGTAGACCGGCTGTGATGAGAGCCACCCCAATGGCCATGATCTACGGAACAAGCAGCTTCAGCACTGAACTGTACGAGCTGCAAGGGCCAGCATGTACAAGCAGAGTGCAAATTCCACACAGCTGTATGCCGTGCCTGTGGGAAGCAGGGCCACATCACCAAGGTTTGCCAAGGCCACTGGCGGGACACGAAAACCCCGATGCAACAGCCAAGAGGGAAATGGTCTCCAGGGCAGACCAGAACCAAATACTGCTCAGGAAGACAGTGCACAGGTGCTAAATGTGCCCTCAAGCAAAAAGGCATCCCATGCCCTATGGAGCTAGATACTGGATCAGCACTGTCTATTATCTCCCCCAAAACCTTTCACCATATCTGCAAGCAAAGTAGACGGCGAGTCCTGCTTAAAACATCCAGTTTGGTGTTAACACACTTCCAGCACTGTCCCGTCCCATAAAGGGAAAGGCCATCATCAACATGCAATTCAAGGAATTCAAGGGTCCCCTCAGTGTAGTGGTTGTGGAGGGACAATGCACCAGCCTCATAGGGCTGGACTGGTTCAAGGCCCTGGGCATCAGCGTGACCGGCATCCATTGAACCCAAATAGATGAGCTAGCCGGAGTATGCCAGCAATATGCCAACATGTTGAGTTCAGAGCTGGGGCAGTACAAGGGGTCACCCATTTCCCTCAACCTTGGCCCAACTGTAATGCCCATTCAACTAAAACCATGCAGAGTTCCCTTCTCATTGAAGTCAAAGATAGACGCAGAACTCGACAAGCTAGTGCAGCAAGGAGTGCTCCAGCCCATGAACAGCAGCTGGTGGAAGACTCCAATAGTGACCCCAGTCAAGCCCAACGGGGACGTGCACATATGTGCAGATTATAAATGCACCATAAACAAGGCACTGCAACAGCATGCTTACCCGATCCCAATGGTAAGCCACATACTCACCTCACTGCAAGGAGGTCAAATCTTTGCTAAGCTAGACCTTGCCCAGGCATACCAACAGCTACCAGTCAACAATGCAATGGCCAAGGGGACGCCCGAGGCAGCCATTTCTTGGCTGTCAGCCTTGCAGCTCAGTAGAGCCGCCGAAAACAGCATTGATCAGCTGTTCGGTGGCTCGGAAGCCCCCACCTCAGGAGAAGAGGAGGGGGTGAGCGTCCAGGTAGGGGTAGAGCTCTCCGGGGCTGCCAGAACTTAAAGTTTTGGCGGCGGAAGGATTGAGCCCCCCTGAAGCCTGGGCATGCTCCGGACTGCGAGGCGCCTCCGCTCCGGGTTTTTTGGATCAGAACAGGGCGTTTGCAACCATCCCTGCTAGCAAGGAAGAGCTTTTGAGAACAAGGACGCAGGCAGAGCGATGCAGGAGATTTTGGTGAAGATGATGTTTTGATCTTTAACTCAATGGACTTTGCTGAATCTGCATGTGAAAGTGCGTAGTTAACAATAGAGGGTGAAAATGGCGGCTATATCTTCTAAAGTTCCTGCCCTGAGGCAGCAGTCTTCGGTGAAAACTTCATTGTTCTCTGCATCTGAATTTGTATCAGCTTTTACAGCAAAAGATTTGCAGAATCTGTTGCAAGAGACTATGGAAAAGCAAATGCAGCAATTTGTTGAGATAATGGAGAAAAAGTTGGAGGAGAAGTTTACAGAGAAATTAAAAGAAATGAGAGCAGACATCACATCTGCAATAGAAAGCATGGTTAAAAGTATTGAGATTTTGGATGACAGAGTGGAAGATCTTGCTCAAAATGATATTAGATTGGAAGCTAAAATGACAGAAACTGAAAATGTAAGAGAAAATGAATTATGATTTGATTTCGACACAGTATTCTCAGATGGAGTTTGCTTTAAGAATCAGAGGCCTAATAGAAAATCCTAAGGAAAATTTGGAGAAAATGGTTTCTGAGGCTTTGGAAGGGGTGTTGAAGCGACCAGCAGATGAAATAATGCAAGATATAGATAAAATCTTCCGTGTTAATTCGTGGATCACAAAACAAAGGAAATTACCCAGAGATGTGGTGGTTTATTTTACAAAGAGAATGATTAGAAATGAAGTTATCCAGGCCTCCTACAATATTGATTTTGTAATTGCTGAGCAAAAAGTTCTGATTTTAAAAGAGATCCCTGCAAAGATTTTAAGGAAAAGGAAGGAATTTGCTTTTTTGACACAAGAATTGAGACGACGTGATATTAAGTTTAGATGGCAAATACCAGTGGGTATGGTGGTGACCTATGAAGGTACGAGGTACTGTTTTACCACGGAGATTCAGGCACATGATTTCTACAGTAATGTTTTAAAAGCAGTCCCCATGCCATCTTTGGAATCTACAAAGAAAAAAGGTGAGAGAGAGTCTCAACGTTCTAGAGAGAACCCGCAAGTTGCTGAAGGGTTAATGCAGGCAGATGTGAAAGATACAGGAGGGGGTCAAATTTCATTATCACGGGAGAAGGCCAGAAATTGGAAGAGGCGTGTTACTTCTGGACAAATGAATCAAGCCTGAAGATTTAGTCACATAAATGTAAGAGACAATAATGTAATAAGGATTATGGGAATTGGAATTGCTAGAAGGACTAAATATTTGGGGATATATTTTTTTACCCTTATAAAATAATTATGTAATATTTCGTGTTGCTTTAGATGATTATGAAAAGTTAATTGGGAAGATTTGTAGTAGTGTTTATTGATATTCTGTAGGTTATGATTTGTTATTTGGATGAAAAATTTTAAGCTTTTAGTTGGATAGAAGAATAGTTTTATAAAATTGATATAAATTGTTTTCTTTGTGATCTATGGTATTTTAAGTTGTATAACACATTAGGATAATGTGAATTTAAAGCTTAGTTGGAATGAGGAATAGTTTTAGACAATTGATATAAATTGGTTTATTTGAGATTGTTTTATTGGGTATCAGATTGGAAGGTATTATTTTGTATTTGAATAATCCTTGACATGATATATATATGTATGTTTGGAATTTACCTATATGAGTTAAAGTTTGATAGTTTGAATAGTTTAGGATTGTTTGCGTAAGTTAGATCATGATTGCTTGTATTTTTATACCTTGTGTTTTGGTATTAGATTGGAAAGTATTATTCTGTATTTGTATAATTATTGATATGATATATATATATATATATATATATATATATATATGTTTGGAGTTTTCTTATATGAGTTAAAGTTCGGTAGTTTAAATAGTTTAGGATTGTTTGCGTAAGTTAGATTATGATTGTTTGTATTTTTATACCCTGTATTTTGCTCTGGGAAGTGGGGGGGGGAGGGGAAAGGGAGGGAGGGGTTGGGGAGGGCTGGGGAGGGGGAAGAGGGTGGGAGGGAAGGGGTTGGGAGGGTTTTTTTTCGTTTTTTTGGTTTGTTAAACATAAAATGTATTGTAAAACTTTTTAATAAAAAAACAACAATGCAACGGCCAAGGCAAAAACCATAGTCACTCACAGAGGGGCATTCTGGGTGTGCCTCCTGCAGTTTGGGGTAAGCGTAGCCCCCAGGTTGTTCCAAAACATCATGGAACGGACACTTAAAAACATACCCGGCATCTGTCCATACTTTGACAATGTCCTGATCACAGGAGAATCAGCGGCGGTCCTGGCAGAATGGCTTAGGGCTGTTCTTCAATGTCTCCGGGAGGCAGGCTTAAGGCTAAAAAAGGACAATTGACAAATCAGCACGGAATCCACATAGTTCCTGGGATTCCAGATAGATGCTGCCGGAATCCACCCATCAGAGGCAAAGCTGAAGACAATTCAACAAGCCCTCAGACCCAAATTCAAGGGGGAGCTGCAAGCATTCCTGGGCTTGCTGAACTTCTACCATTTGTTCTTGTCACACAAGGCTGTGCTGGCAGAACCACTTCACCACCTATTGGACAAAATGGCACCCTGGGTCTGGTTGAGCACACATGATAGGGCATTTAAGGTGGTCAAGTCACTATCCTCCAGCTCCGTACTGGCCCACTTCAATGAGAAGCTGCCAGTAACGTTAGCCTGTGACACTTGGCCATATGGCATCGGGGCCGTGCTAAGCCATCAGATGCCAGATAGTCACGAGGCCCCCATTGCATACTATTCCAGAACCTTATCATCGGCTGAGAGGAACTACTCACAAATAGACAAAGCTCTTGCCATGGTTGCAGGTATTAAGAAGTTCCATGACTTCTTATATGGGTGACCCTTCACCATTTACACAGAACACAAACCTCTGCTTGGTCTTTTCACTGCTGACAAGCAGACTTTGCAGATCCTGTCCCCACGAAAGCTGCGATGGTCAATCTTCATGGCTGCATACTCATACAAGTTAGCCCACAAGCCAGGTAGGGAAATGGGCCACACTGATGTGCTCAGCCGACTGTCCCTTCCACAGATGGATCTGGACCCAGCTCCAGCATCACGTATCCTGGCAATCCAGGACTTACCAGAAATCCCGTTACACGCAGGAGATGTAGCAGCTGAAACCACCACTAACAGAACACTCAGTCGTGTTCTCAACTGGGTGTTGAGGGGATGGCCAGAAACCCAGCCAGGGCCCAAGTTCCAGCACTACTCATGCAGGAAAGATGAACTGTCAGCCCACAAGGGTTGCATGCTGTGGGGGAGCAGGATTGTTGTTCCACCCAGCCTGCACTCCAGGGTGCTGGATTCTTTACATGAAGGGCACCCCTGAATCGTGAGGATGAAGGCATTAGCCAGGAGCTACTTGTGGTAGCCAGGCCTGGACAAGAACAGTGAGGACTGAGTTAGGAGTTGCCAGGCATGCCAAGAAACCTGACCAGAGATGCCACACACGCCAGTGCATCACTGGGAGACCACACACACCCCATGGACTTCCATGCACATTGACTTCGCAGGTCCG
Source organism: Vipera ursinii (assembly GCF_947247035.1). Classification (NCBI taxonomy): domain Eukaryota; kingdom Metazoa; phylum Chordata; class Lepidosauria; order Squamata; family Viperidae; genus Vipera; species Vipera ursinii. Next base: position 189,404,170 of record NC_139513.1, on the reverse strand, counting down.
TTCCAAGGGCAGGTATTCCTCATTGTAGTGGACAGCTAGTTAAAGTGGCTGGAAGTGGTACCGGTTTCATTGATGACAACCACCAGAGACACCCATGAGTTGTGCCAACTGTTCGCCATGCATGGTCTGCCAGATGTGATTGTGTCCAACAACTGGGCACAATTCACAGCAGGAGAGTTCCAGGCTTTCCTAAATGCCAACATGATCTGGCATGCAATGTCCACTCCGTTCCACCCCACCTCCAACTACCAGACAGAACGGATGGTCAGGATGACAAAGAGTTGCTCAAGTGGATAACCACAGGGGACTGGAATCAGTGCCTGCTGAACTTCCTACTGTGCCAACACACAACCCCCTGCACTGTGATGGGTCACAGTCCAGCGGAGCTGAGGTGGGGTCACTGGCTCATGAAGAAGCTCACCGACTTCACCCAGATAGAGCAGTGGCAGAAATGGCTCAACCCAAGCCACCCAGGAACTTGCAGCTAGGTGACTTGGTCTGGGCCAGGAACTACGGGGGCAGGGCACTTTGGGTGGTGGCCAGGGTAACCAAGATAAAGGAGCCATTGTCATACAAGGTCATGTGAGGTGATGAACACATGGTTAGATGCCACATCGACCAGTTATGGCATCAGCAAACAGAGACTGCTCAGTAGACGGATGCCGAGGAAGTACCAGATATTTCCTCAGACACCCAGGTGACGATGTTCCCCCAAGTCTGCCCTGGTCTACTGTGGCCGCTGCTGGTGAGATGGAGGCACAAGAGCCGGGAGAGTCGTCGGCAGCTGTGGGTGACTTGAATGGACAGCATGAGTCCATTAGACTGGAGCAGGATCATAACCCCCCCCCCCCGAGATGGATGCCTCACAGGCATTGCGCCAGTCCACCAGGACACAAGGTTACCCAGCCTATTTCAAGGACTACGAGTGCTGAATAGACCAAGGATGACAGGGGTGTTATGTACTGTATTGTAAATATGCAAAGCCATTGGCCCCTGCCTATTGTGGAGATGCTAAGCGGGTATTTCCTGCCAAGCCAAGGCTAGCCCTCAGGGGACTTGATGGTTAGTCCCAACCATTTCAGTGGGAACATTTGTATTTGGGTGGGAGATTCCAGGCAGGTAATTGGGTGAACACCTGAGGACTTAAGTGTATAAGTAGCGGCCATTACCGGTCGCTCACCCAGTTCTGTTCCTCTTACAATAAAGCTATACTATGATGCTGTGTACCTATCGAAGCAACCCACTACATAAATCTCCAATTTCTCTCTGGATCAGATGGCGACATGCCTCTCACCATCTGGAAAAAGCTCAGCTGGATAATGCTGGGAAGATGTGCTAGAGGTAATAAAGCAATGTTTTACCACTTATTTCCAAAGAGGGGCCCAACAATATATCTTGAAGTGAGGGAGTTCTATTGCCATGGCGACTGAACACAGCCATCCTGTTTCTTTTGCTTTCTGCTGCATTTGATCTCCCCTTCTACGTTCCTGCCTTGATGCCACAGACCTCACAATGAGTTGCATGTCACAACAGACTCTGTGAGTGGGTGGCAAACCAAGACAAAAAAGTTTAGAAGAATTAACACCTTGAACTGTTTGGTATGGTTCTTTGTTTCTCTGGGTTTATTCTCTATTTTAACTTGGGTCTCTAGATATGAAGTCATGCTTAATTTATAATGCAAACAGTTATAATGCACGTCAGTCCCATAATTTAGTATTAATCTCAGTGCTTAGTGGCATAATTAATCTAATTTTATTTCAAGGTTAACAATATGAATATTAGATCTAAGAAGGGAATTAATGGTGGGAAATAGAAATAGCATTACTAAGTTTCATCAAGAGGATCCAAGCTGATGGCAATGATTGACAGGGCAAAGCAGCAAATTCTAACCTCTACCACTATTTCTGGGACACTGTTGTCAGAGCATCTATCTGAAAATAAAATATACAAAGAATGTCATAGTGATGAAATCCAATTCTTTTCAATTTCTGAAGATCATATTTATTTTGTATGCCACCTTTTAAAACCGAGTTTACCCAGGCTGGATTCAATAATAATGAAAACATAACATAAAAACATTAATTAAAATGCCCAATAAAAAGCAGTAAAAGCAGAAGACAACTTGGTGAAAATGTCCTATGTAGCATATACATAAACATAAAATTAGCAAAATATGTCTTAATCTTGAGAGAATAAGACATTTTTATTCTCTCAAGAGTGCTGGAAAGACCATTTTTGGGTGAAGTCCTCATGGGGGAAAGTATTCAAGAATCAAGGGGTTAACAGTGAAAAGCTCTATCTTAAATAGTCATTCATTGCACCTCACAGATCTAGAACAAGTTAATCATGAATGACCTTTTAATACAAATAGACTTTTGCTTGATGAGCTACTGTGATCCATAGCTATGGAAACTTCAGATGACTACATAGTATCCTCATATGAACCAATAATGAACTGCTCAATATTGACTTTAGCTGTCAATAAAGATCACAGAAACTGGTATAGCTCATATTCCCCAAATCCACTCAGTATTTTGCATTCACTGGAATTTCCAGATCTTCCTCTAAGGAATTCCCATTTATAAGACTTTGCAGTCCTTAAAATTACAGGCTGCTAAAGCATCAGTTACTCTAGTAAGCTTATCTCTATTCAAACATAAATGTAGTTAATACATCAGTTTATATTAATAAAAAGTATTTCATTTACAGAGTATTTTCTGTATGCACAGATAGATATAAAAGCACCTTCAAAGAATGAACTTGATCTCACAAAAGCAGTTCCACCCAATTCAGAAAGCATTTCCAGAATGGTGTTAGGTGAATTCACTGTGTCTTCAACATACTACAAGGCAATCAAGAATCTAAACAACCCATTTCATGAGGGATGTTTGTTTCTGATCAGTCACTACTCTTTGAGCACCTTGTCAAGAAGAACCATTGGCCACGAGATTAAAATTACTCAGATCTAAATCTTATGTTGCTTTTCCAAGACTGATCTCACAAAGGACTCCTTTTCTGATGCCAAGCTCCCTTGCCTTTAACCATGAAACAATGATTCCTTGGCACAAGCACGACACTGTTTTCATCTTCTCCCTAGCCCATGATTAAGATAGGCTTAATGCATCCCCAGCTGTACCAGTATTAGATTAGTGCTTTCCCATTTATATCAAAACTCTTGAAGTGTGTAAAATTAGTGTGGAGTGAATTGAAGTGGATATAAATGGAGAAGTGCTTATGGGATGAGTAGAGGGTAGTTTTCCTCTTCTCCAGCCCCAGCCAGTCTCTGCCATTGTCTCCCTAAAAACTGCATCAACCCAGGCTTTTTAAAGTGTTCATAAGATATACCCAAGAACAACAGGCCACTCTACCCAGCAGCAAGGCTGAAACAGATTAACTAGGAAACAAAGGACCAACTCCTTTCCTCTGCTATTTTTGCCACCAGAACACAACACAGAAATTCAGACGTTTATAAAGGTGACTATATAGAAGAAGGAAGGGAAGAAAAGTGAAATCCTAAATAATAATGCTCTCCCCAAAGAGCCACTGTCAGAACTCTCTTCTATTCATATTTCACATGCTTTATCCAGCTTGTTTTTGACAAATAAGAGGACTTATCTCTGTCAAATGGTAGCAGTTTGTGCGTGTGCGTGTGTGTGTAGAAAAAAAAAACAATTTCTAACAGAAATACCTGACAAAGACTTGGTGTAAGATCCATCTTCTACTGCACTGTGATTGGTGGATGTTTTTCACACTGTCTAGGGACAAACTAAAGGTCTACTGAACTAGTCACTTCGTTATCACACACTGCACACTATTCAGCAATGACTTAGAATAAAGATAGGATAAGGATTGGCACTAGAGACAGAAAATTTCATGCAGATATAGTGGGTTTTTTTGCCAACTCAAGGATAGGTCAATGACTCTTTAATTGTATAGTGAGAAAAAGCTCTGAGGCTAGGAATACACCTTTTATAATGAGTAATTTGCTGGTCTCAGATGAGCATCCCATTCTTACAAGAGGCAATCAATCTAATGAGCAAGGTTCAAACAAGCAGGTCAAACTCTTCCAACTACTGTCTCTACATGCATATAAGAGAGTCAAATCCATATAAGAGAATCTGACTAGAAAAATGGCCTTTAACTTAATTGGCTGTTTAATGGCCAAAGTGGCAGTGTAGGTCATAATTAAAATGATGACATTCATTTTAAAGCATCTAGCCAAGGCAATACCAAGGGTTGTTCCAAAGATGCTTTTTCACGAGGCAACTGGACTTTCTTGTTTTTCTTTGCAGGTGTTTCGCTTCTCATCCAAGAAGCTTCTTCAGCTCAGACTGGATGGTGGGGAATGGAAGGATTTATACTCCTTGCAGACAGCTGGTCATTTGTATTCTTTTAGAGGGCTGTTGAGGCCACCTAGAGGTTTATCTGTGTCTTCAGGGTCACCTGAGTAGTGCAAATGAGTGTGGAGCCTCCTTGGAACTGTTGAAAGGGCTGTGTTGTAGACTGGAGATAGAGGATATCATATTCCTCCCCCTCTGTTGAAAGAGGGCGGTTCAATTTTGACATACTGTAGATGACCTCTTTGACCCCTCTTTCAAACTGTGGATTTTGCTGTCTTCAAAAGATTGGGCTTTGTCTTTTAAATGCAAATTGACTGCTTGTTCTCCTATGTAAAACTGCTGGCCCATGGGCCAGATGTGTTATAGTGAAACTGGGCCCACCCCATTGCCGGCAATGGGGAAAAAGTTGTGATATGTCATGACACATCACATGACATTGCGAGTTTGACATGCCTGTCCTATGTTGTGCCATGCATTTATCAAGTGGTTGTTTTGTTTCCCCAATATACAGATCTGCACATGGCTCACTGCATCATACTGCATATATCACGTTGCTTAGTTTGTGTCTGGGTGTTTTATCCTTGGGGTGGACGAGCTTCTGCCTTAGTGTATTCTTGGGCTTGAAGTGTGCATGTATGTTGTGTTGGCTGAAAATCCTCCTGAGCTTTTCTGATATTCCTGCAACATATTGAATGACTATGTTGCTTCATTTATTGTTTTCTTCATCTGTTATGGAGGAGCTCCTGCTCAGTCTTTTTGGGGACTTGATGAAGGCCCACTTGGGATAGCCGCATGTTCTGAGGGTGTCCTTGATGTGTTTTAGTTCTTTTTTAGTTCTTTTTCTTTCCCATCCTTGCTGGTAGGCAGGCCTGCAGCTCGGTGGTGTAGGGTTCTGATAACTCCCATTTTGTGCTCCAGTGGGTGGTGAGAATCAAAATATAAATATTGATATCTGTGTGGGGGTGTTATGTAAACTTCAGCGTTAAGGCTTCTGTCTTCCTTAATGCGTACTGCACAGTCCAAGCAGGCTAGACCAGGGCTTTCCAACCTTTTCACCCATCGTACCACTTTTAGGATATGGCAACATCCAAGTACCACCAGTCGCCTAACAAGGTGTCAAAAACTTGATGACCAAAAAAAGGGAAAAAGTGATGAAGCTCCAGCTGGAGACTGGGGCTGATCCTGGCTCTTCCGCTGAGCCCTGACAGCCCTGCACCTCCAGCCATCTCTTGCTCAGGCTTGTGTGGTGCTGCCACCAGTTCAGCTCATTCCCCTCCCCCGCTACCACTTTTCTAGGATGGTCGCATACCACCTACCAGGTGCCAATGTACCACAGGTGGTACCCATACCACTGGTTGGAAAGCCCTGGGCTAGACTATTTTCCTTAACATCTTCCCATATGTGATGTATCTGTCCACAGAGTTGATATGTTTGGTGAATGCTTCCAATTTCTGTGTTTTGATCTTGACCCAAGTATTGTGCCTTAAACTCCTTCACAGGAATTCCACCCACTCACTGGTATACAGTACTTGACCTTAATAATGACAGATGGATGCATGTAGAATGGCAAGGAAGAAACATTGACAGTAATCCAGTCATTTTCATTCTAATAAAAAGGCTTCTCTTTTGGAAGTCTTGAAGCAAGACTAAATTTGCTTTCTTAAAATTCCCCAAATGCATTAACATGCTTTTCTTTCTGGCCTACTATGCATCGTGTTTTGCTCCAAAAGTCTGCTTTCTCATGTAGGCCTCTCAAATGGGAATGAATTTGGCTGTTTGGCTGATGCACAAGAGTAAAATATGGACCTCATTTATTTAGATGCAAGACATTATAAACATGGCTGTAGACAAAAAAATCTGCAAAGTTTCAGGATGGCAGAAATGGCTCTCATGAAAATGAGCCTTTAAACTGAGAGAAAATATTTCATGAGAAGGCATGAAAATGGCATTGATTATGAATATTTAGACAAAATTCTAAAAATTTTCAGGCATACTAGAAAATTAGCTCATGACTTCTGTCTGGCAAAAATTACTGGCTTTCTGATCTGCTTAATTGTATTTGCTGGCACATTTATTTCATTGGAAAAATATTGGGAACTTTAGAATTGTGCAGCATTGTTTTTAATATATTTCTGATCAACAGTCTTGCTTTGTCATCCTGCTCCCCAACTCTATGAGTATTTAAGTTGAGAAGCTGCTTTTCATCCTGACCCCTTGTCAACAAGGCCAAGATGGTGTGACAGCTGGCACCTGCATAGTATTTGAGAAATGTCAGTTACTGGTAAAAGTAACAGCAATGCAGCTATTGCAAATAACCTCAGCACATTTACTAAATTCTGCAGCAGACTTGGGTTTTTTTAAAGATGCATAGAGATATGCTTAAGATTTGCTCATTGATATTCCATAGACTTCCCCCACACACACACACAAAAACAAGACAATTTTCCTTATGCTGTGGGCAGCAATCAGTTGGAGACATACAATTGTATCAGAAAGCTAGTATGGTCAGAATGAGAGAGATATGGAATCTCTTAATAACTTAGCTGAAAAATGTAGGGCTACACCGTAAGGATTATTATATGGTAATTTGTCTCATAGTTGCATCCTCTAGATGAATAAATTTTTAAGTCTTTGGGAAGCTATTCAAATTGAGGTTTTGAGTGTTTTCCAGCTATTACTAGGTAATCTTTCATTAATATTATCTGTAGTTAGAACCTAAGATATCTTACAAACTGCGTATTTCTTAATTTATGAAAAGCATAATTAATCTCCAGTGAAGACTTTCAGCTGTATAAAGCTGTATGTTCTATTTTTAATGTCCTGGTTTTTTTTCCTTTAAGGGGCTCTCAAGTAATTCACAATTAAATAATATAGTGAAAATTTGAACACTAAAACAAACCTATAAAATAATGAGCAAGTATAATCCATTAAAATAAAACAAACTATTATAGAATGCCTATCATAAATGAAGAACAAGAAAATAGCTGAATCAAAAACATTAATGATAAAAAAGTGTTAATGATGTTTTTGGAAATTCCTGAAATGGAATCTGTTGTTACAAACCTTATAAAAGGATGCCAACTAAACATTGAATTCATAAGTTTCTCTAAGCTTCTGCTTTTTTGTAAGGTTTTCTACAAATGCTTCTCTTCATAAAACCCCAGTACACGTATCACTAATGTTGTGCTTGGCTTAATTTCACAACTCAGATCATTCCCCCCACAGTAAAAAATTAGATATAAGAACTCAACATTGAAGTTCAAAAATTCATGGAAATAGTGACTGCAGGCATGAAATACAGAGATTGAGAGAAATACTATGACAGATCTTGACATAATACTGAAAAGCAGAGAAATGACTCTGATAAAGGTTGTCAAAACCAAGATTTTCCCAGTTATCAGAAAGGCTGAATCAAAAACAAGTGATTGTTTTTGAATTGTGTTAGAAAAAAATGGCTGAGAATATCTTGGACTGCAAGAAGGACTAATCATTTGATTCTAGATGAAATCTAGAAAAAGTACTAATAATGAAGCCCAAGCTAGATATTTTGTACATATCAGGAGAAGGCAAGAGTAACTGGACAAGCCTCATAAAAATCAATGTTTGTTCATGTTTCTATTCTATTCTACTCTACTCTACTCTACTCTACTCTACTCTACTCTACTCTATTCTATTCTATTCTATTCTATTCTATTCTATTCTATTCTATTCTATTCTATTCTATTCTATTCTATTCTACCTAGGTCTCAGAAAGAGTAACTGGCTCAAAGTCATGAAACTGGCTTCATAGACAAGACTAGAACTCAGTCTCATGGTTTCTAGTCTGGTACACACCAAATTGGCTCTGTAAAAAGCAGTCAATCAAAAATAGTCTGACAAAAGATAATGTAATTATATACAATCAGTGATGACCCAAGCATGTGCTTTCAAGAACTCAAAGAAATAGCATTAATAGGAAATTCTGACAAAATAATGCTCATTGAGTCATGAAAACTCAAAGGCAACTGAGCTACTGAGGAACTTGCAATCCAATAATCAAGGTGTGCCAAGGTTTTTTTAAAAAAGTTAAAAAACTTGCCCAACCTTATCCTAGAAGCAATATCATTAATAAAAGGATGGCTTTGCAGAAGATAGAAGTTTTACTGAATGTCTTCTTTTATTGTTCTTCTTCAAGGCTGCATTCAATTAACAGCTGTTGTAACTGCTCCCCATTGTTTCTTGGCTGCATTTTCTATTGACAGAGTAGAAAAAATTGTTCAGTAAGAGAGAAAGCATAGGATATTTTCTGTCTTTTATGTTTGCATTAAATACTTCTTCAGACATTTGAAAAGTGAGCAAAGCAACTTTGCATTACCTCTCTCCCATTCTGTTTTATGAGAAAATGTGACAAGGTAAACATACAACTGAGTCACAAATTCTAGTTTAAAAATTAGAACAATGCATGAATCTAATAATGTTAAACCCTTCAGAGTTGCCTGAACTATGAGAAGGGGGGGAAATAAATTTGATGAATGCATGAGTGAAGGAAGGAAGGAAGGAAGGAAGGAAGGAAGGAAGGAAGGAAGGAAGGAAGGAAGGAAGGAAGGATGGATGGAAGGAAGGACTTATTCAAGAAGTCCTAATTTTAAAAAGTGTGGCTTAGAATGGAAAGTAAACCCTCTTGAAATGTTGGCATTCAGCACCAAATATCACAAGGCAAATTTATTTGTTGGGGTCCCCACTTCACACCTGCCACATTTTTTTGTTCTCCAAAACAGATTTAATTAAAAAAAAACAGCCCATGGCTAAACATTTAAGCATTTAAAAATTGTTCTATTATTTGTTACTCTTTTCTCTAAATCCAAGACTTTTACCACAGCATAGCTTTCAAACGTATTAATTGCAGTAGCAAATTGAACTCTTTATATCAGTTGATTCTTGAGAGGAAGTATCTAATTATTCAGACATTACATTATTAGGACAAATATAAAAAGAAAGCCAACTGTCAGCCACAATCAGTTTGGAGAACAAAAATTACATGAGTTTCTGAAAATTATCAAGATTGAAATTGGACACTACAAAAGTGCCAGAATGAATTGTTGCAACTCCCACAGTGAAGCGAATTATGGAATTTTCTAAAAATTCTTAGAAAAAGTTCTCTCACTTGTTGATCTTTAATAGAATAGGACTGCCAAGTGCCCCTGCAAAATTATTTAGTTTTTGATTTGGGACATGACATAATAAAAGCAATATTATTAAACTCTATTACCAGCCACCGAGCAAAGGAGAAGATAGGGATGATACTACTCAAAAACAAATTGGAGTTCATCTAAAGTGGCATGAAATAATAGTGATGGGAAATTTGTTATTTAATTACATATCTATTGGGAATGAAATATTTAACAACTGATCTCTCTAGGAAATTCCTGACCTTTCTTTGTGAGCGATCCACAGAGAGGAATAACTGCCTGTTTCAGATAAGCCATATTCTCAGATTCCCAAAGTTCTTTATTAAAATAGAGCTAGTATGTAGCCCTTGTAAAAACTGAGTTATGGGGCTAAAAGCAGTGCTTTTTTTCTAATCTTGTTAATCTTTTATTTATATATTTATTTATATAATTAACAAATTATATATTCAATTCTTAACATAAATTTAATTTATTGTATTTAAGGCAAATGTTCATAGTAAATTCCAAAGTTTTGTCCAATTCTCATTCGGCAAATCTTTGGGATTTGAGCCAAGTTTAATTCATAATTGCCTTTAGTTTTTTCATCTGTTTTTGGCTTAGATGAAGTAATGCATCTTTCAGGCATTCACCAAATAAACTAGAATTTGTTGTGAGCATCTCCTTAAATACAAACAGCTCATAAGCCGGACCTACCTATATTAGCAACCACATTATTGATGGCTTTTACATACCATTTTAAAGATATGATCACATTGGTTCAAGTGAATGAGATCCTCCTATAACCCAAAATGCATGCTATTAATTCATCCCTGCCGAAATAGTTATTTTCATCAGACTTAGTTCATCAAATTTATCATGAAGACAGCACAGCAGGGTGCCATAGGGGTGAAAAATTGTGGGATAGCTCTCCCACGTTTATATACTGCAGGTGGGTATAGTATAGATGGAATATTATTGTTTTTGTCTACTTGGAAAATGATGTGTTGCACTTTAATAGAGGAGACAACTTTTGCATATATAGTATGACATATATTGAGTTCCTTTTGGAAGGACTAGCAGTGGGAGATAAGAGATGTCTAATACAAGTGCATATGCTGCCTTCAATATAAAGGTAAAGGTAAAGGTTCCCCCACACATGCGTGCTAGTCGTTTCCAACTCTAGGTGCCGGTGCTCATCTCCGTTTCAAAGCCGAAGAGCCAGCGCTTGTCCGAGGATGTCTCCATTGTCATGACTAGATGCCAAAGGTGCACAGAACACTGTTATATATGCCTTCAACATATATTTGTTTAATTGATGGAGTCATGCTACTGACAAGATAATGAATTGCAAAGAAATTGTTATTAATACATAAGTTACACATTTTGTTTCTATTTCTTTACAACTGCTGATAAAAAATGGCCTGGCTATTTTCAAATTATACACACAAGAGAACAGGCTTAGGTGAGGGGGAAAGTGTTACAATTCAATCTATTTATGAATATGAATGATTGCCCAGTGTATTTTAACAATGATATAGAACTGTGCTATGAGGAGGCTCCCCTTCATGGATTACTACCTTGTCATGGCGAAGGGGCTTGCATAATTCAATGAAGCTATGAGCTATGCCATGCAGGGCCACCTAAGATGGACAGGTCATAGCAGAGAGTTCTGACAAAATGTGATCCACTGGAGAAGGAAATGGCAAACCACTCCAGTATCTTTGCCATGAAAACCCTATGGACAGTACCAAAAGGCAAAATGATATGATGCTGGAAGATGAGCCCCTCAGGTCAGAAGGTGTCCAATATGATACTGGGGAAGAGCAGAGGGCTAGTACTAGTAGCACCAGAAAGAATGAAGCGACTGGGCCAAAGCCGAAAGGACGCTCAGCTGTGGATATGTCTGGTGGTGAAAGGAAAGTCCGATGCTGTAAAGATTTTTTCTCCATAGGAACCTGGAATGTAAGATCCATGAATCAAAGCAAGCTGGACATGGTCAAACAAGAGATGACAAGACTGAACATCGACATCTTAGGAATCAGCGAACTAAAATGGACAGGAATGGGAGAATTTAATTCACATGACCATCAGGTATACAACTGCAGACAAGAATCCCTCAGAGAAGTGGAGTAGCCATGATAGTCAATAAAAGAGTAGGAAAATGTTGTGACTCAGGGCCAGCCTGTGGGTCCGACAGCCGGCTCCGATGTATCGGATGACTCAGATGAGGGGGAGGAGGGAGACGAACCGGCTGATGATGGTTTGGAGGCTTTGCAGAGCCCTCAGCCGGGGACCTCTTCTCAGCTGCGTGAGCCCGATAGTGCGGAGGATGATGACCCACAGCTGGCCCTGTTCAAGGACGCCCGACGCAGGAGGCAGTCAAGCAGGAACAAACAAAGAAAGGCTGTGGGACTCCTCGGGAGGAGGCACAGGGAGACCACGCCCTGAGCTCTCAATAAAAGGAGTGTTTGGGGAGGGGCTGGTTGCTGAAAGCAACTCTTCCGCTTGAGGAGACAAGCTCTAGTGTTTTTGTTAATTAAGTAATAAATCTTGGCAGATGCCTTTTAGCCTTGGACGCTCTCCAGTCTCTTCTTTCTGAATAGGGGTTTGCCTTACTACAAGGCCAGAAGAGGGCTGGTTCAGAACAGTTTGCTTTCAGCCTCCCACCCCTTACTACTACGATGGAGCAGCTTCTTGCCGAGAATGCCCAGCTCACCCAGCAACTCACTTTGTTGGCAGCTCAGGTGGCTCAACTGCAAGCTCAGGTACATGCTGCACCCCCACCCAGGAGGAAATGTCAGATAGCTATGCCGGATAAATTTGCTGGTAATCCAGAACTGTTTCCTGCCTTCCTGGGACAATGCCAGCTTTTTATCAGCGTGAGAGCAGCTGATTTCCCCACTGACCGGGATAAGGTGGGGTTCGTGTTGAGTCTTCTGTCGGGGGATGCAGCTCGTTGGGGCACGCCTTTGCTGGCACAGCCTAGCCCTTTGTTGGATAACTTTGGGGGGTTTTGTGACCATATGCGCCTCATGTACGAGGACCCAATTAAGGCGCAGACCGCCACCCGACGCCTGAAAGCTTTGAGGCAGGGTCAGCGCCCCCTACAGGCCTATATCAGTGATTTCCGGCTGCTTAGCCAGGATTCCGCCTGGAATGAGGCTGCGCTCGTGGATGCCTTCCAGGATGGCTTGTCGGAGGAGGTGTTGGATGAGCTGGCCCGCGTGGACATTCCCTCAGACCTGAATGGGCTGATCCATCTTTGTCTGCGGATCGATGCCCGGCTGCAGCAGCGAAAGAGTCGCTGTGCCACCCCACAGACCCCTGCTGCTCCTGTTGTGCGTGAGCCCCCAGTCCAGAGGGAGGAGCCAATGGAGCTGGGTGCCGCCAGGTCCCGTCTCTCGGTGACGGAAATGGACAGACGACGATCGGGGGGGTTGTGTTTTTACTGTGGGGACCCTGGACATTTGGCTGCTTCTTGCCCGAGGAAGCGTCAGCGGGCATCAGTGACCAAGCCTGCCCCGAGAAAGTCTTCTACTTTGCTGTTGGGAAACGGCCCGAGCCCGATCTAGACGGTGTGATAGATCGGGCGACCCACAACGATCACGCCGAGCGACGCCGTTCTGACGGTGCCTGTGAACCTCCACGGCATTTGATTTTGGAGGCACGTCTGATCCTTCCTGGCAAGCCAGAGGGGATTCCGGTCCATGCCTTAATTGACTCTGGGGCTACCACTAACTTTATGGACTCGGCCTTCGTGGCCAAATGGGCTGTTCCCCAGTGTCCGGTGGATCCGCCCATGCTTGTGGAGACCATCGATGGTCGAGTGCTCCTGTCCGGGCCTATTACGGCCGCCACGCAACCCGTATGTATGGCCATCAGTTCTCATGTGGAGGCCATCCAGTTCTACATCACTTCGGAACTGCACTTCCCCGTGGTCTTGGGATTGGCGTGGCTCCGGGCGCATGATCCACAGATCTATTGGTCCCAGAACTTGGTCACCTTCCCAAGTTTGCAGTGTGTGGATCACACCCGCCATATCTGTGCCGGCCAGGTGGAGGGTTCCCCAGGGGTTTCCTTGCCTCCCGAACTGTCCGACTTTGCTAATGTGTTCAGCGAGTCAGAGGCGGACCAATTACCCCCGCACAGGCCCTATGACTGTTCCATTGATCTAGTCCCTGATGCGCCTCTCCCAGTGGGGCGTTTGTACTCCATGTCGGAGCCCGAGTTGGCTGCATTGCGGGACTTCCTGACAAAGAATTTGGCTCGTGGTTTCATCCGGCCCTCGTCCTCGCCAGTGTCTGCGCCCGTGCTCTTCGTCAAAAAGAAGTCGGGCGAGTTACGGCTTTGCTGTGACTACCGGAAACTCAACGCCATCACGGTGCGTAACCGCTACCCGTTGCCCCTCATCCCCGAGCTCTTGGACCGACTCTGGGAGGCTAAGATCTTCACGAAACTGGACCTGCGTGGAGCTTACAACCTCATCAGGGTTCGGCCGGGTGATGAGTGGAAGACGGCGTTTGGTACTCGCTATGGACATTTCGAGTACACGGTGATGCCGTTTGGCCTGACCAACGCCCCCGCTGTGTTTCAGCATTTTATGAATGACATCTTTCGAGATCTGTTGGACCAGTTTGTCGTGATTTACCTGGACGACATCCTGATTTACTCCCTGTCGCGTGAAGCGCATCATCAGCATCTCCGTCAGGTCCTGCAGCGCCTCCGGAAACATCGGCTGTTTGCCAAGTTGGAGAAGTGCCAGTTCTACCAGGTGACCATCGATTTCTTGGGTCACCGCATTTCTCCTGAGGGCATCGCCATGGAACCGAGTAAAGTTGAGTCGTTGCAGAGTTGGCAACCCCCGCGTCGCGTGAAGGATGTTCAGCGACTTCTTGGATTTGCCAACTACTATCGAACATTCATCCCTGGCTTTGCTGCCTTGACAGCCCCCCTTACCCGGCTCCTGCAGAAGAAGACTCGGTTCCAGTGGAACGCCCCCGAACAACAGGCGTTCCAAGCTTTGAAGGACGCCTTCATGAAGGAGCCCATCTTGAAGCATCCTGACCCGCAACGGCCGTTTGTCGTGGAGGCGGATGCCTCCGACATTGCCATTGGGGCCGTGTTACTCCAGGCAGCGACGCCCAACGGTACCCTTTTCCCTTGCGCGTATCACTCTCGGAAATTGAACCCCTCGGAGCGCAACTATACCATCTGGGAGAAGGAGCTGCTGGCCATCAAGGCGGCGTTCCAGGCTTGGAGGCATCATCTGGAGGGGGCGCGGCATCAAATCGAGGTCCGGACGGACCACAAGAATCTGGAAAGCCTGCAGACCGCTCGGAATTTGAACCAACGCCAGATCCGGTGGTCCCTCTTCTTTGCGAGGTTTGACTTCCGGGTGCGGTACATACCAAGCGGGCACAACCAGAGAGCGGATGCTCTGTCCAGGAAGCCCGAGTACACCCGAGTGGAAGACAAGCTTCCGCCCAGGACAGTGATCCCCGTCGAGTCTTTTGCTGCGGTGCGGGAGCCGGTGGATATACGGGCTCGGATCCGGGAGGCACAGCAGCAGGAGGCGTGGGTGGCTCAGCGGAAGGAAGAGGTGGGGCCAGATTCGCCTTGGTCGGTCACGGATGGACTCCTGTATTATCGTGACCGGCTCTATGTTCCAGGAGGGCCACTCAGGGGACTCGTCCTCAGCCAGTGTCATGATAACCCGGCTGCGGGGCATTTTGGCCTGTTCAAGACTCTGAACCTGGTCTCCCGTACCTTCTGGTGGCCCCGAGTCCGACACGATGTCCAGTCTTATGTCACCTCCTGCATCCCATGCAGGCAGGCCAAGTCAGCGACAGGGGCCCCGCCTGGTTTACTGCAGCCTTTGCCAACGCCCAAGAGACCCTGGGGGGCTGTGTCCATGGACTTTCTGACGGATCTACCCCCATCCTCCGGCTTCACGACAGTGTTTGTGGTGGTGGACATGTTGGCCAAGATGGCGCACTTCATCCCCTGTCGCAGCTTACCGTCAGCTCGCGCCACTAGTCGCATGTTCATCCAACAGGTGTTCCGGCTGCACGGCCTTCCCGATAGAGTCGTCTCCGATAGGGGGGCCCAGTTTACAGCCCGCTTCTGGCAGGAGTTGATGCGGGCGTTGGACATTAAGGTTTGCCTCTCGTCCGTGCATCATCCTCAGACCGACGGGGGTACCGAGAAGGTCATCGGCATCTTAGAGCAGTATCTGCGCTGCTACGTTAACCTGCAGCAGGACAATTGGGTGGACTATTTGGCCATAGCCGAGTTTGCCTTTAACAACTCGCAGCACACCTCCACGCAGATGACACCGTTCTTGGCCAACGTGGGTTATCACCCCCGGTTTTTCCCCCTTTCTCCCGTGGACTCACCGGAGCCGGCAGCGAACGAATTCATGGCGGAGTTACAGGCGATCCATCGGTTGGTGCGACGGCAGCTGGAGAAGGCCAAGGCCGACTACAAGAGGTTCGCCGATCGGTTGAGAAGGGATACGCCTCCATTATCGGTGGGGGATCGGGTCTGGCTGTCCACCAGGAACCTACCATCCACTCGGCCGGCGAGGAAGCTGGACCACCGTTACCTTGGACCGTTCCCAGTCGAGGCCGTCATCAACCCGGTCGCCTATCGTTTAACTCTGCCACGTTCCCTGCGCGTGCACCCCGTCTTCCATCGGTCCTTGTTGGTCCCCGAACAACCGGCTTGTCCACTTCGCCAAGCGGAACCTCCCCCATCAGGACCTCGTGATGGCGACAGCACCCCCGAGTACGAGGTCGCCAGCATCAGGGATTCCCGCTGGCTGAAAGGTCGCTTCCAGTACCTGATCGAGTGGAAAGGGTACGGGCCGGAGGACTTCACATGGGAAGACGCGACCGCCGTTCATGCCCCTGCGTTGGTGACTGCTTTTCACGAACAGTTCCCATCCCGACCGCATCCGGATCGGCAGACCCGGGGGAAGGGCCCTGCGGTGCGGGATAGTGTTGTGACTCAGGGCCAGCCTGTGGGTCCGACAGCCGGCTCCGATGTATCGGATGACTCAGATGAGGGGGAGGAGGGAGACGAACCGGCTGATGATGGTTTGGAGGCTTTGCAGAGCCCTCAGCCGGGGACCTCTTCTCAGCTGCGTGAGCCCGATAGTGCGGAGGATGATGACCCACAGCTGGCCCTGTTCAAGGACGCCCGACGCAGGAGGCAGTCGAGCAGGAACAAACAAAGAAAGGCTGTGGGACTCCTCGGGAGGAGGCACAGGGAGACCACGCCCTGAGCTCTCAATAAAAGGAGTGTTTGGGGAGGGGCTGGTTGCTGAAAGCAACTCTTCCGCTTGAGGAGACAAGCTCTAGTGTTTTTGTTAATTAAGTAATAAATCTTGGCAGATGCCTTTTAGCCTTGGACGCTCTCCAGTCTCTTCTTTCTGAATAGGGGTTTGCCTTACTACAAGGCCAGAAGAGGGCTGGTTCAGAACAGAAAAGCAATACTGGGATACAATCCCCAAAATGACAGAATGATCTCAGTTCAAATCCAAGGCAAACCATTCAATATCACAGTAGTCCAAGTCTATGCCCCAACCACCGGTGCTGAACAGGATGAAATTGACTGGTTCTATGAAGCCCTACAGCACCTTATAGAACTAACACCAAAAAATGATGTCCTTATCATCATGGGGGATTGGAATACTAAAGTAGGAAGCCAAAAGATAATCGGAATAGCAGGCAAGTTTGGCCTTGGAGTACAAAATGAAGAAGGGCACAGGCTAATAGAATTTTGTCAAGAGAATACGATGGTCATAACAAACACTCTTTTCCAACAACCCAAGAGACGTCTCTACACATGGACATCACCAGACGGTCAACACAGAAATCAGATTGACTATTTGCTCTGCAGCCAAAGATGGAGAACCTCTATACAGTCAGTAAAAACAAGACCAGGAGCTGACTGTGGCTCAGACCATGAGCTTCTTGTTGCAAAGTTTAGGCTTAAATTAAAGAAAGTAGGGAAAAGTGCTAGGCCAGTCAGGTATGAATTAAATCATATCCCTGTTCAATATACAGTAGAGGTGACAAATAGATTTAAGGAATTAGATCTGATAGACAGAGTGCCTGAAGAACTATGGACAGAGGTTCGCAACATTGTACAACAGGTAGCAACCAAAACCATCCCAAAGAAAAAGAAATGCAAGAAAGCAAAATGGCTGTCTGAGGAAGCTTTGCAAATAGCTGAGGAAAGGAGGGAAGCGAAAGGCAAGGGAGAAAAAGAAAGATATGCCCAATTAAATGCAGAATTCCAAAGAATAGCTAGAAGAGATAAGAATGCCTTCTTAAATGAACAATGCAAAGAAATAGAAAAAACAATAGAATAGGGAGGACCAGAGATCTTTTCAAGAAAATTGGAGAGATGAAGGGAACGTTTCATGCAAAAATGGGCATGATAAAGGACCAAAATGGCAGGGACCTAACAGAGGCAGAAGAGATTAAGAAGAGGTGGCAAAATTACACAGAAGAATTATACAAGAACGAGCTTAATGTCCCTGATAACCATGATGAGGTGGCCACTGACCTTGAGTCAGATATCCTAGAATGTGAAGTGAAGTGGGCCTTAGAAAAGCTGAGCAACAACAAAGCTAGTGGAGGTGACAGTATTCCAGCTGAGCTATTCAAAATCTTAAAAGACGATGCAGTAAAAGTGCTACACTCAATTTGCCAGCAAATTTGGAAAACTCAACAGTGGCCACAGGATTGAAAAAGATCAGTTTACATTCCAATTCCAAATAAAGGCAGTGTCAAAGAATGTTCAAACTAAAGAGCCTCTTGTTGCGGGTGAAAAAGGAGAGTGCAAAAGTTGGGTTTAAACTTAACATTAAGAAAACCAAGATCATGGTATCCAGCCCTCTCAATTCCTGGCAAATAGATGGGGAAAAAATTGAGGTAGTGACAGATTTCATTTTCCTGGGCTCCAAGATCACTGCAGATGGGGACTGTAGCCAAGAAATTGAAAGACGCTTGCTCCTGGGGAGGAAAGCCATGGCAAATCTAGACAGCACACTAAAAAGCAGAGAAATCACCCTGTCAACAAAAGTGCATAAAGTCAAGGCTATGGTCTTCCCAGTTGCAATGTATGGCAGTGAAAGTTGGAGCATAAGAAAGGCTGAGCGCCAAAGAATTGAGGCCTTTGAACTATGGTGCTGGAGAAGACTCCTGCAAGTCCCTTGGACTGCAAGGTAATCAAACCGGTCAGTCCTAGAGGAAATCAACCCTGACTGCTCTTTAGAAGGCCAGATCCTCAAATACTTTGGCCACCTAATGAGAAGGAAGGGCTCACTGGAGAAGAGCCTAATGCTGGGAAAGATTGAGGGCAATAGAACAAGGGGATGACAGAGAATGAGGTGGCTGGATGGAGTCACTGAAGCAGTAGGCGTGAGCTTAAATGGACTCCAGAAGGTGGTAGAGGACAGGAAGGCCTGGAGGAACATTGTCCATGGGGTTGCGATGGGTCAGACATGACTTCGCAGCTAACAACAACAACAATGAGGAGCTTACAATTTACGGTACATTTCTTATTCTTGGGGAATTAATGACAGAAAGAAAATGGATTGAAAAAAGTAGATGGAAAAGTAACATTAGATAACTATGAGAAAACATAGTTGCATATCTCTAAGTAATTTATGAAAAAAATGCTTAAGATTACCATTTCAGATAGAGATACAAAATCTGCAAGAATCCAAATAACCACTAAAATAGTAGCCATGAGACAGTTCCTGGCTGAGGGAAGTGACCCCCACCCCCTCCAGGCCACACGGGATGATGTGGTCAAACCAGATTAAGTCAGTGCAGCAGTTCAGGGCCAATCCATGAGAGGTGATGTGTCTCCTGCAATGCTCACTGATGGCGCAGAGCTTGCAGTTGCTGACCCAGATGCCAGTGCAGGGAAGCAGGAGGGTGCTGGTAGCAGGCAGGCCAAGGTGGCAGCAGGCGTTGCAGGCCAGGCACTCCAGGGCAGCCACGTAGGTACACAGGGCAAGGCAGGGGTGGCGCAGGTCCAGCACCGAGTAGGCCACCAGCTGGCCCAGCCCATGGAAGGTCACCCACCCGCCGCACCCCACATGCGTGCCACCTCCGTGCCCAGTGCCCACAGCTGCCCCGCCAGTGCCGCCTCCGCCACTTCGCTCACCCTGCACAGCCCCGCTATGTAGAGGGGGCCTCACGGCTCCCACAGCACTGTGGTGTTGCCACTTCTGCCTCCTCCAGGTATCTTCAGGACTACTGTTAAAAAGAGGTGGGGAGGGAAATTGCCTTGCCTCCCCATTGGGCCAAGGGTCTCACAGAGTGCAGGGTGGACTTGACAAATGTGAGTTATTTGAGGAGGGGGTTTCTTTGCCACTGTGTTTTCTCCTTCTGACTTGTGGGCAGCCTGGCTGACACGAGGTGAGCATGAGGCAGGCACACACATTTTCCGTGCTTCAGTGCCAGGCTTGCCATGCTGCAGCGCGGCATGGAGAGCCTGGCTGACATGGGTGAGCACAAGGCAGGAGTGCATATGGACTCTGCTTTTTCGGCAGGGCAGAATTAAGTACTGCTCCCCACCTCCCACTCCTGGTCCTCTCTTACTTACAACTAGGAGATGGTGTAGTTGGGCAGCAGGGAGGGGTGCAAAGTTCCTGCCAACTCACTTTCGTTGCAGACAACTTGCATGTGCAACATTTGCTGGCTGGGTCTTTTGGCGTGCTTAGCAGCAATTCCTATTGGCTTTCGAAAGCCAATAGAGGGAGTAGCACAGCTTGTGTAAAAGTTGAAAAAATCCATCAAAAAAAGGTGCAGGAACTCCGTTCTGAGTGTTCTATGAGAAAAAAAGCCCTGGCTAAAGATGTTCTGCAACTAATGCCTATTCTCGCTTTCCAGTGTTTTCAGACAACAAACACTTGCAATGACTGGTGAAAACACTTCCTACTAGGAAGCAATTGCTGTCTTACTAAAAAAATACCTTCAGAAATCTTTTGTTGCAGAAATAATTTGCTAGCAGCTTGTTTATGAAAAAAACCCAAACAAACAGTAAGAATAAGCACAAAATTGTAGTATTTTTATCTTTGTTCTGAATATCAAAAGATATTCATTATAAACTCTATGACTACTCTCTCTATAAATCTCACTAAGGCTTCAGAAGACAAAGAGACGGATGTTTAGCCCAGTGCCAGACTCTGCAGGTTCCATAGTTTCAGTAAAAACTGCAGTCTTACAACTTGGAGTTCTGCAGACAGTCACTGTTGATAATAAATTTTAAAAAATCAATTAAAAAAAATTCTCATGCTGCTGACCCGCTTCCCCCAAAAACATATGGAGCTGTTAGTTTAATTAAAAAGACATCTGTGTCTCAATCTTAGAATGTGGCAGTGAACAAGGCATACACAGAAGTCCTTCTTTGAAGTTCTACAAAGTACCCCATAACATTCTGATTAGTAAGTCAGTTAAATGTGGATTGAAAGACATATTTATTATATGCAGCCACAGCTGGCTTGAAAAGTGTATTCAAAGAGAGCTCATCAGTGTGGATGAATTATCAAATGGGTGCTGCAAAGGTCAACTTGGTCTCTTTCAGCATTTTTATTAATGACTTGAATGCAGCAATGGAGGGAATTCTTCTAAGATTGGTGTATATCATTAACTTGGACAGGGTAGCTAATACCTGGCGAGACAGAAATAAAATTCAACATTGGTTTGGTAGGCTAGAGAACTGAACTAAAGAGAATGAAATTTATCAGACACAAATTGCAATATTTTTTTTATTTAAGAAATAGAAATAAAATAGTAGGTTAGGTATGGAGGTATCTGGCTTGATTATAGTACTTGTGAAAAGGAACATGGACTACTGACTGGCAATCAGCAACATGACCTGGGAGAAAAAAAAATCAAAAGTTAAATTTAAGACTGAATTAATAATTAATTAATAAAAGTTCCAAAATCAAAGAAACTAATAATTTCCATTCTATTTACATTGGTTAAATCCTTCCTTGAGCATTGTGTAAAATAGAACCTACCTCCTTTAAACAATATATTCTCTCAAAATTTAAAAGTAAGAATATCGATGTGGTGAGTGCTATGTGATTTATTTGAATAAAGTTTTCTTGAATATAAATTATTAAACTTCAACTCTTGCCATCTTCAGGCAGCAAGGGAAATAATGAAATTTGACGACTTTTTGGTGTGCTACTCAGAAGGTGGGAGTAGTTATCATGCTATCATTTCTTAGAATAATATAACTTAGTGCACTCTTCAAAACCCTACCTGTTGATAATACTAAAGACCACAAGCAGCCCCAAATCATAGTTTGATGGAAAAGAAGCTTTAAAAGGGGCTAATATAACCTGCATAAAGGTAGCAGTCCAATGACAACAGCACACAACCTACTTAGCCAGAAGCAATGCTGTATAAGCAGCTAATGAAGCAAAAGAAAGATAAGGAGATAAAAGCAACATGGCTTCCCCTAATCCTGACATTCCAACAAAGAACCCAATCTTTTTTAGTAATGGTCCACTTCATCTGAAGAACTACATCTTGAGAGAAGTCTGGGGAAAACATTTCAATGAACTCTGTAAGTAAAGCAGTATGGTGCGTATCCCATTCTACAGCCATTAACAAATATGGATACATTGCAACAACTGGGAACTAGCTTATCACTGTGTCAGTATATAAGAAACAGAATAAAACTGACTCTGCTGAACCCATTAGCTTCTTCAATATTTCCAATAATCTCTATGGGAGACACCTGCAACGAAAATTTGGAAAGTGGCTGAAACAGGAAGATCTGCTTGCAGAATAAGCTGGCCACAACTGATCAGTAACGCATACTTCAACATATCATTGAGAAATATATTTTGTAGAATATTCTCTCTCTCCTCTCATTTTTTACTGATCTTAAAGCAGCATTGAATTCCATCTCCCAGACTAATCTGGGACCAGCTGAAAAATAATTTGGACTTAATATCATGCCTTCAGGGCCTTGTGAAAGAGTGTCAAAGTGAAGGCCACTTTGTATCTCTGTAGGAATGATGTTCCACAGGGAGGGAGCCCTTCTTCTTGGTCCTGCTAGATAGATTTCCTCAGGAGAGGGAACCCATAGCATTCCCTGCCTCTCCACTCTAGTGGGTCAGGTAGATATGACTTGTAAAACACAGCCCTTCAAATAATCTTTTCCCAAATCATGTAGGGCTTTTTAAGGTGACAACAAGCACCTTGAATTGGGCAAGGAAACAAACTGGCAGCCAATTCAGCTCCTGCAGGAGAGGTGACACATGTGCAAATCTAGGCTTGCAGAAAACCATGTGGGCCACCATCTTAGCAGCATCTTACCTATTACACCATATTGGTTATCATATTCCTGATTCCCATTGTCATCCTCCTCAGCACTGATCCTAGGTGCCTTGCAAGGTTCCATCTCTTGTGGCTTTAACACATGAACACCTAAATATAACAATTATTGATTTGAAGAATTGTATATGTGTGTTAAATCGTTTCAACAGCATTGTTTGTTTGATGAGGGAGGGTCACAGACCAGAACACAAGGTTCCCTGTGGTAGCACTGACAGTCAGGAAAACCTTACCCTCAGATGCAGGTCCTCTAATTATACTGCCATTTGCATTACTGTGATTGTAGATGGGCTTTTGAAATTTTGAAATCTGGGCTGCCTATGTTTCTTTTTTTATGGTTTTAAATTTATTTTTGGTGGGAGAGACAGTTGCTTTAAACTGTGGTGGGGATGGGCTTAATGATGTTTTATGGATCAGACTTTTTTGTATGGACCCCAAAACTGGTGATATGAATGGTATAAAAATACTAACAATTAAATTAAATATTCAATTTAATACTGACAACACATGATTTTTTTTCACTAACACTATACTGTAGTTACACATGTCTTACAAAATAGACAGCTATCAGTTACAATTTAACCAAAAACTAGTTCTTTATAAAGAAAAATCATACCCACTGGTAAAATATTAAATAGCAGCAAACCCACTTTAAACTTTCTTGAGGATACTCATTTTGTCACCTCCTAAAAATCTTAAAGCTCACACAGTAAGATGAAATCCAAACATAATTTATATATATTTAATGAAAAAAATAATCTTTCGTCTCATATAGTTCATTTAAAAACCTGGTATACAATCTCACTGTAAAATAATTTTTACTAAATAAACATCATAAATCTGTTCTGTGGAACTCATTTCTCTGGAGAAGCTGGTACTGAACGTAATTTACTTTCTTATTGCTCTACCTGGTACTTATCATGGCTAAGGCAACTGAGCCTGTAACACTAGACAAATTTAAAGGTGTAAATCTCTAGTATGCTCTATTAAAAATATTTGCATCTTGCTAAACAATCTTGCTGTATGGACTTTTTACAAATACATATTTAAGCAGTTATATAGAGATGTTAATTAGTGCATGTCTACATCATTTATAAAAAAAGATTACAAAATAATTTTCATTAAATCATTGAGAAGCTCTGCAATTTCAACGAAAATATTCAAAAGCTCTCTATGTAACAATGCAGCACTTAGATCAGGTCTATCTGGATTAGTAATTACTTCTCTGCAGTTATGTTTCATATTGCTATATTTACAGAAATTATTAATGTAATATATTAAAGGAGCATTCTCAACTTGATTTAAAATTTGTCTATTTTCTCATAACTTTGATGTTTTTACAAACATTAA
This sequence comes from Vipera ursinii, assembly GCF_947247035.1. Taxonomy (NCBI): domain Eukaryota; kingdom Metazoa; phylum Chordata; class Lepidosauria; order Squamata; family Viperidae; genus Vipera; species Vipera ursinii. The sequence goes on along the minus strand of NC_139513.1, from coordinate 189,379,957 downwards.
CCCATATACCCCAACTGCAGTACTGCAAATGGTATAATACATACCATCTGAGATATTATACATAGTATAAACTATTTAGTCTATAATAATTGAGTAGCCTTACTGCAATGCTCATAGTTATTTCAGGATGAGATTTATGATGTTGTATACATGTATGAAATAAATAAGCTCCTAATTTAGGTACCCTCCTGTACTTTGAAGTAGCAACTAACTGACAGGTTGATAGGATCCTAAATTTAATTTTATGTACCAATTTTTAATAAGAAAGAATACAGAAGTATATTCCCAATTAACTCTAGTTCTCTATTTATCTTGTTTGAAAAAGATCTGAAAACACTAGTCTTTGTACTGTTATAACTAAACATTTTATGATACTTTCAAAGTTTCAGTCTTCATAGCTGTCCATATGGCAAATTCTCCATAGAATAAGTTTGATGAAAATTTGTATAACATAAAAAAAAATCTATCAGCTTTTTGAAATTATAGAAAGAGGTCTTTCTTTCTGTGTTCTAATCTTATGCATCTAATTTCATACGTAATTTATGATAATTTGCATTAAAACTATGTTCATAATTCTATCTTTTTAATTCATTAAAAGTCAACTTCTTAATTCCTTGATATATTATTTATAGTTGGAAAGTTATAAACAGAAGATAGCTGTCCTATAAATGACCTATGAAGGAGATAGCTAGAGATCACATGTGTTTAAGACTCATTGAGAATCCTTTTGTTGCAATTAAAATGTAATTTAAAACTGTTACTAGGAAATCAAAGAATTACATAAACTGTAGATACTTAATTCCTCATATTTTGGGGCCTCTGACACATGGATATGTATAGCAGTATTATTAAAATAATATGTATTCAAATAATACCAAATCTATGCATAATATCATTGTATCTCTTAGATTTTAAAGTTGTTCCACATGAAAACTGTCAAGTTTGAAGCACGTTTTTGCTGGTCTGACAATCATTGCTTCTCAGTTTGCCAACAAACTAGACCGGAAGCAAACTGTATGTCCCTGATAGCCTATGACTACAAGTGCTGCAGAGGAGTCATGATGCTAAGCCAGCTGGCCACCTTGGATTCCTAAAGACCTTACACTTAACTAAATAACAGTTCTGGTTGCCAGGGATCAAGAAGGACAAAGAAAGCTATGTAAGAAGCTGTGCCATGTGTACGGCCATGAAGTGGAGACCAGGAAATAGTCTGGGATTGCTGCAGAGGTGGTTGACCCGACCCAGACATGGGAAGCAATAGCCATGGACTTCATAGTTGAGCTTCCAGAAAGTGGAGGGAACACTGTGATATGGACAGTGATGGACCTGTTCTTAAAGCAGGCCTACTTTATAGCATACTCCAGCCTCCAATCAGCCCAGAGACTAGCCAAGATGTTCCTGCAATATATTTACCAGCTGCGTGGAGTATCTAAATGCATAATCTCTGCCAAATTTTGGTGTGAATTTATAAAGCTGAAGGGTCCTCCCAAGATCTTAGTTTGGCTTTTGATCTGAGTATGAATGAGGCCACAGTATGAGCCAATGCAATGGCAGAAAAATATCTGCATTGTTATGTCAACTACCAACAATCTAATTAGGCAGAGCTCCTGCCATTCTCAGAAGAGACATACAACAATGCAGTGCACAGTAGCATGGGGCTTACCCCCTTTAAGATAGCTACCGGATTGGAGTTCATGCCAATACCAGAATGTCTGAGGGAAATCCCCTTGTCAGTAACACTGACTGAATGAGTGGATTCCCTGCACCAGCTGATGGAGCCAGTCACCAACCCAGGAAGAGGAGAGGCCACCAGGCCAGTCAGAAATTCCCACAACTGGAGGTAAAGTACAATGGAGAACCACACAGACTGAGTTTTTTTCTGGCTCACATCCTGAGCTACATGGAGGAGGATGGGTGAGACATCCCCAGTGACCATGGGTGGGTCAGAATTGTGACCATGGCACTAGAGGGGGCAGTGGCTGATTGGATAGTGAACCTCCACGATGCAGACATGCCTGAATTGCAGAATTTTAACCATTTCATGGCAGCCCTCAGGAGATGCTTCAAGGACCCCTTAGCTGACCAGAAAGCCAAAGAATGCATAAAAACTGTCAAGCAGGGCTGGTGCCCCGTGATGGAATACACAATGGAATTCTGAGCCCTTGCCAGCAAACTTATTTGGCCAGAAGAAGTTTTGGTGGGATATTTCAAAGATGGACTAAATGACAACCTGTATTATGCCTGCATTCCCCAGGGTGACCCTGACTTACTCCACAACTGGTACATCCTGGCTGAGGAGGCAGAGATCAATCAGGCCAGAAGGCAATGGCTTCTGGGGAGATCCTGGGGCAGATCCCTGGGGGAGGCACCCTGGAAACCTGCAAAACAGACTCCCACTACTCCCTGACCAACGGGCTGTTTCAAATGTGGGAAGGGTGGTCACCGCGCTGCCGAATGTCACTAAAAGACTCCTCTTCGAAAGCCTGACTGAGCAGCAGGGGGGAAACCAGGGAAAACGCTGCTGAAGCCAAAGGAAATGGCAATAAAAAGTGTGGAGGTTGTTGAGGTCCTAACCCCATCCAAACAGGGGGGAGGAACTCCAACCTAGACTGGAGAACCCTCGGAATCTTCAGAATATGGCTCAAAGGATGAACCATCACGCCCCTCACCAGAACTGTAGAACTATTTAGCCCAGGGATGCCAGAAAGTCACATTAAGAGCTCCAATAGACTCCAGCTGCACTCGCTGCCTCATAAGCCCAACCCTGGTGGGGAATCTAGGAATACCAGTGAGGAGGCTGAAGAAGCCGATTTCATTTGGCCAATTAGATGGGTCCATTGTAGGGGGGATCCCAGCCACCCTTGCCATGCAACCTGTTTAGCCTACCATAGGGAACCACATAGAGGCTTTAACATTTGTGGTGACCCCTGGAATGGAATGCCCATTCACATTAGGCATGGCGTGGCTAACCAAATGGAACCCCAGGATGTATTGGAGGACTGGAGAACTGAGATTCCTGAAGGGAAAAATCGACGCTCAGAAAGCAACCCAGGCCAAAGGGTTTATAGAGAAGAATTTAGCAAGGGGTTTCATCCAGCCGGCAAAGCCAAAAACAGCAGCCCCCATGCTATTCCACAAAAAGGATGGGTCTCTGTGTGGATTATAGGTCTCTCAACACAGTGAGTGAAAGTAACCTCTACCCCCTCCCTTTGACGAAGGACATGCTGGCACATTTGTCTAAAGGGAAGATTTTTTCAAAGTTGGACTTGAGAGAGGCATATTAAAGAGTCAGAATCAAAAAGGGGGATGAATGGAAAACCGCATTCAATTGCCCCTTAGGTTGTTTCCAGTTCAGAATTCGGCCATTTGAGCTTCAGGGGGCACCCACAGTGTTTATGCAATTGATAAACAAGGTGCTCCAGGAACACCTCAATAAGGGAATGCTTGTCTACCTGGACGACATCCTGATATTTACTGAGACTAAGGAGGACCATGTAAAACTGGTCAGAGCTGTGCTGAACAAGTTGTGGGCAGCCCATTCATATGCCAAACTATCTAAGTGTGAGTTCCACAAAGATAGAATCAATTACCTTGGATATTGTATCTCATCAAACAGCATAGAGATGGAACCCAAAAAAGTCCTGGCTGTTCTAGAATGGGCTCTGCCCTAAACCAGGAGGCAATTGCAAAGCTTCCTCAGATTTGCAAACTTTTACTGCCAATTCATCCCCTTTTGCACAAATTGCATTACCCATTACAAGCTTATTAAAGACAAAAGGAGAGGGGAAACCGAAGCCCAGTCAGCCATTGAAATGGACTGTAGAATGCCTGTGCTGGGCCAGTATGTAACCATCTGGCCAGAGCATATACTTAAGAACTGTGTTAGAGTATGGTTACATACTGGTCCAGCACAATGCCAAGCCGATTTTGAGAAATTAAAAAGGTTGTTCTCAGTAGAACCAGTATTAAAACACCCAGACACTGAGAAACCTTTTATAATTCAAGCAGATGCTAGTGACATAGCAGTAGGAGCAGTACTACTTCAGGAGAATAATGAAGGAAAATTACAAGCTTGTGCATACACATCAAGAAAAGTCACAGGCACAGAACAAAAGTGGGTGGTTTGGGAAAAGGAAGCCTATAGCACCCAGTATTCCCAGGCAGTTTCCCATCCAAGTACTAACCAGGCCTGACCCTGCTTAGCTTCTAAGAGCAGATGAGATCTGGCGTGTTCAGGGTAGTATGGCTGTAGACCATAGAGACAGAACAAAGGTTGGTGGTTTAGAAAAAGGAAGCTTATGGCATCTGATGGGCTCTCTTAACTTGGTGACATTTCTTGAAGGGGAATAAAATCCCTTTCCAAGTATGGACTGACCACAAGAATCTGGAAGCCCTAAAACACCCAGAAAATTGTCTCCCAAACAGGCAAGATGGTCCCTGCATTTCCACTGATTCAATTTCACCATAAAACATCTACTGGGGAAAATAATTTCCTAGCAGATGCACTGTCACAGTTACCACAATACAAGAGCACCAAATCAGAGATAACAGATCTACTCATGCCATCAAAGCAATTAGCAGCACCAGTCTCCACTGAAGCACAAGCCAAAACTCCAAAATCACTAATAAACCAAGCTGGAATAGAATTCAGGAAAGTGCTAGAGAAAGAGCAATGGTTTCTGAGCCACAAAAATTCATGCACCATGAATGATGGACTTCCATGGGTGGGAGGGAAACTGTACATTCCAAAAAGCCAAAGACAGACATTCATGCAGTTTTGCCATGACTCCAAATCCACCAGACATTTTGGATTCGTGAAAACCCTCCATCTAGTGAAACGGCAATTTTGGTGGCCATCGATAAAAAAGGACATTGAAAGTTATGTAGTTAGTTGCCCAACATGCACAGCAGCCAAGAGGAGACAGGGGAACCCCCCCCCCCGGACTGTTACAGATGGTAGCTACCCCATCAGCTCCCTGGAGGGAGATTTCTATGGACTTTATTGTGTAATTACCAGACAGTGGGGGAAATACGGTGATTTGGGTCATAACAGACTTATTTTCTAAGCAGGTGCATTTTATTCCATGCCAGAAAATCCCCACTGTCAAAACCTTAGCAAAGTTATTTGTACAGCATATTTATCAACTACATGGAGCCCCACAACAGATTATATCAGATAGGTGCAATTTATTTCGTAGTTTTGGAAAGCATTTCTAGAATTTTTGGGGAGCACCCAGGGACTGTAATCTAGTCATCATCCTTAGACAAATGGTGGGATGGAACGTTCAAACTCAGTACTGGAGAAATACTTAAGGTGCTTTATAAACTACCAACAAGGAAAATGGACTGACTTTCTGCCATTTGCAGAAGTCGCCTATATTAACAATGCAGTACATTCCAGTACTGGCTAGACTCCATTCCAACTAGCGACAGGACAGAGTTTTAATCTGATGCCTGAACTACCCTCTACTGAACTGACCATCCCCTATTTAAAAGAGTGGATTGCACAACTCCAAAACACCTGATCAGTTGTGAGGAAAGCTTTAGATGAGGCTAGGGAGGCGTATAAATTACAAGCAGATAAAAAACAAATTGAGCCCAAACCATTTCAAGTAGGAGAGAAAGTATACTTGTCTACAAAATATTTGAAGTCCTTACAACCTTCTAAGATACTAGGACCAAAGTTTGTGGGACTCTTCCCCATTAAAAGGATAATCAATTCAGTAACAGTTGAACTAGAGCTCCCTAAGACATTTAGACAGGTTCACCAGTATTTCACATCAGCCTTCTAAAGTGTGAACTGAACTCGCCCTTAAGGCCAGCTGCAACCCCTCCTCCCCCTCCAATTATAGTAGAAGGGGAGCAGCATTTTGAAATTAAAGACATCTTAGACTCTAGAAAATACCATGGATCCACTCAATATCTATTTGCTTGGAAGCATTTGCCTCCATCCCAGAATGAATGGGTCCTTAAATGCCATATTAGAGCCCCTAGGCTGCTTAGTAAATTCCATGCTATGTACCCTGATAAAGCAGACTAATTCCTCTTTTAAATCTCTTTTTTTGTCTTTTACAGATGGATCTCTCTTTTTAAGGGGGGCGGCATGTCAGAACCCATTTCTTTGGTGGGAGGTATTTTCCTTTTCTTTTCCCCTTATATGGGTTCTGCCATACTCCTGGGGAGAAGGGGGAGACATTTGGGGAATTGTATGTTTATTGTCCTTTTGCTTAGCTGCTACAATGTATCCGCTTCCTCTATCTGCTTGCTCTTTGAACTATTCTCCCCTTGATGCCAACCTGGAGTGAGAAAGGAATGTGCCTCCGGCCATCGAGCTTATCTCTCGCTACAGAAGAGAAGGTGTGAAGACCCAACAACATTTTCACAGCCTTGGGAACAGTGTCTTATCAGCCTCATTCCCACAGTGGACCTAACACCTGGGGATTGGCCCATTTGAACTGACCAGATGAACTGTGGGGTAGGGTTTGCTTTTTGCTCCTTTAACCTATTGATTTGAGTGGGAAACCATCAGATCCTGCCTTCTATGCCTGCTGTCAACTTCTCCTAATAAAAGTTCCTTTTGGGATGAATCTGTTCCAAGAGTTCTGCTTTCTTGGGAAGAGATTTTGAAGTGGGTCCTTACACTGGGGTAATGTGAAGAAAGTACTGCACAAAGCAACAGAGAGTCAAAAGAAACAAGCAAATAAGAAGTGAGCTCCCCAAAGAATGTTTCATGTAGGACAGGGGTCCCCAACCTGTGGTCTGCAGTCCACTACCAGGCCTCTTGGTCATCAGGCCATGGAAATGGCTGGCCGATTTGTGCAAGTGTGTGCGCACACTCCCCTCACTCATGCTAGTGTCTGCGGCCCCATTTGTGTGTGTGTATGAGCGCAAATGGGGTTGCTAGCACCAATTTGGAAGCTAGTCTCCTTTCCTTCGGGCCGCAAGCCCAGAAAGGTTGGAGACCTTTGATGTAGGAGATAACATGTATCTATCTACCAAATGCCTAAAGTCGAGGATTCCCTGCAAGAAACTAGGTCCCAAATACATAGGGTCTTTCCTAATTGTGAAAATTATTAATCCAGTTATGATAGAACTGAAATTGCCCAAAATATTGGGTAAAGTGCACCCAGTACTTCACTGCAGTTTGCTAAAGCTGGCTAAGGGATCTAGACTAAGACCAGTTGAAAAGGAAGCCCCTGGTCCAATAATAGTGGAGGGTGAAAGACATTACGAGATTAAGTGAGTCTTAGACTCTAGGATCCATAAGGTGAAACTGCAGTATTTAGTACAGTGGAGAGCTTATCCAATAGTAGAAGCAAGATGGATCAAACCTCATAACATCAGAGCAGAATGTTTAATAAGTAGATTTCATGTAAAGTATCCTCAGAAACCAGGGGCCCCTTAAGTAGGAAGCAGAGGTAGAGGAATGTCAATAATATGTGTTTACTATTTTTCAGGTTCCTTCCAGGTTTTAGGAATGTCTGCTTGGCAAGTTTGAAGCATGTTTTTGCTGGTTTTACAATTATTGCTTCTCAGCTTATCAACAAACTTGGGGGAAGGGAAAAGGATTGGAATGCAGACTTCAAATATCAAGAAAGCAAACTGTAAGAACCAAGAATAATTCATCAAATGTCTGGCCAGACCCAGAGACACTTTCTCATAACCTTATTTTTCCATCTAATTGGGCAATGTGACCTGATCAAGAAGAGGGAGGTGGAATTCTATACTTTTACTATACACTATGGGATTGGGTAGGGTTTTTTCAGAGCTGGTTTTGTTTACATGCATGCCCAAATGATGCACTCAATAAAGTTTTACATTAAGAGTTTGGAAAGCTTCAAAGGTGTTTACTTGGTTAGGTTCATCAGTCAGAACCTTGACAAAAATCTTGAAACTCAGATATAAATTACAGCAGTTAAATAGGAAATGTGGGTTTATCAGGTGAAAGAAAACCTGGTTTATGAATTCCCTTCCTACAAATTTTAATTCTCCATTCACCACAAGGTACTTTATCTCACTGGAATATGGTCAGAGCATGGGGAGAACAGAACAACAAATATTAATCTTCTGTACGTGTAATGTAGCCATCTGAACTAATGGTAATTAATATGTTTAGGAAATTCAGACAAGTACAAAACTACAGGTAGCACTAATTTTTATTTAAATATTAATTTTAAACTATGAATTTTTAGCCTGGGTGGAAAACAGAGCATAATGTTCAACCACCTTCTAGATTGGCTCCAAGAATTGGGAGTGTTTTATGGTAGTTCTCTTTTCTCTGTGAGTGATTCCAGCCAGGATTTGGAGGGAAGACCCTACAATGTGGGGTACCTCAGGGCTTAGATTTCTCACTGTTCCTCTAAAATTTGCATAGATATGTCTTATGTGCCAGTTGCATCTATTCCTTAACTGGGATGCTGTGCTAACAGTCATACCTTGATCATTTCCTGGTTGGACTACCATAATATGTTTTACATGGGCTATCCTTGAAGACCTTCTGGATCCAGGAAACTACAGATCATGTGAAGTGTTAATACCACTTTACAATGCCTTGGTAAGGCCACACTTGGAATACTGCATTCAGTTTTGGTCACCACGATGTAAAAAAGATGTTGAGACTCTAGAAAGAAGCAAGCTAGAACTAAGGAGAAATTTTCTGACAGAACAATTAATCAGTGGAATTACCTGCCTCCAGAAGCTGTGAATGCTCCAACACTGGAAGTTTTTAAGAAGAGACTGACAGCCATTTGTCCAAGGTCCCTTCCAACTTTTTAAAATTATTGTTGTTATTATTGCTGTTGTTGTTGTTGTTTTTGTTACTGTTATTGTTATTATTGATCCAGAATGAGATCATTCATGAAGTGCTAGGCACTCTCAGTTTGCCCATATTACAGTGAGATGCACTGGATCCCAGTTTCTTCCAGTGTGCTTATAGAGTGGTGGTCATCTCCTTAAAACAGGCATGTCAAACTCGTGACATCACATGACATCACGCAACATATTGCGACTTCCTCCCCATTGCCAGCAATGGGGTAGGCACGGTTTCAGAGTGACACATCCAGCCCGCAGGCTGGAGGTTTAACATACCTGCCTTAAAAGTTCTAAATTGCACAGGGCCAGGTTACTTGCAGGACTGCCTCTCCCTAAAGGTATCTGCCCATTCCATCAGATTGGATAAAAGGATCATGCTCCAGATTCCTTCCTTTAAATGTTGCCATCTGGTTGGACCTAGGAAATGTGCTTTCTCCATAGCAGCCTCTGCCCTGTGGAACACACTTCTCCCAGGGTCCAGTAGGCACCCACAATTTTAGTCTTCCAGAATGCTGTGAAGCAGGGCTTTTCAACCTTTTCACCCATTGTACCAATTTTAGGATATGGCGACATCCAAGTACCACCGGTCGCCTAGCAAGGTGTCAAAAATTTGATGACCAAAAAAAAGGAAAAAAAGTGATGAAGTACAGGTAGTCCTCAACTTACAACAGGTTGCTTAGTGACTGTTCAAAGTTAGAATGGCACTGAAAAAAGTGCCCCCCAAGCCACAGCCAAACAAGACACCTGCCTGCCTGCCTGGCGGCGCTCTTCCTCCTATCTGAGGTTTTCATTGTTGTGAGCATTTCTGTTGAGGATTGGCAGCGGGGTGGTGTGGGGGGATGTTTGGTTTTTATTCCCCCTGTCTGTTGGGTGGTTGCAGCAGGTTTTGGTCACTTCACATGACCCTGGGACACTGTGGCCGTCATAAATATGAATCAGTTGCCAAGCATCTGAATGTAAATCACATGGCCCTGGAGATGCTGCAACATTCCAGCTGATTGGTGCTTCTTCTGGGCTCAGAAGCGCCAGGATCAGTGCCGAGCTCCAGCTGGAGCCTGCTGCTGATCCTGGCGCTTCCACTGAGCCCTGACAGCCCCGAAGAAGCACTGATCCTGGCGCTTTCGCTGAGCCCTGACAGCCCTGCAGCTCCAGCCATCTTTCACTCAGGCTTGTGTGGTGCTGCCATTCCCCTCCCCCGCTACTTTTCTAGGATGGTCGTGTACCACCTGCCAGGTGCCAATGTACCACAGGTGGTACCCGTACCACTGGTTGAAAAGCATTGCTGTAAAGAACTAACTTTTCTCCAAGTACTGGGAATAAGATAAGATGGATCCTAGAGATTGCATAGATGAGTGGACAGAAATGATGGGTCAGGGGCCTATTTTTTCTTGTGGTGAGCCACCTTGAGTTGGGTGACCATATAAATTTTGTTTGCCAATGCGGACATGTTATTAAACCTCAGCTAAGCTTCTTTAACCATAACTTAACGGAATTCCCATCAAAGTCTAGCTATAGTAGTTTTAGGAGGATACTGTTCATTAGGCATCAGTCAATATTCCCTGTATGATCTTGCCAAAGCCACAGAAGGTCTATAGACTCTCTCTATACAGCATCAGCCATCAGTTGTAGTTGCATCCCCACTGAACTCAGTTCTATTTACTTGCAAGAAAATCCTGGGGATTACATTGCAAATGAATTATTGAAACTGCAGGCTACTGCATGCTGAACTTTTAGTTCTATTGTAAGCTCATGGTGTGAGTGAACAAAGAAATACCCCAAAGTCATTTCTGTTTTTCCTATTATTTCATTCCTGCACACAGGATAATCACATATAGCTACAGGTAAGAAAAAGACTTTAAAACACTTACCGTTTATCCTTTTCTTTAAGTTATTACTATATTGCTATCCAATATTACTCATAGCAATATCTAAATGTAATACAGTATATATATATTGCTCAAACAATTGTTGGCAGGGATTTACCCAAATACCCTACCTTAACCATTTAATAAGCAACATTTAACTTGCAAGACAACAGGAATAAATAATAATTGCAGTATAGAACAGATTTTTGAAGACGTGCCATTTGAATTATGATACTTTGTTATATGTATAATTAATTGTCTAATTATATAGTGGTATGGCTTGTTAATCCCGAAAGGTTTCTTTAGCTGAAAGTGATCATTTGAATTCTGCAATGCTCTTTTGATTGAAAAAAAAGAGCAAATTAAAATTTCATTAGGTAAAACTATGGGGAAAGGTTTTTGGGAATTTCCTTTCATGCACTTGTTGGAAAATACATGTCAAACAGATACATAATATCATTTTTACAGGAGATAAAGGAACATTCAGTGATTTAGAATTCAGCTTCTCTTGATGGGCTCAGGCTCAGTTCAAAGACTTCCAAATATCTGTCAGAAATCTAGAAAATTAAAGGATAATACAAAATTATCTCATTGGAACAAGGAATTTTTTTACTGGTTTTTTAAATATTGGGTAGATAAAGCCTTCTAAAATAATTGATTCTGATAAATATAAGCATGTTGAATGTTACATTTTAAGCAATTGGGCTCAGAATAACAATTTGCTAAATATAGAATTTTTGTAATTGTTAGAGATTAGATCACTTAAGATTGAGAATAAGTTTGACTGAACTCAGCTGGGCTTACTTCTGAGTAGACCAGTAGTATGTGGTGTCTTTTTGAACAGCTTTTTTTGTCACATGATGAAGGTCTGCCTATCTAGCAAAAAAAATAATAATATGATTTTGACACCTTTTGTTTTGTGGCCTTTTCTGGCTGAGTTCCACTGATCACCAGATACCAGAATCAGAGTAATAAATGTAGTTTGTTTTCTCTCATTTTAGATGCTAGCTGCTTCTCCCCAAATCATTTCTGTTTCATTGTCCTGGGAGCAAATGTGTATTTGAAGGTTTTCTATACTTAGATTCATTAATATCACCTAATGGTGCAGATGGTGCTTCAACTATCACAGGAGGTAGAATAGCAAGTATTAATTCCTGCTTCCTCTATCATAAAATATGACTCCAAATGGAATTAAATTTATGCTTGGTCTTATTTATTTATTTAGCTTATGGTGCTGTTACATTAGCTAGGAGACTACAGTGCTAATGCAGACTAGTCATTTGGCCGCCTAAGACTGCTAGCCCTCTTTGGTTCACGTTTGTGTGCTTTCTAAAGTGTGCCAGCTCCACTAGCCCCACACCAGAAAGAAAGATAAGCACTTTCCTGTAGCGTCATGCTGGGCCCTCTTTCTCTATCAAAGCTGCCTTGCAAATAGGCATTGCAACTGAGAAGGTCCAGCACCATCAGAATTCTAACCGTCTGTGCACCAAAGTGGTGCCTATTTATCTATTTGTATATAACATGCATTCAAATTGCTAGGTGGGCAGAAGCTGAGGTAAGTGACAGGAGCTCACTCTCCAAAAAGTGCTAGGACTCGAACTGCTAGAGCAAAGACCATCTCCATATCATTAAACCACTGAGCCACCGTGACTCTTATACTTGGTCTTACTCACCCTGAATTTGCAAAGGTTTCATTTTACTATCTTCACTGCTTTCAGCTTCCATTAAACTCAGTAGTTGATGCAGCTCATTTCTGTACTCCGTAGAATGCCTTAAGCTTCAATAATATCACCAATAGAATAAGTAAGTCCATCTACAACAGATTTGGGACCACTGAAATGATTAGGCATCTAGACTGAACCATATCCATTGAGCTTTGTGAATACAAAAATAAATTATCTACCACTCCATCAAATGTAATGGAGATGCAAGCCTCAGGCTCAATGCTATTTGGACCAGCTGTACCACAAGCCGTTGGACATAAAATCCTGAGCCCCATGTGATTGAGCAACCTCAGCAATGATTGAAATATCCTAGGATCAAAAACATAGAATAATCTAATGCCATCCCCAAAATTACAACTTTTGCTTGCTGAATTATCTCATCTCAAAGACTTGAGTTCAATAGTTTGGTTCAACATCTGGATCAAATGTACTTTTTCATGAACCTTCTCAATGTCAAGACATGCCCAGGATTTTTATTTATTTATTTTTTTGCACTATAAAGAAAAGTCAAATACAAATTTACTAACTTTTTCTAGAGAAAAAGAAATACATACAGCTCAGCATAACTACGATGCATATTTCAGAGCCATTGTTTTCAATCAGATTGGTTCCTTTGGCAAAGAAGTATTGAAAGGTAGAAATAAAATAATGAACTGCAGACAGGCCTGGCAACAGGGCATTTTAAATTCTATCAAGGACTAAAGAGATAAAATAATCAGCATGAGAGCATGTGCTAAGACAGGCGAGTTTGAATGTCTATTCACACAAAAGTTGTATGAGCAGAAAATATACTGTAAATTAACTGACATTTCATCTTGATTTAAACTATGAGGATATTTACGTTGTTTGCAATGACGTCAGGGTTCATCATGCACTGCAGAATTAGGAACGCATTTGAAATATAAAACTGATTTCGAGTTTCGGCAGCCAGCGTTATTGCTATCCACAATAGCATCTCTGCATTTGTCTTTTTCATGATAGTGTTTGAAGAGCTAAAGTGTACCTCAATTGTCTGATTAATTAACCCCAAGGGCCACCTATTAAACTTGGCAGGACTAATTATTTATTGCAGTATCTTTCCTCTGTCCCTATCAAAAAGATTCCTTCTGCTGAAGGTCAAATCCAATCTCCCATCCAGGCAAGGAGATTTAATGAGGCAGTAAGGTGGGGGGAGGGGAGTCTTGGTATATTCAGAAATAAAAGGACATTTGGCTAGGCAATTCACATTCTTCCTTACTGTTTACAATATTATTCAAGGAGGAGGCATCACCTGCACTCAACAGCACAAGTTTCAACTACAATTGAGCAGGGGAAAAAACACTAACTTATTTTCTCATTTATTGCCTATGAAGCAGTATTGCTGCCTGAAATTCTCAAAGTATTAATAGGACTGAATTAAACCTAGAACATTTCTTACAGAATGAGGAAAGGAAATGTAGGAAAAAATGTAAAATAGCCGGGAAAATCTCATCAAGACAAAGTAAGAATGGCTGACTTACTAGTCCCCAAGGAAATTAAGAGAAGATGAGGTGTAACCCAGGAACCTTCTTATCACGGGACACAGTCATCATAATTCCCCACCAGGGCCACAACATTATTTTAAGTGGGTTGCTTCAAGAACTTTGGGAAGTGTTCCAAGACTGACAATCTCATTTGCTATTAATCAAATGAGATTTAAGTTAAATGGTTCAAATCTGAAGTGCTGCATTTCCATTGAAAGTTTTCTGAAATACTCTGCATTAGGAAACTTGAACCAATGTACTCTTAAGAACTTGAAAGTTCTGTCACAGCTTTTGTGTTTGACACACATCTTTGAGACAAGTGACACATTTTTAGTGGTCACTTGAAACCCATTTCCAACCCTACAGTCCTTGAGGATTCTATTTATTGATTCCAGCAGCATATGCTTGCCATAATTCCAAGAGATCTTTTTTTAATGTAAATTTAATTCAACATTTTCCAGGTTGAAATGAAATACAGATTTATCTTCAAAAATATCTCAGAAAATATTCATTTATGTTCATGTTCCTGCTCCTGCTTTCTCATCATTTTATGGGTGGTTATATAAACTACCTTTTGGCCAAATCATACCTGTGATGATAATCCAGTAGATACAATGGATAAAATTATTAATCTGATTTTTTTTCCAGACGGAACTTTTTATTATTAAAATAGTTTTTGTTTTCTTTCCAGATGCTTTAGCTGTTCAAAGATGGGAATAATCTTCAAGGGGCTGTAGAGAAATGTGCTATAAGAACATTTGTGACTCCTTTTCCCCTTTTCAGAATGGAGTTTTTCCAAATTCACCCTGCAGCGTTGAGGCATATTAAATATATTTCAAGAAAAATAAAGAAGCATAGTGTTGTTTACACTTATTTAAATAATTTGTATTTGATTTGTGCGCCCTCCCAAAGAGATGAACAGAAGAAGTGAGAAATGTGTTACAAATTAAAAGAGATCACAACATTGTTCTGCTGACATATGGAATCAATCAACATGAGCCCCGAAGAAGCAAAATGTAAGTCAATTGTTTCAACATTTGGGGCACTGCTTTTGAGTGAAGGATGATGACTGAGAATAACCACAGGACTTTCTAATGTTGAAGCCCAGTTGGTACTAATCAATCCAATTATACTGCATGATCTTCTCAGTGATCACACAGGAAATAATAGAAGACAAACTTTCATCAAGACAACATATTTCAAGCATCACTTGCTGGAATTTTTCACTTGTTAAAATATTAAGGCAAGATTAGCTGGGGCTCAGATATACCAAAAGTCTTCTATGCAGCACTGACACTGTCCAAACTAATTCGTATGAAGTATTTTAATCCAGAATACAGATACATTCAGTCAATTATTGTTGATTTTTACATGGTATAGACTGCAGGTTTTGCTTTAAAATACAATATGAGTAAGGGCTTAGTTCTGTTTGCTGTAATTTACCAGTGCTAATTATTACCAATGCAGATTACAAGAACAATATCTTTATTTGTTCCACATGACTTACTTTTCTGATACTATGCTGGAAAAATATTATTCATTACTCATGAGTATAGGTATAGGTAAGAATGTCAAGGTTACAGTGTTCTTGTTTTAAGTAGTTTTTGCATTTGCATTGGTCTACTTCATAAAGACCAAAACATAGAAACCAAACATGTACATATTGTATATTAAAGCAGCTGAAAAGTTGCAAGTAAAATAGATGTAAAATCCAAATCAGCTTATTGGAAATCTAATTATGTGTGGGGCTAGAAAAGTAAATACCCAATAGTAGTTGCAACTAATTTAGCAACCCATCAAGAGATCTGGTGATCTATCAGCTAAGAGGAGGCAAATAATTTTCTCTTCTGATCTTGCATGTCTTTGGGTTAAGAGAGATGCTGTTACTTAATTTTGTCACATCATGTAGAAAGGTCATTACAACAGAATATATAAGATAGAATAGAATAGAATAGAATAGAATAGAATAGAATAGAATAGAATAGAATAGAATAGAATAGAATAGAATAGAATAGAATGGAATGGAATGGAATGGAATGGAATGGAATGGAATGGAATGGAATGGAATAGAATAGAATAGAATAGAATAGAATAGAATAGAATAGAATAGAATAGAATAGAATAGAATAGAATAGAATAGAATAGAATAGAACCTTGGAGGTCTCCTAGTCCAACCCCCTGCTCAAGAAGGAGGACCTATACCATCTCAGACAAGTGACTGACTAGCCCAGGGGTGTCAAACTGCTGGCCCATGAGCTGGATGCGTCATGATGAAACCATGCCCACCCCATTGCTGGCAATGGGGAAAAAGCTCCGATACGTCACATGATGTCACGTGACGTCACAGGTTTGACATGTCTGGTCTAGCCTCTTTTTAAAAATTTCCAGTGATGGAGGGCCCACAATTTCTGGGGACAAGCTATTCCACTGGTTAATTGTCCTCACTGTCAGAAAGTTTCTCCTTAATTCAAGGTTGCTTCTCTCTTTGATCAGTTTCCAACCATTGTTTCTTGTCCTGCCCTCTGGTGCTTTGATGAATAACATGACCCCCTCTTCTTTGTGTCAGCTGCTCAAATACTGGAATACTGCTATCATGTCTCCCCTATTTCTTCTTTTCTTTAGATTAGCCAAACTCAAATCCCGTAGCTGTTCTTCGTATGTTTTAGTCTCCAGGACTTTGATCATCTTAGTTGCTCTTCTGTGAATTTTTCCCAAACTCTCAACATCTTTTTTGTGATATGGTGACCAAAATTGGCTGCAGTATTCCAGGTGTGGTCTTGCTAGGGTTTTAAAAAAGTAGTAATAATACCTCATGTGATCTTGACTCTATGCCTCTGTTTATACAACCTAGGACTGTATTAGATTTTTTGGCTGCTGCTGCTGCACAGTGTTGATTGTTTCCATTTCTTTTATTGATGTGGCTCTTCTCTGGGTCACACAAAATGGTTGGCTAAGTATTTAGTATGAAGGAGCCCACTGTTTACAAACAAGGATTTTTGGTTAAATTCTGCTTGAATGTCAATATTGAAGGTCTGTTCTTTTTGTTCCAACCAGGCTCTCTCCAGAATTTATCTCCAGGTAAAATTTATGTGAAAATTACCATGGGAAATGCCCATTTTATTTTGCACCCAGCACATTCCCTGTCAATCCACCTTCAAATAAAAACAAGCAATTTGAGTGAATTGAATTGCTCAACTAAACCAGCAAAAGCCTAGTATTTCAACCCACAGAGCTGAATGTAGGGCTCTGATGAAATTACTCTGGATTCTAATCTTGAATGGAAGTTAGATATACATGTAAACTAAAATATCTATACTAAAAGAGGGTCTTAGAAATTTACATGAAATTGCCTCAATGGGTTGTGATAGTAAGACATTTGTGCACCATGGAGCAAATAAGCAGTGAACTTGGCTCTGAACATTTTCATGTCAGCTTAGACGTGCTTATTTCCATTAATGGTTGTCAAAGTACAGAATGGCATTTGAAAGCTTATGAACCTAGGCCATGATAACTCTCTATTGTTCATTCCAGGTCATTAAGGCATCGAAGGAAATACCCAGATGTCTGAGTGCCCTAAATTGGTCAGTGTTGAAGCTATTAATTTTCCAGTGGTAATGGTCCCTTGGAGAACATGACTGCTTTGGTTTTATTGTAATTGAGGATAGGCTGATCTTCTCTGCAATATTGGGCAATGGCTCAAAGGCTCCATCTCAGGCCCAGTTGCATTAAATACATATTTCAAGCTTTGGATAAGAGCATGCATACCTGCCAGATGATACACGGGCTGCTTGTTCCCATCCTAAATCTTGATACAAATGATGTTGCCTAGTGTTGAAATGACAGGACTTCTATATCCTGCAGTATTAATTCAGTACCCAGGTGTGTGCTTTCCACCTCTGAAATCGATATGCAAGGGAAGAGTTGTATGTTATATGGCAAGGAACTGACTATAGCACTGTCCAACACCAAAATATCTCAGTGTGACCCCAGACAGGACATTCTCTTTTAAACAGCATTGCCTGAATACTAAGGCTAAAGTTAGCTTGCAGAACAATATCATCAGGAAATTGATAAACTATACCTGGGGAACTCAACCATCTACACTGTGCACATCAGCTTTATCCTTGAAAATCTCTGTAGCAGAGTATGCTGCCCCAGTATGGGTGCATCTGCACACACGAAATAAGTTGACATCTCTGTCAATGAAGCAGTATGATTAGTGACAGGATGTCATAAACCAGATATGTCAAACATAAGGCCTGTGGGCTGGATTCAGCCCAAAATAAGCCCAGATTTGGCATGTGGGGCTGCCCCAGAGATGGTGAGGGACTGGCCCTTGCTACCCTGGCACCCCCAGCCCTGCCGGGCACCTTCCCAGCATGTACATAGGAGGTGGCAAGCACACAGGGGCCAACGGTGTCTGGCAGCAGCTGCAGCCCACTGGCCCCTCGGCTGGTGCACTCTGAGACTCTTCAGCCTACTGCAACCATTGGGCCAGCCCTCCAAGCAGCAGACACAACAGCACCAGGAGCAGGCGGAGGCAGAGGTGCAGTATGGGTGAGAGGCATGCAATCCAGCCTGCCGGATGTGCCTGCTCTATCCCACCTTGTTTGTGTGGCTGCTGCTGCTGGGATGGGGCAGGAGGTTGCATGGCCATCTGGATCATGTGACTCCCCTCTGCATCTCTGCCTTTGGCCTCCAAGCAGCAGGTGCAGCAGTGGCACCAGCAGCAGGTGAAGACAGAGGTGTGAGGGGAGGCATGTGATCTGGCCTGCCAGTCATGGTGACTGCAAATATAGAAGGTGGGACACAGCAGGCATGTCCAGCAAGCCAGATCATGTGCATCCCATCCCCCTATATCTCTGGCTCCACCTGCTGCTGATGCCACCACCATGCATGCTGCTTGGGGGACGGCCCGGTGGTCACAGTGGGTTGTGCAGCCCCAGAGTGCACTGGCCAAGGGGCAAGTGGGCTGCAATGGCTACTGAACACCACTGGACCCCACCTGCTCACCACTCCTGTGTGTGCACCAGCAAGATGAGGAGAGGCAGGTGGTGGGGCAGGGGTGGTACCACACCATGGTCTCTGTGCACTTGGCCCCTGCCGTCCAACCTCATTGTCCATTGAGCACCCCAGGAGCTCAAGGGCCAGGCCAGGCATCTGCCACTCAGGCCCAGAAATGCCTGCACTACCATCTGGAGGCCCCCGTGTGGCCCGAGTGGATTGGTGAGGCTTCTCTGGTGATCAGGCCTCATTGCCTGACCTGGTCCTGACCCCCTCTGCCAGAGACCCCTGGATCCCCCCAGCCCCACTTGGGCCCCCACAGGTGGTCTCTGACACGAGCAACTAAGATGGCCATGCCCACCCCAGCCAAACCAACCAGTTGGTCAAGACCACCCCAGCCATGTCCACTCAGCCCCCTGAGGGCAACCACAATGCTGATGCAGCCCTCAATGAAATTGAGTTTGACACCCCTGCCATAAACCTCCACCAACTGAGAAAATATATCCTCTTGCTGGCATTGTCCCACTTAAGAAGAGAGATAGCAGCAGATGCCAAGAGAACTAAGCAAGAGAATGATCCTTGACATCCTCTGAATGGACATATGACCCCAACCTGCTGACTCAAACATTGTTGAGGGCATGCAAGAACAAACTTGAATTAAAAGATGGAGGAAGGAGACCATCAAGCAAGGAATAACATTGAAGGAGGATATGGCTGAAGGATCTGATCTTCCTTATACTACCTGGAGGACCTGAATAGGTTGAGAGTTGGATTGCCTAAGTGTAAAATCAATATGCTGAAGTGGAGGCTTTTAACAGATAACAACATGATGTTTTCACTTAACTAGAAACTTGTTTCCCAGTTCTTGGTCTCCTTACTACTCTTTTTTTTCTGTTGACTATATTCATCCTACTGATTAACTCTAGTGTGTTCTAATATCAAGTCACGTTCTGGTCTGGGCTAGGAGACATAAATCACAGCACCCTATAATTCAGGGAGACTACACTGCAGTCGTTCTTTTACAGCTGTAAACACAGAATTCACATTTTTCTGCATTTCTTGTATCCACTCATCAGTCTCATCCCAGACACTGTGAGGAAGAAGCACACTTTGCTATTTATATTTGTGCCACATACCCCTACTCATGATTTATCTTCTTAAAGAATAAACAACAACTGATAATGTATCTTGCTAGCCTCTGATGCCTAAAAATGTTGGAAAGGGAATTGCAATCAAAGATTTCATTAGAAGAAAGCAATCTGCATTCTGGAGTTGCCATTAAAAATGTAGAGCTGTACAAATCCTTCAAAAAGATGAGCAAGCCTGGAAAATGATTTTGCAGCTCTAGCAGTTGGAAAAGAGATGCTCTGTACTAGGGTTATGGTTTGGATTTGAAAGGCTCGTGAATGTAGAAACACACTCTACTCGGCAGCAGCTCCTTAAACCAAACATATCTTTCCTGAGCTGTGGAGGGCAGGTACGTGATGCTGACGAAAAAGGTGGCCACTTTAAGGAGCTGTTGACAGGTGCTTGGTGAGCATCCCCACTTGACTCAGAAGCACCTTTTTCCTTTTAAATCAAAACATTGCATAGCCTTAGTTTATGCACACTCTCACACATTCTGAAAAACCTCTGTCACCTTTGTTCAATGATAGGTGTGGCTGCTGCAAAGACAGGTGTGGAGGTTGGTGGAATGCCCCCCTTCCGCCGGATCCATAGAGGAGGAAATAGATTTCATTAGAACTGATCAAAATTTTTCTGTCCTGATACCTCTTCTCACCTCAATGTTTCCAAGTTACAATGTCAGCAGTCTCATATTTTAAAACCATTGCAACCAAATGCTGATTCAGAAGAAAACTGTCAATCAGGATTTAATCTTGGAAAAGTACATTGATCCCAGACAAAATCCTGGTGTGGTAGACAAAGTGATATTCTGTCAAAGATCTGTATGCTCGGTTTTCAGAGGACATCGCTTGCAAGGTGGAGCCAGAGCTCCTTATTGATTTATTGTGGAGTTGAGTCAATAAAATGACAGAACAATAGAGCTATGAATTTTATGGAACATAAGCTAAAGTTCACTTTACAGGCTCAGCTATGATGCCAGTGACATCAAAGATGGAACATTTTTCAGTCAGCACTGTGCTTGCCCAGAGGTATTTATCCAGCAGAGCTGAGTTTACAATAAAGTAATGGACATTGTTGTTTAGCATATGACCTCTTTCCTATGAAATTATTACTCTTCTGTGGTACTGCAGACCTCAATGCAGACATACTTAGTAATTTTAGATCAGCTTTTCCCTTAACCTTAACATTTGTTTTAATAGATTGTTTTTAATTATAGTTTTCATTGTGAGTTTATTGGATTTATAAAATAATTCAGGATTTTTTTTCAGTGAGAAGCATTATAAAATACTTTATACAAGCCAATGAAATGTATCATAATCAAACTGCAGTGCAAAAGAAGAATCTTGAGGGAAAATGGAGTTACGTGACTACATTAAGATTCCTGTTTATTCTATGGTTAAATCAATGGAACTGGTGCAAATTAGTAACTTGAAAGAAACACATGGAAATTATGCAGACTTCAATTTAGGTGGCGCCCAACTCCAAATTGACTCTGGGTGGCTCACATCATAACAAACAAAATAACAAATACAAATATAAAACTTGAACAGAAACAGTAAACATGGAATAAGATGACAAATCTGCTCAGTATTAACATGCACCCAACTAGGAGCTCCAATCATCCTAGCCCAGAGCATGGGAGAAGAATGAAGACTTTAAGACCTTATGGAACAACATCAAGGTGGGAGCCCCGTGGATTTCAAGGGTAACCTCATTCCAGAGGCAGTTGCTGTGAGGGAGAAGGCATGCTTTGGGGGTTCCAAAAGATAGTATTGCTTAATCAAAGGGATCAGGAGTGCACTAACCTAGTCAGATCAAACCAGTTGGGCAGACAGCACAAGAGTTAGACATATGCATCCTTCCATTCCCCACCATCCAGTTCAAAGATGAAGAAACTTCTTGGATGAGAAGCAAAATATCTTCAAAGCGGGGGGAGAGAGAGAAAAAAAGAAAGTTCAGTTGTCTTGTGCAAAGCACCTATGGGACAACCATGACTGAAAATCTCTATAGACAAGAGTTAGACAACCCTTGGGGCATCCATATACCGGTATTCTGACCAGATTCCTTAATGCCTTCAACAGTGACTTCTATGTTCTAACTTCACTGGAAAAGTTGGGATACATTCAGAGATCTATCTGACTTAAAAATAACCCATGTTGAACTGTATAGCACAAAAAAATATCAGCACAGCAATGTTTTATTACATTTTGTACTGTATTGTCTCATATCCAGTTTTATTAGAAAGTTTATGTCATAAAATGTTTTATAAAATTCGCCAACTTTGCAAATTCCAAAGGAGCCATGAGTCTTGGATTTTGGACACATTCTGTAAGTTAGCCCATTTTAAGTACCTTGGTTCAAAAATTGTTCCCTATGATGCACCCTTTCTCTCAGTTAAAGGTTAGAGAAATGAGAGTTTTAATAGCATATAGATAACCAAGATCTTGAATCATACCTGGAAGCAATGTGGCAATCAGTGTTGTTCATGGAACAAAGTTGTCACATGGATATACTGAGGCATACCCATTACTGCCTGTACTACTACATTCTGGGCTTGGTTCTGATTGGTCTTCAAGGATAGCCCTATGTAGAACATGTTGCAATAATCAAGCCATGAGGTCACTAGGACATGATTAAATGACTGACATGCCTCTCACTTCAGGAAAGTGTGCTCCAGTGCACCAGACAGAGCTGTGTCAAAGCCTTCCTGGCCACAGCTCCACCTGCTTATTAAGCAGACACATTGAGTCCAGGAAGAACCTCAGATTGCAGATTCCTCTCTTGAGTGGGGAAGTGCTACCACATCCAAAGTTAGAGATAGAATAACATCCACAGCCTCTCAGTCTTGATAAGCTTGCATAAGAAACAGTTCCTCCAAATCTGTGTAATATCCAAGCACTGGGACAGGACTTTGGCGGGTCTGGGTTCAAACATATAATTGAGTATAATCAATGTACTAATGATACCAGATCTGGCAAATGGGCTCACTCAGCAGCTTTATGTAAATGTTGACTAGCTGTGGAAAGAATGCCAAACCCTGTGACATTCCACAAAATGGGGTGGGGGGGAGGCTGGGAGGCAACCTCTTCCCACAGCCAATACCAGCTGAAAATGGTCTCAGAGGAGGGAAGAGAACCACCATAAAACAGTTCACCCTTCCCAACCTTTAGAGCTGGCCCAGAAGGGTACTAGGGTCAACAGTAGCTGCCAAGAGATCAAGGAGTACAAGAATGGATGTATTACCCCCATTCTGACTGCACAATAGATCCTGTACAACTAAGTCTATCTCTATACTGAAATTATGTCTTTACAGCAGTCTGAATAAATCCCAGAAAGCTAGGTATGGTTATTCCTTTGTATAAATAAGAATAGCTAGTCAAAACTCAGATATTAAGACCTTAAATAAGGGGAGAACTGAGTAAGCATCTTTGCCAAGAATTGAAACTGTACTTTTAATGCTATCTAAAATGT
Organism: Vipera ursinii; assembly: GCF_947247035.1. NCBI lineage: Eukaryota > Metazoa > Chordata > Lepidosauria > Squamata > Viperidae > Vipera > Vipera ursinii. Next base: position 189,356,455 of record NC_139513.1, on the reverse strand, counting down.
TACTCTTCCAGTGGCAATGCAGACTAAATTCTACTTTTGTCTCTTGTTCCTTAAATTCATCTAAGGATATTATTCATGAGTAGATGTTCACATCTAACTTCATGATTTTCTTCTGGATTAAGCTGTATCTTGTTAGTTATAATTCCTATCTGGGGGAAAAACATATGTCAAACAAGTTCTTTTGAATGCAACACTCTATATGTCACCAAACAAAATTAATATGGATTGCTTCCCATATATTAGAATACTACACAATTTATTGCCACTCTGCAGAGTCCAGATTGGCCATAAAACTTGGTTGGACTCTTAGTGAATATTAACTTTCACCCCCAGCCTCTTCAGCTTCCTTAACAAATAAGACTATGTAGCATTAGCTAACAATGTGCTGATCTTAAGGCGAAGCACCTACAAGAAAGTTTCCTTTTACTTTGACCACCAGAGCATTTAAAACTATCCTACTATTTATGGGAACTGAGAAAGATACTCATCCCATATCTTGCCTTACTGTAATTAGCTCTCCTTGATCCATGTGACAACTCCAGAATAAGCTTTATTTTTCCTATTAAGACATAGTTCTTTGAGAATAGACTGCCTTGGAACTCTGTGTGAGGGTTCCTCATAAATCCCAGAAACCCACATAAAAGCCACACTGCTGAATGATATTTTTCTTTGAATTAGTCAATTTCTGATTTGCTTTGGATAGTTGTAATTTGTATATAGAAGTGATTGGCACTTTCACACTTGTTGAAGCATCTCCATCAACTCTAATTTCATATTCATTTGCACTTAGAATTATTAGTGAGTCTATTTCCAGTGGTGAAAGAACTTAATTTCAGCTTTTAGTTAATCATCCACACATTCTATAATAAGTGTCTTGGAACTCTGTTCCTCATATTCCTTTAGCTTACTATATCCTCTTTCCACCTTTCCCATCATAACTGTTTCTCCTCTGTTCTTCATTCTCTAGAGTACAAAGACATCCTCTATTCTACTTCAAAGGTCTCCCCCAACTGATTCTGCACTTCTGTGTATTTACCGTGCTTGGCTTCTAAATGTTCAAACAGATTTGTAGTTCATTTCAGATTTCATGCATTGCTCAATTTGCTTTTGCAAGAATTGCAAACGAAAGAAAACAATTTCTGTTGCTTCAATATATTATCCACAGTATCTTTCTCTCCCCTTCTCCCAATATGGCATAGAAATTAGCAAATCTTGAGAAGATTTTCTGCCTTGAAAGGTAGGATATATATTTATGAAATAAATTGTCATTAAGAATGCAATCTTAAACATATTCCAATGGGCTTGCTTTCAGCCTTAGTATCCTTGTTAATTATCCTTGTTAATTCTATATATCTATCTATCTATCTATCTATATATATCTATATCTATATCTATATCTATATCTATATCTATATCTATATCTATATCTATATCTATATCTATATCTATATCTATATCTATATCTATATCTATATATCTATATCTATATATATATATCTATATCTATATATATATATCTATATATCTATATATATATATATATATATATATATATATATATATATATATATATACCGTATATATATATATATATATACACCGTATATATATATATATATATATATATATATATATATATATATATATATATATATATATATATATACCGTGTATATATATATATATATATACCGTGTATATATATATATATATATACCGTGTATATATATATATATATATATATATATATATATATATATATACACACATACATATATAACATTAATATTTAGAATTATAGTGGGAATATTCAAGGATCAAAATGGTTTTAGACCACATTATTTGAATGAACATACAAATGTACCTTAGCTTTAGGATTAGCATTTTAAGCCCTGTTGCTCAGTCTCAAAGAAAAATAAGATGGCCGTACAACTTTAAAATGCTCCCTCCTCAAATTATCTAAGGATTCTTCTTTGCTGGTCTTTTGAAAAATTATGTTATTCTTGTCTTCACAGATTGAGTGCACTTTGCTTAATTTATCTGCTGTAATTATTTTGATATTTTAATTCTTTGGGTATTAAATATTATTTTCAGAGTTTGATTATGAATTTATATTTTAATTACTTTGTAAACCTATTTGACATTTTTAAACCTGAAAGCACAATGAATATCATAAATATTTTTTTTAAATTTGTCCATTCATTTCTACCCCACAATTGGGCCTCAAGGCAGCTTAGGCTTACTTATGAAAAAATAATGATACATCAATGTGAAATGAAGTTCAAAACAACCAGTAAATGCCCTCATGATAGAATGGTGGTGAGGACAATAAAAAATCAACATAATCCAAATGCTTGCAGAAATAAACATATGTTCATGTTTCATTGAAAAACCAATTGAGACAGAAGCCTGTCAGACTTCCTGTGGGAGAAATTCCACATTCTAGGGAGAGCACTTTAATAAGCCACATGCTCCATCCACGTCAATTGAATTTCTGAGAGAAACAGAACAAAGCCATGAACAAATTGGCAGACCCAGCAGATTAAAGAACATTAAAATGATGTCTTTAAGAGCAAAACACCAGGTACTGCATTTTGCATTGAATAATGTTTCTGGAAATTTTTCCACACCATATTTAGGAATCAAATCTATATCCGATGATAGAATATAAATGTAACAAGGGATTTGGAATCACTGACACAAAACCAAAGATTTATCTATATACAAACCACTTCAGAAAGTTGTCACATCAAAGCTGCACCATCTGTTACAGTGTTACTACTGTTAGAAACTTGGAAATGGAAAAAAAACATAGAGGCATACTTTATTCCAGCGCAGAACAATAATTCAGATTAAGGCTCTCACTGAATTTGTGAACAAAGCATTTTAACAGATGCTTGGACTTTTAATATTAGTTGATGGTCCAACGAATGCTTCCAGTAAAGAAAGCAAATTAAAAGTTAACAGCAGATCCACTGAAATGGTATTAACCCAGAATGGGTAAGAATATGATAGAGCCCAGAGAATGGGGAGGCTACAAATCTTCATCCTCCTTTCATGAACCCTTTCCAGATCTTCATACCATGACTCTACCTTCCTGCTTTTGTTTTAGAGTTACTAGCATTGTAGTTCCTGTTTTTACCACCTGTCTTGCAGTGACCAGCTTACTTGCCATCCAGTGTGTGAGAAAAATCTATAACTTCCTGGCTATAATGCACTGTGTGGCCTTCCTTTACAGCAAGCCATAGTGGTGCCATACCAGAAGTAGACACCATTTTGGAATTGTGGCCATTCCCAAAATGGCACCTGCTTCCAGGATGGCATGAAGCTGCCACTGTATAGGAAGGCTGTATGGCAGATTGGTTGCTTCTCCTTGGGAAACACAATCTTTAGAAAGGGGGAAAAAAGGCATGATAGGGGCAGAGGGGAGAGGAGAACCAAGGTATGGACATAGTTGTTAATGGTTTTTATATTTACAATTATCTGAAAGATTAAAAGTAGACAAATCTGAATATTTTAAGACTCACTTTGAAATGAAATTGTATACAAATGATGAATGTGATTGCTAAAACATATAACTTTTACTGAAATTTGAAAAAAGAGAAAGAACAAAAGAAAGAATGTATGATAAAGTGGGCTAATTTTTTGGTGATGATAAAAAATATAACAATGGGAAAATATATGATTGAAAAGACTGACATTTACACTATGTTATAAACTTAAAGAAATTTTTTATAAAATGATATATATCATTTTCTGTAAAAGAATAAAATGAATAGATCTATGGTTTTCATGACTTAGGTAGAATAGATTATAGAAAGAAGACTCATGTTGTAATTTTAGACAAAGAGGTAAATTTACAATTGTACTTACAACTGCTCTAAAGAAGATTGGAAGGCACTTTTTAATATTTTTTTACTTTCTTTTCTATTTTTCATCAACTTTTTTTTCTTTTTGCACTTTAGTTTTCTCGTTTATTTTTTTATGTTTACTTTTTCTTTCTTATTCTATTTTAGTTCATATTAACTTTTGCTCTTATTTTTAAAACTTTCAATAAAGTTATACTTTTTAAAAAGGAACTTCTGACTCTATCAGTATGAAGATGTGCCGGAGATCAGCTATGGTTTTATCAGGACTAAGAGTGGCTAATGCTAGGAAGAAAAAGCCATAGTAATCCAACTCAATTTGTAATCCAGCTTAATTTGTCTTCTTTTGAAAGACTCAAACCTACTTAATAAGGCAAAGTGGAAAGATGTTCCCCAAAGAATTTGCTTCAGTCAGTAACTAAGGTGGCATAGACCCAGAATGGGCCCCAGAAGAAACACAACCTAATTTTAAATGAATAAGAGAATTAAGGGTGGAATAAGGAACAAGATTGTTGCCTTTAAGAATTTAGATAGAATATTTCTAGGCTGAAAGCATCCCTGTAGAAACACATTAAACTCAAAACTTCAGCCTTGAATAGTTTAATGGCTGATGGTACATAGTTGTTGCCATGTTAACGTGTATCTAAATTGCAAAGGACCCTTTGGGGGTTCTTATAAGAAGCAACTTTCCTTGATTGGTCCAGTGAGTAGAAGATTGAAAGTAAATAGTACCTAAATACTTAAGTCACGACCTGCTCATAGATCTTCTATTGATCTTGGAGACCTGAAGCACTTTCTAGAGTTTTTAAAATCTTTGTGATTAAGAGTAATTAATCTCAAGATGTTCCCTAAAGCATTAAGAAGATTATGCTTCTAAGCATCTATTCAGGCCACCTGAGTTATAGAAAGAATAGGTACATTGTCAGTATAGAGAAGAATAGGAAGAGGACAATGAGCGGAAGATGCTTAATGGAATTCTGATTTAGCAAAACAACTACAGTATCATTTATGTGTAAGTTAAACAATAGTGGGACATGAATATCTTTTATACCTGTAAAGGTGGTCATAGTTAAGTCTCCTCTACAAGTTATCTTAATTTGTATGGTGGTATTAACATAGATGACAATTAATCGATGTTCTGGCCAGTTTTATGTGGTATGGAATCAAAGGCCACTTTTAAGTCTGAAAATGACCTAAAGGGCACCTTTGGGAAGACTATACTATTTCTCAGCTAGGTGGCATAGCATTGTACATTGGTCTATAGTTGAATAACTAGGTCTAAACTCTGTATTAATGGTTTACTTTCATACTATAAACTCTTGGACTGGAAAGCATTCGATCCAAGAGTTTAAAGTATCAAAGTAAACCATTTTATTAATTACAGATTAAAAAAACCTGGTAATTTGCTGTGTCTGATTTGTCCCTTTTTTGTGTACAGTGAGACTACTGGAATCAAGTCATTCTTAGGGAATCTGTAAGTAGTTATTTAAGGCATTAAAAAGGAGAGCTAGCATAGATGCTGGTTAAATGGTTAAATTTTAGAAGTTCTTTTAAAATAATGTCTTTGCCAGGGGGCTTGCTATTTTTTCAGTTGGGAAATTAATTTTTGAACTTAATATGTAGACTGGAGGCCATTCTGGAAGGAGGATCATCTGGTGGCAGAATGTACAAATCACCACCTGGAGATGTATTAAATAGGCCATGGAAGTATACATTTCAAGACTCAGAAGAGATCAAGTTGTTATTAGCCGGGTTAGATTTTACTGAGGATTGGGAAATGAGAACAGTCAGTCATCTTTATTTATTACAGCTTGTTGGATCCTGGTCCAGCTCTTTATTTCTTCTGATTCCATACTTTTGTTTCTTCTTCTTTAAAAGTCTTTTTATAACTGTTTTTGTAGAGTACAATAGGTTCCCTGGAAAAAAGATCATTGTTACTTTGAACATTCTTACATCCAAGTATTACTAATCCTTGCACTGTGACTTGTTCTGTATTAAACCAAAGCTTAGATTGATTGCTGATTGAATTGAAGAGAGGAGGAGAATTGATCGTGTTTTAGATATTCTTGAGTTAAGCCAATATTTTTTTAAAAAAAATACAGTGATTTATTCAAAGGCATTGCTAGTCACCTTTACAGCCTGTTGAGATGACCAACTGCCAGGGCTAGAAAGAGCTGAGTTATAACCACAGAGAGCTTCTTTGACCACACTGAATAAAGATAACTGGAATCAGGAGAAAGTAAAGGTATCTCTGCTTAATTAAATTACTAGCAAAGGATCTTGTGGAGGTACGTGTCTACTCACTATATGAAAAAGCATCAGAAATGTTAACAGTGAGGGACAAACATGTTAAAAATTAACATGTAATCAAAGGAGAGTTTCCTCTAGAACCCTAAGATTAATTTTCCCTCTGGATCACTGGGCAAAGGCCCATTAAAGGAACCTCATATAAAACACAGTTAATGTTGTGTTATGCAGAAACTAAGGGCTGGGAACCATCTTCCATTTATTTGTGTTTATTTAAATGATTATTTTCTTGTTTCCATGGGAACATTCCAGTGTACCCTCAGTCAAATGAAGTACCAACCCAAAGATAACATTTGAAAAAGCAAAGCAAAAGCAGTCATGAGAGTAAAAATAATTCCACACATAATTTTAAATCAGACTGTTTAAATAGGAAATCTTAAAGCAGGATGTAAGGGCAAAACTTTTCTTCAATCTCCAACGCCTTTTTCCTTTAATCATTCTGAGAAACAGTCCAATGTCTAGTAAGAACAGAATCTCTGATACCCCAGAAAATTTATTTAAGAGATTCCTAAGGAAGCGTGTATAAGTGCATTGATGTACCTGTTGTCCCTGTCACACTTTAACATTTTGCATTTTGCTCATTCAAATTTGTAATTTTCATTTGACAAATAAATAAATAAAATTTTAAATTGGGAAAGGAGATGAGTATTTAAACACTGAGGCTTCTAAGAAACTTCTAATCTTCAGTACCTCTTCTTACCCTCTTTGCAGTCCTAATTTTCTGTGGATTGCTTTCTGCAGTCTATTTGACATTGTTCAGTTTTCTCTTCCCAAATCTGTCATCTCAGAGTACAACCTTATAACCACTCATGAACCCTTTTGAACTTAATGGAACACAGTTCTGGACAAACATGTCCAGAATCACCCTGTCTGGCTCTAAATAATCTCTGGCAAAACTCAGGCACTTTCAGTTTCTTGGAAATAAGTAATTAGTCCAGCCTTTTCATCTTTGAACACAATTAGTTGATTGAAAAGTCCAAGAATATTTCATAACTATTTCTAAAGGGATTCATTATTGACTTTAACTTTATTCACTTTCTTCATGTCTCAGTAGTATTGAGCTGAATGCTCATGTTGTCCAATGTATGACAGTAGGCCTAGTATCTGCTTAGAAAATGCAAAGCATTCAAACATTCATTCAATGATTAAATCTACTTTGCTTGCATTCCATCTGAGCAATCTGCCGTCAACTTCTGAACTCTGTATTTTCTAGTAATTTGTTATTTTCTAACCACATTATCATTTTTTTCAAATCTTTCTTATAAGCTTGTGATGTTTGTTCCACCTAAAATTATTTTGACCACAAGGATAATAGAGCATAACACATTTTTTTATTTTACTTTCTAACTTACAACTATTAGAACCATTACCTCGAACAGTTATTCAATGACTGCAGCAGAATTTTAATTTAACTTTTGGGAAATAGTTATGGGGGTTATGCTATAAGTTAACTACAAATGCATGAGTTAAGGAGGAAGATTAACCTGTTCAAGCTTGAATGAGAAGCATTCTTTTATATATGATTTGCTTTTGTTTCACAAGCACTTAGGTAACATAATTTTGACTCAGCCTTCCATCCTTCCGAGGTAGGTAAAATGAGGACCCAGATTGTTGGGGGCAATTAAGCTGACTTTGTAATAATGCCGCTTGGGGTGTGTGTGAAAGCCCTAATAAGCAGGCATATACATAGAATGAAGGCTACCGCTAAGCTTGTAAGCCGCCCTGAGTCTTCGGAGAAGGGCGGGATATAAATGGAATTAAAATAAAATAAAAATAAATAAATAATTTTAACTGCTCCCTTTCTTTCTTAAGAAAAATTAGCCAGTCAGCTCAAATTCAACCATTGGTTTTGTTGATGGTTATTTTATGTTGCTCAGTTGCTATGTGTGTTTATTTTATACTATGTATTTTGTTTTATCTATTATATTGAAAGCCATTCAGAATCATGCATGTGAGATGAAGGGCTATAAAAATTGAATAAGTAAATAAATGAACTATCTGTGACAATGGTAGAACCAGTTTGGTATAGTGGTCAAGGCACAAGGCTAGAAGCCAGGAGAGTGTGAGTTCTAGTCCTACCTTAGGCATGAAAGTGAGCTGGGTGATTTTGGGTCATTTACTTTCTCTCAGCCCATTACCGAGACTTAGGTGACAAGCCAGTTAGTCAATACCTTTTGCAACTCATACTCGGTTGATCTGAAAAAAGCAAAGCCTGCATTTGCAGGAAAACATTAGAAAGGGAAACAAAACCTGTGGCAATGGTATGACCCTCTTGAACAATCAGATATTAATTTCCAGTTTGTTTGATTCCCTCCCCCTCCATAACTTTACTATGGATTCCCATCAAATTGACAGTGACTTTCCATCAAGATTCTTACTGCCACCAGTAATTCCCAATTATAGATTGTTATAATTTTTCAGAGTAACGGAGTAAATGCAGGATACTCTTGTAACTGTGGCTGCACCATAAATGCAACATCAACAGATGGCACCTGCCATTAAAAGGTCCAGCTGCAGGTAATTGTATAAATTAATAAATAAATAAATAATTGTTCCTTGGCCTTGGCCAACTTCATTAATCACAGCCTTAGCCTCAAGCCTACTCAGGTTTTATGGAGGTAGCAGCTCCACATAAGTCAAGGACACAGAAGTATTTTCATTATATTGGTTCTTATGCTGGTTTGATTATCATTTCTCCCTCTGTTCCTAAAAGCATGGCTCAAGAAATTTACATCCTAGAAAGTAAATGGATATACAGTAGAACTGTTGCTGATTATTTTTAGTTTGCATTATGTAAAAAGTATATTGTCTCTTACAATTTAAACATGTACATATGTTTTGATTCATCTATGTAGATATTGCAGCAACTTTTTTAAAAGTTTGAAAAGCTTGCTTTTGTTATAAATATGAATCATAAAATGCACATTTCCAACTTCGTCAATTTCTCACAATTAGAGTAGTATTCATTTATATTGCTAACTACATAAGAATAACAGGGATATCAATAAATCCTTAAATGTCTGTCACTTTAATGTCCACATTAATAGAGGAGAAGCCCGTTCCAATACGTTTCTAACAATATATTTTTAAATCTTTCCAGAGCTTCTTCATAATTTAAATTAACACCCCTGTTAATCTCAGATTGTGTGAAAGCTGCAAAAAGATGGAAGTAAAAGTTGTGTTTGCATTAAAACACATTGTCATTTTCAGTTGTAGTGCATTACATGCCACATAAAAGTAGAAGGAAAGTAGCCCTTCTCTTGATGTCATAGGTACAATATAAATTTTTGAGGAACAGTATGTCTGTGGTTTCCCCTTGTCTTGTATTGGGTTGTTTTCTGACTTCCAAGCCTACAGTCTTCGAATTCCCTGGTGATCTCCCAGGCCTGATCAGTAGCTTCCAAGTCCAGAAACAAATGGCCAAATGCTGCTGCATTGCTATGGTAAGTTTGCATGACCAATCACATGATTTAAGCAGAGTATGTAAACATAGCAATCTGGCTTTAAAAATTACAGACCCCATTGGCAGTTGAGAATTCAAGACAACAGATGGTTTTGACACCCTGTCAACCAGCAAACTTCGCACTAAACTGAATTGTGCCAAAGGATACTGAATTCGACATCTGATACCATTTCTGTGCAGTAGAAACTTCTTTTGCATCCAGATTTCAGAATGGTGCTACAACATATTTACTACATTTCAATATTCATTAAATGTATTTGACAAGGAGCAGTTCTGCTCAGGGGAGAAATCAACAACCTCATCAATATCTCAATAATGAAAGGAATTCCCCTGTAGCTCCTACTCAAGTTGAAATATAAAAGGCCCATGCTTAGATTCATCTGTGATGGCACTATATTCCCATCTTCTTCATTCTTGATTTGTTCAGCTCAGCAAGATGACCTTATTTTTTTAATGTTTCACTCAACTGATCTAGCAAATAATTTTAGATTGAATTTCAATGTAGCAACTGCAGTTTGTATTTATTGTCTCCTCAACCATTTGGTCAACAGGAATGTATCCAAAATGATTGCTGGCATGTTGCTGAATTGAAAAGTATCCATTTACGAAGCTGTAATATTATTCCAGGTGTTCCACAGATAGTATTGCTAACAGATCTGTGCAAAGCTGTTACAGATTCACTTTGCAAAGGGATTCATGCCATGAAGAAAACATGATTAGCTTCAAGAAAGCAAAGAGGTCGCCCAAACTGCCACAACAAAGCAATTTGGGTGTTCTTCATAGTACTTTAGGGAAGTGCTGTCGGAGAAGGCATTTTCTGAGTGATCAGTTTCATAGGAGCTTAATCCAGCTTCTTCTGGAAAAATCACAATTTGCCAAGATAGGAATTGTGCTATCACTAGACTTCAGAACACACCCCATAACATATCCTACAAGGCTATATTCTGAAAATATATCCAGAGGGATCAGTCAGTGCAAAGTAGTACTCACTACATGATTATTAGCCAACCCAAACATACAGATTCCATTCATTTTCAGTTAAATTTTGAATGCAGAGTATTGAAATTAGGCCTGGAGGAGTCCCACAAGAATAAGCAGAGACATTGACATGTGGAGAATTTTGTGAATTTTTAAAACATAAATTTGACATTGTAAAATTTTAAATACCTCAATTACTGAAACATTTGGGATGCAGCCTGACAGAAACTGAATGAATGAACTTCTCATCAATTTGACTATGAACTGACGTCAAAAAACCAGACATTCTATTTAACTGTGTAGAAAGTTAGCAATAGGAGGGTTGTTTTTCAGATCATGGGTCTCATTCTTGGATCTAGGCTCCCACAAACGACCTGGGAAAACAGCATGATTTGCTGCAATGCTGCTTCCTAATGAATATTTCTGTTCTGCTGCTCTGACCAAGTTTCAATTTGGAGCACTGCTCTGGCTTGTCAAGCACATGTTTTAGTGATTAGTAATTTAAAACAGAAATGGCTGAATGGGTAGGTGACCCAGATGCTCACCAGTTGGACTCAAGAGGTGACTTCCAAAGGCAGATTCTTCCCCAAAGAATGACCAGGTCAGGGCTAAGGTTTAGCAAAGTTTTCATTATTTTAATAGTCCCATAAATATAGGACCAATAGGTGTATTTTCTGGCTTGAATCTTCATTCCACTGTTCTGCCTCAGATTAGCAGAATTTACCCATATCTTTTTCCAGTTCGATTTATAGGCCTGATCTTGAAAAATGAACCTGATAACTTGACTTGCTAATGAACTGAAAAAAATGTAGATAAGAAATTATAATAAAATAATAATTGTGTTGTGGTTAGCAAACATCCCTACATGAAAATCAGGAATGTTCAATGCACAACAATTTATTGTTCACTAGTCCCAGTTATTGTATACAAAGCTAGCCTATGTCAGCAAATTATTCTTATGTAGTTAGCAATATAAGAGAATCCCAGGACACTGAAACAAGGCCAAAACTGAGTAGTGTGTACACACACACACACACACACACACACACACACACACACACATGAAAAAAGAGGGAAATAAGAAATATTTTCTTACTTAAACATAGATATGGTATTAAAAACAAAAATGTATTGTGTCCATGGAAAACATATGTGATAGTTTCAGTTTTGATCTTAATCTACAATAGCCTTAAACTAAATTTCAGGCATTTTTATGTGCTTTAATTGGTATAATTCTAAGCAGTTTATAGTCTCATCCATGGACATCCTGTTCCATTTCAGGATTGGTTCCCACTATTCCACAACCGTAAATATCTTTTGGATGTGAATTTGGGAGATTTGTTAGATTGATACAAATGTTACAGCAATGGCTTTGAGGACCTAATCCATCTAGCAGTAATTCTATTTAAAAGCAAACAATAGAAAGTTGCTTTAAGCAAGCAAAAATCTAGAAGTTTATTGAAAACTCTGCAGAGTTTTTTGTAACTAACATAAATTATATGAATAATGACATGGACCATAGCTATTTTTTCAAAAATAAATGCATCTGAATAACATGGAAGGGTATTTTCTTTCACTCCCCCCCCCCCGTTCTCTGTGATCTTTCCCCCCATGTCTTAATTCTCCTGATATTCCTTTCTTATTATATTATTTAACATTATATTTTGTATAGTTTATTCAGAATATTTTGATGTAGTAATAATGGTAATGTACTTGAGTGAAACTTTAAAAAGTAGTTGATTTTGATTAGATTACATTCCAGACATATTTGTGAACTACAATTGTTATATTTATCAGAAAGGAGTATGAGTTTTTTCCCCTCTAAATAATAACCAGTGAATCCAGTGGGGGGAAGGGGGGAGACTTTTTTACATCCATTGAGGAAACAGTCATGGGTGAGGATATATTTGAAGGCAGTGGATGGACAGAAGATGCAAATAAGTGGCAGGAGACAGGGAGGAGTTACTGTTGTTATTCCAGAGGAGTGAGCAGGTTCATTCTTCTGTCCTCCTTTTGTTTTTCAGAAGACATTAACATAGGAAGATACTGCTAAAAACAAGCAAATGGTGGGTGGGGGTGGAGGTGTTCAAATAATGGAATTCATGGCTTGAATTCATGAAGAAGCAGCTGATAGAGCATCATGCGAGTTGGGGACAAACTCTTAGGTCATCTTTTACTTGCAGATAAGTGAAGGTTGCTAAGACTCTTCTGTCTGTGGAAGCTCTCAAGGCGGAGGAGGATTCAGGAAAATCCTAGTAGAGAGTTCCATGGATAGAGAAGGTCTCCATTTCCATCTGTCCTGTTTGCCATCGTTCACTCCCTAGAGACTAAAATGGACAATGTGAAATTTGAGCGGGCCACGAACAAGGAGTATATATCGGAGGTGGTGACTCTTTGAGAGCTGTACGCAATGAAATTTCATTTTGATGTATGCCGATTGGTGTACATTCAAAGTGACAATAAAGTTATCATTATCATTAAAGACTTTCATCTGTATATACTACAAAAAACAGGAAGAAAATGGTTCTAGCACAGTGACTGGAAAAAACTAGTGGTCCTCAACCTATAAGCTGCTGAATTCAGTGGGGCTTATTTACAGAATAATTACACAGTTGCTGAGCTTGGAGCCCACCGCAAAGGCCAGCAGAAGTAAAAAAGAACCCACCCACCCAAGGATACCTTTCCCTGTTTCCACACTGGCTTGCCTAGCATAAGCAGAACTAAACAGATCAATTAACTTCAGAGAAGTAGCTCATGCATACTTATCTGAGAATAAGTGGGCCTTTGCTAGAGAATAAACATTCATAGGTTTATGTGTATTTCAAGTAACTTTCTACATGTGAGTGTATATTTGTATGTTTATGCATGAAAAAGTAGAGTATGAGACCACTCATCTGACCTGAGTTTCTTGGATAAAGGTGCAAGAAACAATGTAGGAAAAAAATGCAGTTAGAGGTATTGTAGAAAAGTATTAATTTTTGTGGGCCTACAGTATATGATATTTATTTAGGAGCCAGAATCAAGTAGTTTTCCATAAGGACCCACCTCAGCTAACCACCCAAGAAAGCAGAACTCTTGAAACAGACATTGTCTCAAAAGGAAACTTTTATTAAGGGTTAGTGACAGTAGAGAAGTCCAGGTGAGATCTGGGGAAAATCCCACTTATACGGTATAATTAAACTAGCAATCTTCCTGTCCATTTGAAATCCAGCCAATCCACAGGAGGCACAATGTTTGGGTACAAGTTGGAGCACATCTCAAGGTCTTCTCCAGTTTCGTTTCTCCATAACTTATTAGGGAGACACATTTCTTTCTCAAATGGATAGAGGCGGGAGAAGAAAGATAGAAAGCAAAAGTTATCCCAAGCAAAAGCAAGTTCCCCCTCCCCCCAGCAGAATGGCAGGCCCCAAAAGAAAAGCACATATGCAGGGAAAACAGTATGGATTTGGTAACCTGACATACCCCCCCACCCCCCTAGAAGAATGGGAAATCCACCTAGAAGACAAAAAGGGGAGGGGAATAAACAATACAGGCATATCAATTAGGTTTATCAGGATATTGAGAGTGGAAGCATCTTAGAAGTTTAGGGGCTCTAACATGTTTCTTGTACACCCACTCATTCTGGGCTGAATGGGGATTCTTCCAAGCTACTAAATATTGTGTCACCTCATGGTGCATTTGAGAGTCCAAAATGTCTTTAATTTCAAAGTGTTGTTCACCCTCAACCATGATAAGCGTGGGCCCATGAGGTGCAGGAGGCCTAAGGTTAGAAGTAACCTCTGGCTTGAGCAAACTGCAGTGGAAAACAGGGTGGATTTTCCATAGGTTCTTTGGAAAGTCCAATTCAACTGTCACAGGATTGATGATGTGTTTGATATAAAAAGGTCCTACAAATTTAGGGCATAATTTCTTAGAAGGTTGTAAAGACTGCAAATACTTCATGGAGAGGTATACTTGGTGTCCAACTTTATATGGTTTTTGCTCCACCCTCCGTTTATCAGCTTGAGTCTTATAGACCTCTCTGGCTTCATCCACAGCTTTCCTGATTACTGGCCAGATATTTTGTAACTGCTTAATCTATTCTTGCAAGGAGGGGATTTCAGGCTCCTTGGTAGGGAGTTCAGGCATGGCCACAGATGTTTGACTATTAGCTACTTGAAATGGAGTGAAACATGTACTGGAGTACACAGCATTATTATGAGCAACCTCAGCAAACATTAACAGGTGAGAACAATTGTCCTGCTGATAATTAATAAAACATCTCAGGTATTGTTCTAGAACTGAAGTCAGTCTCTCTGTCTCCCCCCCCCATTCATTTGAGGATGATGTGAAGATGATAACTCTTGACTCATCAGGTCCAGAAAAGCTTTCCAGAACTTAGAGGTGAATTGAACCCCTCTGTCTGAAATTATACATTGTGGGGCCCCATGAAAGCAATATACGTTTTGCACAAAGAGTTTAGCTAAAGTTTTTGCAGTTGGGATCTTGGGGCATGGAATGAAATGAACTTGTCTAGACAGTGCTTTTTTTTTGAAAAAGAAAAAGGTGCCGGAACTCACACATGTCATACAACCCGCCTTGCCTACCCTACAAGGTTCCATCCAAAAAAGGTGCCGGAACTCCGTTCTGAGTGTTCTATGAGAAAAAAGCCCTGTGTCTAGAGAACAAATCCACTATAACCCAAATTACAGTGTTTTCAGCACCTTCAGGCAGTTCCACAATAAAATCCAAAGAGATCTTTCTCCAGAGTGCTGACAGACTTGCTACCAGTTGAAGCATTCCTGGAGATTTCCCTTGCCACCGTTTAGCTGCTGTGCATATGGGTCAGCTGGCTACATAGCTTTCTATGTCTTTTTTCAATGCAGGCCACCAAAATTGCCTTTTAATAAGATGTAAGGTTTTTACAAATCCAAAATATCCAGCAGTTTTCAAGTCATGCCCTGCTTGCATTACTTTAAGCCTTAAGGCTGCTGGAACATAAAGTTTTTTTTTCCCCAATCCATGCTAATCCATCTTTTAACACACACAGGTTATTGTGGTTTCAAAACCACTCATCGGTCACTAATGCAGTTTTAAAATCCTGTAACAAAGTCTTTCTGACAGGAGCAACAGGTTTTGACTAGGCTCTGGTGGTTACAGGGGCTGCTAATTGATGAGGATGTTAAAGTGGTTTAGTCACCTCTGCTTTCTTACTGTTATATTGTGGTAATCCGGACAACGTTTCAGCTAAAATATTCTTTCCTCCAGGGAGGTAATGAATAGTGAAATCAAAATGATGGAAATGTTGGGACCATCTTGCCTGCTTTGGGGAGAGCTTCCTGGGGGTTTTCATGGCTTCAAAATTCTTATGATCAGTCCATATTTGAAACAGTATTTTACTCCCTTCCAGGAAATGCCTCCAAGTGAGGAATGCCCATCATACAGCATAGGCCTCCTTCTCCCAAGCTGCCCACCTCTTCTTGGTCTCTAATAATTTCCTAGAGGTGTAAGCATAAGGTTGCAATTGTCCTCCTTTATTTCTCTGCAGTAAAACTGCTCCCACAGCCACATTGCTGGCATCAGCTTGAATTATTAATGGCTGTTCTGGGTCCAGCTGTTTCAAAACCGGCTCCATAGAAAAAAGTCAAGAGACTTTTTTCTCAAAAGCTGCTTGACACTCTCCTGACCATTTTAACAGTTGACTGGACTTTGGCTTATTCCCCCCCCTCTGGTTTTTAATAAGTTTTTGATTGGGAGAGCAATCTTTGCAAAAGAATTGTCTGTAAAAGTTCTCAAATCCTAGGAAACTTTGGAGCTGTTTTTCCTGTTTTATGAAGGAACCCAGTCTCTCACTTTCTCTGGGTCCATCTCTATTTCCTCATTGGATATACAATAGTCCAAGTAATCAATACAATCTTTGTGGAATTCACACTTTGACAGTTTGGCGTACAGTTTGGCAAAGCACAGCTTTTTTAGTACCGCTCTGACCAATTTAATGTGTTCATCTTTGGTTTTGGTATAAATAAGGATATCATCTAGGTAAACCAAAACCCCTTTATACAGGTGACCATGTAGGACTTCATCAATCAATTGCATGACTACTGCAGGGGCCCTTTGTAGCTGAAAAGGTAGAACTTTAAATTGGAAGCAACCAAGTGGGCAATTGAAGGCAGTTTTCCATTCATTCCTTTCTTTATTCGTATGCAGTAATAAGCTTAATAAAGTCTAGCTTGGGGAAAAATTTCCCTTTAGACAAGTGTGCTAACATGTCTTTCATTAAAGGTAGTGGATACACGTTTTCCACACACACAGCATTCAGACTCCTATAATCCATGCACACATGAAGAGAGCTATCTTTCTTTTCTCTAAATAATACAGCAGCCACTACCCAAGGTCTACCCAGCTCTATAAAACTGTGCTCCAGCTTCTGGTTTGCGCACGTGCCAGCGGACATGCGGGAAGGACGCTCTCCCCGCCGTCAGGTCTTTCTTCCTTGGAGGACCCTGAAAAGGGTCAAAAGTCGCTCTGGAGGGGCAACCACCATGACGTGGCCCTCCCTGTGATCGTGGAAGGAAGGCAGCCCTCTGTTTGATACGGAGCAGCTCCTCTGGCCTGAAGAAGAAGAGATCGGCCATCAACATGGCCAATCATTAAGCCGTTCCCTGCCAAAAGCCAAAATCACCATCAAGCACAATGAAGCAATCTGGAGGATTTGGGTGAGACCTTACCTTTCTTATTTCCCTAATTACATTTTTGGTTTTGGCAGTTTCACCCCTGGAATGATCTCAATAACAGTCTGTGGGCTGGGGTGCGTGCAGTTTCAGCATGACACATCTGGTCCATGGGCCGGCAGTTTGACACCCATTTCCTAGTTTCTAGCCTGATGCCTTAACCACTACACCAAACTAGCTCTTTAAGAAGACAAAGTGTGGGAAGAAAAATCAAGTCCTCCTTTCACACATTCTTCCCTCTGTAATTCAAAATCACAAATTAGAATAAGCTCCAGACAAACATGGTGCAACAGAAAACACCAAACGTGATCAGGTGAATATTCCTTTTTATCTAATCCTAACCTGATATCTCTTTGATCAACTAAGAAAAAGGGATTTTCCTGAAACAAACCCCTGCTTTTAATCAACAAACACAAACCCACATTCAACAGAGTGCCTAACTACAAAGGCATCACATCCTGGAAAAACAGTTAAGTGCATTTTCTTAGAATGCTTAGACAGTGCATTTTTGTCTTCAAGGAACAGTAGCAATACTTTCCTATATCAGGCACTATTGAGAGAGATTTAAACTGTAGCCACCTCCAACAGCTGATTGTGTATGGTGCTCTTGGAATAAACATCACCTCTGAGTCAAGCAACTACTTGCTTTCTTTATTCTATTGCTAAGCACATTGATTTGTGCTTTAAATTGTAAGCCGCCCTGAGTCTTCGGAGAAGGGCGGGATATAAATGGGATTAAAATAAAAATAAAATAAAAAATATTCCCGGCTGGGAAACAAACCTGATAGACTTCTTTATAACAAAAGGCAATGGGAATTTTAGGTATTTTTTTGTTTGGTTTGGTTTTCTTTGTCTCTTCAAAACAGTTAAATATAGGCAGTGAGTCAGAGAAGGAAAACAATGATTAATCCAAGTGGTGAAGGCAATGGCAAATTTAGGCAGGATTATGAAGGATAAGCACCTTTTAGGGCCAATAACCTTCAGAACACTTGAAGTAATGGACTTTCTTATACTAATGTGTGGCTGTGAACAACACAGTACCATAAGAGAAGACAAAAAAACTCTGGGCTGCAAGAAGCAGTAGTCAGTTCCACACCAAATAAAGGTTGACTGCTCTCTTGAAGAGATAATCAGCAAGGACAAACTTGAGTACTTTGGGATGTGACTGATTATGATTGGCTAACCTGAGGAAAACAGTAAACAGTCAGCTTTGCATTTCAGAATATGCACTTTGCAGGTTTGCCAAAATCAAGATTTTTAAAATGTTAGTCCAACCTTTTATCCCCAAGCCACTTGCTTCCTTGACTGTTAGTTTAACAATGTTTCTTTAAAGCATGCCTAGAAATCCCTGAAAGATACCATAGACAACTTTCACTCCCCTGGGGTACGCCTGGCTATTGATATTCTGACTTAGGAATTGAAAGGGTAGCCCCTTTGAGATGATGTCTCTCCCACTGTAGAGTGAAGTAAAGTAAAAGTCTCCCTTGAGCTACTCCTAGTGACTATTTCTAGGCAACAATAAGGAAATGGTTTGTTATTACTTTCTTCCCCGAGTGCCTCAGGAAATTGTAAGACTAGCAAGAGAGTCATAACGGCAATGGTACATTTCATGGCCATATTAAGAGGAAAAGTTCTGAAAATGTTTTTCTCAAGCCTGCCATTAAGCGATGATAAACTTCTCCCAGCCCAATGCTGCTTTCATTGCTTCTGAAATCAAAAGGTGTTTTTATAGCCTTGGCCCTAATCTTAAAAGAAAACGAAGCACCAGCACAGCAGTGCTTCTTTGCCCATTTACCCCTTGCTCCCTATTCTTTATGCCCTTTCTCACAAACCTGGTTCCTAATCTTTCAGTATATCCAGAAAAAAGCCCATCATTCCAGGTCTTGAGCACTACTTATTTTGTGTGCAGTTGAAATCTGCCCAAGCAAAAACCTTTTAAAGAAAGTTTTCTGAAGCCATCCACTTGTGAAGGAGGCTGAATGGTAATAGCCAAGCGTGCTTGGCTTCACTGCAGCAACCCCTCAGACTGCTTTGTGAACCAACGTGACCCTCTGTACACATGTAAAACCGAAACAAGCAAGCCATTTTTTTTATTTCATCTCGAGTGGCAGTAGAAAGAGTTTACAGTCTATGCACAAAAGCCTCATCCAACAATGCTTCTGGTTACCTACTGAAAGCTTCTTATGTCCATTGAAGATACCAGTAGATGCTGTGAGGTTAAACAGGGCAAAAAATATTGTGTCACCACCTTGATTAAGACATGCCAATTTGGTCTAGTGATTAAGGCACCAAGTGACAAGCCAGGACGATGTGAGTTCTAGTCCTGCTTTATGCATGAAAGCCAGCTGTCCAAAGCCAACTTTGGACAAGTTCCTTTCTCTCAGTGCAATTCACCTCAAAGGATTGGTGTTATGGGGAAAACAAGACGAGTAATTAAATATGTTTGCTGCCTTGAGTTATTGATAAAATTAATACAAATGGGATAAATAAATACTAGATTATTCTAATGTGCAGCTGGGCATATTGTGGTAGCAAAAAAAAACCCATATTAGAACTAGAATTTTGTGCTGTTGAGAAAAATGAAGCTTTACAAGAAATAGATGTCAAAATATATAAGAAACAATGAAAGAGAAAATTAAGATTGCCTCCTTTCCTTTCAACTACTTAAGTAGCTGTAAACGTTTATTAACATTTTACCTAAAAGCATTATATTATTTCTTTTTTAATTTGTTAGATGTATATGCTGTCTTTCCACTGTGATAAAGAAACCTCTACTATAGCATGTGCTATTCCTTCTCTCTCACTATAATCAACACATTAAAATCCTCCCCTTTTTTTTCAAGATGGTTAGTTTGTCACCTTCTGAAACTGGGGGTGGAGAGAAGGAAGCCTCTGAGAAAATTCTTCAAGCAACATCTGCTCTCTTGCATTTGCTAAGTCTTTGGTTCTGTGGCCTCTTCAATCATCCATAAGAACACAGATGCCCTAGGATGCCTTTCAGTGAGTGATAGCATATTGTGATAAATATACTGGTTTTAGTTTTCTGATTCAACTCAGATTCTGTTTCTGGTTATAGATTTCAACATGGCACTTGTGCTAATGGGATGTTCAACATCAGTGCTATGAAGCTTAGCTGCTAGGAGATGTGCCATGAGTGTTGTCACACTTCTGTCTTCATTGAATATGAAAGAAAATGGACTAAATGGCATGTCATTGTAAGAAAAACATTGATATTGTCAAGTTGAAGTATCTCCTCATGTTCTCATGACAGCTCTGCCAGATCAATGTTTGTTCCTAGCCCTGTAGGACTTTCCAACTTTACTGACGATGGAATGTAGCAAAAACTTCATAATCAGGTCAGGATCAGCTTGAAAACACTGACTCAAGATCTCAACAAGAGAGTGAGCCATTTCATTTCAAATACAAACATTTATCCTGTCAGATACATACTGTTGGCATTTCTTGTTCATGTGGTTTGTTGCCAGATGAATTCCTTTCAGCCTTGCTGTTCCATCTGGCTACATAATCATTTCATCTCTGAAAGTTGAGAGCCAGAGTTTTTTCAGGTCAAGGTAGACTTCATCACCACACTCAGTTCCTTTTTCATTAACAGCAGAAACCTCAGCATTCAAATAGCCAGATGCATTTATTGCACTCAGGAATGTATGTATGTATGTATGTATGTATGTATGTATGTACGTATGTATACATGTTTTTATGCTACTTTAATGAAATAAATCAAATTGACATAAAAATATAAGAATTTATGGGATGTAAGAAATCCATGTACTGTTTCTTATTCAGATTTCTTCATAAAGAGATCTAGTAAATCCCAGGACACTAAGATAAAAGCACAAATAAAAAGAAAATTATATCCAGATGATTTGAAACTCTTGGGAAGTGAAAAGCAGAGGAGAATTAAAACTTCTGCAGTGTCAAATTCAAGTTTCTTGAATCTCAGCCATGAAGTGTGCATATATGTGCTAAGATTTATAAGCTGTTGAAATACCGTATGTATCTAATTTTGATTACTAAATTATTTGCAGATCAATCTAAAATGTTTGTTCAAAGAGCACCACACTAGATTTTTAATAAATGGTAGAAAATTCTTCATTACCCCTCCTTTTAGATTGGAAGACAGCCCATAAACCAGACATGTTACTGATGATAATAATAATAATAATAATAATAATGTTGGAAGGGACCTTGGAAGTCATTTAGTCCAACCCCCTGATCAGGCAGGAAATCCTATACCATTTCAGGCAAATGGCTGTCCAGTCTCCTCTTAAAAACTTCCAGTGTTGGAGCATTCACCACTTCTGGAGGCAGGTTGTTCCACTGGTTAATTGTTCTAACTGTCAGGAAGTTTCTCCTTAGTTCTAGGTTGCTTCTCTCCTTTACTAGTTTCCATCCATTGCTTCTTGTCCTGCTTTCAGATGCTTTGGAGAATAGCTTGACTCCCTCTTCTTTGTGGCAGCCCCTGAGATATTGGAACACTGCTATCATGTCACCCCTCACCCTTCTCTTCGTTAAACTACACATACCCAATTCCAGCAACTGTTCCCTATATGTTTTAGCCTCCAGTCCCCCAATCATCTTTGTTGCCCTTCTCTGTACCCTTTCTAGAGTCTCGACATCTTTTTTACATTGTGGTGACCAAAACTGGATGCAGTACTCCAGGTGTGGCCTTACCAAGGCATTGTAAAGTGGTATTAGTACTTCACGTGATCTTGATTCTATCCCTCTGTTAATGCAGCCTAGCACTGTGTTGGCTTTTTTGGCAGCTGCAGCACACTGCTGGCTCATATTGAAGTGATTGTCTACTACGACTCCGAGATCCCTCTCACAGTTACTACTATTGAGGAAGGTACCACCTATACTATACCTGTGCATTTGATTTTTCCTGCCTATGTGTAGAAACTTACTTTTTTCACCATTGAATTTCATTTTGTTAGATAGCGCCCAGTATTCGAGTCTGTCCAGTTCCTCCTGTATTTTAAGCCTATCTTCTGGAGTATTGGCTATTCCTGCCAGCTTGGTGTCATCTGCAAATTTGATGAATTCCCCATCTATCCCCTCGTCCAAATCGTTGATGAAGATGTTGAACAGCACTGGGCCCAGAACAGAGCCCTGGGGCACCCCACTACACACTTCCTTCCATGTAGATGCAGTTCCATTGAGGACCACACGCTGCGTATGGCCTGTCAGCCAACTATGAATCCATCTGGTGGTGATGCTATCTAACCCACATTTTTCTATCTTATCAAGTAGTAGGTTGTTATCTACTTTATCAAATGCCTTACTGAAGTCCAAGTAAATTATATCTACAGCATCCCTCTGGTCCACTAATTTTGTCACTTGGTCAAAGAATGCAATAAGATTTGTCTGGCAAGATCTGATTTTGACAAACCCATGTTGACTTTTAGTGATGACTTTGTTTGCATCAAGGTGTTCGCTGATTTGTTGTTTGATTATCTTTTCCAGAATCTTCCTAGGTATTGAGGTCAGGCTGACAGGTCTGTAGTTTCCAGGATCTATTTTTTTCCCTTTTTTGAAGATGGGAACTACATCAGCTCTCTTCCAGTCCTCTGGTAGTTCCCCAGTGCTCCAGGATCTTTGAAAAATATAGTTCAGTGGTTCTGAGATCACATCTGCCAGTTCCTTGAGAACTTTGGGGTGTAATCCAACTGGTCCTGGTGATTTGAACTCGTCTAGGCTGGACAGGTGCTCACTTACCATTTTCTTGCCTATCTTAACTTGCCTTTCTATTCTGTTTTTTATGGCACTGGTTTTGGTAGGTTGGACTGTTTTTTCCCTTTGTGTAAAGACAAATGCAAAAAATGAGTTAAATAGTTCTGCTTTCTCCCTGTTGCTTGTCACCTTCTTGCCATTTCCCCCCACTAATGGACCAATCATTTCCTTCACTTTTTTCTTGTTTTTTATATGTTGAAAGAAGGTTTTTTTGTTATTTTTGACTTTGGTCGCAAGCCTTAGTTCATTTTGATCCTTAGCTTCCTTCACTTCATCTTTGCAGGCATGGGCTAGCAGGCATGTTCATCTGCAGGCATGTTCATCTGTGTTCAAGGAAGATGCCTGCATGATTAAAATATTATTTCCAATTATTCATGTCGTGTGTTATTGTTTTTTCACTGTGAGTCATCCAGAGTGATCTGGAGTCAGGAAGCACTTAAATTGAATAAATTAAATTGAATGATTAGATGTTGTGGTCTATCTGCCTTGCTGCAGGCATCTTCAACTGAACTTATAGGATTCACTAAAAATTATTGTTTCTCATCACCAGATTTTGTTATGACTTTCACTACTTCTGATTCAATTCACTCTTCCATCACTCTTCAGGGGAATATCAGTGTTTCTTTAGTCAATTTCTTCAATAGACAGCTTTTGCTACTTTCTGAGTGCTTTGCAGAAGTTCTGTACAGTCATTTGGAGACAAATACTAAAGAAATCAGTCCTATGTATCAATTCTGCTTTATTTTAAGAAAAAACAGACAACCCAACTTGCTCCCAACTACTTTTGCACTTACAGTCCATATTTCAGTATTCCCTATATCTGCAAAAGGAAGGAAGCTATTTTCGTTGGTAAGTTTTTATAGGCCTTGGATAGGCCTGGAAACATTTGCTGCCTGTACATGTGTCATGGTTGACAACTGGAGCCTTTAATGCTTTCACTGTACTAAGATTGTTCCAGATGTTTCTGAATGTTCTCATTTCTTGTAAACAGTTCAACCTTTTGTCATAAATGGCATTTGAGTATTCTTTGCAGTGTAGTTTATCATGAAACATATACCTAATGTAGCCAAAAGTTCAAACACATCTCCAAGTTTTGATTGGAAGTTGGTTTTATAGCACTCTTGCAAACTGATTCCACCAGTACCTCCAACTATAATGTGAGCTTCCTCAAATTGCCTCCTGATTGTTGGCAAAGTGATATGAGGGCTGCACAAGAAGCTTTATTAATATCAGCACACACAGGTAAGAGGTTATCAGCAGCTGCTGTTTCTGCTGTGGATAATGAAACAATAGGCAGTGCAGTGTTGAGGATGGACTGAAGGCCGCCATGCTGCTCTGTGTGTGCAGCCAAGCAACATTTGATCTGGCTGAAAATCTGCTCCTGCCAACACCGCTAGAATCAGTCTCCTACACTGATCTAAAGAAGAAGCTCAGAGAACACTTCCAAACGAAGATGTGAGTGATTGCTTGGCACTACGCCTTCGAACAATGAATGCAGCAGCCTGGTGAGACCGCGTCAAAGTACATCGCAGTCTTGAGGCAGGCCGCACGCCTGTGTAAATTTTCAGATGTCGAAGAGCAACTTCGAGACCGGCTCATTTGCAGCCTACAAAATTGAGAGCTGCAGCAAAAACTTTTTGCTAGAGCAAACCTGTCGTTCGCTGAAGCCCAGGATAAAGTCATGGCAGATGAAGCCGCCGGGGGAGCCGTCCGAACAATCTGGCCCGCCAAAACAATGCATCGCGAAGAAGCCGTCTACCACGAGGACGCCGAACACACCGAGGAATCAGAAGAAGAAGATGCTGAAGTTGACAAGCTGCACAGACAACCTGACACACAGCACCGCAGCAGCAAGCAACAAGAGACTCCTTACAAGGCAGATCTCTTACCTAGATGTCCAGGTTGTGGCGGCTACCACCAATGCACACACTGCAGGTTCTGGTCAGCCATGTGCAGGGCCTGCGGCAAAACCAGCCACATCGCAGCAGTATGCAGAGCTCACCAGAGGGACTGGCCATCGAAGCACCAGTCGGAAGATCTGACCAGGAGAGGTACCTGTCGTTCGCTGAAGCCCAGGATAAAGTCATGGCAGATGAAGCCGGGGCCATTCAGCATGGGGTTTTGTGCAAGCCACAGAAGTGTCTGCGGTACTGGGGCCCAACGCCCCCTCAGACCCAAATTTAAACTCCAGGTAATGCTACAAGGCATCCCCTGTAAAATGGAGTTGGACACAGGCTCAGCCGTTTCCATTATCTCTCTGGACACATTTAATTTCATGTGCAATTGCAGTAGAAAATGGGCTAAGCTAAGGCCCTCTGACATAATTTTAACAGATTTTCAAAATGCTAAAGTTACAGTCAAGGGTGAAGCTACATTGGCCGTTAAATTCAAGGGATTTTTTGGGCACCTGGATGTCATAGTAGTAGGGGGCCAGAGAACAAGTCTAATTGGACTTGATTGGTTTGATGCATTAGGCATCCAAGTAACCAGTATCAACCGGACATAAGCCACGAGTTTAGCATCAGTTTGTGAGGACTTTGCAGACGTATTTGATTCTGCCCTAGGAACTTACACAGTCCCGCCTATAACGTTCAAGCTAGACCCCAACATGGTCCCCATTAGAATTAAGCCTCGAAGGGTTCCCTTTGCCCTCAAAATTGACACAGAAATAGACAAACTTATAGAACAGGGCATTTTGCAACCAGTAGATGGTGGGGAGTGGGAAACCCCTATAGTGACACCACTTAAGGCCAATGGGGAAATTAGAATATGCGCAGATTACAAATACACAATTAACAAAGCCCTTAAGCAACACGCATACCCTGTCCCAGTGGTGAACCACATCTTGGCATCTTTGCAAGGGGGCATCATTTTTGCAAAGTTAGTTTTGGCACAGGCCTATCAGCAACTGCTGGGGGATGAGGCCACAGCTGCAGCTCAGACGATCGTGACTCACAGGGTGGCTTTCAAAGTAAAGCGATTGCAATTTGGGGTTAGTGTTGCCCCAGGCATTTTTCAGGGAATTATGGAATGCCCGCTTAAAGGCATTCTGGGTGTTTGCCCTTATTTTGATGATGTGCTTATTGCTGGAGAATCCACAGAAGTGTTAGCTAGCAGACTCAGAGCCGTCCTACAGAGGCTGTGTGAAGCAGACCTCAAATTAAAAAAGAGTAAATGTAGTATTGGAATTTCTTCAACTGAATTTTTGGGGTTTCCCATTGATGCTAACAGCATTCACCCAGCTGAATCCAAAGTGAAGGCCATTCAAATGGCACCTAGCCCTAAATCAAAAGGAGAGCTACAAGCATTCTTGGGCCTCCTCAATGTCTACCATGCTTTCCTGCCTAACAAGGCTGCATTGACAGAGCCTTTTCAGAGGCTCTTAGATAAAATAGCTTCATGGAAATGGACCAGCATTCACAATAATAGTTTTCAAGACCTAAAGGCACTCTTCTCGGTTAAATCTACTGTCACTCATTTTAGGGAGTCTAAACCAGTCTGTTTAGCATGTGATGCATCCCCTTATGTGCTGGGGGCAGTCTTGGGTCATTTAGAGAAGAATGGAACACAAGTTCATATTGCATTTTATTCAAGGACAATGTCCTCTGCTGAGCATAATTACGTTCAAACTGACAAAGAGGCCTTAGCCATTGTAGCAGGAGTTAAAAAATTCCATGACTACTTATATGGCAGGAACTTCACGGTCTTCACAGACCACAAACCACTACTGGGACTCTTTACAACAGACAAACAAACACCCCACATATTTTCCCCAAGAATGTTGAGATGGTCTATTTTTCTATCAGCCTACACGTTTAAACTGGTTCACAAACCCGGCAAAGAATGGGCAATGCTGATGGCCTGAGCAGACTTCGACTGCCACTAATTGAACCAGATCTGGCCCAGCGGCCAGAATTCTGTCCATTCAGGACTTGCCAGAATTTCCCCTCCACACAGGGGACATAGCTGCAGAAACAGCAGCCGATAAGACACCAAGTAGAGTGCTTTCATGGGTACACACAGGGTGGTTAGATAAAAGCCCAAGTTCTGAGTTCCAGAGTTTCTTTGCAAGAAGACATCACCTATCAGCTCACAAGGGTTGTATCCTATAGGGCAGACATGTCAAACACAAGCCCCGGGTGCCGGATCCGGCCCGCGAAGTGGTTTCATGTGGCCCGCAAAGCCATCCTGGAAACAGTGAGGGAACGGCCCCCACTGCCTTGGCCCTGGCCCAGAGACCCTCCTCCTGCCAGAGACCCTCAAATCTGTCCCACTCCTGCCCAGGCCCCCATAGGCACCCTTGATGTGAACGATGTAGAGCTGGCCACACCCACCCAGTAGGCCATACGCACTCTAGCCACACCCACCCAGTAGGCCACACCCACCCTGGCCATACCCACCCGGCCCCCTGAGGGCAACCGTAATGTTGATGCAGCCCTCAATGAAATTGAGTTTGACACCCCTGCTATAGGGGAATAGGGTCATAGTTCCCACTTCACTGAGAGACAGAGTTTTACAGTCACTGCATGAAGGCCATCTGGGTATTGTCCATATGAAAGCTTTAGCTAGAAGCTACCTATGGTGGCCAGGTTTAGACAAGGCCATCAAGGCACAGGTGTATGGATGTTATACATGCCAGCAATCAAGGCCTGAAATGCCGCACGCTCCAGCTCACAGGTGGGAGGAGACTCACACTCCTTGGTCTAGAATTCACATAGACTTCGCTGGGCCCTTTCAGGGACAGCTCTTTCTTATAGTGGTCGACAGCCACTCTAAATGGCTTGAAGTAATACCAGTTGCAAACATGACTACTGCTAGGACCATCCAGGTGCTTTCTTTGTCACACATGGGCTGCTAGACGTCATAGTATCTGACAATGGAGCCCAATTTACTGCTGCTGAATTTCAGGTTTTTCTAAGAGCAAATCTCATCAGGCATGCAACGTCGGCCCCATTTCACCCATCCACGAATGGTCAAGCTGAACGTATGGTCCAGACCACAAAAGAGTCACTGAAGCATATAGTGACTGGGGACTGGCATCACAGATTGGCAGATTTTTTTACTTTGCCAGCATTCCACGACCTGCATGACTACAGGGAAATGCCCAGCAGAGCTGCACTGGGGGAGGCGGCTGATCACGGAACTTGATAGGTTACATCTAGATAGGGTGGCAGCAGAAGCTTTGCATCCTAAACCCCCGAGGGGGCTGCAAGTGGGCGATGCAGTGTGGGCCAGGAACTATGGACATGAGAATCTGTGGGTACCAGGGAACATTACTAAAACTTCAGGCCCCCTCTCTTATGAAATGGGGCTGGAGGGTGGGCGAGTTGTCAGGCGCCACATCGACCAACTCAGGGAGCATTTTCCAGAAGGGCCACTAAGTGAGGTCTATGTTATAAGTCCTTACCAAGACCCACAAACTGGCAGCCAAGCCGGCCCATGCATAGACTCTGAAGGTTCACACAGCCCAAGCAACAAGGAGTTGGCCGTAGAGGAGGGGAGTCTGGAAGTGCAACATGGATCCCCTGCCAGAGAAAGCCAACCAGACTTATATTTATTATTTATTTATTTATTTATTTATTTATTTATTTATTTATTTATTTATTTATTTATTAATTATTTAAACTTGTATACTGCCCTATTCCCGTAGGACTCAGGGCGGTTTACAGGGGAAAATTAAAAATACATAACATACAAAGTTAAAAATGATTAAAACTAAGATTAAATTAAGTCCCTGAATTTAAACTAAAACCCCATTAATAAATAATTAAAACCCCTCAGTCTGGGCCAGACAGCTCAAAAAACCAGGTTTTCAAGTCCCTGCGAAATGAGCAAAGGTCGGGGGCAGTCCTAAGCTCCGTGGGAAGTTGGTTCCAAAGGGCCGGCGTGCCCAGAGAGAACGCCCTTCCCCTGGGAATAACCCGCCGGCATTCCTTGACTGGCGGTACCCTAAGAAGGCCCTCCCTGTGGGAGCGCACAGGACGATGGGAAGTTGATGCCGGCAGCAGGTGTTCCCTTAGATAATCTGGACCCAAGCCATTTAGAGCTTTATAGGTCATTACCAGCACCTTGAATCTCACCCGGAGGGCAACCGGAAGTTATACATGCTAACAATCAAGGCCTGAAATGCCGCATGCTCCAGCTCACAGGTGGGAGGAAACGCACACTCCCTGGTCCAGAATTCACATAATTTCGCTGGGCCCTTTCAGGGACAATTCTTCCTTACAGTGGTAGACAGCCACTCCAAATGGCTTGAAGTAATTCCAGTTGCAAACATGACTACTGCTAGGACCATCCAGGTGCTGAGAAAACTCTTTGCCACACATGGGTTGCCAGATGTCTTAGTGTCAGACAATGGGGCCCAATTCACTGCTGCTGAATTTCAGGCTTTCCTGAGAGCAAATCTCATCAGACACACAACATCTGCCCCATTTCATCTGTCCAGTAACGGTCAAGCTGAATGCATGGTAAGGACCACAAAGGAGTCACTGAAACGCATAGTGATTGGGGACTGGCATCACAGATTGGCAGACTTTTTACTTCGCCAGCATTCCACACCCTGCATGGCTACTGGAAAAAGCCCAGCAGAACTACATTGGGGGAGATGCCTGATCACGAAACTGGACAGGTTGCATCCATATAGAGTGGCAGCAGAAGCCTCTACACCAAAACCCCAGAGGGGGCTGCAAGTTGGTAATGGGGTGTGGGCTAGAAACTATGGGCATGGAAATCTGTGGGTTCCTGGAAAAATTACTAAATCATCTGGTCCCCTCTCTTACGAAGTGAGGCTGGAGGGAGGGCAAGTTGTCAGACACCACATTGATCAACTCAGAAAGCAGTTTCCAGAATGGCCACTAAGCGAGGACTACATCATAAGTCCCTCCCAAGGGTTCCAAACTGACAGCCAGATCAGCCCATGCATAGACTATGAAGACTTTCACCACACAAGAAACGAGGAGTTGGCCGTAAAGGGGGGAAGTCCAGAAGTGCAACATGGGTCCCCTGATGGAGCAAGCCAACCTGATTTTCACAACCACTGTACCAATTCTGCTGAACAAACTGACTCTGGGGTGGGCCAACCTGGAGAGACCAGCCAGAGAGCACCAAATCCGTCTGGCTCAAGTGCATCAAAGGACACTGGTCTGCCTGGCCCGGTGGGTAAGCTGGTAGACCAGAAAGTGACTGAATCCCTCAGACGTTCCACAAGGGTATGCAAACCTCCTTCCTATTTAGCAGATTATGTGGCAAAATAAAAGAGCTATAATGCTGTATGTATTTTGTGTTAATTGTTGACCATGAGACTGTACCAAAAAGTTAATGGAGCAATAATGTTGTTTAATGTCTTATTGTACTGTTAATGGGAGCCATTTCATACTATTGTTTAATTTGTAAGCATTCTGTTGATTGCTATGATGTTGTTCATTCTAAGAGGGCAGGGGTGTAATGTATTGGGCTTAATTGAACACCACATGGTAAGCTGGAGCTAGCTAATGGCTCGCAGCACCTCAGACACCCCGTCTCCAGTGCTGCTATTGGCTGCCCCTAGGCAGCAATGGGTTGCTTTAAACCTATTGGCTGCTGCCTAGGGGCCAAGCTATAAATTGCTGCAAGCTGCAGCCTAGTTCCCCTGTTCAGATCCTACAAGCAAATAAACATGACCATTGCTGAACTCAGTTGCTTCGTCTCCATTCCTGCGCAACGAACTCACTACACAACACATAGCACGTTAAGGTAGATTTGCAAGGCTGACTAACCTATTAAATGTATATTCTGTATTTCTTCCAGGAGCTCAAGTTAGTGAATGAAACACTCCCTTCTCTTCTTTTTCCTCACAGTAACAACACTGAAGTAGGTTGGGCTGGGGATGAGTGACTGGCCAAAATCACAGTCCAATAATTTTCCATGGATGGATGTCCCCATGGATGCTCCTACTTCAGAGATTAACCACTGTACACACTGGCTCTTATTGGATGTTTTTTTGGGAGGAACAAATGTTTTGCACAGAGTTCAAATTAAACAATGAACAACAAAACCCCGATCATTTCAGGTAGGCACTCATTTTATCTGCAGATTCAACTTGGAGTAACTCAGGAGCCGAACATTTTCTTTCAAGAAATATCAACTGTTCAGATGCTAGATAAGTACCAATTAGATATCATAACATGACCTGTCTTGAAATATTGTTTGATGGGCAAGATATGTGTTCCTGGGTACTTGTGGACAGTTCGTACTAAAACTAGTTTCTGGAGGACAGTGATCAATGCGATTTCTTCAAGTAAGTAGACTTTAATGGATCCTCTGCATGGGAATGACCATGGGATATAGTGCAAGGAACTGCAGCCAAGGGAATAATCGGATACAAGGCAGCTTGGCCCATAGCAGGAATGTTGGTAGGGCAAGATGCTTGGAAGAGACCCTCCCGTTTCTTGGGCTATAAAGAGGACAGGGGAGAAATATACTTTCAGACTTGCAAGATTCTGTTCATGTAACCATACCACAAAGTAGAATTAGCTCATCTGGTTGTGTTTCCTGTCCGGTCTACCACAAGGCTTGACAATAACCAAGGATGCTACCTTCATTGGTAGAATCTTAACTGGAGGCTGAGGATTTCCTCTGCTGCTACTAAACACTTTTGTCTCCCCTTGGCTGCTCTCAAGCACACTGTCTCATATTCTTTAATGCAATACCCATCCACTCAAAATAGACAAATAGCAAATAAGAGATTTGCAGAAGGAGAGGTAAACATTTGGGAGGAAGTGGAAGAAGAAATGAGAGTTCATGCACAGAGACTAACAGGGGACTAGATCAGCTAAATAGAAGGATTAATAATATATGGACTGGGGAACTCTAAGGAAAATCCAATACAAGAATAAACACTTGAACAAGATGTAATCAAAATGAGCTACTGAACAATCTGTACTATTCACAAGGTCTCTATAAACAAAGAAGGTTCCCATGGTGAGCAAGGAGCAACAATAAAACTTTCCTTCCAATGAACTTGAGTCTTGGAACTTGGATGCTTGTTTGGGGAAACCATCCCACTTTTTCATAGGACTGAGTCCTTTCTTACATTCTTGATTCTGTGGTATTTATTGATCTGAATGGCAATTTAAGTGAATTGCATCTAAGTGAGAAATTAGACATAATTGTTTTTAGTGAAAGGAATATGCATCCATCTCCTGTTTGTTTTACCACATATTCATAATTATTCCAGTGTCTTGGAATATTCACATATTCAAAATTATTCCAGTGTCTTGTATACAGGTATTTTTCAGTTAACAAACCACTCATTCAGCAACCAATACAATGGCCTTGAACAAGTGATACCTACAACCAGTCTCCAAAGTTCTGGCTATCCCAGCATTCTCACAGTCATGTCTTCATTATTGTGGTGGTTGGAAATTGACTTGCACTTAAATGGTTGCAATGTCCTGCAGTCATGTGATTGCCATTTGTGCAGTTCCTTGACAGCTTCTGAAAAGCAAAGTCAATGGGAAAGCCAGCAGGTAAGGTTGCACATCATTTGGATAAGTCTTCTGAACCCAGCAGCCACCACCCCGAGCTTCACTGTGTTTGTACTGCATTGTGCCAGACCCTTGAGACCCTAGTATGTCTTCCTTGTGCAACAGCCATCCCAAGCCGTGCTGTGCTTGTGCTGCACCACATTGGCCTCTTACATACTCTCAAATGTTTCCCCACTCCACGGTAGCCACCATAAATCTTGTTGCACTTGTGCCACACCTTCCTAGATGCCTACACATGCTTGAGCACCCCATCTGTCAGATAACAGCCACTTACGTGCTTACCAGTCTGCTTGCAAACCATCTGGGACTTCCTGCCAACTTCCACATTGACTTTGTGTAGTGTATGCTCTTAAGCATACACAAGATGTCAACACAGCAGGGGGCTGGACAGCTCCAGGCTACAACCGCTTTTGGCGGGAAAGCCTGAATAGAGCAAGTCGTTGACAGCCCCAGGGCATGGTCAGCTCTGGCGGGAAGCCAGGGTTTAAATCCATTGGCCACCTGCACTGGCGGGAAGCCCAGGTTTGAATCTATTGGTTGTGATTCACCTGGGCAGGTATAAATAGACGCCATGTAACCCCTTTGCCCCAGATTCATTCCTGATCCAATAAAGAAGTTACTACCCAGCTCCAGTGTCCGTCTCTCTGTGTGACCACGCGACATTGCACTTTGGTTATTGGAAGCTCACAGGAAGTTGCAAGAAGGTCCTTGTTTAATGACAGCAACAGGGCTGCAGATATTGTTGCTACTAAGTGATGCAGTCATGTGACACCACACTTTAAGATTTCATCATTTAATGACAGAACTCCCATTCCCAAATACCATTGTTAACTGAGCAGTACCTGTATATCTGCATATATGTCTGTGAATAAAAATGGCCAACAATATTTCAAAATAATCCCCATGTGTCGCAGCATTAAGTCTCAGTGAAAACAGAATACAGGATATTTAAGACAGATCAATTTTTACTCAGGAAGTCGCCAGCTACCATATCAGCTGTGCTACTGGCCACCTTAATGTCTAGGAATAGCAGTTGAGGTAGAAGCTGTAGACTTAATGCTCAGAGGAAATATAATTTAATTTCATACATTTCATCTGGTCAAGTCCACCACCATTAACACAACCCTCATCCATTCTTGTAATTACCCCACACATTGTGACATGTTTTCTATTTCCCTTGCTGCTTCAGATCAGTACATTTTTTTAAAAAAAGGAAGCATACTAACAGGTCTGGCATCAATGCTGCCCCTCTTTCCAAAACATGCAAATCTTTGCATCAGCAGGATGCAGCACCATGTAGCTCCTATATTACCCTTGAGCCAGCACTGCATTTTGATTTCAATTTAGCTCAGTCCTCCAGTTTCAAATAAAGCAGTGGCTTTCAGTTCTTGATGCCTTCGGATTACTGAGAAATCAAGGGCAATCACTGCAATCTTACCTATCCCATAACTGTCCTGATACAGGTCATCTAGTTGGGTAATCAAGGCAAATCCAGCTTCTAAATTCTATTTGTAAAGCAGTAGGATGTGGATCTACCTCATGATTCTAACCAAGTTCCTCATCTGAAGTTCATATATCATTGCCACTATGGAGGTATGGGCTGCAGTGTTAACAGGATTTATATGCGAAGTCAAAAGGATGGCTAATCATACTGGATTTTCTATGACTTTACAGGAAATATTTGAACTTTTCTGTAGTGTAAAATCAGTTACATAATAACTGATGCTACAACCCATATCCTAGAATGAAGGCTACTGCTAAGCTTGTAAGCCGCCCTGAGTCTTCGGAGAAGGGCGGGATATAAATGGAATTAAAATAAATAAAATAAAATATCCTAGCAAGCTTAGAAGACTAGGTTTCAGTCCTCTGAACATACATTCTAATACTATCTATTCTAGAGCTCAGGGTAGCTAGGATACAGTGGCATAATTGTAATGATACATTGGAATAGTTAGTTCATTTATACTCATGTCCTTTGACTTTGCTAGCATAGGTGACTTCATTGCTGTCCAATTATCACTATGGAAATATCAGCAATTTGGTTCCCAAAACCTATTCCAATATGCTTAAATTTTAGTCATTGAAATAAATAAACGTTTTCAAAGCATCATTATAGAACCTGCATTTGGAAACTTTTTCTGTTAAGCTAAAAGTAAAAAAAAGTACCATTTTAATTGCCCTTTCAAACTTATTGCTGCATGTTTGGTCAATTTCTTTCTGTATAACACATCCTGTATTCACAGTTCAATAAATCATACCCTTAGAGCAGACATGTCAAACACAAGACCCGGGGGCCAGATCCGGCCCGCAAAGTGGTTTCATGCGGCCCGCGAAGCCATCCTGGAAACAGTGAGGGAATGGCCCCCACTGCCTTGGCCCTGGCCCAGAGACCCTCCTTCTGCCAGAGACCCTCAGATCTGTCCCACTCCTGCCCAGGCCCCCATAGGCACCCTTGATGTGAACGATGTAGAGATGGCCACGCCCACCCAGTAGGCCATATGCACTCTAGCCACACCCACCCAGTAGGCCACGCCCACCCAGGCCATACCCACCTGGCCCCCTGAGGGCAACCGCAATGCTGATGCGGCCCTCAATGAAATTGAGTTTGACACCCCTGCCTTAGAGGGTCTGAAAATATTGTCTGGACTCTGTATACACAAAATATTAAGCCACCTCCTAGCTCATTTATTTATTTATCAAACTAAAATGAATAGCTTCCCATCTACCAGAAGAAACTTTAGACAGGGAACAAAATAAAAACACAACAGAATAAAACTACGGTTTAGAACAACAAACAACCCGAGAGCTCAATAAAGCATGGCTTCTTCCATCAACCACTCCATGCTGGCTCTATCAACTTCCTGGCTCCAGTGCCTTTTCTGAAGGCCAGCAAGGTTGAGAACATCCACATCTCCAGCAAACACTGTTTCATAAGGCAGTTTCCATGACAGAAAAGCCTCCATCCAGAAACACAGCTTCACTGAGAGGACTCAGAGTTCGGGCCATGGTAAATGGGGATACAGGATGAAGTCAAAGGAGAAGAAATATCTTAATTTGCCTTACTGAAATCAATTTAACAAATTTTCCAGGTTTGATTAAGAACTCGACTTTCTTCTTCTCATATCACCTGGAAACCTGACCAATGATTCACGCTCATTAAAACAAACAAATCTAATGAACTTTCAGAATAATCCAATCCTCAGATAATGCAGAGCGGAACCCTAGAAACCTAGAGATAAAAGGGACCAGTTAGGCTTTCAAGTCCAACCTGTATCTCAGTTCCTAAATACAAATACAGCCAAACACATCTGAGAGGCTGACCTTTAGCCACTGCCTGAAAATAGCGTACATGTGTCTCAGTAAATTGTTCTACTATCAAATGGTTATGAGGAAGCCTTTTCCTAAAATTTAGGGAGAAACTGCCTTCTTGTAACACAGGGGTGTCAAACTCAATTTCATTGAGGGCCACATCAGCATTGCAGTTGCCCTCAGGGGGCTGGGTGGGTATGGCCTGGGTGGGCGTGGCCTACTGGGTGGGTGTGGCTAGAGTGCGTATGGCCTACTGGGTGGGCGTGACCAACTCTACATCGTTCGCATCAAGGGTGCCAATGGGGGCCTGGGCAGGAGTGGGACAGACCTGACGGTCTCTGGCAGAAGGAGGGTCTCTGGGCCAGGGCCAAGGCAGTGGGGGCCGTTCCCTCACTGTTTCCAGGATGGCTTCACAGGCCGCATGAAACCACTTTGCAGGCCGGATCCGGCCCCAGGCCTTGTGTTTGACATGTCTGTTGTAACAAATCATTATTTGTCCTGCATTCTAAAGCAAGAGAGTGTATTTTCTCTCTCTCTGTGAAATGATTTTGAGTGTGTCTACAACACTGGATGAGCCCAGGAATAAACCTTGTGGAACCCTACTTGATACTCTTCACTCATTTGATGAGAACTCACCGAGGAAGGGTCTTTCAGTGCAGCTTTCAAGCCAATTGTGGTTCCACCAAACGGCCGCGTCATTCAGCTCCTACTTACGATAAGCTCTGTGTAATGAGTTATTTTTATCAAGAGAGGGAAATCAAGAAATTAGGGATAGAGCCAATCTTTTTTTATC
Source organism: Vipera ursinii (assembly GCF_947247035.1). NCBI lineage: Eukaryota > Metazoa > Chordata > Lepidosauria > Squamata > Viperidae > Vipera > Vipera ursinii. The sequence goes on along the minus strand of NC_139513.1, from coordinate 189,319,754 downwards.
AGACTTTCGCTCAAATAATAGGATTAGTCTTTTCTTTGCTCTCCCCTGTGCCTTACCCAGATCTGACATGAAAATCTAAATCCCTCCAGAGTAAAACTAGAGTGGGAGAATATCCATTGTGCTGTGAACTCTTCCATCAAAGGATGGAGATACTTGAATACAAATCTGTAACTTTAGATTATTTTGAAAATTATTTCTTCTCAGCCCGTGACGTCTCAAACATTTCTGAAGCAATTTATCGCTATAAATCTATAATAAAATAATCTATTAAATAGACATGCCAAAAAGAATTCATGGCTGGAGGAAACTGTTGTTAAAAATGGTTTTTTAAATGATGCCTGAAATATGCCCTGTCATGCCAAACTAGGGAGAAAGGACAGATGCTGCTAAGAAACTTTTCTCCTTTTTCTTTATCATGTAAAATGATTTCCCCTACTTTTCTGTATTGTCTAATTTTGTATTGTCACACTATTTTTCTTTGTTAAAGTTTTAAGGGGAAGAAACTGAAATATAAGTCCTTTATAACAGATTTAATTGAAAGAATAATTCCTGAAAAAACTAAATATTTTCCCATTGGTCAATAATTCTTTCATTGTAAATTTTATATAAATCTATTACTGTATTTTTATTGATTAGGCATTCCCATTTATACTTCAGAACTAAAATTCTGTCATTTTTAAATGTAAATTACAAGTTATATTGATGCTGATTGATGCCTTTTTTAAAAATATTTATATTATATCCGGCTACTATGGCCTGTGCATAGATAAATTAGCAGGTGAATGATGGCTCCTCTATCTGTATTTATATAAAAGTATGTAGTGAGAAACAGAGATCCATGTTGCACGCTCAGGTTTTTCTCTAAGTTTTGTTCTAGTAGCAAAATAAAAGGAATGGAAAATTTGCAACAAGAAAAGGCATGGCAAAATGTAACCCAAGGAGTCTGAAACGAGAAGCTCATGGTCTGAGCCACAGTCAGCTCCTGGTCTTGTTTTTACTGACTGTATAGAGCTTCTCCATCTTTGGCTGCAGAGCACATAGTCAATCTGATTTCTGTGTTGACCGTCTGGTGATGTCCATGTGTAGAGCCGTCTCTTGGGATGTTGGAAAAGAGTGTTTGCTATGACCATCATATTCTCTTGACAATATTCTATCAGCTTGTACCCTGCTTCATTTTGTACTCCAAGGCAAAACCTGCCTGTTATTCCGGTTATCTTTTGGCTTCCTACTTTAGCATTCCAATCCCCCAAGATGATAAGGACATCATTTTTTGGTGTTAGTTCTATAAGGTGCTGTAGGGCTTCATAGAACTGGTCAATTTCATCCTCTTCAGCACCGGTGCTTGGGGTATGGACTTGGACTACTGTGATATTGAATGGTTTGCCTTGGATTCGAACTGAGATCATTCTGTCATTTTGGGGATTGTATCCCAGAATTGCTTTTCCTACTCTTTTATTGACTATGAAGGCTACTCCATTTCTTCTGAGGGATTCTTGCCCGCAGTAATATACCTGATGGTCATCTGAATTAAATTCACCCATTCCTGTCCATTTTAGTTTGCTGATTCCTAAGATGTCAATGTTCAGTCTTGTCATCTCTTGTTTGACCACATCTAGCTTTCCTTGATTCATGGATCTTACATTCCAGGTTCCTATGAAGAAGAAAATGTTTACAGCATCAGACTTTCCTTTCACCACAAGATACATCCACAGGTGAGCGTCCTTTCGGCTTTGGCCCAGTTGCTTCATTCTTTCTGACGCTATTAGTACTAGCTCTTCCCCAGTAGTATATTGGACACCTTCCGACCTGAGGGGCTCATCTTCCAGCATCATATCGTTTTGCCTTTTGGTACTGTCCATAGGGTTTTCATGGCAAAGATACTGGAGTGGGTTGCCATTTCCTTCTCCAGTGGATCACGTTTTGTCAGAACTCTCTGCTATGACCTGTCCGTCTTGGGTGGCCCGCATGGCATAGCTCATAGCTTCATTGAATTACACAAGCCCCTTTACCACGACAAGGCAGTAATCCATGAAGGGGAAATACTACTACTACTACTACTACTACTACTACTACTAATAATAATAATAATAATAATAATAATAATAATAATAATAATAATGTGGCAAAGGCCAGCAAGAGTAGTACCAATAAATAGGTGCCTTGGGTGCAATCCCAAAACAACTGGAGCACCACATGAACACCATTGGCATTGACAAATTCACCATTAGACAATTGCAAAAGGCGGCCTTACTAGGAACTGCTTCCATCCTGCGACGATATCTGTAATACTATCAAACATCCACATCTGCCTATCCCAGGTCCTTGGTAAGGACTCGATAGGTAGACAAAAATGCCAAATCCAGTCTGAACATCTGTCTGACTGTGCGATGATCAGTAATATACTACTTGCTTTTATAATAATACAATAAACATTAAACATTAAAAAACCTGTGCTATTTGAAGATGTATTTATTTTATCTCTCTCAAATCTCCCACAATTAAGTCTTAGTGAATGATCCTGATTTTTAAGAAAGGGAGAAAATCCATGCAAGCTGAATATACTTTTTCATAGTCTCACTTTTTCGTCTTAATCTATTTCACCCTCTGTTTTTTTAAAAGTTAAGCTAAAAAGCCTTAAACATTATACCTTCTATTCACAGGAGAGTTGTTCCTACTCTTTGACCATTTTGCTTGCCTTTCTCCACAACTTTTTCAGCTCTATAATATCATCCTGCATCTTTAACTCCATTTCCTTTATGAACAAATTTAAAAGCACATCTCAATACAGACTCCCTGGTGTGTTCTATTTATTTCACTGCTTCACAAGAACTGGCCATTGATTTCTCAGTCTGCTTTTTTCCTTTAACAGAAAGTTTCTTTAAAAGGTTTTGTGTGATTCCAAAGTCTGCTTAGGAGCTCTGGTAGCAGATTGCCAAAATCTTTGAGAAGGCCTTTTGCCTACAAGTCATCCCACCTATACTTTTAGCTACATTATTTTATATAGCAGGGTACAACCCTTGCAAACTACTTCATGATTTTGACTTTTGAAGTATTCCACCAATTGACAGGGAGGAGATATTAATTAGTTAGATGTAATGTACGTTGTCCGTTAATACAAGGTATGTCAAATCCAAGTATAAAACTGTACTTCAGCCACTGTAAGTCAGCCCCCTTGAGAATGGAACAAGGATAACACAGGCATACTTTGCACCCTAATATCCTCACCTGTTTCATGAAATGCAGCATTTCAGAAGATATGGTTACTCCCTTATGAGTAAGTTGTATGTTTTCTGCCATCAAGTTTCCTTAAAAGAAAATTATCTTTTGGGCCCTATAAATAGTTATCCTATAGAGAAGAGAAGAGAAGAGAAGAGAAGAGAAGAGAAGAGAAGAGAAGAGAAGAGAAGAGAAGAGAAGAGAAGAGAAGAGAAGAGAAGAGAGCTGGAAGGGACCTTGGAGGTCTTCTAGTCCAGCCCGCCGCTTAAGCAGGAGAACCTACACCATCTCAGACAGGTGATTGTCTAGTCTTTTTTTAAAGATCTCCAGCGATGAGGTGCCCATGATTTCTGGGGGTAAGCTGTTCCACTGGTTGATTGTCCTCACTGTCAGGAAGTTTCTCCTTAAATCCAGGTTGCTTCTCTCCTTGATCAGTTTCCAACCATTGTTTCTTTTCCTGCCCTCTGGTGCTCTGGTGAACATGACCTCTTCTGCCTTGTGGCAGCCCCTCAAATACTGAAACACTGCTATCACGTCTCCCCTATTTCTTCTTTTCTTTAGACTAGCCAAACCCAAGTTCTGCAGCTGTTCTTCATATGTTTTAGCCTCCAGGCCTTTGATCATCTTAGCTGCTGTTCTCTGAATTTTTTCTAAACTCTCAACATCTTTTTAGTGTTATGGTGACCAAAATTGGCTGCAGTATTCCAGGTGTAGTCTTACTAGGGCTTTGTAAAGCAGTACTAGTACATCACGTGATCTTGATTCTATGCCTCTGTTTATACAACCCAGGATTGTATTAGCTTTTTTGGCTACTGTTGCATACTGCTGGCTCATAGTCAAGTGGTTGTCCACTAGGACTCTAAGGTCCTTCTCACAGTTACTTCTTTTAAGCCAGGTCTCACCCAATCTATATTTGTGCTTTTGGTTTTTCCTACCTAAGTGTAGGACTTTGCTTTTCTCCACGTTGAAACTCATTTTGTTGGATATTGTTTGAGTTTGTCAAGATCTTTTTGGATCCTGAGTTTGTCTTCTGGGGTGTTGGCTATTCCTGACAGTTTGGTATCATCTGCAAATTTGATGAGTTCCCCTTAAATTCCCTTGTTTAAGTTATTGATGAAGATATTGAAGAGTACTGGGCCTAAGACAGAACCTTGTGGTACCCCACTGCTTACTTCTCTCCATGTGGATGTAGTGCCGTTGAGGACTACTTGTTTAGACAGTAGATTAGATTAGATGATTAGATTATTAACTGTTTTTACTTATCTATTTTCACTATTCTTGGGGGAAGGGAGTTAAATGAGAATGAATATTAGCCCTATATCTGTTTAATTTACATAGCAAATATATCAGTGATAGGTCTGGAAGTGATAGCAATCAAAATCTGAGATACACAAACAACATCGCTTTGCTGAAAATAAAGGAGACTTAGAAGAACCCATAAATAAGAAAAGCAAACCTAAGCTAATAGATCAAGATGGATAGTGTATTAGACATTTTGAAAGAATATGAATACTAGGAGGAAACAATGACTAGATAAGATTATGAAGAATAAAGATATTTCAATGACAACAAAAGTCTGAATATTTAGAGCAATAGATTTCTAGCAGCTGAGAGAGCTGTTCACTAAGGAGTGAGAGAAAGAAGATAGATGTCTTTGAATTATGGATTTGGAGATAATTACTGGGAGTACCATGGACTATAAGAAGAACCAGTCAATCCATCATGAACCAAATAAAGGCTGACGGATCTCTTGAGCAAACAAAAACACTTTGGATGTGTGGTTAGAGCAGATTATAAAATAGAAAAAGTAACTCTTCTACACAAGATGAAGAGAAGTCAAGAGGAGGAAAACAATAACTGTGGCAGATGGATAGGATCTGAGATATTAATATCTGCTGAAGAGTGACTATTTTTGCTGAGGGCAAGGAAAGCCTGATTAAGTGCCACCTATACGACTACTATTTCTATACTTTACTTTCATCTAATATTAAAGTATAGTTTATTTTCTTATGTGTCTTAATATGTACTTAATAATAATAATTACCTTTTTATCTTCTGCTATCCATTCTTCATTTGATATTTATTACCATCCCTAATGACTTTGCAGCTCAGCATGCCAAGTAATCTATTTTTAATTGGTCACCCATTAAGTTTAATTTCCTTTTCCCATATACTCTCTCTCTCTCTCTTTTTATATAGAAACACTTGTTTTCTTTTGTATCATATTCCATGAGTACTCAATGTTATCTGTTCCTTTTAAAGAAGCTACCTTCTAGTCTGCTGTGATCACTTTACTGATAGAATGGGAGGGAAATGTAAAAATTAAAACAAAGAAAGGTTATGCATAATCCTAAATTCACCTTCATGGGTGAAAGCAGATAATCCAGTTGAGATATTCCTTGACCCTGTAAACAGTCTGTTTTATTGGAAAGAGTTAGTTACAAATAGGGAAACTTTATTTTCTCATAGAATAAAATAGGGCAAGAGTCAACTGTGTTAGTAATGAGATGAAGTCAATCAATTAATAAGAATAAAGCTGGAAGGGATCTTGGAGGTCTTCTAGTCCAACCCTGCTCACCAGGAGATCCTATAACCTTTCAGATAGGTGGCTGTCCAGTCTTTTTTTAAAAAAAAACCTCCAGTGATGAAGCACCCACAATGTTTGAAGGCAAGCTGTTCCACTGGTTAATTGTCCTCATTGTTCGAAGTTTCTCCTTAATTCCAGGTTGCTTCTCTCCTTGATTAGTTTCCATCCATTATTTCTTGTCTTGCCTTCTGATGCTATGGAAAATAAGTTGACCCCCTCTTCTTTGTGGCAGCCCCTCAAATACTGGAATACTGCTATCATGTCACCCCTAGTCATACCCAATTCCTGCAACCGTTCTTCATATGCTTTTGTCTCCAGACCCTTAATCATCCTAGTTGCTCTTCTTTGCACTTTTTCCAAAGTTTCAACATCTTTTGTAATGTGGTAACCAAACCTGGATGAAATATTTCAGGTGTGGTCTTAGTAAGGATTTATAAAGTGGTACTAATACGTCACATGATTTTTCTTCTATGCTTCTGTTTATACAACCAAGGATTACTGTATATTAACTTTTTTGGCTGCTGCCGCACATTGCTGACTCATGTTTAAGTGATCGTCCACTAGGACTCCAAGGTCCCTCTCACAATTACTGTTTTTGAACCAGGTTTTGCCTAATCTGTACTTGTACTTTTGGTTTTTCCTGCCCAGGTGTAAATCCTTGCTTTTCTGCACATTAAATTTCATCTCATTGGATAGGGCCCATTGTTCAAGTCTGTTAAGATCTTTTTGGATTTCTGAATTGTCTTCTGGGGTGTGAGCTATTCCTGCTAGCTTAGTGTCATCTGCAAATTTCATGAGCTCCCTTTCTATTCTCTCATTTAAGTCATTTATAAAGATTTGGAAGAGTATTGGGCCTAAGATGGAACCTTGCGATACCCTACTCCTCACCGTAGATGTAGTACCATTAAGGACTACTGTTTGAGTACAGTTTGTCAGCCAGTTATAAATCCATCTGATGGTGAAGTAGGTTGTGGTCTGCTTTGTCAAATGCCTTGCTGAAATCTAAATATACTATGTCCACAGCATTTTATTGGTCTACTAATTTAGTGACTTTATCAAAAAATGAAATAAGATCTGTTTTTAACAAACCCTTGATGGCTACTAGTTATAACTTTATTTGCTTCTAGATGTTAATAGATCTGATTTTTTTTTAATTTTCCAATATGTTCCCAGGTATTGATGTTAGGCTGATTGGTCTGTAGTTTCTTGGGCCTGTTTTTTTTAACCTTTTTTGAAGATGGAAACTGTTGTGTACTGGGTTCATTGCGCAGGAATGAAGACGAGGTGAGTGAGTTCAGCAAAGAGCATGGTTTATTTCTTGCAGGATCTGAACTAGGGAACTGGGCTGCAGCTGCAGCAATTTATACCCCTGGCCCCTAAGCAGCAGCCAATAGATTCTCATGTCCATAGTTCCTGGCCCACACTGCATCGCCCACTTGCAGCCCCCTCGGGGGTTTTGGATGCGAAGCTTCTGCTGCCATCCTATCTAGATGTAACCTATCGAGTTTCGTGATCAGCCGCCTCCCCCAGTGCAGCTCTTCTGGGCATTTCCCTGTAGCCATGCAGGTCGTGGAATGCTGGCAAAGTAAAAAAATCTGCCAACCTGTGATGCCAGTCCCCAGTCACTATATGCTTCAGTGACTCTTTTGTGGTCTGGACCATACATTCAGCTTGACCATTCGTGGATGGGTGAAATGGGGCCGACGTTGCATGCCTGATGAGATTTGCTCTTAGAAAAACCTGAAATTCAGCAGCAGTAAATTGGGCTCCATTGTCAGATACTATGACGTCTAGCAGCCCATGTGTGGCAAAGAGTTTCCTAAGCACCTGGATGGTCCTAGCAGTGGTCATGTTTGCAACTGGTATTACTTCAAGCCATTTAGAGTGGCTGTCGACCACTATAAGAAAGAGCTGTCCCTGAAAGGGACCAGCGAAGTCTATGTGAATTCTAGACCAAGGAGTGTGTGTCTCCTTCCACCTGTGAACTGCTGCGTGCGGCATTTCAGGCCTTGATTGTTGGCATGTGTAACAGCCATGCACCTGGGCCTCGATGGCCTTATCTAATCCTGGCCACCATAAGTAGCTTCTACCTTTAGCTTTCATATGGACAATACCTGGATGGCCTTCATGCAGTGATTGCAAGACCCTGTCTCTTAGCGAAGTGGGGAGTATGACCCTGTTCCCCCATAGGATACAACCCTTGTGAGCTGATAGCTCGTGTCTTCTAATGAAATAACTCTGAAATTCAGGGCCTTGGCTTTTATCCAGCCACCCTGTGTGCACCCAAGAAAGCACTCTACTTAGTGTTTAATAAGCTGCTGTTTCTGCAGCTATGTCCCCTGCATGGAGGAAAAACTCTGGCAAGTACTGAATGGAGAAAACGCAGGCCGCTGGGGTCGGATTTGGTTCGATTTGCGGTAGTGGAAGCCTGCTCAGGCCGTCTGTGTGGCCCATCTCTTTGCCGGGTTTGTGAATCAGCTTATACGTATAAGCCGATAAAAAAATAGACCATCTCAGCATTCTAGGGGTGGGGTGTCTGTTTGTCAGTAGTGAATAACCCCAATAGCGGTTTGTGGTCTGTGAAGACTGTGAAGTCCCTGCCATATAAATAGTGGTGGAATTTTTTAACTCCAGCTACAATGGCCAATGCCTCTTTGTCAATCTGAGCATAATTATGCTCAGCAGAGGACAGTGTCCTCGAATAAAAAGCAATGGAACTGGAGTTTCATCTTCCTCTAAGTGACTCAAGACTGCACCCACCCTGTATGGGGATGCGTCACACGCTAAGCAAACTGGTTTTGACTCCTTGAAATGAGTGATAGTGGAACTGACCGACAGAAGTGCCTTCAGGTCCTGAAAACTTTTTCATGAATGATAGTCCACTTCCAAGAAGTCTTTTTATCTAGGAGCCTATGAAGCGGCTCTGCCACTGCTGCCTTGTTAGTAAGGAACGCATGGTAGAAGTTGAGGAGGCCCAAGAATGCTTGCAGCTCTCCTTTTGATTTAGGGCTAGGTGCCATTTGAATGGCCTTCACTTTGGATTCAGCTGGGTGAATGCCATTAGCATCAATGGGAAACCCCAAAAATTAAGTTGAAGAAACTCCAATACTACATTTACTCTTTTTAAATTTGAGGTCTGCTTCACACAGCCTCTGTAGGACGGCTCTGAGTCTGCTAGCTAACACTTCTGTAGATTCTCCAGCAATAAGCACATCATCAAAATAAGGGCAAACACCCAGAATGCCTTTAGGCATGCGTTCCATAATTCCCTGAAAAATGCCTGGGGCAACACTAACCCCGAATTGCAATCGCTTTACTCTGAAAGCCCCCCTGTGGGTCACAATTGTCTGTACTGTGGCTGTGGCCTCATCAACAGGTAGTTGCTGATAGGCCTGCACCAAATCTAATTTTGCAAAAGTGGTAACACCCTGCAAAGATGCCAGGATGTGGCTCACACTGGGACTGGGTATGCATGCTGTTTAAGGGCCTAGTTAATTGTACATTTGTAGTCTGCACATATTCTGACTTCCCCGTTGGCTTTAAGTGGTGTTACAACAAGAGTTTCCCACTCCCCACCATCTACTGGTTGCAACACGCCCTGTTCCACAAGCTTGTCTAATTCCATGTCAATTTTGTGCTTGAGTGCAAAGGGGACCCTCCGAGGCTTAATCCTGATGGGAACCATGTTTGGGTCTAATTTAAATGCTATTGGCAGGCCCGTGTAAGTTCCTAGGGCTGAATCAAATACTTTTGCGAAGTCCTCGCAAACTGACGCTAGACTCGCGACTTGTGTCGAGTTGATAACGGTTACTTGGATGCCTAGTGCATCAAACCAATCAAGCCCAATTAGGCTCATTCTCTGGCAACATCCAGGTGCCCTGAAAACTCTTTAAATTTAACGGCCAAGGTGGCCTTACTCTTGACTACAACTTTTGCATTCTGGAAATCTGTTAAAAGTATGTCAGAGTGCCTCAGCTTGGCCCATCTCTTACTGCGACTGCACACGGAATTAAATGTGTCCAGAGAAATAACGGAAACGGTGGAGCCTGTGTCCAGCTCCATCTTACAGGGGACCCCTTGCAGCTCCACCTGGAGTCTATACTTGGGTTTAAGGGGGCGTTGGGCCCCGGTGCGACATACACTTCGGCGGCTTGAGCAAAAAACCATGCTGAATGGCCCCGGGGCCCTGGTACCTCTCCTGGTCAGGTCGTCCGACTGGTGATGCGATGGCCAGTCCCTCTGGTGACCTCTGCAAACTGCTGCAATGTGGCCGGTTTTCCCGCAGACCTGGCATGTGGCTGTCTGGAACCTGCAGTCCAGCCGCTACAACCTGGACATCTAGGTAAGGGATCTGCCTTGTAATTAGTCTCTTGCTGCTTGCTGTTGCGGTGCTGTGGTTCGGGCTGTCTGTGCAGCTTGTCGACTTCGGTGTCTTCTTCTGACTCCTCGGTAAGTTCGGCATCCTCGTGGTGGATGGCTTCTTCACGTTGTGTCATTTTGGTGGGCCGGATCATTTGGATGGCTCCACCAACAGCTTCGTCTGCCATGACCTCGTTCTGGGCATCTGCGAATGACAGGACCTCTCTGGCAAAACGTTTTTGCTGCAGCTCTTGATTGCAGAGGCCACAGACGAGCCGGTCTCGAAGTCGCTCTTCAACGTCTGAGAATCGGCATAGGTATGCCGCCTGCCTCAAGGCTGCAATGTATTCAGATGTGGTTTCTCCCGGCTGTTATATTTGTTGTTCAAAGGCATAGCACCATGCAATCACCGACATCTTCAGTTGGAAGTGTTCTTTGAGCTTCTTCTTCAGTTCGGTGTAGGAGATGGATTCTAACGGTGTGGGCATGAACAGGTTTTCGGCCAGATCGAAAGTTGCTGGGCTGCACACACAGAACAGCGTGGCGGCCTTTAGTCCATCTTCTGTAACCTGGTTTGCCCGAAGGTAGTTCTCGATCTGGGACAGGTACAAGGGCCATCCTTCTGGTTTCTTGATGTCAAACTCTCGCAGCCTTCCGACCTTGGGCATTCTGCTCATCTTCAGGGCTGGCTTCTGCTTCTTCCAATCCTGCCTCTCCATTGCTCAGGGACTGGTCCTCTGAGTGTGTGGTCGCTAGCGTGGCTTGCTAACCGACCATGGGAGGGGGAATTGCTTTTCCTGCCAGACATGCACTGCCTCTCCCCTAGTGACTTTCAGCTCTGACAGAGAAGCAGGATCCCATCCTCGTCACCGGTGTTGTGTGCTGGGTTCGTTGCACAGGAATGAAGACGAGGCGAGTGAGTTCAGCAAAGAGCATGGTTTATTTCTTGCAGGATCTGAACTAGGGAACTGGGCTGCAGCTACAGCATTTATACCCCTGGCCCCTAGGTGGCAGCCAATAGGTTTGAAACAACCTATTGCCGCCTAGGGGCAGCCAATAGCAACACTGGAGATGGATTGTCCGAGGTGCTGGGAGCCATTAGCTAGCTCCCAGCTTAAACAGCCTACCAGCCGTTACCACGTGGTATCACAAGCAAGCCCAATACATTACAGAAACCACATTAGCCCTTTTCCAATCCTCTGGTAATTCCCCAGTGTTCCAGGATTTTTGAAAGATATGGTACAAATGGTTCTGAGGTAACATCTGCCAGCTCCTTCAGAACTCTGGGATGTAATCCATCAGGTCCTAGTGATTTATATTCATCGAGATCAGACAGATATTCTCTTACCATTTTCTTGCTTATTTTAATTTTTATTTCTAGGCTGTCTTTTACAGTTATGTTTTTGGTAGGTTGGGCTATAGTTTCTTTTTGCGTGAAAACTGATGCAAAGAATAAGTTAAGCAGTTCTACTTTCTTTCCACTGTCTGCTACTTCCTTGCCCATTGGACTCCTTGATACCTACCAACTGACTGGTATTTCTCTACCAACAACAGTGCCCACATTTTGTGACCTCTTTTTTACCTTGGGGTTGTATTTTAAGCTGCTTGCCAATTAAATTGTATGATGCCACAATTTTTTTATTGCAACCCTTGTTTTAGAACAAATCCCTGCACTTGGTTGGGGACTAAAAAGTCACAAGTGTCCTCTATTCTGCACAGTAAAGCTTTTAAAGTGATTTCTGCCTTGTGTGCCTGATTGGTCTTTGCCCGCCAGGTTCAAGCAACCCAGAACTTACTGGGACATTATTTTTCCTTAAACATTTAAATATCTTCCCTTCTCTATATGTTGAACTCTGTATAATTGCAAACCTGCATAAATATTCAAACTGAGCAGGAAACTCTAGTGATAATGTTTCACAAAGGGTCATTTCCATTTCCACTCCACAGAATTTTGGATTTAAATAAGCCAGTACTTCACTGAACAAGTAAACAAAGCATGCTAATATCAGAGTTTTGCAGAAAACTCTTGGAGAAAGAGGTTCATCTGCCTGGCTGCTGTTTGCTATAGACAGCTTCCCCACCACTGTGTCCCCACTGTGAGCGACTGAATGCACCATGCTGAGCAAACAGTAGCTCTTTCAGAGACCCTGAATCAGGGATGCACAATTGCCATTGGCTCAGGCTCTGTACTAGGCTTTGTGTGGCATGTAGAGGCTTGCTCTTCTGAGGGGGCGGGACATCCATTATTTCTTTCCTTTCCCCTATTTTCTTTTTAAATGCTTTGGGCTATATAGTAGAATGGGAAGATGAAAAGAAAGACTGCAAAACACACGAAAGCTGGAACAAACAGGCAGAAGTTAATATGTAGGCTGAAATGAAGAATACATGTTTGCTGAAATAAGCAAAAATGGCTATGTACAAGACCATGCTTCTGCCCACTTTATGATATGGAAATGAGATTTGGGTATGTTAGAAGAAACAATGAATACACCGAGAACGGGATATTTGAGAAGTATGTGTGGAAAGGCTATGTTGAGGTTGCAAAACATGTGTATGTAGAAGGAGCAAATGATTGAGAGGAAGGAAAAAACAGAACATTATGGTGGGATAATGATGACGATAACCTAAAAAAAGGTTTAAAAAATAGAAAGCCTTATGGTAAGCAAGATATAAACATAAAACAAGATGGTTGGCAAAGATAGAAAGGTACAGAGAGCTATAGTAAATAATGTTGCTGTAAATTTTTGTTTATTTATCAATAAATATAAATTTATTTATCAAATTACTTTTTATTCCTGCTTCCAATTTCTTTTGCATACTATTTCTATACTTCACAGATATCTTATTCTGAAAAAGAATAACATGATGGGTATGTACATGCATACAGATATACTTTCTTTTTATTTGTTTTAAAATCTTTCTATATTAATTTTACCTTGTTACCTTTATTTATGCTTAGATTTGTTTTCTTTAATTTTTCACCGTATTTTACTCCGAGGGAGTTATAAAAGCGAACTTTCAAAAAGCTGCAGAATTTTTCTTCACTAATAAGTAATGCTATGACATTCTACCTTTTTTTGATAGCTTCCTGCACTGATTAACATTCAAAGCATTTTTGGAAGTAATGGGGGCTAAAATGTATTCTATAAAACTAGGGGCACTTCAACAGACATCTTCATTTCAATTGCTTCACTTCAGGTGATTGGAGATTAAAGATTTTTATAGATTGACAAAGGAACTGTTACAGCATTACAAGAGACATTAGCAAACAAAAAAAAAGAGCTCAATGAATAAAAATGATTATCAGAAAAAGAAGATTAATGAGAAACCCTAATGCACTTGTGAAGAGTCCTATAGAGCAGAGAGGATGCAACAGCTAGTTGCAAAATAAAGAAAATAATAGGATGGTTCTGGATTAGTGCCACAAGGAACAAAAAACAAAGATGTCACCAGAACTTTCGGCTTCAACAGGGTTGAAATTGTGATAGGACAACCTTCTCAAATTCATCAAGTTCACCAATAATAAATGACTGCTTCCTGCTCAGGTATATAAGAACAATTGAGCCACCAAATACAACTACATTTATTTTATTGCATAAAGTTCCAGGAAGAAAGCTCAAGAACTTGGGATATATTTTCATCTGTTTTTGTAATCCTGTTGGGAGGAAAATTAAATCATTCATTAAGAAAAAAAATCAGAACAGAATCTTTATTAAAAAAATAGAAAAATCATGAAATCTGTTGTCATTATCTGGGCACTAACATTCAGAGCATGAGAAAAAAACAGAATTAGATCTAAGAAGGAAGATGTGATTTTATAGAAATAACTAGTCTTGTAAGATGAGTAGCTGGAATATAAAAATTGAAAAATTATATTATAGAATTGTATTATATGTTAAAAATATTCACACCTCTTCAGAAATACAAGAGAATAGAATTCAGGATACTCTTCTATATTGCATACTTTCTATATTGTATTTGGTACCTATTGGCTAGCCATCCCAAGGAGAAGAAATGGGTGATGTTGTCTGCAAACAACTTGTGGACCTTTAGAAAAAACATGATAGTGATGGGAAACTTGATTATTCTGCAGTCTAATAGGCACACCGGCAAGCGTTCTTGACTTGTTAACAACTTTCTCCTTCAACATTGAAGTACACAGAAGCAACTTTATTTTTTTACTTAATACTAACCAGTTAGGAAACCCTAATCAATAAAGTGAAAGTAGCAGCAATATTCAGGGAAGTGGCATCTTAACGGGAGTATTTTTAAGAGAAAATAATGTAGAGTAAGAATAAAACTCTTGGACTTCACATAAATTATTTTAATAAACTCAGAAAAATAACAAAAATGATAAAACAGTGTTAAGAGAAACTAGTGGGAAAAATAATATGAGGAGGAATTCCTAATAAGGGGAAATACTATAGGCATAGTCTCAAGGAACTGGTAAAAGCCAATGTAGCTGCACAAAGCAAGTTAGTGATGATCTGAAAATAAACAAGGACAGAAATTAGAAATTGGAAAGAGGAACATATCATCCAGTAAGAGTATCTCCAGGGATTCTGGAATTGTAATTATGTTGTCAAAAAGGCAAAAGTATAGAAGGAGCTGAATTTGGCTTAAAGGATGCTAACACAGCGGTTTCTTCAGATACGTTCTAAAAAAGGATAGAAAGATACCTAGTATACTTGCAGCTAAGATGACAACATACTGTACTAACTGGTAATGAGGTAGAGGCAGAGATCTTCCATTTCTATTCTGACTTGAGATTTGGCAGTTGTCCACTGCAGCTTGAAGGAACAAAATCATAAATGTTAGCCAGAGGGATGGGAAGAGTGCAAAAATGAGTGCCATAATGTCATGACAGAAACCCGATGTGTCACAAGTATGATGAGGTTTGCACTGGGTTATAACAATGTATGTTTTGTTGTTTTTATGTCATTGAGGTCACTGGCAAGTTGGACAGCAGTATGAGGATGAAAAGACAGTCAGGAAAACCTGTTTATTTGGAATAAATTCAAAAGTCCAGGGCCAGAATAACTGAATTCTAGGATACTGAAGCAATATGGCTCAGGCAAGATATAATATCTTTGAAAATTCTAGAGAGTAAGTTATGTGCCAGACAATTGAATGAAAACAAATATCCTTATTTTAAAAAAGAAAAGAAAAAAGAAGCATCTAAGGAACCAGACTAGTCAGTCTGATATCAGTATCTAGGAAGATTTTTGGGACTGAGGGTTGATCAATAAGAACTTCAAAATTACTGAAGCAATTACTAAATGTCAACAGGGATTTCTCAGTAAAGATCTGAAGTCTTGATTTTTCAGGATTCTACCGTTAACTAGCTCTTTTTTCTAGAGGGTTAATCTTAAGGCATAAACATCACAATCATGTTTATGACCTGAGAAAAGCAAATGAAGTGAAATCAGTGGGTCTAGAATCACAAAAAAGGATTTGGGAGATCTACTATATAGTGCCCATCTGTGGTCAAAAAAGCAAAGTAAGTATGTGTTGTGAGCATTAAGCATGTGAGTTGCCATATAATCTGCTGTTTCCCTGATTTTATCATCTGACACTATCTGATAGCATAGCGTATAATTTTAGCTTTTTCTTTCTGCTAAAAATGTGGGTCTGGGTTGTTTTGGCTTTGTCCTGGTCTCTCAGGCCGTAATGCAGTTCTGCCAAACTGTCACCACAATAGTATATGTACATGTACATGTATATGTATGTATATGAATGGCATGATTTACTGACATATTTTTATAAGCAGCTCCCTAAGTACTTAGGACTGTTATATTCTAGGAAATAAATATTTCTTCAGTGGTGCTTGCTGTAATGCAAACCCAGCCACCATCTCTTCTGACTAGAAAATAGCACTATCCAGGACTGTAAAATCAGGACAAGATATGTTTTATAGTGATGTGCAAAGTAGAATTAATATTCTATCTCCCAGTTTTCTACATTTTTATTAGTTATTCTTCAGTCTTCTTTACATGTTCTGAAGAATATGTGAGCGCTCAAAGTCTCTAGGTTCAATGCAACCCCTCAGGTGAGTTCCTATCTTGACCAGAATGAAACTATGAAAATACAATGGCATGAACACTTTTTCTTCGCCTGATGACAAAAGTTAGTTCTGTTAGTAGGTTAGGTGTTGTGGTGAATTTTATGAGCGTTCTTGCTGTCCATCCTTCAGAACAGGTCAATCAAAAAACAGATTCCACACAAAATACTGGAACTCTATTTTATTGATATTGATAAGGTTCACTCAGCCTTCCATCCTTCCAAGACTGGTAAGGACCCAAATTGTTGGAGACAATATATAAATAATGCTTATACTGTAAACTGCCCAGAAAGTGCTGTAAAGTCCTATGAGGCGGTATATAAGCCTAAATGCTATTGAGATTGCTATACAGACTATATAGGTCATAAAATCTTGAAAGCCTGGCAATATTTTGCCTTCCCTTCCCTTCTTTCTTATACAAAAGAGAGTCAAGATACAGTTCCTTTAAGTTTCTTTCTAATCTTGTCTTCCTTTCAGGGAGTAAATTCATGTTTTGTTAACTACTGCATACCTTCCCCAAGGTGTCTGTCTATGAGAAGAGAAGAATGGAATGGGGGATAAGTGTGAGTATGACAAGTTAACATGGAGATGGGAGAGCATGCAAATGAGGATTTTAAACCAATAGTTCCTATCTTGGAAACCCTATGCACATAATAAAGATGGCCTCCTCCAGTCCCTGTCAATTGTGTATGAATTCAAGAATACTGCCTTGCATATATCATTAAGGACTGGGGATGGGAGAACAAACATGGATTATTGTTATCTTTTGTCAGGGGGGAGGAAGTGAAATATTTAATGTAAGCAACAAAATATTTTATTTAATCTGCACAACCGAGAGAGCTATTGCAGAATTGCTGCCCAGTTGACTGGGTACTCTTTGCAAGAGCAAATGTTGTATACTTGCTTCTCATATGCAGGTATATCTTTTAAGTTCAAAACGATAGTAGATAATAATGTACAGGGCTTTTTTTCTCATAGAACGCTCAGAACAGAGTTCCGGCACCTTTTTTGGATGGAACCTTGTAGGGTAGGCAAGGCAGGTTGTATGACATGTGTGAGTTCTGGCACCTTTTTCTTTTACAAAAAAAGCACTGATAATGTATATATGAATTTCTACAAGAGGCCAAATTGGATGTACTTGTTGTGTTTGAACAATGCAGAACTGCAAGCATACAGTCACCTGATTACCTTCTCTCCAGAACCTTGTATTTAAAAAAATATATAACCATTTTGGTTACACACTGGAACTGTGCTCTCCATGCTGTGGAATAGTTTGCATGTGTCCTTATCAAAATCATTTTCATCATACTCGTCTTTTTTTTGTTTTATAACATTATGCTCCTCTGTTCATAGGGGATTGATAGCATCTATCTATCTATCTATCTATCTATCTATCTATCTATCTATCTATCTATCTATCTATCTATCCATCCATCCATCTATCTATCTATTGATTGATCATCCCTAATCTCTTATTTATCTATCGCTAAAACTCTTGAGTCCTCAATTGTGGTCATATGTTGAGGACTACCAGTATTGTAAAACATTTTATGATATCAAAATTATCTTAAAATAGTTTATGATGTAATACAAAAGTCATAAAATATTTCTTTGGTCAGCTCTTGATGTTTGACTATACAGTTCAACATGAGCTATTTTTAAGGCAGTTATAATTCTATTTCCCTGAATTTTTAAGAACCTTTCCACTGAAGGAAGTTCATTTGATGCTCTGTCATTATTCAAAGCATTGAGGAATTTGATAAGAATTCTGAGTAACAATGATCTCTGAAACAATGATCCAATGAGTCACAGGATGTCTAGTAAATAATAAAATACAAACTGTTATAAAATAGTTAAAAGTATTATAATTAACTGAAACTAAAAAAAAGCTATTCTTATAAAACGATTTAGGGTAAAAATCAGTGGTTAAAGACTGGTTTACTTATTTATTGCACTGGGGAAAGTTTTATTCATGAATGGATAAGAGATATAACAATTGCAACAAAGGAAGTTTTACGAATGTAACTAACATGTGGCCTTTGCAAGCTTATGCAGCAAAGTGTAGCAGACTTTCCACAAGCTTACATTTAATATTGCTGCTGGAATGGTTTTCCTTGTATTTTATTATTCTTGGAAAGGCAACCAAAAGCCATTAACCCTCCTTGTCTAAATGCAGTGACTTGGACTGAACCCAATTCCTAAAGGAGAGGTCTACGTTATGTGAAACATCCACACAGTTAGCAGTAAATGACACTGTACCTGACATTTCCATTAGAAAGCTGAAAGACTGGGTGATAGGAACTGGTCTCTAACAGAGATATGGGCTACTTCCAGATGGTTTGCTAGTGTGTGAAAGTGAGAATCTGAAATCTCCAGAGGCCCCAAATACATTGACTGCTCTGTTTTGAAAGTATGATAGATAATTTTAGGTGAAAATCTTTAGCCTTTCACATCAGACTCCGTACATCAACTTGGCAGTAGTTTGAGATTCTTGCATCCTTGGTACAGCCAGTCTAAGCTCCTGAGCAGCAGAAATAGATAAGAAACTTTATTGTGTGCTAGGAAGAAGGCATTAAAAGAGGTGATTGCCCTAGTGCCTTCTTAATAACCCCCTTTATCACCACCCTTCCCAGTTTAATAGACTTTTTCCCTCTGTTTTTCCAACTGAGATGCTAAGCAACTCTTTTATTGACATCTCAGAAATGCCGATTCACAGTTATTGCAGAAGATGTGGTTGTAGACTAATTTACATGCATGCAAGTGAATAAGATGGTAAAGAAGAGATAGCATTTTGAATAATAGAAGGGACACTACTATTTTGGACTGAATCTGGAGACCAAGCAAACAGCAAACAAAAAGGCGGTTTTAGGCACAACCTGTGTTTATTTCCACATTCTCAATATGCCGTAGCTAATAAAATTCTTTTTAATGTCCATGTTAATTTTAACTATCATATCATAAATACCCATGCAATCCAAATCTCAGGGTGTGATCTTCTAACCATAAAAGTTTATTTCTCAGCAACTTCTATTCTTTCATTCACACCAAACAATAAACAGTGAAGTGCAATTTTAAATCCTCCTCTTTTGTTTTCATCCCGTAAAACTTTATGTTTAACTCTTGTTTTTTACCCTGCCTGTGTATTTAGATATTTAGTAGTCCTCAACTTACAACCATTCATTTAGCAACCATTCAAAGTTACAATGGCATTTAAAAAAAAATGACTTGCAACCAGTCATTACACTTAACAACCATTGTGGCATTTCCAAAGTCACATGATTCAGGCACTTGGCAACAAGCACATTTTTACAATGGTTGAAGCATCCCATGATCATGCCATTGCCATTTGTTACTTTCCCAGCTAGCTTTCAACAAGTAAAGTCAATGAGGAAGCCAAATTCATTTAACAACTTAACAACCACATATTAAGCAGAGATTTACTTAATGAATGTAGCAAATCAGGTTGTAAAATTGAGCTGCGACTCAGTTAACAACTGCCTTGCTTACCAATAGAATTTCTGGTCCCAATTGTGATTATCAGTCAAGATCTATCTGTGTTGCTTTGCCATTATTTAATGGTACATCCATTTGTCAAGGTTTCATTTCAACCTTTGTTTTTATTATTATTTAAGAAAAAAATAGGGGGCGCAATGACATTGAGCTTGTCAGCTGGAAAGATGACAGCCCGGGTTTGGGACCCAAGCTCTGTGTGATGGGGTGAGTACCTGTTACGCACCCCAGCTCCTGCCCACCTAGCAGTTCAAAAGCATGCAAATGCAAGTAGATAAATAGTTATCACTTTGGTGGAAGGTAACAACATTCCGTGTATTTTGGTGTACAGTCATGCTGACCCCATGACCACAGAGGTGTCTTTGGACAATGCTGGCTCCCTTGGCTAAGAAATGGAGATGGACACTATTCTCTAGAGTCAGACATGACTGGACAGGGGAAATTTTTATCTTTACCTTTGATTTAAGAAAATAAGCCTACCCAGCTATTATGAGTCCCACCCAGCATGAACAAAGCTTTGGTCACTTCATATATTTTAAGTATGTGCAATTTGTAAACCTGTCAGAGTTTTTTTTTATGTTGAAGACGAAGTGAAGCATCCATAGAAGGGTAAACCAGAATACAGAAGGAAGAGGAAAATACACAGAAAGCCCCAGAGGATAACGATTGAGAACAAAAATTGAAAAAAAGAAAAGAGGTAATGGAAAAATTATAAAACTTTCCTGTCCTTTCATATGCAATCTACCTTGACATCAGATTCTTCAGACAAACAAAAAAGTGCATATATAACAAGTAGTTGGACTTTTGGAGGATCCAGCGGATTTTATTTTTTAATAGTTATTTTTAAATGAACCTTATTTGATAGAGCATTAATATATTTTATAAACCATTCTGAGTTATAAGTGGAAACATAATTTACTCAATAACTATATTTCTTTCCCTAAACTATCTCTCCTTTTGTTTTGCTGACTGCAGGTCAATTATAGTTTTGGAGGGGGAAAAATTGACCCTTGTCTTTGGTGGGCTATTCAGGGGCAATGCCATATACATATTGCCATTTTGGAAATTTGTTTTGTATTAAAATTAATGTGGCTGTCAATATGTAGATATACTATAATTTAAACCCCTTCTAATAACAGAGACTGTGCTAAATCATTTCTTCATTTACTACTATAGTGAGAAGGAAATTGTGTCATCACCCATGAAAATGGTATGGTGCTCTACTAGATATTGTAGCAATTTTTCCTCATTGAGAAAGTCAAAATTGATTCTAGGTGGAAAGCACATTTTTCAGCATTGTGAGTGCCTCTGCTAAACATCTGTTTCTCCACCATAGGCATCTAATAAATATGTGAATCAGATCAATCTACTGTACTTCAGACAAAAATGTTTGATTGTAAAAGGCAAAATAAGATGAATCCCACACAAACCTATAAATGATTAAGTGCTTTAGATGTGCAAATGTTTACAGCTCTCTATATAATTCTACAATAGGGAAATGGAGAGGAAGAAGTGAAATTAAATGATTGAATCCTGTGCCATCCAATTTAATACTGTCTAACAATATCACAGAACCTACAGGTGGCTCTACCTTGGGCAGAGTTTGATCTAAGAGGGTCCCTTTCTGCTCTATTATTCTATGAACTCATAGTTGGCTGTATGGCCACAACCAAAAGGTGCTTATTAATGACTGGAGCTTGAACAGAAGTATCAAATGGAATGCTACAGGGCTTTCTTTGGTTCTGGAGTCATCCTCTTCACCTTTTTTTTGTAAATGAACTGAAGGTGAGAAAGTCTGCAGATGATATAAAACTGCTAAGTCTGCAGATGCCACAAAATTAGATGATAGCTAATACATTAGCTGAGAAAGAGAAGACTTAAAAAGATCTAGATAGGTTTAATTAATAGGTTGACATAAATGTAATGGAATTTAAGTTCTCCATCTGGGCAGAAAAAATGCAAGGCAGAAGAATAGACACCTGCTGTGGCATTAGTAGATGTGAAAGGGATCTGGGTAGATATGAACCAGCAGTGTGATGCTGTTGCTAAAAGGGCAAATTCAGAGTCCAGTTCATGGAAAAGAGTTGCTTCAGTCTATTCTGTCTTGGTTAAATCTAATTTGGAGTTTGGGTTTTAATTGTGATAAATGGGTGCAAGTTTGGGGATAGCCCTAAGAAGGTGGTGAACAGATGGGAAATAAAGCCCCATGAGGAATAGTGAAAGGATCTTGGTTTCTTATCCAATAATCTCCAGATGTCTGACTTGCTGTCCCACAGGAGGAGTAGGCTCATTCTCTGTTGCCCAAGAGGGCAAGATTAGAATCAATGGATTAAAACTACAACAAAGAAGGTGCATGCTTATCATCAGGAGGAACTTCCTGACCATACAACTTGTTAGCCAACTGAGCAGGCTGTTACTAGAGGTCCTCAAATGAAGGCTAGATGGTCATCTGAGAGAGATGCCACAGCACATCCTGCATCAAGCATGGGATTAGACTAGATGACCTCAAAGGTCCCTTGCATCTCTGATTCTATGAAAAAATAGTTCAGCCTCTGTTTGAATGCATCCAGTAAAGAGAATCCTGCTATCAGGCTGAATAACTGATTCTATTACTGATCAGTCTGACTGATAAAATTTTTAAAACACATTTAGTTGGTATCCAGTGCCTGTGACTTTAAACTATTATTTGGTGTCCTGCACTATATAATGAAAGAAAATAAGTCTTGACCTTCTGTGTCCCATTCCTTCAAAGCACTTGAAAAGTACTCTCAATCCCCACTCTGTCCTCTCTTCTCAAAGCAAATATTCAGTGTTCTTTCAATTTCTCTTCAAAGCACTTCGTGTCTAGCCCCGTCATTTTCTGAATCAGCTCCACTGTATCTGAAGTGATCTTAAACTGTGGTATCCAAAACTCAACACAGTATTCAAGTCCAGAATCATACTCCAGAAATAGCTAAAGGATTAACACAATGTTGTCCATCACTTTGTTCTGAAATGTCTCCAAATCAAAGTACTTGTTCAACATTTCCTGTTTTGGTTTGAGGAATTGTTTTGAGACCCAATTATATGCTTAGGCAATGGCCTGCTTTGCAAATATCATTTTATTCCATTCAAGAGCCTCTCCGTGTCTTTTTATAATTTGAAAGACTTTTTGCCAAAGGGAACCTCTACAGTTGCTATAGTTTTCATAGATGTTGCCCATCAAAAATTTGGGGAGCTTATTGATTTTTTTTTTACTGCCCCAATCTTTGAAATATTGATTTTGCACAAAAAGCTGTTTTGTTTAAAATTTGATAAGCTTTTTATTCACCAGAGGAAAGTCTATTTGCAAACTGTTATATCCTACTGACCGAGAAATTACAGCCCCCTTTTTTAGAAAGAAAAATAGAATAAAGAAAATTCATTGCTGTGAAATTTCTGAAACTGGATGTATTTCTTGCTAGATCGCCACCTCTACAAATTAATCTTCTCCCTTTTTTCCAAATTTTTAGATGTTTCCTCAGATGGTATATTGTGCCTATACAATTCGTGGTTTACTATGCCTATAGAAATTTCCGGTGGAAATTTACTATTATTGGTGGGTTTCCTACGCTAGGCAGTGGAATTCATAAATCAATTCAATCACTGTTTAAACCAATGTACTGTATTTTCTGAAGGATCAATTTCTACTGCAGACTTCTACTTCAATTTCTTCACAGACCACATATAGCTTCCAAATCTTTTTGTTGTTCTTGTTAAGCTCCAAGAGAATACATTCTTAACAGTGGCAAATCACCAAACTGTGGAGACAGAGGTGTAAATTGGCTGACTGGCTTAATGCACAGTCTCTCCAAAATACATAGTCATGAAGGTCTCAAAATAAGTCCATCTTTGCTCATTTGTGTGACATTATTAATCAATTAATCAGATTTATATAGCTGCCCATCTCACAAAATGTAATTTTGGGTGGCATAGAAAAATTGAATAAAGCAACAGATGCAAAAATGAAATGTAAAAATATACATTAATAGGTAAGTATTATAAAAAGAAACCATAGGCAAAGAGTGGATAAGAATGGAGATTTCAGCAATGGAACCACATAAGGATATATAGAACATAGAATAATAAGAGTTAGAAAAGACCTTGGAAGTCTTCTAGTCCAAACCTCTGCTCAAGCAGAAGACCCTATACCAGGGGTCGGCAACCTCGGCTCTTTTATGACTCGTGGACTTCAACTCCCAGAATTCCTGAGCCAGCATAGCTCAGGAATTGAAGTCCACGAGTCATAAAAGAGTCGAGGTTGCCGACCCCTGCCCTATACCATTCCAGACAAATGGCTGTCCAGTCTCTTCTGGGAAACTTCCAGCAATGGATCACCTGCTGCCGGCGTCAACTTCCCTCCGCCCTGTGCGCTTCCACAGAGAGGGCCTCCTCAGGGTGCCTCCAGTCAGAGAATGTCGGCTAGTGGCCCCCAGGGGGAGGGCCTTCTCTGTGGGCGCTCCGACTTTATGGAATCAGCTGCCGGCCGAGCTCCGGACGGCACCTGACCTTTGCTCCTTCCGACGCGGTCTGAAGACCCATCTATTCGTACAAGCTGGCCTGGCCTGATGGGGATATGTTGGGGTTTTAATGGGGATTTTTAATGGGGATTTTTATATTGTATATTGTCACCAACTGTTTTAACTGGGCTATTATTTAATTCTTTTTTTAAATTTTTGTATCTCGTATTTTTTATGTATGCCCTGTTCACCGCCCTGAGTCCTTCGGGAGAAGGGCGGTATACAAATACAATAAAACTGAAACTGAAACTGAAACCCACAACTTCTGGAAATAAGTCATTCCACTGATTAATTGTTCTAACTGTCAGAAAATTTCTCCTTCATTCTCCTTCATTCAACCCATTACTTCTTGTCCTGCCCTCAGGTGCTTTGGGGAATAGGTAGACTTCTTCTTCTCTATGACAGTCCTTCAAGTACCGGAAGACAGCTATCATAACACTTCTATTCCTTGTCTCCATTGAACTAGGCATACCTAGTTTCCTCAATTATTCACTAGTTTACCCTGATACATTATCATCTTTGTTGCTCATCTCTGCATTCTTTCTAGGGTTTCAACACCTTTTCTGTATCATGCTGATCAGAACTGGATGCAGTATTCAAAGTGTGATCTCACAAGTGAGTTGCATTTTGTTTGATAGGGCCCAGTGTTCAGGTTTGTCAATGAATTTTTGAACCTTGAGTTTATTATCTAAAGTGTTGGCAATTCCTGCCAGCTTCATGCTATCTGCAAATTTGATGGCTCCCCTTCTATCCCCTCATCTAGATGATTTATGAAGATGTTGAAGAATACTGGGCATAAGACAGAATCTTGAGGTACCTCACTGCATGCTTCCCTCCATGTAGATGTGGTTCCGTTGAGGACTACGTGCTGAGTGCATGTAGTTTCAAATCCATCTGGTGGTGGTACTGTCTATTCCACATTATTCTATTTTATCAAGAAATAGGCTGTCAAATGCCTTCCTTAAGTCTAAGTAAGCGATGTCCCCAGCATTTCCCTTATCCATTAATTTAGTTACTTTATAAAAGAAGGCAATAAGGTTTGTCTGGCATGATCTGTTTTTGACAAATCCATGTTGGCTTCTAATAATTGCATTGTTCATTTCTAGCTGCTCACAAATGCACTGCTTGATTTTCTAGGATCTTCCCAGGTGTTGATGTCTGGCTGATTGGTCTGTAGTTTCCTTGATCCACATTTTCCCCTTTTTGTATTTAGTTCCCCAGGAGCTTCAGGCCTGATAACATAATCAGTTCTCAAAGGACTTCTAGAATGTCAAAGAAATGGAGCTAATCTAATCTTGGAGGCAAGAACGCTCAATAGGGCATGTGTCATGGCAAAGAGGCATGTTCCCTGGGACCTCCCAAATGCAGCTCTCTACTGATGGTACCTGCAGAATGCCCTCTCTGTTAGATCTAATGGGGTGGGCTGATGTAACTGGGGATAGGTGGTCTCTCAGATTGCCCACTTTTAAATCATAAAACCAACACCCTGAGTGGGACCTGGAGCAAACTGGCAGCCAATGAACCTTAACGAAGCAGAGCTATAACATGCACTGTTCTATGACTATACATAATTGCCTGTATTGTTGGTGAAGCTTCTAGATATTTTTCAAGGGCAGCCCCATTTAAAGCACACTGTGGTAGTCAAATGTGGAGGTGACTAGGGCATGACTGATTGTAAGCAGGGTCTGCTGATTCAGGAACTGGTGCAACTAGCCAAGACAAAGCTGTGCAAAATCCCTCCTAGCCATGACTGCCACCTGCTGATCAAGCAGGAGTCATGAATTTAGGAGGACTCCCAGATGGCACACTGTATCTATCTGGGGCAGTGCCACCCCATCCAGCACTAAAAATGGCAAAATCCTGGAACCAGTAGGCCCCAAAATTCAGAGCTACTCAGGGTTCATCAGAAGCCTGGTATTCTCGATTCAGACCCTCACAGCCTGCAGACACTGAGATAAGATATGTATGGCATTGCTTAATTCATCAGGGGTGGGGATGTTCAAATGGATATCATCAGCATACAAATGATACCTCAACCCATGGTGACGGATGGACTCATCAAGCATGTGGATGTTAAAGAGAAAATGATACAATACCAAAGCCTGTGGCATCCCACCTAGTAGGGGCTGAGACTGGGACCTCTCCTCCCCAATCATCACTGACTTGGATTGACCTTGAAGGAAGGACTCGAATAAGCACAACACTGGGCCACCCACTGCCAATCTTACTTCCTGCCTGGTCATTGCAGCCTTCTGCCAATGAATACGATAAACAACTATTTTCAAATATCATCTCATCTCTGCGAAAATATATGTATTATGCAGATTACACAGAATGCACAAGGAAAGTCAGAGACATATTTTAGTTTAGGTTCTTTGCCATGATGGATGCTAATGAATATAATGAGCAGCTAAGTAACCATCTTCTCTTTCCTAATCAGCTTACTAGGATTTCCTGCATGATGCTTTCCTCAGTAGGATTCAGGTAAAGTATATCCAGATGTCTTAAACAGGAATAGGGTGGTTTTTGTTTTCCTTTATTTTGTTTACCAAAACTCCAGGGAGCTGCATAATTTGCAGCCTATACAGGCAGGTCAAAATAAAAAATCAGAGACATGGTTATATTTATAGTTGCTCTGATTGTTTTCATATACAAATTAGGTAATGTCCATCATCAGTCTGGAATGCTTAGGGTACTTGGCAGTATTTACAATTATGAAAGAACCATTATGTGCCTATTTAATGGGCAAGTTGCTACTGGTGATAACTTAGGAGTCATAGTTGAGCTTCCTACTGTCTTAGCCACAATTTCTCCTTTCTGTACCCCTGTTCTCTTTAGCTGGACAGTAAATCAGTTTCAGTATGAAAAGGGCTGAGTTTGTTTCTGCTGCTTATTCTGCACATTTCTCAAAGTTGAGAAAATGTAATCTTGAATATAAAGAATGACCTAAGAATAACATTGCTGGTGTTGGATTTGCTGTTGCAGAAATTGTATTGCAATATACAATTTGAAAATTTGCAAATGTTTGATTTTGGTATGTTGTGTTCTCCAGTTATTGCTTTCAAATTGTTAAAATTTCTGAACAAATCTTTCAATCAATGTAATGACAGCTGGTGACCGAATGCTGGCATTCCATTCTTTTTCAGGAATTTCTGAAACTGTTGTTGGTGACTGACTGTTCTGGAATATCTGTTTTCACAAGGAGTTCCGTCAATACATCTAGATGTGACTGTTATTGAAGTTGTTCATCTCAGGACACTGAACACTCATCCTACACAGCTGAGCAAGTTGTGGTCATAAATAGACCTGAAAAATCTATTTGAATTCTTATTTATTTATTTATTATAGCCACCCATCTCAGAAAACAAGTCTGCGCAGCTCGCAATTCAAAAACATATTGCTATTAAAATCCTAAAAACAGTTTAAAACAATGAAAACAATAAAACCATTAAAATATTAAAAAAAATTCTTTGCCATTGTACGGCAAGGTATTCCTGTGACTGAACTGGATGTCTTTTGAACATGTTGAAATCTGAGCAATTCACTGCAGGTTGTTCAATTTGTTACTGTATTCCCAGCCAGCAGAAAAACTACAAGCTGGCACCTTCAATTACTCCATGATGTTGTTCAACACACAGCCTCTTTGATCCTCAGCATCTCAGCACAGGCATTACGAGGACCCTCTCAATCCCGCATATAAGACGACCACTGTCAAGCATGAGTTAATCAGGGCACTGATGAAACTCGATAAGCCAATGTTTTTTGTTTGCATTCCAGTTTACTGTGGCTTCCTGTGCAGTCTTGATCTGTGAGAGAAAAAAATGTATCAAAGGTTGTGTCTGATTACACTGAAAATTCCACAGGGGAGAATACATAAGCTCTGCCAGAAAGGCCAGAAAATATTTACGCGAGCCATCTCCTAGAACAGAAGAAGTGGAGTGGGATAAGTCATTAATCTTTTGGCATCCAATATGGCCTAGGGCAGGGTTAGCACAGGGAGATTCTTATTTATTTATTTACCGGTATTTTTTTTTTAATTCCATTTATATCCCGCCCTTCTCCGAAGACTCAGGGCGGCTTACAAGCTTAGCAGTAGCCTTCATTCTATGTATATGCCTGCTTAATAATAATAATAATAATAATAATAATAATAATAATAATAATAATAATAATAATAATAATAATAATAATAAACCTTTATTGTCAAAGTACAACATGTGTACATTGAGATTAGCTGAGCCTCCCCCTGTGCTCTCTCCCCCCAACACACAGTGACAACAAACCCTCCATCCCACCACACTATGTGAACCAACTACACCACACACCGGCCTCCCAAGTCAACTCTGCATAAGATTACATCCCATTCAAAAGCCTAACAGCCCACGGATAAAAGCTATTCTTCAGCCTGTTGGTACGGCTGGCTATATTCCTATATCTCCTACCGGATGGTAGGAGAGTAAAGAGATACCGTCCAGGGTGTGAGTCATCCCTGAGAATCTTCCTCACTCTTCCAAGGCAACGAGCCCTGGCGATGTCATCCAGTGGTGTCAGGGAACAGCCCACAATGTCTTGTGCTGGGCTTTCACACACACACACCCCAGCGGCATTATTACAAAGTCAGCTTATTGCCCCCAACAATCTGGGTCCTCATTTTACCTACCTCGGAAGGATGGAAGGCTGAGTCTAATTGCAGGCAGCTGGTGTTGCTTCAGGAGGCATTAGCCCACTGCTCCACCAAGGCTTTTATTTTATTTTATTTTTTATTTTAATCCCATTTATATCCCGCCCTTCTCCGAAGACTCAGGGCGGCTTACAATTTAAGCACAAACCAATGTGCTTAGCAATAGTGCTTGGCACTCCCTCTATGAAACCATATCATCTGGTTGGACCCAGAACCCAGCCTTTGGGGACCAGGGACCGGTGCCATGGAGAAAGGTTTTTCCATAGACCAGAGGATCTGTGGTTTTGAATACTGCCTGCATCCCAAGGATGGAGCTTTGCTTGTTTGTGCGGCCCGCTTGCTGGCATGCTGTGGACCGGTGCTGGTCCATGGACTGGGGGTTTGGGACCCCTATTCTAGAAGATTAAAAATTCTTGAACACTACTGCTGTATCTAAATTCAAAATAAGGCATAAGTGGTGGTAGGAATATCCACTTCTGTTTTATTCATTGCTTCAGTTTTATTACATGCTAGCTATCTTGTTTTAGGTGATACACATTTTTACCTTATAGATTGTATTATTTTACATTTATTTTTGCACAGGTAATTAACCATTATAATAGTGTATGTTACATTTTTAAATTCCTGTTATGCTAGGATTTTTATCTCACCCATTTGATTTTACTTTTGACTTGTATTTTTTTTTCAATTTTTGCTGGTCACTGACTGATTAAAGATTATTTCATTATATCTCAAAGGAATCTCCACCTGATGTGGATTTTTTGGTGTGTCTTATTTACCACTATTGGGCTAACAATCTATCCCTATCTGCACAATTGTTTGGATTACTGAATTCTATTTTATATAGGTTCCTCCAAGGAGCAATGCTTGATGGTACATTGGAACACTTGTAGATTAAAATTCTTTTTTTCTTGACAGTGGTGACTACAGTAATAAGCAATAATGTCCCACCCCTTCCATACAAGCACTGGGAGAAACATTTAGCTCCTCAACTAAACTGCACTCCCTATTCTCTTTGTGCCTAATACTTTTCTGCAACTACACGAGTGATGTAAAACACTGGGCTTTCACTGCTGCCTTTTATAACATATAACTGCACTGATCCCATTTTGTGAAGCATCATAAGCCAATTTCACCAGTAAGTGCAGGTTATAATGGGTGAACACTTTATCTGATGTCACTTGTTTTCTTTGCTTCTGTGAAAACTTTTTCAAATGGTTTTGTCCACTGCCATATCCTCTTTGCTTGTAATTCGAAGTCTTGAGCACCAAGGCTAAAGTTGGCAAAAATATTTGTAATAATTAATTAACCTTAAAAGCAACCATTGTAACACATCTTGGGAAATGCGAATTATGGCTGCTTGAATTTGGTCAGTCTTATGTGTCAATAGGGTAACCACAACTATTAGTTCTTAAAGAACTAACATTTGTTTGCTTGAAAACCGTAGACTGCCATTCGGTAGAATGCTGCTTTCAAGTTTTGCAGATGGACCTCATCATTTTCTCAGGCATCAGGGATGTAATTTCATTAACATACACAACACTCATATATATGTGGCCCATGGCTCTCTGACAAAACGGTGGAGTTAATGCTATTCCAAAAATGAATCTGTTGCAATTATATACAACTCTGAGTCTTTTTACATTAAGAAGTACTTTGGAATTTCCCCCCACTTCCTTCTACATGTAATCAAGAAAGTTGCAACAGACTTGGGAAAGGAATAGATCTGGTATAAACTGGTACGGCATGCAGCAAGAAGCAAGGAAATTAACCTGGTTGTGAAGAATCTGTCTCCATGAATCCGTAATGAGAAGGCTTCAGAAGAAGAAAACAGGATCCTCAGATCTTAAGGTAAAGATTAGCAATAGCACTTAGACTAATATATCACTCCATAGTCCTTTACAGCACTCTCTGGGTAATTTACAACATCAGCAAATTGGCCCCAACAATCTGGGTTCTCATTTTACCAACCCTGGAACGATGAGTCAACTATGAGCCAGTCAAAATCGAACTCCTAAAAGGAATTATATCCTGAACTTCTTAAAAAACAGCATGGAATCTATAATAAAATTGGAACTGAGGAAGGAATGGGGAGATTGTCCCAAAAAATCTTAAAGGACAGAAACAAAACTGAAAGACTCTCAGTAAGGGCAAAAAACTATGGTTCCCTCCATTGGGCAAAAGTTCTACACTCAAAAAGGAGGAAAAATAGAGACGCAGAAGGCACGGCTACGAAAACGAGAAAGTAGAAATAGTTTATATAAGGTACAGCTTAAGGCAGTAAAAGGATAACAGTCAAACAGCGGAAATAGATGAACTTTTTGTTAGTCAGTTAACTAAGGTATGTAGGAAGCACATCACAACAGTAATGGGGGACAAATTACCCTGACATCAACTGGGAGACAAACTCTGCACCAAGTGGAAGATCAAACATATTCCTGACAAACCTAGCAGACAACTTTGTCTCCCAAAAAGTAGAGAAAGAGAACGGAACTAGGGGATCAGCCATATTGGCCTTAATTCTCACTAACAGAGATGAAATAATAAAAGGTGCTGAAGACACAGGAACTTTGGCGGAGGGTGGGGGAATGATCATGCAATATTGGAATTCATCATTATGCAAGCACAAGCAATAGAACACAAAGTAAAGTCTTGGACTTTAAGAGAGCTAATTTCAATAAACATAGAGCCTAGGAAGGATTCCATGGATGAGAATCCTCAAGGGCAAAACAACTCAAGAAGCTTGGGAAATTTTGAAAAGTGAGATTATAAAAGCCTAGTTTAGCACAATACCAACGAAGAAGAAAAATAACAGCTCTCAAAAGAAACCAGCATAGCTGCAGAAAAACAAAAAGGACAAGTGTAAAAAGTGGAAAGAGGGGCACATAACTAAGGCAGAATATCAGCAAATAGCCCTTGCCTGCAAAGATGAAGTGAGGGGAAGCTAAGGCTCAAAATGAACTAAGGCTTGCAACAAAAGTCAAAAATAACAACAACAAAAAAGCTTCTTTCAACATGTAAAAAACAAGAAAAAAGTTAAGGAAATGATTGGTCCATTAGTGGGAGAAAGTGGCAAGAAGGTAACAAACAACAGGGAGAAAGCAGAACTATTCAACTCAGTTTTTGCATCCATATTTACACAAAGGGAAAAAAACAGCCCAACCTATCAAAAACAGTACCGTAAAAACAGATTAGAAACACAAGTTAAGATAGGCAAGAAAATGGTAAGTGAGCACCTGTTCACCCTAGAGGAGTTCAAATCACCAGGACCAGATGGATTATACATCAAGGTTCTGAAGAAACTGGCAGATGTGATCTCAGAACCACTGAACTATATCTTTCAAAGATCCTGGAGCACTGGGGAACTTCCCAGGGGCTGGAAAAGAGCTGATGTAGTTCCCATCTTCAAAAAAAGAAAAAAAAATGGATCCAGGAAATTACAGACCTATCAGCCTGACTTCAATACCTGGGAAGATTCTGGAAAAGATAAGCAATGAATCAGTGAACACCTAGAGGCAAACAAAGTCATTACCAAAAGCCAACATGGATTTGACAAAAACAGATCATGCCAGACAAATCTTATTGCATTCTTTGACCAAGTGACAAAATATCCATCACCACCAGATGGATTTGTAGCTGGCTGACCGGCCATACTCAGCATGTGGTCCTCAATGGAACTGCATCTACAAGAAAAACCAAATGCACAGGTATAGTATAGGGGGTACCTTGCTCAATAGCAGTAACTGTGAGTGGGATCTTGGAGTCCTAGTGGACAATCACTTAAATATGAGCCAGCAGTGTGCTGCTGCTGCCAAAAAGGCCAACACAGTGCTAGGCTGCATTAACAGAGGGATAGAATCAAGATCATGTAAAGTATTAATACCACTTTACAATGCCTTGGTAAGGCCACACTTGGAATACTGCATCCAGTTTTGGTCACCACAATGTAAAAAAGATAACAGGGCTGTCAAACTGCCAGTCCGCAGGCCAGATGCGTCATGAAGAAACCATGCCCACCCCATTGCCGGCAATGGTGAAAAAGCTCCAATACGTTGTGTGACATCACATGACATCGCAAGTTTGACATGTCTGCTCTAGAAAGACTGCAGAGAAGAGCAACAAAGACGATCAGGGGACTGGAGGCTAAAACATATAAGGAATGGTTGCTGGCATTGGGTATATCTAGTTTAATGAAGAGAAGGACTAGGGGTGACATGATAACAGTGTTCCAATATCTCAGGGGCTGCCACATAGAAGAAGGAATCAAGCTATTCTCCAAAGCAGCTGAAGTCAGGACAAGAAGCAATGGATGGAAACTAACCAAAGAGAAAAGCAACCTAGAACTATGGAGAAATTTCGTGACAGAACAATTAACCAGTGGAACAACCTGTGTCAGGACCCAACCTGCCTCCAGAAGCTGTGAATGCTCCAATACTGGACGTTTTTAAGAAGAGACTGGACATCTGTTTGTCTGAAATGGTCTAGGGTTTCCTGCTGAGCAGGGGGTTGGACTAGATGACCTCTAAGGTCCCTTACAACTTTTTCTTGTTGTTGTTGGTTGTTGTTGTTATTATAATAAAACAAGAGAGATGGAAAAACAACTTATGGGTAAGAAGTAAATAGGGAGAAAGCACAAATCCTGCTTCCCTTCAGCAGCAAGGGGAACTACCGTAGCCACTTTGAAGAGGAAGCAAAGCAAGCTGAATTCAAACAGGCCAGAATGAGGATAGATAAGCAAATCACATGACACTTTTGAAAAAGCAAGCTATAACTATAAGCATCTTTATTAAGGGGTGGGCAGAGTTGGATTGCTTCAACTCGTATTGTTTTTAAAGTGTAATCTTCTTAAGGAGGTTAACACCATTAAGCAAGTTTTTCAGAATGTATGGATTCACGTCTATTGAATCAGCTCATTCAGCTCATTATGTCTGGTTGTTTAAAGTTATTCTTGTACATGTGTATTATTGTCTGTATACAATATCTGCATGGATATTGGAACTTAATGGAAATTGTAAAGTAAAACTGTTATTTTCATAACTGGAGCTTTGTATTCTTCCTATTGGATCTATGGAAGTGAATCGCCTCTTAGTGCTCCCCCTACTAATTGGAGAGTTGGCAACTGTTTATAATGAAATGGATCAGTTGAAGGAATCCTGTTGAAAGATCCCCTTGGGAATCAGCTTCTGAAACTCAGATCTAGCCCCTGCATTAAAGTAAGATCTATATATGACCTACAAATAAATAAGTCTTCTAGGTCTAATGCTGAAGATTATTAGGTAGAGTACTTAGCCAGGTACCCACTGGAAACAGAGATCCCAAATCAGCTGGATTATGTGTGTGTGTGGTTCATGGTGTTCAAATTCAAGTCATTATTGCAACTAAACCCATTTCTAAAGTAGCTCTACCATTGGAAAACACTTGGGCACTACAATCCTAGTAATTTACAATTTATATTGCATTATACTACTTCCCGTGGTCCTATTCCTTTAGGAATGCATATTTACATCCCATAAAATAGCTGAGGTATAATATTAGCTTCATAAACCTTTAATGCTGCTGGAATAAAAAAAAGCTACTTGTGCTACAAAATTTAAGAACTACTGTTGTTCCCAGAAAAGAGTTCACATGTGCCTACCAACATAATATCTCTTAGAAGATTACATCAATGTTCTAATAAAGTTACAATCCCATCAATTGGGCTTTATCTTTTCTTCTTTTCCAAAGACTAGGATCTTTTTTAAAAAATTAATGGCCAGCTGGTCTGCTATGTACTTAATCAGGACATAATGTTTTTTTTTATTCTGATGAGAAGAGATTAATAAACATCCTCATCGTCTGTTGGCAAATCTAGGGGATAGAAAAACATTTAATAACTTAATTTATGTAGAAATTAAACAAGGGGTACAAAATACATTCTTGTCTCATATCTTTGAGTCACTGATGACTCTCATTCACACATATTCTCATATAATGAGTTAATAAACAGAATGAAAATGGCAGTTTCTTCCTAACCCTTTCCTCTAAAAATTGAGTCAAATGCAATCTGAAATCCACAAAGCATATAAAGACTCTTAGAATTGGACTTCCGGTGGCGACGCGACGCTGAAGACAGCCGTTTTCGGGCTGCCCGCTCCGCAGCTGTTTTTTTCCATCGTAAACAGCGCCAATCAGCTGTTTAGATGGATTTGAAGCCCCCTCCTCAGGAGAAGAGGAGGGGGTGAGGCCCCAGGTAGGGGTTGAGCTCTCTGGGGCCGCCTGAGCTGAGAGCTTGGGCGGCTGAAGGATGAGCCCCCCCGAAGCCTGGGTTGCTCCGAGCTGCGCAGCGCCTCTGCTCTGGGATTATTGGAGCAGAGCCAGGCGTTAGCAACCACCCCTGCCAAATGGAAATACTTTTGATTATCAAGAAGCAGGCAGAGCGGTACAGGAGGTCAAGGTGAAGTGGACTCTTTATTTTTACTCTCTAGCTCAATGGATTTTATAGCTTCAAAGTGAAAGTGAGTAATAAGTGAAAGTGGGGGAAGATGGCAGCTAAAACTTCTAAAGCTCTTCGGAATGTGGGGTCTTCCCTGGTGCAAGAGACCTCATTGCAAGCTTTGTTTCCTCCTGCATCTCCCCCGGCATTGACGCTTAAGGATTTACAAGACGCTCTTGGAAAGCATGTACAATTGATGTCTGATATGATGGATGAAAAGTTGAAAAAGCTGGAGGAGAAAATGGAGAAATTGGAGAAGAAGATAGAAGAGAAGCTGAGAGCAATGAGGGTGGACATTTTGTCTAAGGTTGAATCCGTAGCTGAATGTGTGCTACAGCTGGATATAAAAGTGGAGGATCTCAGTCAAAAGAACTCTATATTAGAAGCAAAGGTATTAGAAAATGAAAATATAAGGGATAAAATGGACGAAGAATTGAGCCTTGTTCAGTATAATCAGATGCAGTATGCTATTAGAATTAGGGGTTTAAAGGAGAATGGTAAAGAAGATTTAAAGCAGCTGATTTCTGAGGCTCTGGAAGGGGTACTGGGCCAGTCAGCATCTGAAATTAAGGGAAATATGGACAAAGTTTTTCGTGTAAATTCATGGATTGCAAGACAGAAGAAGTTACCCAGAGATGTGGTGGTCTATTTTACAAAGAGAGTAACGAGAGATGAAGTTATTCAAGCTGCTTATGATACTAATTTGGTAGTGGATGAGCAAGAAGTTTTGGTTTTAAAAGAGATCCCTCCGAAGATCCTAAGGAGAAGGAAAGATTTTGCATTTTTGGTACAGGAACTTAAGAAACGTGATATTAAGTTTAGATGGGAGATTCCGGTTGGATTGGTGGCGACGTATGAAGGTAAAAGACATCGTTTGGTTACTGTGGCTCAGGCACGTGATTTTTATAGTAATGTGTTAAAAGCAACCCCCCTATCATTTTTGGAAGCTGCAAAAGGATACGGTGGGGGAAAGCCTCAAGACGTTACAGATAGACAGACAGAGGACAATGGTGTTGGAGGGGATCAAGTCACAGTTTCATCGGTTGCTGCAGGAGGCCAGAAGATGACGCGTGCCGCCCTAAGAAGAGCGAGACGAGAGCAAGAGCAAGAATCAGCAGAAAGTTATGGAATCTCCAAAGTGTGCTTACAGTGAAGATGTGAGAGAGGAGCGGTCTAAAGAAGTTTTGGGGGTCATGACAGAGGTGCTCCAAAAGTTTTGGGGCGTTAAGATTGCTGATTAATTTTTAGATTAGAATGTCAATGGAGTAAAATTATTATAGAGGAGAAAGAAGGTTTTTTTTTCTTTTTTTTCTTTTTGTTAATATTTTACACAATTTAAGATTGCTTGCTAGAAAAGTATATTAGGGTAATGGATTTAAAGTATGTGTTGAACTAAGAATGGGTATGTAAGCTCCTAATTAATAACAAGTTGTCTTAGAGATTGCCTAAATCTTTTTTTTATATATTCTTTGTATTTGAACTTTTATTTGAATTTAAGGATGATTTGGAACTGTGAGACATTTGGTGTGATACATGCAAGAACTATTTTTGATCGTAGTTTAGTTTGGTTGGAGATTATTAAGAGTAATAGAGATAGGCGCTTTTGGCGTGTAACTGAGAAATTGTTTGGAAATTAGAGAAAGGTGGGAGAATGTAAATAGCAGGTGAACGTTTTTTTGTTTTTTTTTTCTTTTCCTTTTTCTTTTTTTTTTTTGAAATTAATATGAATAAGGACTGGGATTAAGAAAATTTATTTTGAGCAAAGCTTTTTTTCTGTTTTCCTCTTTTTCCCCCCCTCTACTTTATTTGTAATGTTAATATTGTTTGTATTCATTTTATATGAGCTAGAGAGAGATAGAATTTATAATTTATTGTTGATAACATAAGGGTGTCTATGTTTGTTTTTTGATTTTATGCCCTGTATTTAGCTCTGGGAAGTCGGGGGGGGGAGGGAATGGGGGGGAGGGATAGGGAGGGTTGGATAGGGGTGGGGGAGGGGGGATTAAAGTTAAAATGTATTGTAAAACTTTTTAAATAAAAAAAGACTCTTAGAATTGATACGTTTATTGGCCAAATGGTTGAAATCAAGCTTTGATTTATTGTACTTTGTTTTGCTTTAAATCCTATCTGCATGAACCATCTTACTATTGCAGATCTAGAAATTTGCAATAAAAATATTTAATGCACAATTTATTTATGACATATAATAAGCTGATCCATAACCAGCAGTGCCAGTTGTATCTCATTTTATAAAATGGATAAAGATCACAAGCCCTCAGCCTTTGGGCATGTTCTCTATATAATCTATATGCTAAGAAGTGCTGCTAGTATGAGAATCCACCATTCAAATGTTCTGGAGCCATAAAGCCAAGAGCTTTCCCAGACTTCAGCTGTGAAATAAACTTATACAAGTCAGAAGAGGCCATTCCAGTAATAGATAGATTCAATTAAAGATTCATTTCTGGAATCTATTGTGAAGATGGAACTAAAATATTCATGCCAGACATCAGCTGAGATCCTACTGCCAGTACTAGGTCCATTACCCAATGCATCCCCACTAATCAATGCCAAAAATGGCAGAACTTTTCAGCTTAGCAGCTGAAATATTGGTTGCCAGTTGCCTCCAAGGCATTCATCTTTTGCTATCTAATTAAAGTTTTGTGTTGCGATTTCTACAAATGCAGTATTTGTGGATGAGTAGCCCAATTTTTTTTTTCCTGCAAACTTCCTTGGCAGGGAATCATGTTGAGTTGGAATTCATCTTTGAAATTGCTCTAAAACTATTACTAATTTCAGTTAGTATAGAGTGGGACACTTTATCTTATCATTCTGGTATCATCACTGATAACAGACACATTGAGGAACAACGTGCAGATCCTCAGTAGGGCAAAGTATAAAAGGTACAAAGTACCGTATTTTCCGGTGTATAAGACGACTGGGCGTATAAGACGACCCCCTACATTTCCTGTTAAATTATAGGGTTTGGGCTATACTCGCCGTATAAGACTACCCCTCTTCCAACGCACACCAAATAAAAATTAAAAAATATCAGATTTGATTTTAATATGGTAATGCTTATGACATGCAGGTGCTTAGTAGGAAAACTGTCAAGGCTGTTTGTAAGCATGCAGGTGCTTAGTAGGAAAACTGTCAAGGCTGTTTGTCATCAAACATGTAAACATAAAACAGTGCAAGTGGATTAAATAATAATAATAATAATTAATAATAATAATAATAATAATAATTAAGAAGAAGAAGAAGAAGAAGAAGAAGAAGAAGAAGAAGAAGAAGAAGAAGAAGAAGAAGAAGAAGAAGAAGAAGAAGAAGAAGAAGTAGAAGTAGTTGGAGGGGACCTTGGAGGTCATCTAGTCCAACCCCCTGCTAAGGCAGGAAACCCTATACCATTCCAGACAAATGGCTGTCCAGTCTCTTCTTAAAAACTTCCAGTGTTGGAGCATTCACCACTTCTGGAGGCAGGTTGTTCCACTGGTTAATTGTTCTAACTGTCAGGAAGTTTCTCCTTAGTTCTAGGTTGCTTCTCTCCTTGATTACTTTCCATCCGTTGCTTCTTGTCCTGCTTTCAGGTGCTTTGGAGAATAGCTTGACTCCCTCTTCTTTGTGGCAGCCCCTGATTCCAGCAACCATTCCCTATTTTCCTAATTCACTTTTTCACTTTTCCTAATTCACTCTAAAGCTTTCCCTGCACAGAGCCTTAAGTAACACAAGCTGCCTGCAATTAGTGCAGGTTCGCATCCCACCAGGCTCAAGGTTGACTCAGCCTTCCATCCTTCCGAGGTAGGTAAAATGAGGACCCAGATTGTTGGGGGCAATAAGCTGAATTTGTAATAATGCTGCTTGGGGGGGGGTGAAAGCCCTAATAAACAGGCTTATACACAGAATGAAGGCTATTGCTAAGCACATTGATTTGTGCTTTAAATTGTAAGCCACCCTGAGTCTTCGGAGAAGGGCAGGATATAAATGGTTGTTTTTTTTTAAAAAAAAGACCAAATGGGAGATCCGCTCCAGGTTTTCCAGCCAGCCCACCCAGTTCCTGAGTCAAATGTGTCTTTAGAGCTAAGCCGCTGCTCTGTCTGCTGCCTTCCCCACCTGCCTTTCAAGTTGGGATAGACTACAGCTGCTCTTCAACTTTAGAAGGAAAAAAGCCCAGACCCCAGCCTGTAAAAAATCACAGACTGCAGCTTCTTCTCCAATTGGTCCCGCTTTCCCTGCGCAGACTAAATGGGAGATCCGCTCCAGGTTTTCCAGCCAGCCCTGTCCCTAAATTTTCAGCACCCGGCGTATAAGAATGACTTTTGAGAAGATTTTCATGGGTTAAAAAGTAGTCTTATACGCCGGAAACTACAGTACTCTTTAATATACAGTAGATGCTGACTTTTTTTTCTACCCTCAGCAGAAAAAAATCAACATCCTAGTGCAAGTTGCTCCAAATGAAAGTTTCCAACCATTGCTGCTATTTGCCAATTTTCTGTTAATTATAAACTGATTTTGTTGAATTTGATGCATTTGACAGCAATTCATAATTTTTTTATAAAAGAAAGATGGGATGTAAGTAACAGCCAGGATGTCTTGTGGATGTCACTCTAGGTGGTTTAAGAGGGTGCTAGTCTTCCCGATCACATCTAGTTCTGGAAGACACTGTTTGGTCTTTGGAACACTTGCAGTACTTCGGCTGGATCTAAGTAGTTGCATCCCATCCTTCCCTTCCAATGTGGAGTGGCCACCAAGTAACAAGAAACTGCCAGAATTCCCAGTCACCCTAGCCCATTAATGAGAATTCGGAAAATTGAAATCCATTTCTGGAAGCTCAGTCCACTTAGCTGGACTTGGGAGAGGCAGGGCTTTTTTGCTCATAGAACTCTCAGAACGGCGTTCTGGCACCCTTTTTTTTGCAAAAAAAAAGCTCCCTCTATTGGCTTTCAAAAGCCTATTGCAGGGATAGGCAATCTTGGCTCTTTTTTATGACTCATGGATTTCAACTCCCAGAAATCCTGAGCCAGCCATGCTGAGGGGAAAGGGAGAGGTTTCCAAGCTGAGCCATGCTGGCTCAGGAATTCTGGGAGTTGAAGTCCTTGAGTCATAAAAGAGCCAAGGTTCCCTACCCTGCACTAGAGGAGGACATTAAAATTGTTTACAAGGTTACTTCTTTAGGAACTAAACCTTTAGAATCTAAAACAGCTAATTCAAAAAAGCCAACAGGAAAGAACCTCACATTTTTCATCTGCTTCTGTCTTTTGGAAGGTAAAATTAGATAACAAAATAATCTATTTCCTATGTTAATATCTCTGCAATGAAATCAATAAAGGTAACAGGAAAGAAATGAGAAACATTTTTCTCAATGTAATATGTCTAATTTAGCTGATGGTAGAAAAAAAATAGTATCTTTTGTACATAGTCTTGAAAACTATTTTGAATCTAACCATCTATTACAACTAAACCACTTTAAATTAAACAATTCTTAAGAATGAAATATTCTTAATTTGGAATTTACTTTTACTGTTTGGACTGTTGTGTGTTTTGAAAAATAGATTATTTAGAATCTAGTTACGTTGCACTTCAGTCTTTAAATAATTAACCTAGTATATACATAACAATATATGATGTTTTCCATGGTGAGCTTAAAATTAATAACATTTATTAAAAAGGCTAAAATAATTTCTGGTGGTATTATCTGTACATTAAAATTTTGT
Organism: Vipera ursinii; assembly: GCF_947247035.1. Taxonomy (NCBI): domain Eukaryota; kingdom Metazoa; phylum Chordata; class Lepidosauria; order Squamata; family Viperidae; genus Vipera; species Vipera ursinii. The sequence goes on along the minus strand of NC_139513.1, from coordinate 189,278,622 downwards.
TTAGTCACAATCTTTCACTTTTCACATTCTGGACAAGCAGTGGTCATGTATCCTAGCAAAAGATGTTACATATGTGCATAAGCATAGTCAGTAGCATATGCCTTTTTAAAAATATCAAACATGCAAAAAACAAAAATAAGTCCAAAATATCTGTATTACATCCAGAAATGCCAACTTTGCAACCAATATTTCTCATCCATACCTATGACACCCTAAGGATACCTGCATACCTGCAAATGCTTCTCTGGGATCAGTAATGCAGCAGGGATTGCTTTTTCCTTCCAGTAACAGATTGCTGGGAAATACCAAACATGGCCTTAAGAATTCCAATGTTTGTTACAAATTTTTCTGGATGTGGTTGGAAAGAGGCCTAGAAATGCCAGCACAAATACATCACACTTGCTGAACGTGCACACGCAACTAATTACAATCTTCAATTATATGTGATATATATCTAAAATGAAATGTCTCAACTGCAACTTGCAAACCATTCCATTTTGTGGCAAAACAATCCAGGACAAGCTGATCAGCAGAGCTTAGAGAGGACTCATTAACACAACTTTTGGGAAGGAAAGAAACAGAAGGACAGTTTAACATCTTCCAGTTGATGTTATGTTATGTAACATCTTCTGGGAGTTGAAGTCCACGGGTCATAAAAGAGCCAAGTTTGCCTACGCCTGGCCTATTGGCTTTCGAAAGCCAATAGGAATTGCTGCTGAACGCGCCAAAAGACCTGGCCGGCAAACATTGCACAGGCAAGAGGGCTGCAGCGAAGGCAGGAACTTTGCATGCCTCCCTGATGCCCAACTACACCATCTCAAATAGGTAAGTAAGATATTATTTGCAAATAGGATAGCAATAAACGATTTAGGCTGCATTTATATCAGGGCTTTTCAACCTTTTCAGAAATTAGACCACTTTTAGGACATGACAATATTCAAGCACCACCAGCTATGGGGTAAAGTTCAAAAAGAATTGGATAGTTGGAAAAAACTACAATTGTCCTTATTGGGAAGAATTGCAGCAGTGAAAATGAATGTTTTGCCGAAATTTCTATTTTTATTTCAAATGATACCTATTCTTAAAAAGGACTCAAACTTGGAGGAATGGCAAAAGGGTATTAATAAATTTGTTTGGGCAGGGAAAAGGCCACGAGTTAAATTTAAGATTATGCAGGATACTCGTGAAAGAGGTGGTCTTAAAATGCCCAACCTTAAATTATACTATGAAGCTGCTGCATTGTCAGTGATAAGTGATTGGATTAACTTAACACAAGGGAGATTATTAAATCTTGAAGGTCATGACTTGTTATTTGGTTGGCATGCATATTTATTGTATGACAAGAAGGTAGATAATGTGTTTAAGGTGCATATTTTAAGACATGCTTTGTTGCGAGTTTGGAAAAAGTATAGATATAAGTTAAATTATAAGATACCTTTATGGGCAATACCGAAACACGCAATAGAAAACATAAATGTTGGGTTTAAACATGATGTGACTACACATAAGGAAATTTTAAGTTTGGAGAGGAATGTATGGCATTTGAAGCCGTATAACTTTTTACGAGGAGAAAAGATTGTCCAAACCTGGTTTCAGTATGGGCAACTACAGGCCAGGTGGAAAGAAGATAAGAAAATTGGTTTTTCAATGACTGATGAAAACTTGGTAAAGCAAATTAGAAATCAGGGTCAAGCACATATCAAACGGATATATCTTGCATTGATAGAAATTGATTCAGAAACAGAACTTGTTAAAGATTGCACGATAAAGTGGGCTCAGAATATTCAAGAAGTTATTACAATGGACACTTGGGAAAGGATCTGGGTGAGAAATGTAAAATTTACGCAAGCCCAAAATTTAAGAGAGAATTTTTATAAAATGTTATATAGGTGGCATTTAGATCCCAAAAAGCTAGCAAGTATGTATCTGAACTACCAGCCTAAATGTTGGAGGTGTGGTGGCGAAGACGCAACGTATTTTCACATATGGTGGACCTGTAAAAAGGTTAAAGCATTTTGGATTAAAATCTGGTGGAATATGCAGAAGATATTTAAGAAAAGGATAAAGTTTTGTCCGCAATTGTTTTTATTGGGTATTATTACTGACACTACTGTTGTGGACATAAAGTCGATGTTTAACTTAATTACGGCAGCAAGACTTTCAGTAGGGCAATATTGGAAGAAGGAAGAACAGCCGACTACAGAGGAATGGACTTTAAAAGTTTCCAACCTGGCGGAAATGGCAAAAATCTCGGCGTATTTAAAAGACCATTCGCAACAACGATGTGTCCTGGAGTGGAAAAAATGGATTGATTACATCCAGAATAAATATGGGACTAAAAAGTTTCATTTAGCATTTGAATAAGTACCGATGTGATATTTATATTGCTTGTAGTCATTTTATAAGAGCTAAAGTGCGATAGACTTAATAGTTTATTGTTATTAGCATATGGTAGTTTATGTCTGTTTTTTACTTTTATACCTTGTATTTAGCTCTGGGAAGTCGGGGAAGGGGGAAGGGGAGGGGGGAGGGTTGGGCTGGGAAGGGGGGGTGGGGTTGGGGAGAGGTTTTGTTAAAGATAAAATGTATTGAAAAACTTTTCAATAAAAAAAGAACGGAGGCAAGGAAAAAAAATATTCAAGCACCACCAGTGCTTAACAAGGTGTCAAAAACTTGACTAAAAAAAAGGGGGAGGTATTTTGGGTTTCATTGGTTAGATTCATTTATTGTTATAGAAATGTCTAGTTTATAATATTATAGAAAAGCAAAAAGCTGAGGTTCAGTGTTAATGCTTCCTTCTACTCTTGTAACAGAGGAAGTCAGAAGTCAGTGCCTTTTCTTTTTCCCTTCTCCCCCTCACTTTTCCCTTTTTTTCTCACCCTTCGCTTGCAAAAGCCCCCCCACTCACTCACACTTTGCTCACAAAAGCCTCCAGTCGCTCTCACTCACTCCTCCGTCTCTTTCAAAGGCACCTCGTTCAGTCTCTCCCCCGCTCACTCCATCTCTTTCAAAGGCCTCTTGCTCGCTGACTCACTTACTGCCATGTCACTTCCAAACGCCATTTGCTCATTCACTCACTCACTTACTGCCCCGTCGCTTCCAAATGCTTCCAAATGCCACTTGCTCACGCACTCACTGCACTTGGAAGTGACAGGGCAGTAAGTGAACCACTGCCGGTGCCAGAGGCCATCAGCTGTTTGGCACCAGAGACCACTACTACGAGGAACACAGCTCTCGGTTGGGGTTCAGAGCAGCTCTGGGTGGGGGCTCAGCATGGGCCACGGCGTGGCAACTGCGGGGAGGGGAATCCCCATGGTGGCTTTGGGGAGGAGAATCCCCGTGGCATGTGGCTCCGAGCCGCAGGGGCAGGGGTGCAAAGGACGGACGGTGACGCCGTAGCAAGACACCGGCATCGCTCCCAGTGATAGCACCTCTGAGTTCTGGCACCTTTTTTTTTTTTTAAGAAAAAAAGCACTCGGGAGAGGCATGAATTTGCCAGGATAAGAGAAGTATGCCACTATCTACAATGTCACAATACAAGTAGTATACTACAGTTGTTGTAATGCAAGGGGGATAATAAATAACTACAGTTTTTAAATTAATATTTGCCATTAGCATAATGTTCAGGGCAACCTTCAAGTCAGAGAAATCTTGTGCCCAACCCCATCAAGCATAGCTACCAGGCCCGATGTTTCGGGATTGCTGAAATGCTTATTGATGAACTTGTAGGAATTAACCTGATTTTTGTTTCACCCCATCCAGATTCCAAATTCTAGTTCAGAAATTATTCCTCTTTATTTGGAATGGTGATGTGAAACTGAGTGTCATCAATATATTGATGGCACCAGATTCCAAACAAACGGATTTCTCTCAATGACTTCCCATTCTACTTTCACAGAAAACTTGTAAAACAGACAACTAAGTGAGCTTCATGGTTGAGCAATGATCTAGACATATTTTTTTTAATCTTCAAATACAGACTTGACAAACATTCCTTCACAGCATAGCACAGTTGCTTGAATTTTGTACACAAATAGTGTTTTAGTACCACAAATCCCTCCCCAGAAGGAGGAATAGAGCTTCAAAATAGAATTCAGTTATGGAATATTATCACAGTAAACTAATGTACAGCTTTGGGTCTGTCAGCTCAGCTCATTGTCCCATAGGGGCTGTTCTTGCTATAGGAACTGATGTAGTAAATGCTCACCAGATATATTTCCTGTATGGCAATGGATTGCTGAACTCCTCAGGAGAAAACATTTTGTCCATAGACATGTAAGTCATGGGCAACATCAGTAAATAAAGAAGCAAAAAGCTCAGAACATCATTAAAAATTCAGTAGTCCAGTTTCCAAAAATGCACCAAAAGTGTTATTCGTACAGTGCAGATTTTATCTTCAGAAGTACAAGGATCCTACATTTCTTCTTGCTGTTCCTGTTTAAGAAATAAAATGTCAAGAAATCAAAGAATCCAAACCCATAGTTCCGTGTCAGAATGTATGTCAGGATCAGTAAGTACCATTTATTCTGTCATTAAGTTATATATAGTGTATTTAAAATCTTAATAGGCTTTGACAAAAAGAATCTATGACAAAGACTAAAATTTACGTATCTAGAGCAATTGTGACATTGAGAAAGATATTTAGACTTGTGTAGGCTCATGCATAATATCAGAAAATTAATAAGTATTCTGTCCTGAAAAGGATTCTGCTTATCAACTTGCATAGCAGAGTATATGAACTCTTTCTGCAAAATGCTTTCAAAGTATTGTTAGCATTGATGTTATATATGCTGGTTTGACATTAAGCCATGTCTCCTCCAATCTGTGATGTCAGTTCAGATTTGACGAATATAGTTTATAGAGAAAGAAGTTACTGAAAATGAATGAATGGCTTGGATGTACAAATTGTAATGAAAGCAAGTGGCTAAAATGGAAAACGTGAGTGAGGAGGACTTGGGAAGGGATGGTGACCCAGCTATCCTTCTTGCTGTCATTACAGGAGTAGAAGAAGCTATGAAAGGAAATGGTTGAAACTATGGCAAGACAGAGAGAGATACTGCTTTTGTTCTTCATGGAGTTTCTCTTGTACTTCTCTATGTGTGCATGGTGAGGGCTATCTGTGAAAGCCTGTAATCAAAGGCTTCTTTGGGAGGGGGGAAGAGGAGGATTGTTCCTCAAGACCATCTGAAATTAAAGAAGATAAGAGCTTGGCGGGTTTTCTAACCGAAGGGAAACTGATTCTTTAAATTAATAGGAGAATATGATTAATGACAAAATTAGAAAGGTGGAGAATTGTGTTTTAATATATTGTGCAAGGGGACGGAGATTTCATATTCCAGCTTCCTTCGAGCAAGCATTTGCCGGTGTATTAGGCTAATAAAGGACTTTGAAGGTAAACAATGCCTCAGAGTCACTTGAAAAGCTCATACGTTGGAAACTTGACAACTTACTTGGAATACTTGCTACCCTATGGATTCTTACAGCAATTGAACTTAATGAGAGTTATCAGAGCCATCTTGTTTACCTGATTGTAATCAGGGAGGAGAAGACTCAATATCCCAAGGATCCTACTTAGTTTTCACCTTAATTTATAAGGAGTAAGCCAGACTAAATAAATCTATCTCCTGCGTACAAATAACCTGGGAGTAAGAGTCATTTCATTCATAGAACCTAGTATAGATTAAGAATACCTAGTTAATGCTTCCTGGACCCAAATTTCCATAGTCTGAGGTAGAGAATTAGAGAAGTCTGTAAGAAATGTTTATCTGTGTGCATACAGGCAGGGAATCAATTTTACAAAAGGTGTACATTATTCCACAAATTAATTTGAATCAATAGCCATTTATTTATTGAGATGCATTTTTTCTACTGGTTGTGACCTTGATCTGGTTATGTAGCTTCCGGCTGTTTATACAAAAAAGCACACAGACACACACATAATATACACATCTCATCAGTCACCTGCATGGACATAGTTGGTTTCAGTGGGAATTGGGAACCCTAATAGAACCCCATCAGCATGTAACTTTTCCTTTGTCTGTAGAACTTTCCCGTTATAATCTTCAAGAGAAGTGACATTGTCTGACATTCAGAATTGTCCCGGAGGCGGAGGTGGCGGGAGGGGGGGAAATGACAGGTTATCTAGGTGGTTGACTTTACCTCCTGTCAAGTACAAGGATAAATGGCAACTTGACCTATCTGCAGCAATAATCTGGCTATGTTTAAATAGATATATACTTTTTCACTTATATATAAATATATGACATTTAGGTTTCTGTGATATACCAGATATAATAATAATAGTTGGAAGGGACCTTGGAGGTCATCTAGTCCAACCCCCTGGCCAGGCAGGAGACCCTATACCATTCCAGATAAATGGCTGTCCAGTCTTTTCTTCAAAACCTCCAGTAATGAAGCACCCACAACTTCTGATGGCAAGGTGTTCCACTGGTTAATTGTCCTCACCGTTAGGAAGTTTCTCCTTAATTCCAGGTTGCTTCTCTACTTGACTAGTTTCAATCCATTGTTTCCTGTCTTGCTGTCTGGTGCTTTGGAGAATAGCTCAACTCCCTCTTCTTTGTGGCAGCCCCTGAGATATTGGAACACTGCTATCGTCACCCCTCGCCCTTCTCTTCATTAAACTAGACATACCCAATTCCAGCAACCGTTCCTTATATGTTTTAGCCTCTAGTCCTCCAGATTTGGCTGACTATGTTAAATATACCATTGTTTAAGAATCTTTTGTTTGTTTTGAAATGTTTCATAACCTTCATTTTGTAAGATGTTTATAAAAGCATATGAAACAATTGGTCTATAAAGTCTCTTATTATCCATGCAGAAGTAAAAGTATATGACATGGCAAACACGCAAATAGTGTCTACGTGAATGGCTTTAATAAATAAGTTGCATGCTGGGAAAAGGTGTATATTGTAATGGGGCCCATGCTGTGGGGATACAGAATAAAGGTTTTCGCTTGGAAGGAACAATGCAGTATGTTACCTTTGTAGATTTCTGTCCTATTGCATCCATGACCACTACTTAGGAATGACTGGTGAGTTTAGTCGATTTGACTATAAAGCTGCCACTTTTCCTTAAATGTGCTTTTATCCAAAATGTGTGTGTGTGTGTGTGTACACAAAACATGGCTTACATGGTTTTTCAGTGGGCCTGGAGACCCCAGAGTGATGCTTCAAGTGGCTTGTTTGATTGTTGTTGCCAGGGGAGCAGGGTTCATTGGGTTTTCTATTGGGGTCTTACTTCTGTAAGCTGCTTGGCGTCACGGTGAATGAGTTGAGTGGCCATATACATTTTCTTAATAAATAATATAAACTAGGCCAGCAATGGCCAAGGGAATCTGTCAGATGTTCTGGTACTAAGTTTTTTTAGGACTATAAATCTCAAAAGCAGAACCTTTAACCTGGATTGATAGTGGTATGGTAACTACTCTATTACTGGATTCATAAAACTTCACAAGCCCAAGCTAGATAAACTATCGACAACAGAGTATGTTGTGTGAATCCTCAGGTGCCTGCTGGATTTCAGCACTCCATTATCTTGGAATCAAAGGAGAAAGAAAAGTTTATTGGAGCAAGTAGATTCTTTGCCAACATCCTTCTGTGCCTTGGCAGAGCAATAATTCAGTTCACCCATTGCGCTAAATATTGTTTTCTTTTAAAACTGTTCCTCTAGCTTTTCAAATCTAATCCATCTGTTTCCCTGGGTTTCCCTGACTGGTGATTTTTTAAAAATATATTTTTTCCCCTCCAGCTATTCCTCTTCCACACACACACCTGCATTTAAGTGGACAATACCTGGTGAAGAAACAGCAGTCCTTCGTATAGAACAGGGGTAGGCAACCTCGGCTCTTTTATGACTCATGGACTTCAACTCCCAGAATTCCTGAGCCAGCATAGCTGGCTCAGGAATTCTGGGAGTTGAAGTCCATGAGTCATAAAAGAGCGAGGTTGCCTACCTCTGGTATAGAAGCACCTTCCCTACGAAATAGTTCGGTCTACTTCACGCCCTGACTTGAATTTCCTACCAAAATGTTTCGAGGCAGAGAAGACGAAAGCAGGATCTGACTCCCGCCAAATCCCCAATGTCACCCCCAGGGCTACCTGTGGAGCACGTTCGATAACGTAAGGAGGAATCGGAATTCCGCCTTACCCCAACTCCGCTCCCAATTCCGGCGTTTGAAAAGGGGAGCTTGAGGCGCACGGGCGTACGCAAAACAACGTAGCACTCGGACCTTTTTCGCCAGCAGAAAGACTGTGGGGCTTTCCCACCCCCCCCTCCCTTTCTTACCTGGTCGCACCACCGAGCTCGCCTCGGGCTGGGGGGGGGGCTTAACTCCCTCAGCTCTTCCGCTTCAGCGGGCTCCGCGTCAGGGAAGAAGAGATTTTTCTCTCTCTGCGTGTGTCTCCGTCTCTCGGTATCGCGACTCGCAGGAGAAAGAGGCGCACCGGAAGGGAAGTAAAAAGAGCCAGCGGCACCACCGAGAGGCGCCCAGTTTCCTCCCCAACCGGGAGTTGCTGCTGCTGCGGCTTCCTTTAGCCCGGCTACGCCGCTGCCCTGCCCCTTCCCCAATCCTGCTTGCTTAACAAGCGCCGCGCAGACCGCTCCCTTTCCTTCTCCAGAAGGAAGAAGAAGAAGAAGAAGAAGAAGAAGAAGAAGAAGAAGAAGAAGAAGAAGAAGAAGAAGAAGAAGAAGAAGAAGAAGAAGAAGAAGAAGAAGAAGAAGAAGAAGAAGAAGAAGAAGAAGAAGAAGAAGAAGAAGAAGAGAGGAGGAGGAGGAGGAGGAGGAGGAGGAGGAGGAGGAGGAGGAGGGAGGAGGAGGAGGAGGAGGAGGAGGAGGAGAGGGGAAGGAGGAGGAGGAGGAGGAGGAGGAGGAGGAGAAGAAGAAGAAGAAGGAGAAGGAGAAGGAGAAGGAGAAGGAGAAGGAGAAGGAGAAGGAGAAGGAGAAGAAGAAGAAGAAGAAGAAGAAGAAGAAAGAAGAAGAAGAAGAAGAAGAAGAAGAAGAAAGAAGAAGAAGAAGAAGAAGAAGAAGAAGAAGAAGAAGAAGAAGAAGAAGAGAAAACAACGCGCCGGGGACCCGAGCGACCTCTACCCAGGAGCCCTCCGCCACCGGCGCAGTTCGCAGGGAGGAAAACTAACCGACCGACCGTTACCCGCACAAACTTTTTTTTCCCCATCTCTGGAGCGAGCGAGGCGCTAACGGGCCTTCTTTCACCTACTTCGTCGGCGACCCGCTAGTTGTCCCCGAATGGCGCAAATGAAGCAGCCAAACCCCACCCTGAGAAACGGCCAGGGTCGCCTTGACGGGCGGCCGCTGTCGCTTCTCCTACCTTGCCTGCGGAACTCGCGCGCAGGTATACGAACAAGCGAGCGGAGGTGGAGGTGGACGGCCGACGCCGCCATTTAGGTTTCTGAGTAGACACCCCCTCCCCATCTCCACCTCCTAAGTAAAGTGCAAACCAGCTTCTGGTTCAGGGGTCTTCAAACTTGGCCCTTTTATGACTTGTGGAATTCTGGCTTAGGAATTCTGGGAGTTGAAGTCCACAAGTCATAAAAGGGCCAAGTTTGAAGACCCCTGTTCTGGTTGGGACAAAAAACGTGAATTAGAAGGAGTAGGCTAGAGAGGAGTAGGCTAGCATTTCTTTCCATTCTCAGAGGATGAAACCCTGAAATAATTTTGGTGATTCCCAATTTGCGGCAATAATTTTGGTGACAATTTTGGTCTTCACAGATGCATCACAATTAACTCAATTTATATCCACGGTTACAGGTATACCAACCATTAAGTTGCCTTAGTATATTATGGAGCAACTGGATTATGAAATCTAATATTTATGAATTCCTGGAACTTCATTACTGAGGAAAAGATTCAATCATACTGAAAAGTTACTGTACTGTAGGGTAACCAAGCATAAGCTATTGGGTTCAACTGCAGCAGAAGTAATACAAAGAATTACATTCCTATTCCACTTAGCATAGTGCTTTAATAGACTAGCATTGCAACTCAGGCTTGATTCTTTTTACAGTCCATCATTAATCAGAAGCAATGCTACTGGGCAATTTTACAGTGTGAAGTGCTGCAATGGAGTTGATTCACTCAAAACTGTTCAGTCCCGAAGCCAAACTGCACAAAGAAAAAAGCAGCTATGAGAAACTGATCAAATACTATTTTGTTTTTTTGAGGATTATGTTTACTACTTATATTGTGCTTAACTGATTGGCTGTCACAGTGTTAACTTTATGGAACCAAGATTAATTTTGTAATGTTGGATTGTTCAGGAAAACTTTGCACCTTCCATACTCTCTTCTATACAGGTTGGATCTTTGCAGCCTGTAAAGTTCCATTGTTATTTGCTACTACTCCTTTGTTATCCTTGCAAGAATGATAGGACCAAGCACAATCTATTAAAGGCTGGATAGAATAAGCACAGAAGTAATTAGTGAGCAAATGAAGCACCCTACATAATTTCTCAGTTCATTAGAAATACTGCACTAATTCTACATCAACTCAATTAAAAATGTGCTTATATTTAAAAAATATAAATATAAACCACGGATTACTGAGTAGAGAGTGTATGAACATGCACAAAAACATAATTATTATAGGGGAAGCAACTAGGGGACATGTTATTACTTCCAAGATTAGATTTTGTTCCTTCACACATTCTGTTTTCAAACTGCAAGGATGACATTTTTCTCTAAAGCTAGCATTTGTAATGATGTTCAGTAAAAATCATGGATTCAACATTATACATTATTGACTGTTGTTCTGTTTTCCTATTTATTGTTATATATTTTCAATCCTATTTTTATGCTGCTTCAAGTTCCTCATTAGGCAACCTTACAAACTAAATGGATACAGAAATTAAATTACTTCTGGAAAAAAAAAGTTCACATACAGATAATTATGTAGGTATATTCAGGATTCGATCATTTTGAAATAAAAAACACAAGTTTTGCCAAAAGACATAGAAGGAACTGTACGAAAAAAACGTATGTATTTCAAAGAAGCCACAGGAGGAGGAGAATAGCTAGAGTGGCAAACAGGGAGAGAGGAAATGGAGTGGGGCTTGTGGGTCCACCTATACGTTCTTCCCTTGAGTCTTGAAAAGAAGGGCTGAATCTACTTTTAGGAAACTGAATTTCCAATCAGGCTCAAGGAAATAATGATAAAAAACCCACCTTTCTGTTCTCTTTGCTGGTGTAGCCCACGGGTCGGCACCCCGCGGCTCCGGAGCCGCATGCGGCTCTTTAAGCCATCTCATGTGGCTCCCAGGCCTCCTCTGCCATTCTGCAAAAAAGTCCCATTGAGAGAATGGGGCGGTGAAGGTTTGGAGAGCTGCTGCCTTCTTCCGCGTTTCTTTCAAATGCGGACGAAGGCAGCAACTCTCCAAACGGGGCGCCGGAGGTTTGGAGACCTGCGCAGCTCTCCAAACCTCTGGCGCCCCATTTGGAGAGTTGCTGCCTTCGTCCGCATTTGAAAGAAACACGGAAGAAGGCAGCAGCTCTCCAAACGGGGCGCCAGAGGTTTGGAGAGCTGCACAGGTCTCCAAACCGCCACCATCCCATTTGCAGAGCTTCCGCCTTCGTCCATGTTTGACGGTGGCAGTAGATCTCCAAACGAGCGGCAGCGGTTTGGAGAGCTGCACACGCAGCGGTTTGGAGGCCCTGGGGGGAGGGGCAGGGCGCTCGGGCTGAAAACGGTGCTGCGACCCAGCGCCCGTCGCCAGGGAGACTCACCGCCGCTGCCACGCAGGTGCCTCCCAAGGCTGCAAGCTTCGCACCGGAAGCCCGGCATCCGGGGAAGCTGCAGCGAAAGGGCCGCCTCCCTTTCCCCCCATCCGGCTTCAGTTGGGAGTTTTGCGAGGACTTTTCAGGCTAGCTAGGAGAAGAGAAGCCGGGCCCTTCCTCCTCGGGAGCCATGAGCAGGTGTGGGAAGTGGTGCAAGCGCAGCCTCGTGAAATTTGCCCACACCCTCTTCAAACTCGTCACGGGCAGGCTTAGCAAAGGTAAAGGCGAGGAGTAAAGGTGACGTGGGAATGGCAGGCGGCAGAGGGAGGGAGGGAGGGAAGGAAAGGAGCGAGAAGGCCAGCCGACGCCATTCGCCAATCGTTGCGTTTAGGGAGTGGAAGGGTTCCCGGTTCCTTTCGGAGAGGGTGTTTGCTGCGCTTGTGGCGTTTTGCAGGCCGAGAAAGGTGTGCTAACTGTTTGTTGGGTCACTTCTGGGCGATCACGGGGGCCCTGGACGATGTGGGTTTTTGCAGCAAAGCCTGGTAGGAAAAGGCTTCATCGGGACATGCTTTCCTGCTTAGGGGGCTTCCGAAGCTACGAATCGCCCTTTCCAGTTTGCAGCAGCAGTGGCAGCAGCTGGAAGGCGACGTGAAAACCGGTCCGCGAACCTCTTGTTTCCTGGGGGGAAGAGTTGGAGCCTGTTGTTTTGCGCATGCGCGCACATGCGCACCCTTCTTTGCGGCTCCCAGTTTTTTCTTTTCTGAGGGAACCGGTTCCGAGTGGCTCTTTCACTTTTTCGGGTTGCCGGCCCTTGGTATAGCCAGTAGATGTCAAGACTAGGAAATGGGAACGCAAAATCATTAACAAGCTGTGCCTGACTTTGCTTCTTTTACACCCATCCATTTTTCTTTTGTGTCAGATTTTTCAGAGTATAAATCTGCCGGCAGGAAATTTTTCAGTTGTAATTGTTCATCTGTTGTTAAATATTTGTTGTATATTAAAACTGTATATAGTTTAAAAACCCAATACAATGTATTTTTCAATATTTATATTCATCTCTTCTGACTTCCCTTCTTTGTTGATTTTCTTCCAGTGTATTCAGTTAGAAATTAATTGGATTTAAAAATATGTCAAGGAAGACTTGTTGTATTCATATTTTAATTTTTGAAAAAGGATACACTTCTGACTCTTAGCTGATAGCAGGGTTAGATCTTCAAAGGGGCACTTAGTTTCAATTGAAGTTTACCAAAATATTTCTCAAACAATGCCATGAAATGATCCAGGATCTTGGTGCAAAAGATTGGTGCAAAAGGAGCTGCTACACTTTGTTTTGAGCTGATGGGACTTGCTTCTTTACATGATCGAGTTAGTCTTGATGCTGTGAAGCAAAGATCTTTAACAAGGCAGGACACTCTTCCTTTGCATGGTGGAGACTCTTCAAAAGGCTTACATCAATAAATCAGAATAGAGCTGGAAGGACCTTGAAGGTCTTCTAGTCCAACCCCCTGCTCAAGCAGGAGACCCTATACCATTCCAGATAAATGGCTGTCCAGTCTTTTCTTCAAAACCTCCAGTAATGAAGCACCCACAACTTCTGATGGCAAGGTGTTCCACTGGTTAATTGTCCTCACTGTTAGGAAGTTTCTCCTTAATTCCGGGTTGCTTCTCTACTTGATTAGTTTCAATCTATTGTTTCTTGTCTTGCTGTCTGGTGCTTTGGAAATTAAATTGACCCCCTCTTCTTTATGGCAGCCCCTCAAATACTAGAATACTGCTATTATGTCACCCCTAGTCCTTTTCTCTAGACTAGCCATACCAAAATCCTGCAACCATTCTTCATATATATATATTTTTATCTCCAGGCCCTTAATCATCTTAGTTGCTCTTCTTTACACTTTTTCCAAAGCCTCAAGATTTTTTGTAATATGGTGACCAAAACAGCATGCAGTATTCCAGGTGTGGTCTTAGTAGGGATTTATAAAGTGGTACTAATACTTCACGTGATTTTGATTCTATACCTCTGTTTATATAACCAAGGATTATATTAGCTTTTTTGGCTGCTGCTGCTGCACACTGCTAGCTCATGTTTAACTAATTGTTCACTAGGACTCCAAGGTCCCTCTCACAGTTACTGTTTTTGAGCCATGTTTCACCTAATCTGTATTTGTACCTTTGGTTTTTCCTGCCTAGGTATAAAACCTTGCTTTTCTCCACATTGGAACTCATTTTGTTGGACGGGGCCCATTGTTCAAATCTGTCGAGATCTTTTTAGATCCTGAGCTTGTCTTCTGGGTTGTTGGCTAGTCCTGCCGGCTTAGTGACGTTTGGAAATTTGATGAGTTCCTCTTCTATTCCATTGTAGATGTAGTACCATTAAGGACTACTTGTTGAGTATGGTTTGTCAGCCAGTTATAAATCCACCTGATGGTGATGCTGTCTATCCCACATTTTTTTCTAGCTTTCCAAGTAGAAGGTTGTGGTCTACTTTGTCAAATGCCTTGCTGAAGTCTAAATATACTATGTCCACAGCATTTTGCTGGTCTACTAATTTAGTCACTTTGTCAAAGAATGAAATAAGATTGATTTGGCATGACCTGTTTTTAACAAACCCATGCTGGCTTCTAGTTATAATTTTATTTGTTTCTAGATGTTCACAAATCTGTTTTCTGATTATTTTTTCCCAATATCTTCCCAGGTATTGATGTTAGGCTGATTGGTCTGTAGTTTCCTGGGTCTGTTTTTTCCCTTTTTTGAAGATGGGACCCACATCAGTTGTTTTCCTATCCTCTGGTAGTAGTTCCTGGTGTTCCAGGATTTTTGAAAGATGGTTCAATGGTTCTGAGATAACATCTGCCAGTTCCTTCAGAACTCTGGGATTCATTAATCCATCAGGTCTCAGTGATTTATATTCATCAAGATCAGACAGATGTTCTCTTATCATTTTCTTGCTTATTTTAATTTTTATTTCTAGGCTCTCTTTTATAGACTAGAAATAAATAGAAACTACAGACAATATTTTTGGTAGGTTGGGCTAGTTTGTTTATGTGTGAAGACTGATGCAAAGAATGAGTTAAGCAGCTCTGCTTTCTTTCTACTGCCGGTTACTTCCTTGCCATCTTCTCTCTTTAGTGGACTGACTGTTTCCTTCACTTTTTTTATTATTTATATGTTGAAAGAAACTTTTTTTTTATTATCATTGACTTTTGTTGCAAGTCTTTGTTCATTCTGAGCCTTTGCTTTCCTGATTTCATCTTTCCTCTTTCCATTTTTTGTATCTGTCCTTTTTGTCTTTGCTTTGTCAAGGAGATCTTTGTGCAACCATGCTGGTTTCTTCTTGTATTTCTTGTTTTTCAGTGGTATTGTGATGAACAGGGCTTTTGTTATCATATTTTTCAGAGTTTCCCATGCTTTTTGAGTTGTTTTCCCCTTTAGGATTTTCATTCATGGGGTTTTTCTTAAGGTTCTCTCTGAGTTTGTTAAAATCAGCTTGTTTAAATTTAAAGACATAGGTTGGATTATATTCGACTGCTTGTGTTTGCGTTATATTGAATTCCAATATGACATGATCACTCATTTGTGACTATACCACAAGGAATTATTTGTGATCCACACAAGCTTATTAAAAGTGATTCCGCCCCCCCCCCAAACGCAACTGTGCCATTACAGGTTACAGAACCTTGGAACAGATAAACCTGGGAAAACTCTTTTTATAGTTTTATATTATTTCAGCCCCTCTACACCAGCTGATCATTACATAAGATGAGAAGGATTTTTATAGTTCTGCAGTTATTTTCAGAAAACTCCATTACTGGTAATAAAATCCAAACTGCATTCCAGCATTCATTTACTACAAACAAATCAAGCAGTAAACCATTCAAATGTGGAAAAAGTGTATTAAAAACTGCTGAGAGGTTGGCCATTTTTGTATCTTTGGATTCTTTAGATGGTTTGGCGTCTTCTAGTTTGACAAAACTGGTTTTACAAATTCTGGGCCATCTCCAAGATGATGTTCTTGCAGATTTATTGTTTTAAAAAGCAGATGTAACTCTAAAGCTGATAAAGAACAGAAATGTACTGGCCAGCTGTCACAAATTCTCTGGAACTGACATGCTTTTCAAAGTCTTGCCTGCAGTGAATCCTTACCCTGGTAAATTCCAGATTCTCTTTTGCGGAAGGAGGATAATTAGCTGTAAACCTTTCCTTCAGTGCAAACTTTTGCACTTCTTTTCTTCTGTTTTGTTTCAGTGGGTTTTTTTCTCCTCCCCAGGGGACTTCTGGTAGAGCAGTGTGAAGAGGAAAGGCAGGGAGAGAAGATACATAAGAGGCTAAGGAGACAAATTAGAGCTGCTCGGAGACAGAGCAGAAAATGACAGGTCTGAGGGAGAGCAGAAAATGACAGGTCTGAGGGATGGAATCACTAATGGATAGCAGGTAATTCTTGCCACTGCTACGGGAATAATTTTTTCTTTCAGTTCTCACTTCCTTTCTTAGAATCCCGGGAAGCCAACCACTCACTGCAGCATCCATGACAGACAGCTATCTAACACTTAGCTAAATGTACAAAGCTAAGAAGATTCTGTCCTCTCCTCAGACAATCTCTTCCATTTTTGAACAACTCTTATCATTGGGACATTTTTCTTGAAGTTCAACAAAAAATACAACCTTATAATTTGAATTAATTTCTGGCTGGCTGGCTGGCTGAGGAATTCTGGGAGTCGAAGTCCACAAATCGTAAAGTTGCCACGGTTGGAGACCCCTGTTCTACATGACAGCCCTTCAGATTCTTGAATACAGACATCATGTCTCTCTGCAGTTTTGTGTTTACCTCATGCCTCTACTTGTTCCTTAAAGTATTTTCCTCTACATCCCTCATCATTCTGGTTGCTCTCTTCCATTTCTTAAAATGCCGCCCTTAGAATTGGATGCAGTATTCTAGGTACAGCCTGACCAATGTAGAATAAGGAACAATGATTTCTCTTGATCTTGACACTGCATCACTATTGATGCAATAGACGATTGTGGGGGATTTTGTCCTTGATCACAACATTGGCTCATATTCAGCATGTGTTTCACCAAGACACCCAGATCCTTTTCACCTGCCTGCTGCCAGTATAGTCTCCCACCATGATATACTATCACCTTTAGGTTTTTTCCTACCAAATTACATTTTTCTCTGTTGAAATTTATCCTTCTGGGTTTTGTCCAATATTCCTGCTTATAAAAATCCTCTGAATTTTAATACTGTCCTCCAAAGTGTATGTTATTTCCCTTATCATTCTGTCATTTGCAAATTTGATCATCATTGTTTTCACACCTTATCCAGGTCATTTTTAGGTACTTTACGGAGCACAGGGCTTTCAATAGAGCCCGGTGGCAGAGCTCTCATCTACCAATTGCCTTTTCTCTGTTTCTGTATCAGAAAAACAGCCTCAATGAACTTTACAGCTACTCTTTATCAGTGCTTTTTTTGTAAAAGAAAAAGGTGCCGGAACTCACACATGTCATACGACCCGCCTTGCCTACCCTACAAGGTTCCATCCAAAAAAGGTGCCAGAACTCCGTTCTGAGCGTTCTATGAGAAAAAAAAGCCCTGATCTTTATAGAATGTTAACTGTTTCCAAAATGAAGGAGAGTACTGCAACTAATGGCTACCTCTCTTCTTGACATGAAAGACGCCAAGAGTAAATCTGGACCTTCATGTAAGGCTAGGAAGGGTACAAGCCTGAAGAAAACCTGGAGAAATTCCAGTGTTCAGCACAGACAATATTAAACCAAGACAGCTTTTTCTCTCCTACTGTCTCCAGTTTTAGAACATGGGAAACTTTCCCTGATTAATCATATTATATCAAATATATATTTGATGTTATACTAAAAAAAATCCAATATATTATTAAGAGTACTTACTACACTTCTATCATGGCATATAGTACTAAGCAACCAAGCATTCAAGAAAAATCAACAAATGTTCATAACACAGATTGTTATCATTACTATAACTGTTCCCTGCCTTCTCCCAGCAACCTCAAGAAATTATTGCAACTTCCCATTCTTTTGTTAAATACATTGAAAGTATGGCATTAATTGGACTTTCAGATATGGCTATGAAAGTTGGGTCATCAGAAAAACTGAATGCAGTAAAGTGGATGTTTTTGAATAGTGGCCCTGGAGAAAATTGTTTGAATAGCTTGTCCACAAAAAGGACAAATAATTCAAAAATTAAGTAAAACCTGAATATTCACCGCAAGCACTAATAATGAAGCTAGGGTTTAAAATACTTTGAACACACCACATACAGGCAAGAGTCACTAGAAAAAAATATATTGATGCTTGGAAAATTGAAGGCAATAAAAAAAAGAGGCTGAGACAAGGTAAGGTGAATATTATGATATTGCTAATGGCACAAGCCTGTGCTTGCAAAAACTCAAAAGAAGCAATTATTTCAAACTGGCAAACTGATGTCCATTGGGTCACAAAGAATTCATACTGATGGAACAATAACCAAAGGGTTGGATGGATGGATTAGCTAAGTTCGTAAGAATCAGCCCCAGAGGCCGAGTGTTAACAAGCTAGTTAGAACAACTTGTAATGAACTGATTTAGTTGGAGAGAGAACACTAGTTGACAGTTCTACTAAAATCATATGAAGTAAGATCTAAATGATTTTAAAAGTAAGGATTATATAATCTTACGAAGAAGAAGGAAGAATTTTGCAATGCTAGTCTGTAATTGGCAAGATTTCAGTAATTAATAGAATAGTGATTTCGCAACTCATGAAGTGTTTTTTTCCATGAAGGGTTAAAATATAGTAGGGCTATTAAAATGTTTGATAAGATTGCTAGTAACAATTGAAATTTATTAAAATATAACAGATGCTTTTTATGTGTTAGGGAATAATGACAAGTTTAAACGTTTGTATAGGTGCTCATAGTTATTAATATAACAAGATGAGTATTATGTATGTAATATCATTTTCTAATGTATCTGTTATTTGATTAATGCTTAACCATTATATCATTCTTCAGGCTTGTGCCTTCCAGATGTTTTGGAACTAAATACAGCTGAGAATTCTGGAAGCTAAAGTCCAATGCATTTGGAGGGCATTGGATTGGAAACAGCTGCACTGCAAGAAGAGCAGAGAATTCTTAATATTTTATTTGGACTGGAGAGAAAGCAAGATTAAGTAAGAAGTAGTATGTAATTCCTGGAAAAGCAACTGGTGAAAGGAGCAGCTGGCTTAAGTGACTGAGCTGGACAATGCTTAACATTTGGAGCATATTCATCTTGGGGTCTGAATCAATTTTCAAATCTTGAAACAGCTTCAATAAAATTAGTTTGCCCTCAAATGTTGAGCTGCAGATTTGAATCTTGAATCCCCATCAAAAGTGTAACATGATCCCTGTGCTTTGCCTTACTTAGCAGCTTAGCTGCTGATTTTGTGCCAAATGAAACTTTTGGACACCTGTTCTTTCTGGGGGAGTGCAGCCCCATCCTGTACAGGCTGAACTGTATCCAGGATCGATTTTGTATTGAGAAACGGCACTTCTATTTGCCTGTAGTCGTTCTCTTAAAAGTACAGAGAAGGTGAACCTACTAAGGATAACTTCATAAGTTAAACTAATCTATCTTGCCAATAGAAGAGTATCAGATAGCCAATCTTTAGTGGCTATGGATACCTTGGATATCCTTAAAAGGGGCTTTGACAGGATCATTGAGGATTCTATTCTATTTTTTATTTATTTAATTAATTTAGTTATAGATCTATAGCAGCTGATGTATATGCTGGAGAACATTAAGGGAGCTGATGTTTTATAATAGTCCATTTTGGGGGCTTCTCAGGGATGCTTATTAAGCTCTGTTGAAATAGAATACTATGGTTTCTTTTGATCCAGCCTGCCTTTTCTTATATTCTTAAGCATTTCATTTGATAGCCATGCTCTAAGAGCAAGTTATCTGGATGATAGATTGTTTGCATGAGATGGATGGTACCTAACAGGGACTGACAAAAATATATTTGGTTTAAGATAGTAAACTTTACCAGAAGGGCTTTAGAGTGAATGCTGTGAGGGATGGAGATAAAAACTCAGAAATTGTGCTTAATAGAAGGAGATAGAAGTATTGTGTTAATATACCTATGAAGTAATCAATCTAAAAATCAGAAAGAACACTTTCATAAAACACATTGCCTTTGTATCGATATGGTACATTAAAGCTTTTGTTAGAGACTTAGAGCAATCTCTGAGAATTCAGATGAAGATGTTAGAGAAAGGATATTAAAGCCCAAGCATTTTTTTTATTGGGAAGAGGATGCTGCTGCTGCTGCAGAAATTGATAAAGTGCTTAGAATAAACTCTAGATTTGCCAGAAACAAAAATGTTCTGAGGGATGTTATGTATATTTTGTTAAGAAGACAGAGGATCAGGTTTTGCAGCAGTTTTTTAAATACAGGATTTAAAATTGAGAGTACAGATATAATTGTTTTAAAAATAATTCCTATCAGAATTTTATGCAAGAGAAAATAGTATTCTTTTTTGTCTGAAAGATTAAAGCAGATAAAGATCCCATTGCAATGGGACAAATTGGAAGGTATGATCCAGAGATTTTGACTGAATTCTGTTTAGAAGGTGAGTGACTTTCTAGAAGATTTAAAGGAGAATTGGAGGAGACCCAAATGGAAGTGTCAGAAGAGATTACACAAAGATTACAACAGCTGCAACAAGAATCTGAAACACAGTGTACTGAATTAAGCACTGCATGTATTGGCTTTTCTAAATTTTTGGCCTGATCATAGATTACAAATGGAACATGGAACATATATGGAGTAAATGTTCCTCAAAAGAAGATTTCTCTAATGGAAACTGGACAGACTTCTGAAAATATATTAAAAATATTAAAATCACTGAAGGCAAATTACCTTAAAGATTTCTACTTCTTTGAGATGGCTATTAAATGAAATGTTACAGAAACAAGCAATAATGGAAGGCTGCAAGAAGAAACATAAATATTTTTTGAAACTAATTGAAATAAAGACACTGATTTAAGAATGATTTAGGACAGGGGTAGGCAACCTTGGCTCTTTTATGACTCATGGACCCCTGATTTAGGATGAAAGTAATGCTTTTATTAAAGGTTATTTAATACAACATAATACCAAACTTAAGAAGAAGCAAGAGAAAGGATAAAGTACTCTGGATGAGATTAAAAAGAAAAGAATAAGTATAGAAATTTCCAGAAAAGATAAGTATATCTCTCAACAAATTAAGCTTTTACAGTAATAGCTATCTATGTTAATAATAAGAGACATGGAAATAAAACTTAACTGTGTAAAGCAAACAAAACTAAACAAAACTTTGAATGTGTGAGTAAACCTGGAAACTGACTGGCATTTAAACTAAGAAAAGAAAGAAAAACAAAGCGATATTGAAACTTCAAGAGGGAGATACTGTTATGAACAGATAATATGGCTATACAAAAAGCATTTCATCAATATTATTCCAGTTTGTATAAAGGAAATGACATTTCTTTGGAGAAAATAGATGAATATCTTAGAAAACAAAATTTACCAAGGATTATAGAAAAACAAAGACAAATTATGAATGGACCTATAACAATAAGGAACATTTTGGAAGATGTAAAAAAGAATAAAACAAGGAAGGAGTTCCCCTAAGACCCATTGTGTCGTTTAGGGGAACTCCAACCTCAGGGCTGGCCAAATGGCTATATGGCAAGTTAGGATATTTAGTAATGAATAATGATACCACCGTGAACTCCTCTAGTGAATTTTTAGAGAAAAGCAGATCTGTCAGTAGGGGGATGGATCCGTCAAGAGGGGGAGATCATGGTTTTCTATGATGTCATCTCCCTATTCACCTCAATTCCACAAGACCTAGCACTTGTGGTAATTGGGGACCGCTTGCAACAGCAGGGAGCAGGGCGGCATCAAGATTCACTTAGCAATGAAGATCTGCTTCAGCTTATGTCCCTATGCCTGAAAATATTTATGTTTCAAGGCACCACCTACGAGCAGGTGAAGGGTACCCCTATGGGGTCCCCCATCTCTGGTGTCATTGCAGAGGCAGTCCTGCAACAGCTAGAGACCCGGGTGATGTCCATGTATCGCTCCAGGTTTTGGGTGAGATACGTGGACGACACCTTTGTGATCATCAAAAGCCAGGACAAGGACAGGCTGATGAGGAAGCTCAATTCCATCTATCCTGATATCCACTTCACTGCGGAAGAAGAGGCCAATGGGGCTGTGGCCTTTTTAGATGTGTTGGTCAGATGTCAACCTGATGGCTCTTTACACACATCGGTCTACTGTAAATTCACCTATATGGACAGGATACTTCACTACAAAAGTAATCACCCCACAACCCACAAGGCCAGCTGTATCAGGACCCTCTTTAGACGTGTAGACACACATTGCAGCACAAACAAGGCAAAAAGGGAAGAAAGACGTCGCCTACACCATGTCTGCAGGAACAACGGGTATCCACCTAATTTTATTAGGCCAGGTGAACCTACCTGCCATCAACGTGAAAATGCCTTAACATCGCCGATAACACTGCCTTACATCCACGGTGTATCCGAGGCCACAGCGCATATATTGGCCCCTCACAAGGTAGGTGTTGCCCACAGACCTGATCAGACTCTACAAGCTTGTGTCATGTGCCCTAAAGACCCACTCCCCAATGAGGAAAAATCCTTGGTTGTGTATAAGACAGGGGTGTCAAACTCAATTTCATTGAGGGCCGCATCAGCACTGCGGTTGCCCTCGGGTCTGTGTGTGTGTGGGGGGGCAAGGGTGGGCACAGCTTACTGGGTGGGTGCAGCTGGAGTGCATATGGCACAAAGGGTGATACCTCCCCAGCCTGCGCCCAGGGGGAAGTGCCAACACAGCACGGACCAGTCCCTCGCTGTTTCCAGATGGCCTTGTGGAGCTAAGACTGAATGTATTTCAGCATAGACCACCACGAAATTGTACATTGGCTCCCGGCTGGCCGGGCCCGGGGCCAAGGCAGCGGGGGCCATTCCCTCACTGTTTCCAGGATGGCTTCACGGGCCACATGAAACCACTTTGTAGGCCGGATCTGGCCCCCGGGCCTTGTGTTTGACATGTCTGGTATAAGATGTCATGCCAAAACTGCAATTGCAACTACACTGGAGAGATGGCAAAATGACTGAGGACCAGAGTGCACAAACACAAGCTTGCTATTAGAAGACAAGAGCAGCATTCACAGCTGTGGGCACACATGGCCACACATAACCACGTCTTCAATCTAACAGGGACCAAGGCAATTGCAGGTGATAACACGAAAGGCGGCCGGCTGTTTGTTCAAGGAAGCCTGGTTTTCAAACCGCTCCTCCATCAACCGGCACATAGATCTCCCCCCTGCATACCAGGCACTAAGGAATTGGGAAGAGGAACGGCGCGCACGATATGGATGCAAACAGCACAAGCACCCACAGAGCGCTTCATTGAATCAAAATCGAAACTGCATAACCATACAATCACCCTGTATTGTAGAACACAGGGAAGAAGAGAAACAACCACCTAGAGCCTCTGGTATAAGAACACAGGCAATGACCAGGGCTATGGCTATAACACATGGAACGGATAACAAACCACTTTTGACAACAAACACCCAGAGACAACCGCATTCCCCAAAAATGGATGCAAAATGGTTCAAAGGAATACGGCCAGCCGCAATGAACAGACCGGTGACGCGTTCTATGAGCGGAGCGCAGAAACTCTGACAGTATAAATGCGATCTCTCTACCCCAGTGTTTTCATCCTGATGACGTTGGCAGTTAGCCAACGAAAGCTTGATCTTTTAACATTAAAACTGTTTTAGTTTTCTTATTCTATCCCAGTGTTCATTTGGTTTGTTAATACATATATATGTATATATGTATGTATGTGTGTGTATATATACATATGTGTATATATGTATATATATGTGTGTGTGTGTGTGTGTGTGTGTGTGTGTGTGTGTGTGTGACTAGAATTGAGCCCAAAATTTCTGTTGTTAAGCAAGACAGTTGTTATGTCAGTTTGGCCCATTTTACAACCTTTCTTGCCACAGTCGTTAAGTGAATCGTTGCAGTTGTTAAGTTAGTAACATGGTTATTAAGTGAATTTGGCTTCCCCATTGACTTTGCTTGTCAGAAAGTTGCAAAAGGTGTTCACATGACTCAGGGCATGGCAATCGTCATAAATATGTCAGTTGCCAAGTGTCCAAATTTTAATCACATGACCATGGGGATGTTGGAATGGTCATAAATGTGAAAAATGGTCATAACTTACTTTTTTCAATGCCATTATAACTTTGTACGGTGACTAAATAAATAATTGTAAATTGAGGACTACCTATAGATACAAATTAGCTTATGTCCCATGAACTATATGACTTTCAGCACAAGAAGCATTGTATAGATCAGAAATGGTAAGTAAATACAAATGGCTAACTTATTGTTTGTAAGATATTAGGATTCTTTCAAGGGGTGTTTAAGATAATAAGAGAAGTGTTGGGAGTAGAGGAGATATATTTTTGTCAATGTCTTGAAGTGCTAAACAAATGGCTGTAAGTCAAGGACATTGTACCATCATTCATTTGGATATATTCATCTTTGTTAATAATACTTTTTAAAATTAATTTTATTATATGTGATTCATCATTAGATCATGCTCAGTGCATTTTTACATAGGTATGTATGTACGTAGCCTACAATATTTGGATATTTTACTGTTTCTGCCCATATGGCTGTAATAAACTGATTTGATTTGATTTGTCAATGGTTTTCTTAATAATTAGAAAGGTTTAAAGTAAACAAAAGTATTTATGGTCTTGAACATTAAGAGTGAATTTGAAATAGAACTATGTGCAAATGATGAATATTGCCAATTGTCAAAAGGTATAAACTTTTATTGAAATTTGAAACAGAAGAAGAATAAGAGAAAGCATGAATGATAAAATTGGCTAAAACTTTTGGTTACAATATATAAATGGAAAATGGGAAAATGTGGCTGAAAAGATTGAAATTTGCATTAAATTATAACCTTAAAGAGATTTTTTATAACATTTGATACTTTTGGTATATGTTACTAGAAAATTGTCTATCGTATAAATATACTTCAAATCTATGTTGGAAATATGAACAAAATGAAGGTACATTTTATCATGTTTGGTGGACTTGTAAAAATCTAAAAGGTTTTGGATACAATACAGCAATTCAGAGGATCTTAAAGATTCAATAAGTAATTGGGAAAAAAATCATGGAGCTTTATTTTTATATATAAAACTGTAGCAAGGTTAGTTATACGCATAAAAATAGAAAGAATCAGCATAGTGGAAGAATGGCTGGTAAACATGATGGAACTTGTAGAGATGGCTGCATTATCCTATAAGTGACTTCCTTAATTAGAGAAAAAACAATATCTATGTTTACTGGACTGGAAACCCCTTGTAGATATTTTTGTGTGGAACAGAAAAAAAAATAACTTACAATTTATGCTTTTGATTATTAGAAAAAATAGATAATAGAAAAAGAGTTTTTTCTTTCAACCATAGAATAAGAGGTCATTTTGTGTTGGTTCTTATAATTACCATAAAGAAAATTGGAAGATTTTTTTTTTTTGCACCCTTGGCTTTTTCTTTTCTTTTTTCCCCTTTCTTTCCTTTCCATTATATTAGTTTTTGTTAGTTTTCACCTTTGTTTCAAAATACTTAGTAAATGTTATTTGACATACAAAAGTTCAATTTACGGGATAAGCTGTAGCTGTTAATATAGAAAAGCAAATATTATTAAATAAGCATAACATATACCTTGTAGGATAATTCCCATGCTTGGATGATAGCACTACCAATTGTCCAAAAGAAACAGAGTAACCATATAGCATGTAAAATGTATCCATATTTTATCAGAAAGAAACTTGAATAAACCAAGTGAAACTGTTGAAAATATCTGGATTAAAAGTAAGTGAATGAAGGCACTGATAAAAGCAGTCCTGTAGTTGTTGTCTCCTAATTCTTGCCCAATCAAAAAGAAAGTCAATTGCAGAGAGTCAATTGCAAATCCAAAGAGATCTGTCATGGGTTTGGTAACAGAACATGATAAGACTTGAAAAATGTTGGTTAGACAGCCAAGTAATTCCTACAGACTTAAAAGATAAAACCAATGTGAAATTATGAGCCCATTTTTTCTCTCTACAAAATATTAGATCTAGTTACCAAATGAGGCATTTTTGGATAATGAGGATGACTTCAGAACTAGTAAGAAGCAAGGGCCAGATAATAAAAAGAAAGGCCATCTCTCCTGCTGCACTTAAATGTAAAAATCAAGCACCATTTAGAGGAAGCTACATTGATTTTGCAAAATTTCTTTCTGGTTAGATCATTATCCTGATCAAATTAGAATGTCCATTGGTTAAACTACAGGGCAAAATTGCTTGGACCAACTTAGGGTTTATGCTATCTCCAGCATGCTAAAGGTGGGGAAAAAATACAACCTGGAAATTAATTGACACCCTTCCCCATTTCTATCACTGGAAGTTCCTACAAATACTCGAAAATATTCATAATTGGTCACCCCAATGCAAAAAAAAAAGACTGTCAAGATGTCATATGCTAGAAGAGTTTAAGAACAAAGCTATTTCCTATAGAAAATAGATTAATATATATCTATTGCTAGGCGTTAACAGAACAAAACATTCATTAAGAGATCTGAATTTTTAAAATGAGGTGAACATTTTATTAATAAACCTGGAGATAGTAAAAGGAAAGCCAACAGATGCTAATTTTACAATTTCACCATTATAGAGAGGATAGTATGGAGACTTCTAAATTTACATTCGGTGGTAGAAGATCTTCCAATCCTGTTAAATTAAAACTATCATATTTGAAAATGTGATCCCAGAATAATCCAAGAAGTTAAAGTACTTAATTCTTTATAGAATAATCATAAATTTCATGCACATAAAACACATATATGACTTGAAATCTGTAATTTGAATTATGCATTATGCATTTGAATTATGCATTTGGAAATGATTACTCAGAATACTGCAAGAAAACCTAGTCAGATCAAATAAAGACAATAATCAGCATAGAGAAATGCACCTACAGTAGAAAAAATGTGCATTTTAGTTAGGTTGAAGGAAATAGAGGAGGAAAAAGAGAATGCAAAGTCCCAAAGATGCTGGAAATTCCTTAGAGGGGTCATTCCTGGTTTTGCTTTAACTTTTCCTTGGGAAAAGCAAGAGGTAAGTAAAACTAATTAACATGGAATCCCATTCAGGTCCATCAGGTTCCTGGGATGGACATAGGAAACAGATCTTGCTTCCCTTCCGCAGGGAGCAGCTCAGAAACATTCCGAGGCAATCAAAAAGCGATTTCTTTTTTTTTACATTTTTTTGTTGTGGTTGCATAAAAGCTTTGACAGATTATTTGAACAGAAATTGCACAAGCATCAAGATACAAAAAGCAAAGTAGGAAATAAGCCAATACTAATAAAATATAAGTAAAAACATCACGAAAAAGACTTTGGGTAACCCATTTTCCCCTTCCTTAACATTTATTTCCCCAACTGCTAACCCCTATTTAAAAAATCCTACTGTGACTTCCAGTGGCGATGCGACGCCGAAGACAGCCGTTTTCGGGCTGCCCGCTCCGCAGCTGTGTTTTTCCATTGTAAACAGTGCCGATCAGCTGTTTAGATGGATTTGAAGCCCCCTCCTCAGGAGAAGAGGAGGGGGTGAGGCCCCAGGTAGTGGTTGAGCTCTCCAGGGTCGCCTGAGCTGAGAGTTTGGGCGGCTGAAGGATTGAGCCCCCCCGAAGCCTGGGTTGCTCCGAGCTGTGCAGCGCCCCTGCTCCGGGATTTTTGGAGCAGAGCCAGGCGTTAGCAACCACCCCTGCCAAAAGGAAAATACTTTTGATTATCAAGATGCAGGCAGAGCGGTACAGGAGGTCAAGGTGATGTGGACTCTTATCTTTACTCTCTAGCTCAATGGATCTTATAGCTTTAAAGTGAAAGTGCGCAATAAGTGAAAGTGGGGGAAGATGGTGGCTAAAACTTCTAAAGCTCTTCGGAGTGCGGGGGCTTCCCTGGTGCAACAGACCTCATTGCAAGCTTTGCTTCCTCCTGCACCTCCTCCGGCATTGACGCTTAAGGATTTACAAGATGCTCTTGGAAAGCATTCACAATTGATGTCTGACATGATGGATGAAAAGTTGAAAAAGCTGGAGGAGAAAATGGAGGAGAAAATGGAGAAATTGGAGAAGAAGATGGAAGAGAAGTTTAGAGCAATGAGGGTGGACATGTTGTCTATGATTGAATCTGTAGCTGAATGTGTGCAACAGCTGGATGTAAAAGTGGAGGATCTCAGTCAAAAGAACTCTATATTAGAAGCAAAGGTATTAGAAAATGAAAATATAAGGGATAAAATGGACGGAGAATTGAGCCTTGTTCAGTATCATCAGATGCAGTATGCTATTAGAATCAGGGGTTTAAAGGAGAATTGTAAAGAAGATTTAAAGCAGCTGATTTCTGAGGCTCTGGAAGGGGTATTGGGCCAGCCAGCATCTGAAATTGAGGGAAATATGGACAAAATTTTTCATGTAAATTCATGGATTGCAAGACAGAGGAAGTTACCCAGAGATGTGGTGGTCTATTTTACAAAGAGAGTAATGAGAGATGAAGTCATTCAAGCTGCTTATGATACTAAATTGGTAGTGGCTGAGCAAGAAGTCTTGGTCTTAAAAGAGATTCCTCCGAAGATTTTAAGGAGAAGGAAAGATTTTGCATTTCTAGTACAGGAACTTAAGAAATGTGATATTAAGTTTAGATGGGAGATTCCAGTTGGACTGGTGGTGACGCACGAAGGTAAAAGACATCGTCTGATTACTGTGGCCCAGGCACGTGATTTTTATAGCAATGTGTTAAAAGCAACCCCCCTATCATTTTTGGAAGCTGTAAAGGGATACGGCGAGGGAAAGCTTCAAGATGTTGCAGATAGACAGATAGAGGACAATGGTGTTGGAGGGGATCAAGTTACAGTCTCATCGGGTATTGCAGGAGGCCAGAGGATGACGCGTGCCGTCCTAAGAAGAGCGAGACAAGAGCAAGAGCAAGACCAGCAGAAAGTTATGGAATCTCCAAAGCGTACTTACAGTGAAGCTGAGGGAGGGGCGCAGTCCAAAGAAGTTATGGGGGTTATGACAGACGTGCTCCAAAAGCTTTGGAGCGTCAAGATTGGTGATTAAATTTTTAAATTAGAATGTCAATGGATTAAATTTATCATAGAGGAGAAAGAAAGTTTTTTTAATATTTAACACAATTTAAGATTGATGTTATTTGCTTGCTAGAAAAGTATATTAGGGTTATGGACTAAAAGTATGCGTTGAACTAAGAATGGGTACGCAAGCTCCTAATTAACAATAAGTTGTCTTAGAGACTGCCTAAACCTTTTTTTACTCTTTTTATTTGAACTCAAGGATGATCTGGAACTGCGAGACATTTGGCGTGATACATGCAAGAACTATTTTTGATCATAGTTTAGTTTGGTTGGAGATTATTAAGGTTAACAGAGATAGGCGCTTTTGGCGCGTAACTGAGAATTTGTTTAGAAATTAGAGAAAGGTGGGAGAACGTAAATAGTAGGTGAAAGTTTTTTTTCTTTTTTCTTTTTTGAAATTAATATGAATAAGGACTGGGATTAAGAAAATCTATTCTGAGTAAAGCTCTTTTTCTGTTTTCCTCTTTTTCTTTTTTACTTTATTTGTAATATTAACATTGTTTGTATTCATTTTATATGAGCTAGAGGGAGATAGAA
This sequence comes from Vipera ursinii, assembly GCF_947247035.1. Taxonomy (NCBI): domain Eukaryota; kingdom Metazoa; phylum Chordata; class Lepidosauria; order Squamata; family Viperidae; genus Vipera; species Vipera ursinii. The sequence goes on along the minus strand of NC_139513.1, from coordinate 189,249,052 downwards.
TTAATAGTTTATTGTTGATAACATAGGGGTGCTCATGTTTGTTTTTCGATTTTATACCCTGTATTTAGCTCTGGGAAGTCGGGGGGGGGGGAGAAGGGAATGGGGGAGAGGGATAGGGAGGGCTAGATGGGGTGGGGGAGGGGGGATTAAAGTCAAAATGTATTGTAAAACTTTTTAAATAAAAAAAATCCTACTGTACTTTAAACATTGGAGGTTATTGCTAGTATCTATTCAAATCACTTTATCTACAGTTTTTTTTACTGATCTCTTAACTCTTCTCCCCAAAATGGTATTCCAAATATCTGAATTTGCCTTGCTGTGTAATTATAATATCTGAAGGCGCCATTATTGCTTGAATTTACTTAAGCTTCTATATATTGCCAGTTTTGCTACTGCTCTGTACTTTGATCTCTCAGTCCTAAATCACTGGCAAAGTTTAATTTTTTTCAGTAATGTGCAAATCTGTTCTTGCAGCTAGCAATATATATATATATATATCTTAGTAAATTCTTATCGTTTGTTTTCTGGAATTATTCATAATAGAAAAATATTTGTGGTTTCAATTCAAATTTCATTTTTTAATTCTTCAGAAACCTTTGATCTACTTTTTCCAGTGCTTTTGAGGTTTTTTTTTTACATGACTGCCATTTTTTGATAAAATGTCCATTCTTTGTTGTAGCATTTCCGTCATTTGTTATATGATTTGGCTATATTGCTGGAGTTAGGCACCATCTGTAAAACATTTTATACCAATTTTCCTTCAAATTAAAGCTTGGAGTAAATGTTATTAATTTTTTTCAGAGTTTTTGCCATTATTTTTCTGTAATTACATATATATATATATATATGTGTATGTATGTATGTATATGTATATGTATGTATGTATATGTATATGTATGTATATATATATATATATATATATATATATATATATATATATATATATATATATATATATATATATGTTTAAGTATTTGTCAAGGTTTTTTGAATGGACCTTGCTAATTAACTCTTTCATTCCTGTTTTTGGCCCGGCTCAGGGCTTATCCACAGGAACTAGTCAACTTATGACAGCTCATTATTTGTGCAAATTATTCAAATTGCTAATAAAGAATTTGGGAGGCTAAGATGATCATTTCGAACTATTTATGTTCTCATCAGTTAGTCATACCCTTTATCTGAGATTCGAACCCGGGCTGATTATATATATCAGGCAGTGTTTTAACCTCCTGAGCCACGGGTTCCTTCTCTCTTATATTAGCTGGAAGGCAAGGCAAATGTATGTTTAAGTATTTGTCAAGGTTTTTTGAATGGACCTTGCTAATTAACTCTTTCATTCCTGTTTTTGGCCCGGCTCAGGGCTTATCCACAGGAACTAGTCAACTTATGACAGCTTATTATTTGTGCAAATTATTCAAATTGCTAATAAAGAATTTGGGAGGCTAAGATGATCATTTCGAACTATTTATGTTCTCATCAGTTAGTCATACCCTTTATCTGAGATTCGAACCCGGGCTGATTATATATATCAGGCAGTGTTTTAACCTCCTGAGCCACGGGTTCCTTCTCTCTTATATTAGCTGGAAGGCAAGGCAAATGTATGTTTAAGTATTTGTCAAGGTTTTTTGAATGGACCTTGCTAATTAACTCTTTCATTCCTGTTTTTGGCCCGGCTCAGGGCTTATATTTGTGTGTGTGTGTGTGTGTGTGTTATATGCTTGTTAACTATTTAGATTACCTTGCTAGGCCCCAAACATGGGACAAATCTTTATTTCCTGTTTCAGCCTAACCGAAGGCCATCGACAGGCAGTAGTCACAACAGTAACAGCTCATATTTGTGTAAATTTTTTTGTGACTACTGCCTGTCGATGGCCTTCAGTTAGGCTGAAACAGGAAATAAAGATTTGTCCCATGTTTGGGGCCTAGCAAGGTAATCTAAATAGTTAACAAGCATTTAACACATATCTCCCTTGCTTCTCAGCTAACAAAGTGAGATAGAGCTTGTGGCCTAGAGGTAAAAACAACTGCCTAATGTGCAATCAGCCCAGGTTCGAATCTCAAATGAGTTTCCAAATGAGATGCAAAAGTTGCTCTCATCAGAAAAGAGGACTTTGGACCACTGAGCAACAGACCAGGTCTGTTTTTCTTTAGCCCAGGTAAGATGCTTCTGACGTTGTTTGTTGTTCAGGAGCGGCTTGACAAGAGGAATACAACATTTGAAGCCCATGTCCAGGATCTGTCTGTGTGTGGTGGCTCTTGATGCACTGACTCCAGCCTCAGTCCACTCCTTGTGAAAGTCCCCAACACTTTGGAATGGCCTTTTCCTGCTGCTTGTGCACCTTTTTCTTCCACACTTTTCCCTTCCACATAGCTTTCTATTAATGTGCTTTGATACAGCACTTTGGGAACATCCACCTTCTTTTGCAATTACCTTTTGAGGCTTTCCCTCCTTATGGAGGGTGTCAATGATGGTTTTCTGCACAACTGTCAGGTCAGCAGTCTTCCCCATGATTGTGATTCCTACTGAACCAGACTGAGAGACCATTTAAAGGCTCAGGAACCCTTTGCAGGTGTTATGGCTTAATTAGCTGATAAGAGTGGGGATTTTGGGTTTTCATGAGCTGTAAGCCATAATCATCACAATTATGACAAATCAAGGCTTGAACTACCTTACTTTGCATGTAATGAGTCTATCTCATATATTAGTTGCCCCTTTTAAGTTGCATTATTGAAATAAATGAATATATATATATATATATATATATATATATATATATATATATATATATATATATATATAAATTATAATTATTTTCCTGCTATATTTTAATAGCAATTTATACATAAATCCCAGTAATGATTTTAGTTTTTTTCAGTGATTGAAATTCTGTCATCTTTCTCAAGGTCTTTTCTTTTTTTTCTTGTGATCACTTTTTATTCTTCCAGCAATTTGTTAATACATCTGCTACAGTAGATACTATAATACTATCTACCATAGTAAATTTTTATCTTCATTAGACAGTATTTGCTGGGCTGGCAGTCTATTTGTATGAATCTGAACATAGAATATGGACATATGTGATTAAAATCAAACTGTACAGATAGTCCTCAACTTACAACATTCGTTTAGTGACAATTCAAAGTGACTAATGACTGTTTTTCACAGTTATGACCTTTACAACATTCCCCATGGTCATGTGATCAAAATTCAGATGCTTGGCAATTGGTTCATATTTATGACCGTGGCTGTGTCCCCAGGTCATGTGATCACCTTTTGCTACCTGCCAAGAAAGTCAATGGGCAATCCAGATTACTAACTTATCAATTGCAGCGATTTACTTCAGGGCTTTTCAACATTTTCACCCATTGTACCACTTTTAGGATATGGCAACATCCGAGTACTACCAGTTGCCTAGCAAGGTGTCAAAAACTTGACCAAAAAAAAAAGGAAAAAAGTGATGAAGTACAGGTAGTCCTCGACTTACAACAATTCACTTAGTGACCGTTCAAAGTTACAATGGCCCTGAAAAAGTGCCCCCCAAGCCACAGCTGAGCAAGACACCTACCTGCTTGCCCGGTGATGCTCTTCCTCCTATCTGAGGTTTTCATTGTTGTGAGCATTTCTGTTGAGGATTGGCAGCGGGGGTGGGGTGGGGGGTATTTGGTTTTTATTTCCCCTCCTCTGCTGGGTGGTTGCAGCAGGTTTTGGTCACTTGACATGAGCCTAGGACACTGTGACCATCATAAATATGAATCAGCTGCCAAGCATCTGAATGTAAATCACAAGACCCTGGAGATGCTGCAACATTCCAGCTGATCGGCGCTTCTTCTGGGCTCAGAAGCGCCAGGATCAGTGCCGAGCTCCAGGTGGAGCCTGCTGCTGATCCTGGTGCTTCCACTGAGCCCTGACAGCCCCGAAGAAGCGCTGATCTTGGCGCTTTCACTGAGCCCTGACAGCCCTGCAGCTCCAGCCATCTCTCACTCAGGCTTGTGCGGTGCTGCCATCGGTTCAGCTCATTCCCCTCCCCCACTACTTTTCTAGGATGGTCATGTACCACCTGCCAGGTGCCAATGTACCACAGGTGGTACCTGTACCACTGGTTGAAAGGCCCTGATTTACTTAATAACTGAGGCAAGAAAGGTCGTAAAATGGGGCAAAACTCACTTAATAAATGTCTCACTTAACAACAGAAATTTTGGGGTCAGTTATGGTTGTAAGTTGAGTACTAACTGTAGTTGTCCCTGAAGTAAAAACATTTGACTGTGATGCTAATGATGAGATTACCATACTCATCTCCGTTCTAATTCTTTTCTTCTGTTGTTTCTTTATATCACAAATAGCTATGAAGTCCAATAGTTAAACTAGCTCTTTCTATGACTGATATTCTACTGTTCAGGGATTTTATTCATTCTATTGTCATAATAGACAATTTGCTCAACAATATAATTTAAGTGTGGGAAAGGCAAATCCACCAATTTATTCTGAATCTTCCAAAATTTTGAATCTTACTCTGTTTTTTCTTCACTTATTATTCTTTGCCAATTCTGCAAGCTTTTGTCTATGACTGAAAATAGTGCCACTTGGAATGGGAAATCCATTTATGGAAGAATATTAAGTTTTACTGTTGTAATTTTTCCAACATTACCAGGATCTTATTTTATTTTTTCCATTATTCATTATTTTTAAAAAAACAAAAGGTGATCTGACCATGATAACATCCCTACTGCCCCAACAGGGAAGCCAGTTCCAAGTGTGATCATAGTTACACACTGGGCCCTTGATGACTTGGGTCAATTGATTCTGTGGCCGTTAAATATATCTTAAACCAGTGTTTATGTAGGAATGAGCATTTATTATGGGCCAATAATTTTACCATCAGTTCAGGCAAGGGAGAGATTCTGTAAAGAATTGGGGACATCAAATGGACTTATTCTTGGATCTATCATTGCCAGAGTTCTGTTATTAGATCGGGATGAAATACCAAATATAACCTATACCAAATATAACACTATTTGGACTGAGGTAGCCTAACAATTGCTATGTCCCCTCGACTAACCTCATTTAGGATACTGAAATTATATACAAGGATTTACTCTCTCTAGATAGCACTCAGATTTAGCACACTGATGATCCCTGTTGCTTATTTGAATTGTTCCAAATTACCTGAATTAAAGTGTAGTGCCTAGAACTGAATACAGTATTTCAGGTGAAGTCTAAATAATCCTGTTTCAAATAGAATTATTGCTTCCCTTGATCTGGAAACTCTGCTTCCATTGATGTAGCATAAAATAATATTTGGCTTTTTTGCATCTACAATACTGATTATATTCTGTTTGTAACCAACTACTATTGTAAGAATTATTTTATAAGTGGTATTATCAGGCCAGGTAACCCTACACCATACCTAAGCATATGATTTCTATTTTCTCTGTTTTATTTTCTTATTTCCAACATATTTCTTTAAATAAGCAAAATGATTTTGAATTGTATTTCTGCCTGCTACAGAATTAGCTATCCCATTCATTTATTTTCTGTGGAAAAAAATAAGTTTGTGGGTTGAAATGCAATATTTTGTGTATATAGGAAAATGCAAACATACAAACCATGGTATAAAGTCATGCCATAGATGTTGCTATAATTTTGCTTTCAGATAACAAAATGCAAAAACAATTGTATTGTACAGGTTACCAAATGCAAAGCTTCACCATGCGTGCATTGTAAATTCCTCATTTTAAGCTCTTTGCTGTCCTGTTTTAAAGAGATGAAAACAACATCCCATGACTAGCTATCATTTCTTGAAAACAATAGGTTATTTTTACAGGTGTTTTTTTCCTCTAAAGTCTCCCATTTCGTTTTTTGTCTTGTTTATAACATCAATAGTAGAGAGTGCAAACTGATAACATTGTGGCGAATGCCCATATAGATACAAGAATATACATACATTTCAGTGTCTCTCTGTCTGTCTCACTTCAGTCAAAAGGCTAGCTATTCAATCCTTTTTCCAATCCAAATCCTTTTATTATCACTGTTTGTTTCAGTAATCCTTCACCATGCCCACATGATAACCCAAATTATTTTGTAGTTTCTCCTTTCAATATTCATTATGAGAAGAATAGAAAAGGCAATATTCATGGTGCTCAAGAAGGAGAGGACCCAGTATGCTCTAAAGACGATATGGCAATAAATCCTTAGATCTGCATTTCATTAACATAAAGCTTCTGATAGTTGCAGCCAGCAACAATTCTCAGAGAAAGGGCTATTATACTTATGTACAGTACAGCAAGACTGTAAAACCATACACTGAGAAATTAAGATTGTACAAAACCTAACTACAAAAGATCATTTTTATTTACTGCTGAGGGAGAAATTGTACATGTAGACGGTTGAAATGTCAAACACCCCCCCTCTCTCTTTTTTTTATACAAATGACTTTATAGCCAGGCTATTAGCCTGCCCCGACTTCTCAGCCTAATCTGAGTCATAGCCCCGTTAGTGCTGCAATTTTTTTTTTAATGTTAAGTTGTTTACTCTGGGGAGGTGTGTGTGGGAGTAAGAGGTAACAATACCGGGGGAAAAGATTGACAAGGATAAACATGTCTGTGATTCAGGCAAGTCCGTGATGCAGGAAGAAAATGGTCTTTTAGGGAAAGGAGGAAAAATCTGTGTATGCGGGTGGGATGGGGTTGGGGGCGAGAGTGAAGATACCTAAGAGAAGCATTCTCTGGAAATGAAACAGCGGCTCTTTCACGCAACGCTTATAGAGAATGGGAATGTGGGAATGTTCCAAGACCTGAAGGCATCAAAAAGAAAATGACCACAGGGACGTGGAGTTAGATGGGGAAAGAACCCGTAAATATCGAAGACGAGAGGTGGAAAAGAAAAAAAAAATACAGCTTGGAATTTCCTCCTAATGTACTCGGACAGTAAGAAAAGCGAGGAGATAACCGTCCAACAGAGCCGGGCATCTACCGCCACTATTGCCCGAGACACCAAAGTCGGACGGAGCCCATTGCGTTTTTACCTCCTCACCCCTTCCCCGGCTCACTCGAGGGCGCCGAGCTGTAGGCGGAGCTCGCAACTCCAGTTAATCCAGATCCAGGTTTTCCCAGCGCGCCTCTCTCTCTCTCTCTTTCCCTCTCCTCCTCCCCCTCTCGCTCGGCTCTGTGAGGCTTCTGTCCGGGGCTGAGAGCGGCGTTCATTGGGGAAAGGTGCCTTCCTCCATCCTTCCAGGCATCGTCGTCTTGGCTGTCGGCCCACAGCGCTTCCGGGGTCTTCCTTGTCCTTCGCTACTCTTCCTGCGCCTAGGAAGCGAGCGGGAGCGTCGCTTAGGGCTCCGTTAGACCCTCGCTCGCCGTCCAGCTTTTCCCTCGCCGGGAGGGAAGGGGAGGGGCGACGCCAGCCCGGGCTCTGGTCGGAGAAGAGCGAGGAGGACCAGGGGCCGCTGTAGCGGAGGCCGGCGGCGGCGGCGGCGGGGATGGCAGCGACCGGGGGCTGGCCGTGCCTGGACAGGTGGCGGCGACGGCGCTGCAGCGGCTCTTCTGAGCACTGAGTGGAGCGCAGCCGCAGCGGTGGGGGGCGCGCGCGCGCGCGCTAGGGCGCAAGGCTGGCCGTCGCGGCGAGCGAGGCGGAGGGAGCGAAGGAGTACAGCGCGGCCCGCCGTGCGGGCGGCCTCTCCCTGGATTCCGGCTCGGGCGGGCGCGGCGGTGCGGGACTGGCTCCTCTGGACCCTGCGGAAAGGTAACCCAGCTCGCCCCTCCTTTCCTTTGAGCTCTTCGGTCGGTCCCCCCCCCCTCCCGCCGGTCCCTCCCTCTCTGCCTGCCCTGCTGCGTCTCTCCCGCGGGGACTGGCGGGGTTGTCTTCTGTCTTCTTGGGCGTGAAAGGTTGGAGAGTCTCCTCGGCGCCGGGCATCTGCCGGGAGGGTCCCCGGAAAATGGCCCGTAGATGGGCGTTTGGATGCCACCCACGGCAGCAGCGCTGAGAGAGGAGGGGGAGCGAGCCGAGGGACAGCGCTTTGTACTGGGCTGAGCAATGATGCCCCTCTTCCGCTGCAGCAATCTGATCCTCGCCGGCGGCAGGTAACGGCAGCCCCCGTTTTTCTCCGCGAAGGGGTTGCGTTGCATGAGCGGGAGGAGGTCAACTCCACAGCTCTGCGGCGGAGCTAATGTGCTAGGAAACCAGGCGGTGATGCCATGAAAGGATAGCATCGCGCTTTCTTCCCTCCCTTCGCCTCGCCTCCCCTCCCCTCCCCGCTCTGTTTGGGTCTCAGGTAGGCTGAGAAGCTCCATCTTTTAAAGGCGGGAGAGGCCGGAAGAGGGACTGGTATCTTTTGGCCCGGGTAGCCTTGAAAAGGGGGTAAGGAAAGATCGCCCGATAGACTCGAAGGGAAGCTGTCCTTCTCTCGGTTCCTCAGTCGTTGAACGGTTCTAGTGGCTGCTTTGGGCAATTTAATCCTTATCTCGATGGGTCTTTTGGAGCCCGAAAACCGTCAGTTTGGAGATGAATTCTTCCCTCCCCTTCCTCCAGTGACTGTTAATGGAGCCTTCTTTTCAGCGCCCCAAGTCTTGGCCCTACCTGGCGTTGTTCTCATTAACGGGCGGGAATTCAATGTCGCCAATAGCAACGGTTCAGCTTCTTCTTTTCAAGCCGCCATAAAAATGCGGTGGCCCAGATGTTTAGCTTTTCTTCTCTCCAGTTGCAAAGACCGGAGATTCTCTTATTTTCTTTATTAGAAAATGTGAGAATGTTACAGTATTTTGCTTTATGTAACAGTTCCTCTATGCAGAAGTTACTGTTTATAAACCTTGAGAAGAAAGGGATTGGTGGAAGACAGATGAAAGCCTCCAGCTGTAATTGTCCAGGCATCCTTTTCCTACACTTTAATGAATGAAATAATAAATTTTTTGTTCCTGCCTTTCTTCCAGGAATTTAAGCCATAGTGCATTTTTCCTCATAATAGCAGTGCTGTGAGCCAGGCTGGAGAGAGAGAGACTAGCTAAAGTCAAATCTGACTCAGGATGGACTTAAACCTAGGGAAGAGTAGCTCCTGCTTTTTTGCCATTAATTATCCAGGAGAGATAACTATTTGCTAGTCTCTTCAGATTGATGTCTGCACAAGTATTCTACTTTTATTAAGACAAAAAAATAATCTGTCAGGTGTGCCTAAAAATTACATTATCTGTTTTTCCTACAAATGCTTTCTTCAGATTGGAATTAAAAAGGAAAAACATTTTTCAGGGCCAAATTGGTGATTATAGAACAGAAGCAAACAATGCCTTTCAATTTCTCTTGTGTTTTTTTTAAAGGTAAATCAGCTGTTCTTACAATCTTGCATCTACTGTGTTACTATCACTGAGGTGATGCAACCTCTCTCTTGTGGCTTCAGCTGCTGCTGTTTTGTTGTTTGTCATGAGTGTTATTCCTTTTTTAGCTTAGCATACTCAAAGGAACTCTATTTTGTTGTATCCTGTTAAAGTACAAAGTAAAAAGAAGATTGGTATTCACAACTGATCTACAGCTGTGCAGAGTGCTGTTTTTTATGTATAGGCCTATCTGCACATTCAGACCGAATCAAAATATTTCAATTATGAGAATCTACAGAATTTCAGCAGATATGATCAGAACAATATATTGTGAAACTATGAGTAATTTTTGCATTACTCTGGAACACAGTTGCCTGCAAACTCCTCAGATATATTGATCTAAAGAAATTACTATTTTTACAGTTTCTTTACATGGTGATGTTTGTAACTTTGAGAAATTACCAAGTAGCATTTATCTTCCAAGATAATTTGGTGGCACATCCGGGCCTTCTGAAAGATGAGATTTGATACATGTCATTTGTTTTCTGACAGCCAGTATTTTAGATTAGGTGTATGTTCTATAGACCATGATGTCATCTGGAAAATGAACATCAACTTGTATTCTATTGCAATAAAGAACTACGATGGAGCATTTTTAGTTGCCCCCTTTATGTGCACTGCCTTTGTCCTTGGGTTTGATTGTACAACAAATTATTTGGATGTAGCCTGGAATTTAATTATGTACGGTATATGGCTTCTAACCTGGACCTGTAACAAATAAAATTGGAATTAAAGTTTGCATTGTAGGTGTAAAAAAAATACATCTCTACCTCTCTTTAATGTGAAATGTATGCATGGAAAACAACAGCAGAATTGATTCCCTCTATTGGGAGTTTACAGTTATGATTGTTGCAGGGAGCCTTTTGGAGTGCAGAAAGGGAAGAATACATATGCTAACACACAGTTGAGACAGCTCTGTCCTTCCTTCACTCATGTTTGTTATTTACTGACTTATAGTGGGTGAATCTCTGCAGGAAAATGGGAGCTTCTGAGAAAGGAATTGTGTTTCTTAAATCTAGCTCTACCTAGCATTGATAATTTCCTTAGAAATGAAATAGCTTGCTGGTCACTAAAGACCAACATTTTACCATGTTATTGATTCCTTTCTGAGGGGAGAGATTATCTTAATCTTCCCCAAACTCTTCCTGGTTTTTTACTTCAAATATCTGCCTTAATTCGACTGAAATTAAGATGTATGTTGCCTAATCTTAGGAACTTTTCAGAATTCTTCTCAATTTCTTAATGACCTATTTATATCCATTGCACAATAACGTTTGAAAGACTTCTTTTAATTATGCATATTTGGTACAATTTCTGCATATAATTTATTTTGACATCTATAGGGAAATAGTAGGTGTTTTATTTTTGCCAACAATGTATTGCAGAGGTGACCAATTTTTGGCCTAGAATGGTCTGCACAGGCAACTTACAATGTAAGTTTACACTAATTTAAGAATCGAAAACTTATGTTCACATGCATGTAAATTAAAAACAGAAGGAACATAGCCCTTTAAAAAGTTATTATATTTTATATAGCTTAAAAGCCATGTGAAAAAAATGCATGTTAGTAGTCAGCCTAAAACCAAATGAAGAAGGTAGCATTCTAATCACATCAAAAATAAAGTCTTGTTTTGTATTCCCACTCATTGAGCATGTTTTGGTGATGGGACACCAAGAGGCTCTTCAGATATTCTGGCCCCAAATGGCTTATAGGTAATAGCCAACAGGATGACTTATGCCCAGAGGCTAGTTGGCAGTGGAACTGTTTGGATTGTGGCCAGTCTGACTTACAAAGATCTTTCATGTCATGAAGTCACATTATTTTGCTTCTCTGAAGCGTCATGGCAGAGCCAATCCACTGATAAGGTTTGCATTGCTTTGAGATAAAAGAGTCTTTGGTCATCAAAAGTAGAAGCCACTGTTGATGACCAAAGCAACGCTCCAAGACCACTTAATTCTGTTGGTTAAAAGCAAAGTGCTGTAGTGTTTCATATTTCACAAGGTCTTTAAAGGGGGAGGGGACTTCAGCTGAAGTACTGTTTCAAAGTTCTGCCCAGTTCTAGCAGCAGCCAGTGTCATTGATACAAAACTATAGTGGTTTATTCAATAATGTACAGTATAATAAGCCAATCTGGCACAACATTTTGCACTAGTTCTAAATCCTGAGCACTCCACAAAAGGTTCTTCCATATCAAGTGATTTCCCCCTCCCCCCCCCAGTCATTGCCACCATCACTGTATCTGGGCTGCCAGTGAAGCTTCTATCCAGTTGCCCCTTCTTATTCTTCCCCAACTAGAGCCTGGGCTGCCATTGCCCCTCCTCTCTTCCCTGGACGAGAGGCAGCTGGGCTGACACTGACAAGCAAGGGTCTGTTGAGCCCTAAGCAATGGGCAACCAAGACAAGCGATGATTTTAGTTTTGGATTTTTACTGTCAGCTTTCTTTGCTCAGTGTTGGGTCATGCTTCATAAAACCTAGATTTTCCAAAAACTGGCATTTCTGGAAGAGATAGGCAAAATAAGCTACTTTGGCATAGGGTAAAGAAGACCTGGTCAGCAAAATTATTGTTGCTGCCCAAACACGTGTGCAGGGATGAGACACAAACTGCAGTGCACACGATTGGGTCATAAATGCACCTCTGACTTTTCACTGCTTATTTTTCTCCCTTACCTGCTCTTCTGATTCTCTTCCTTTGTCAGTTGCCACTCCCATTTCCATATCAGAGAAGAGCTCATTGCTCTGTTCTGGTATGCCACCCATCTCATCCCTTTCTTCCAGGCCAGTTAGAGTAGGTGGGTGGCAGAGCGGAAAAACAGTAGCACATGCTCATTATCTAACTAGAACAGGAGTTCAGGTTTGTTGCTATGGGCTCACTTGCTTTTTTTGCCTGTGTGATCACTCCCTAAGCAGCCATGTCCTGGCTCACTATGCCACCCATCCTGGTGGTTCAGCTGCTTTCCTACATACAAGACATCATCCTCATGCAGAGAGATGGGGTAGTCTCTCCTTAGACATATTTGTGACTTAATGCTCTGTTTTGTTCGAGACAAACAATGCCCGAGTTACAGTATCAGGATTTTTGACAATGAAATTTCCAGATTGTTTTTGCAGCAAAAGTTTCAGAATGGGGAAAAACAGAAAATCTGTCATTGTACAGATAAAGTACAGAAATTAACATTCAGGCTTGTCAGTCCTGGAAATGGGAAAAAGACAATGTGGAAAAGTAAAAATACAATAAAATAACATTTCAAAGTATTTAAATTTTTTCTTTAGAAACTTTTATTAGTTTATAATATACAATACAATGGAAATACAGAAGCAAATAGCGGAAAAGATGGGGAAGGGAAAGGGGAGTAGAGAAGTGAGGTAAGGGAGAGAAAAAGAAAGAAAAAAAGGCATTGACTTCCGACTTCCTTTGGTGCAATAGAGTATCAACTTCAAACCTCAACTTTTTACTTTTTATTATAAACTAGCCATTTCAATAACATCAAATCTACCTAATTGACAAAGCCCAAAATCAAATTTTCACTTTTTCCCATTTTTCCAAAAGTATTTAAATCTTTTAAGCAAGAATCAGTGCTGCCTACATGATGCTGTCTGCACTCCTTAAATCAAAGAGCATGAAGTTGATTCTTAAAATGTAAATGTGCAATGCATACCTATAGAATCCTTGGCCTCTGATCTTTTAGAGTCTATTAATACTTCTAGTAACAAGATAAACATCATCATCATGACCACAATCATCACAGAATTAACTGGAAGGATTGGAAGTTTCCTTGGAAATTATTTAATTCAATCCTTACACAGTTTAGTAATTCACTATGATATTTCCAAGAGATTACTATCCAACCTCACTTCCAGTAACAGAAACTGTACCACCTCATTGGGCAAGCTGTTCCATTGTTGAATAGCTTTTATTATTAGGAAATGTTTTTCATAATGTTCAGCCAAAATTTACTTCTTTACAATTCAACCTCATTGTTTCCTCTCCTGTCTTAGGGAACAATTCTGAAATATTTGGCTCCGCCTTTTGTTTGATAGTCCTCAGATACTCAAAACCAATTATTATGTCTCCCACCTTCTTTTTGTCCTGGCTAATTATGCCCACTGCTTCATCATAGGCATTTCCTTTTATATTCTTTATCATCTGATTGGTCTCCTCTGGACAGGCTTCAGTTTGTCAGTGTCCTTCCTAAAATGCAGTGCCCAGAACTGGACATTATTCTATGTCCATTCTATGTCTGAGTGATGTAGAATAAACAGGATATCTGCTTATCTTGAAGTTGGCATTAAATATCTGCTGATGCAGCCCATGATTGTATTTGTTTGTTTTTCAGCTGCATCACATTGTTGGCTCATGTTCAACTTGTGATCTACCAAGCCACTCATATCATTTTTTTCATGTACTACTGCCCTTTGCTGATGTTTCTGGGCTTTCTACCGAAACAAAGTTATATTTGTCCTTATTAGAATGCATTTTTGGAGATTCTGCCCATTTTTCCACAGACAGGCTACTCTCGAATCAACATATTGTTCTATAAGATATTTGCTATTCCTTATTTTTTTTGCATCATTTGCAAATTTAATAACTGTGCATTCTAACTTTTCATTCATCTCATTTATAAATTGATTGCACAATGCGGTGCTCCAGACGATGCTCCTATTTCTCTTTAAGTAGCATCTTGAATCCCAAGATGGCATAATTTCTTTCCCCATTGATTTTGCCTCTTCAACCAGTTTTTTCCAGAGATCAGGAACTCCTTATCTCCTTTTTGAGCTAGTCATTAAGGCACCAGGCTAAAATCCAGGAGACTGTGAGTTCTAGTTCTGCCTCAAGTATGAAAGCCTGCTGGATGACTTTGGGACAGTCAAGAGAACTATGTCATCTGCAGGTTCAAGATACTACTGAAAGGAAAATAGGAAGATAGTTTAGGACCCTGTACTGTGCAATCCATTTATAAACAAGCTTTTTCTCAGTCTAACCCACCTCACATGGTTGTTGTGTCAAAAATAGAAGAAGAATTAGGTATGTTCGCTGCCTTCAGTTATTTATAGAAATTATAAAGGTAGAAAAATTAAACCTCCTGAGGAATCTTGGAGTCTTGGCTATGTTAGTTTTCCAACAGATGTCTAGAAAGTTAAAATCTCCCACTATGTCTATATTTGTACTCCCTGAAGTTTTTTCTGTCCAGGAGAGGATTGTCCAAATCTTCTCCCTGGCTTGTCTATAGCACTCCCCCCCCCAATGTTTCTTCTTCTCTTTTTATTCTTACGCCAAAGTTTGCTACTGGACTATCACATTCAGATTCCTGGATAAAGGCATATGTGTACTTCCTTCACACATAATGCCTCCCATCTCCCCCTCCCTCCACTTATAGCCTATTCCTTTTTTGGTACTTTTCAGTCAATGTGCTGCATACATGAATTTCATGCATGCAGCACAATGAAATATATTTCAGTAATGCCTTCTAGATCCTGCTTTAAGTTTTCTAATTTATTTTTGGTTGTTCACTATGGTCTTCATGTGTATAGAGGCTCTGGGATCTTTGGTTCATGTAGCCTAGCCCATTCTTCCTGTATTTACATGGACATTATTGCATGTATTTATATCCTTTAAACTCTTCCCAAACTTGTTCTCACTACTAGACCATACTTTTTTTTAGTCTGTCTTCTCCCATTTCCACAGGAATTTTAGTTTAGTTCAGTTTAAATCCTTCTAGATCAGATTTGCAAGGGGCTTTTCAAAAATATTCTCCCTAGTTCTCATTAGTGTGCCTCATCTTTTGACAGACATTTCTCACTTACGAAATATGTCACATTTTTGTTTGATCCATTTACATAGCCAGTTAATCACTTCCAATAGTGTTCTCTTTATAATCTGTTGTGCTCACAGCTCCTGCACTCTCCTGCCCATCATTTAATAGTCATTGCAGTGCCTTCAAGGCTGATTCTGGTTGTGTCATTTGTTCCCACATGGACAGTAGTACAGGGGAATGATTAGTGAGCATAAGAAATTTGGGGGAATCCCAAATGTATGCTCCAGAAAGTTTGCACACACCTCTCTTGACAAGCTTTCTGGTTGCCAAAACTGCATCAGTTCTCAGCTCTCAAGGACTGAATAGGAAGTATCCAATCATCATCACTCATTGCTTCCTCTTCTTCAAAACCGGTACAAGAATATTTCACTCTACAGAGTTGTCTTCCTCACTAGCAATCTAATGGCAGCTGTTCTTCATCCAGAAGTGACATCAGTGTAGAAATTCTGGAATCTGTTGTGAAGTTCCAGAGAATAATAGTTACTCTTAAGTGGGCAGCTTACAGTGATAATCATAGATAGATAAATCTGTTTCAAGAAATGTTGCATTTCCTCTGTGATACACTGATGTATATATTTGTATATTGTATATATCCACCCATCTGTAAACTTAGTTCTTGTATTTAAATTAAAACTCATAAATATCCTTAATAACGTGACCTGTTATTTGGATGTCTAAATTTTGCATTATGGACAGAATATAGATGAGAAACTTACTTCTATATGATATTAGTGATTATATATCATATATCACATCATATCACAAACTCAGTTGTGAAGCCTGGCAAATGTTAAATACGTTTGAAAATAATTACATATTGAATGAATTCATTTCTTGAAAACTAGTAATATCAACAGGATAGAACGGTTAAAACTGATGTTTTAAATTATAAGTGAGTCAAGATTTTAAGGAAAACATAAAAATTAACACACAAATTGACATTATAGAGATTCTAATGCATACCCTTTTACATATTTCTGTCAGAACTGAAACCACCAGTATTTTTAAGAAAAAAGCATTTAGTTAAAATGATACTCTCCCCTCTCTTAGAGTACTAATTCTTAAAATACCATTTTTATTCTAGTACTTTAAAAATTCTGCAGATGTGAAGCACCATCTTTAACGGGGTTTCTGTCCCCTCTGAATATAAAAAAACTTACGTATTTCTTCTTTTAAAGTTTGTTTTTATATCTGAAAATATAATGGAGACATATATTAATTTATCAATTTGTTTAACAGAATAACAACCTTACTTTCTATGAGTGGCTATAGTGTAGCTGTTAATTTTCAATTTTGGTTTGAAGGATCACCAGCAACGTGTTTTAAATTACTTTCCTATTATTGGGAAAATTCCCATTTAAATCCTGCCTACTTATCATCAGCTGCATGAAAATAAGTGTATGTTTTATTATTTTTATATTACAGTACAATATTGTTTATAGTTGAAGTGATGCAATAACATGCAGTAATTCTGGATTAATCTATATAAAGAAGGATGAATACTGACATACATTGACTGCTATTTTCACTTAATGTATTTACAACTTTATAATTTCTTCTCAGGTTCTGAGTTGCTGCTAGAAATCAAGACTTTTGTAAGACATGGATTTGAGAATGGCCTGATGGAACTGGTTTATCTTTTACATGACCTCCCCATTAGCTTCTGTTCCAAGAAGCCATGCCTGCTTTAAGAGCCTTGGGCAGGCTGTGTTTCAGTCAACTGCAAAAATGCATTTCTTTTAGCTGGTTCAATACTTAAGATTGTCATGAAGCTTTTTTTTCCAGTTCAGTTGGTTATAGTAACAAAGGGAAGAGCTTTCTCTGTTGTGTCACCAACATCAGGATCATTTGGTGCTGCTAAAAAAACTTTTCAGTTGGGTGGTATGATAATACTGTTCTGTTGTATGTGCTGTCTGCTGTAGTTGATGATAATTATGGTGATTAGAGGAGTTGTATTTCCTACTTTTGTATACTGTCCTCATAAGAGCAAAGAAGATAGTTAAAATGGTTAAGATGTTTAAATGATACACAGGTGGAAAGAAGAATTTTACCTAGTATCATGTGCTTTATTTCAAAGATGAAAATAAGTGTGTGTCGTTGTAAGAGGAGTACAGGTTCTTGGTGATCTTTCGGTATTGAACAGATTGCCCAGAAGTCCTGGTCAATTTGATGAATCTAAAATTTGACTTCACACTCCAAAGGAAAATGGACATCCTGCAAACTGATCAAATGCTTGCCTCTTCTTGGTTATGTTTATATGAGTTTATGGCCATCATTGAGAGAATAGTTAATTGTCAAATGTATGACATGGGTGTGGTTTGCTTTTGCTTCATGCCCAGTATATTTATTTCTCAAGTGGTTTTCCTTAATTATTTTTCCATTCCTCTGTAAGGTTCACTTTACTTGAAAGCTTTTGGAATATATTCTTTGATTTTAGTGTTACTTATTTTGTCTTAAAGTATGACAGTCTTGGTAGGTGGCAAAATCTGGTCAGCCCTACCTACCTCCTACCCCTTCATTCCAATTATACCTTGCTGAAATTCAAAACAATTCTTGGACTCTTATCTGTATTGAGAACCATGCTGAAGTAGACTAGAAGTCAAGAATTATTCTGGAAAGGAGAAAAGGAAATAATCTCCATGCTGTTGCCAAAAAACCTGCATAGATGTGTCCATCTGTTCTCTTATGGTATAAAAAAATCTAAAAATATGTATATGAAAAATGTGAAGATAAACACTCGGAAAACTGATACTATCCAATTCAATGATAGCTTAGCAAATTCAACTAACTGATAAATATTGCTTTATGACTAACCAACTATGCAAAATTAGAAACCATATTTTAAATTTGTAACTTGCATCATATTTAAATGAATACATGATAATTGTCAGCGATTCATTTCTGAAAGGGTTTCAGTGGAGAAGATGTTTGAAAAAAGGGCAACAGAAATGAAGTTTTGGTAGCTGAAAGCATACTTTTGATTCTAATTTATGGGGAGGAAAAAAAATGGGAACAACTGGAATTTCAGATGTTGCCATATTATGAAGTTCTGTTTTTTGTAAAGCAAGTTATATTCTTGACAGACAAATGTGTTTTAGAATATTTTGCTATAGGCTACCTTGGATTTTTAGCACTAAGTATTAGGAAATTTTTACGAAATATCTTTGTATTATAAAATATAATTTTCTTTGTTGCTTCTTATTATATAGACGTCTTATGAAAAGCACATTTCAGCGCATGGAGCTTTGAAACAGAAATTACTCCGGGAGTGTTAACAGTATAGAATGGAATACAATATAGAATAGAAATGTTGCATTAATTCCCCTTCGTTACTTTAGATGGGTTCCTACTATTGTCTCAGAGATTTGCAGTATGTAACCCTGTTCCACAGTGTTTTAGGTTCTGGCCTGAGGAGGTTTAAGAACAGACAGATTGGCCTGAGGTTTAGGGACGAAGCGGGAAATCGTCACTCAGTTCCACTGTTCTGCATGGGTGGGTATCCTGAATGCTAAAACGCATTCCATTGATAATTCACCCTGCGAGGAGCCTTTTCAATGGCTCCCTGTTTTCCCCCTTTTCCAGCTCTCAAAAGCTATTTTAAAAGGTGCCCCTCCCCCTGACTTTCTGAATAGATTCCATTGCTATGTAGAACGGGAAGGATTTTCAAAGATCATTTAATTTCTTTTTCTTCTTCCTTTAAAATCAGTATCTTGTCAGCAATTGTATTATTTACACTTTGTCAATCCAAAGGGATTCATATTTTTCTCATATCCATCAGAGGATATTCCCCCCCATGGTATTAATTGTAAAGATTTCTTGTATGATTCACTCACTAAATTAAGTGAACTCCTGTGTGTGTGTGTGTGTGTGAGAGAGAGAGAGAGAGAGAGAGAGAGAGAGAGAGAGAGAGAGAGAGAGAGAGAGAGAGAGATTTAATGGATTAATCCAGTCATAGCCATGCTCTGTTAGTATGTAGTATTCTGTCAAAGAGACAAGAGTTGATAATCGCTATTAAAGGCCAGAATCCTAATTGGGGTCCTGGTGGCTTCTTGCTCCCCAAGGTGATTCCTGAAAGCAATATTTTCAGCAGCAAATAGCAGACAGGGAGAAAATAATTCATGCAGGGCCCTTATTTGGAATAGGAGCACGTTTTGCATTGGGAGCCCTGGACATTGTTGTATCAAAAATAAACCCAGCCACAATCTAGCATGATGGTTCAATGGGTTTCTACATAACGATAATAATTTCAGAATGACAATTCCAAAGACATGTGAATAGGACTGCAGCTTCAGTTTGGTAAGTGAATTTAAGCTTATCTACATACAATGTTTTACCTTAAGTAGAATAGTAACACTTCTTTAATTTATGAAAACACTGTGAGAGTCATTAAAGAATAAATCAAAGGCTCATTGTATGCAATTCAGACACGATTTCTTCATATACTTGTGACTGAACTGATGATGTTATAGAATTTGGGAAATAAAACATCTGCAAGAAAACAACAAAGCTTGGAGACCACCAAGGACTCCTGATATACTTATGGCATTGCCTCCCCACCCGCCCCCACTACTGTTGCTTTTCCATGTCAGAGTAAGATAATTTTATTAATAGCCTCTAAGGAGCATTAAAACTTCTAAAGTTTCTGCCCTGTTTCAGGCATAGATTTCTGGCTCATTTGTGACTACGCTGCAGCAATATGTATAATCAAGTATCTATGGAAAGGTAGATACAATCAAGTTGAATGCAATGTCTACATTTCCACCTGTGTCTACTGACAATTCAGAGCTCTTCCAAAGACATTCCAATGCTCTTTGTGATCTTGTCCAACCACTTTTTGTATTGTCTTTCCGTTCTCCACTTTTTCTCAATTATGCCACAGATAGGACAAGATGACATCTATGGTCACCATGGGCATTTTTAAAACTCCTTTTATTTGAGTGAGGTTGTGGCTGTTGACGGAGGGAAATGAGCAGTAAGGGGAAACTTTGTACATTAGACATTGTCCCACTACTCTGTGTAGTACATCAAGAAATATATTTAAGTTAACAAAATATTTTTTTCATTCACAATTGAAATCAGCAATACCTTTTTTTAAAAAAAATCTAGAGCTTCTTTCTCTATTTTTATTGTGCTGATTTTTTGTTTAAAAAAATTAGCATTTGTTAAAAGAAAAACCCTCTGGCCAGTTACTTGTTTGTTTAATGAAAATAAAGTGAATCTTGCTTTTTAAAAGGTTTTTGTCACTCTTTTTTAATGCAAATATGGCATATAACCAGCTATAGGCTTCAGTTTAGACAAACAATGTAGATCTGAACTTTTTTTTATAATCTACAGATCATCCCAAACCTCACTTAAAGTTCTTCATTTTTTTAGGGTTGTGAGTTCATAGAGTTTATGATTCTCAGCTGTTGGATTAAAAGAATCTGATCCATAGGACTGAACATTATGTGTCCTCTGGCTTTCAGCCTTGACTTTTCTGTGCTATAGATAGTTACTAGGGATTCAAAAGACTGCTGTGTATGTTTATGGGGGATCTTTACTTTGGTCCATATACCAATTATGAAGCTTTATCACAATTAAAAACTTTATTTACCCCAATACAAGAAATAATAGTATTATCAGCTACAATATTGCCTAATAAGCCAGTCAGCTGGAATGCTATCAGAGCTAGCCAGGAACTTACTCTGGTTTCATAAATTTAATTATATTTCCTATTTTATTAAGAAATATACAGTAATACATTGGTGATCTGATCCTCTCATAATTGGCGAAGTTTTACTTTGTGTGTGAAAAGTCTGCCTCTATCTGATAATGACAACATTTTCAGAAACTAATATCTTACTAGGTTTGTCATCCATTCCCATTCTCATTATAGGGTGCAGTGTAGTCGTAAAGCTGTTTCAGAAGTTATAATTATGTAATAAATTGATAGTTAAGACCAGATGTCTATCTATCTCAAGACAAGCATGGGAATGCATTTAAGGGTAAAAATAATTGGTTTTCTCCTTTAAGGATTTAAGTTTGGCTAAGTTTCTTTTTATAGTTTTATCCAATAATGTATGACTTGGTATGAGAAGCTTCTGAAGTCAAAGATAGTAATGTAATTGTATCTCTGTTAAAATGAAATAAAACCCACCTCTTGTTCCATCTACCTGATAATTTATTGATAATGCAACTGAAATATATTGAAAAACCAGTTAAAAGAAGCTTTAAATTAGTTTCAAACTATGTTATAACGTTTATTGGAGCCTGTTCTCAAATAGTAATAATATAAATTATACATTTCAATACTTTGGCTATTAAAGAATGGCATGCATATCATTTCAACATACTGAAAAAAGAAAACCATATTCATATTGGAAAAGATGAAGATAATATTTTTATTTAGTACTATAAGCTAAACTCACATATAAATTGCAAACAATTTTGGATCTGGAATGTAATTGTGATGTCTATATGAGAAAAAGCAGTGATATAGAAAGGATATTGATTCATGTCCTTCTCCAATTGTATATTAACTAAGCACTATACAGAAGTTGAAAACAAATGCATGTTTAATATGGAAATTCCATAGTTCTATAGATTCATTTATTAGTGCTATATATTGATTGCCCATTTAAGCACTACTTTTCCTGTCTTTTTGTAGTTATTGCCATGTAGAAATAGAATTTATAATGTGGAATCTCCTGTTTAAAGAACATTTCAATTCTCAACTTTTGCAAATTGGGCAAAATTTATATATAATTGCAAGGGAATTTTTAAGAGTTTGTTTTAAAAGATTTTAAAATCCCTTGAGATATTAGAACTACAAAACAAATACAAGTCAGTTCCATTTAAAATCAACAATTCAAAAAGAATGTAAGGACTATAAATTATAAAGAAAAATGTCATAAATTATTGAGAGACGACATACAAGTGGTCCTTGACTTATGACCATTTGTTTAGCAGCATGCTGAACAAAGGGAGTTATGACTTGTGCCCAAAGTTTTGGCTGTTGTACCACCCAGCAGTCGTGTGATGAAAATTCAGGTGCTTGTCAGGGTGTCCATTCTTATAAACATGGGGACAGTTTCCACCTACTTCGCCCCAGATGAGGCCCAGGGCCTTTAGTACTCTCAGCCAGCAGCCACCCGTCCTGACCTTGGCTTCAGCCCTGGAACGATTGCTGCCACTGAGGAATGCTGCCTTGGGCTGTCCTCCCAAGGCATGTGGGCATTAGGGAACGGCAGTTGCTCCTGCCGCCTAGCATCCCCTAAAATCTGCTATGTGCTGCTTTACTTTAGATGTTTTTCTTTCAGTGTTGGGAGATCTGTATGGCAGCTCCCTGCTATACCAGCCCTTCTTTCCCAAAGGCGTATTATGTACAAACTGGGCTTTTATTTGCCTACTTTTATGTCTAGCATATAAAATTGGAAAAGTATAATTATCAATTTACGGCTTCAATTTGAAATTATTACAACAACCAAGCAAACAAATAAATGCTCTATTACAGTGATGGCGAAACTTTTAGAGACCGAGTGACCAAACTGCAACCCAAAACCCACTTGTGTATCGTCAGGTGCTGGGTGGGCGTGGCCCACTGGGTGGGTGTGGCCCATCGGGTGAGTGTGGCCAGTTGGTTGGGCAAGGCCCATTGGGTGGGCGTGGCTGCAGTGGTAATGGCAGACTGGGTGGGACTAAAAAGTTCAATCAATCAATTTTAACTTTGGGAGATCTTTTTTTTTCCCCACGAGAAGTTGAAATTGATTGATTTATTGAACCTTTTTTTTTTGCACACGGTGGCAGAAGCCTAAAGTGAAAAGGTTTTATAAAACCCAGCTGAGGGCCTAGGACTGGGGCAACGGCGTGTGTGCCCACAGAGACGGCTCTTGTGTGCCACCTGTGGCACGCGTGTCATAGGTTTGCCATCACGACTCTATTACAAATAAAACTATAAACTTATGAATTCTAAGGGAAATAGCAACTATTTTTACCAGTATAAGAAAAGTGAGAAGACAAAACACTGACATTGGAATTAGAATAAATCTTCAAAACAAAACATAAAGAAATCCAGACGTGTACAAAAAGAACTAATTTTTAGTGGGAAAAAAGGTAGGGGGAGAATTCAGACTTGAAATGTACATAAAATACTTTGATTGGTTTTATTTATATATTTTTAATGTCAAGTGCTATAATTACTTGCATTTTCTACTTTTAATGAGCTTTTCTATTTATCTTTTTATCATTTCCTAAATAAAGATGTGCCTGTATTTAGACAAGTGTTGTTTTTTTACATCTTAGCTATTTTTAAAAGACTGCATTAGGAAATTGTTAGTTTTTCACAGCAAAAAAGAAATCCTTCCTTGTGTTTTTTTGGCACAACCCCCACTTTTTCACAGTTTGCATTACTGGACCCATTTTCCAGAGATTGAATTTTCAAAGGCTGTAAGTGCACTTCAATTCTCCTGTATCAATCTTTTGTCCCAGACAACAGTCTTTCATATTGTTGTCAATACATCTAAGTCATCTTTCTCCCACAGGCATCAACTTCAAGTTTTCATAGACATGCAGAAATGCCTACTCTGGATTCCTTTCATTTCAGAAAAACCATTGCTGCTGCCTTACATAGTTTCCTCCACCCAGTCCTGGTAAATGGACTTCCAGCATACCAATTGATCCAGGATTCCTAGATTTTTGCAATGGAGACCTAGTTCATGATGCAGTTTGACCACTTCTGGTTTGAATAATAATTCAGTTGCTAATACAACAAAGATGGCACTCTACAAAAAGAGATTTGGGCGATTGAAGATTAGGTGGAAACTAGTTTATACCGTGCAAAATTAGAAGAGAACTTCTATAACGGTATTGGCTTACTAACCCTCCATATACAAATACAAGGAGTATCATAAGAAAACCCACAGCTTCCTTGATAGATTCTGAGAACCCTACTGTGAAAGTGGGCAGAGAAGCCATCACTAAAAAGATTCAGAAGTTTCAAATTCAAAACAGGATAAGCTCAAAATGCTCTTGAAATAGCTCTTTTAGGTTTGAAAGAGATGTCTCTGGTCTCCCTCCCTCCCACATCCCGAACAATCAATGCCTTTGATTTCTATCAGTGTTGGATAGCGACAGTGAACCAGTTTCATATTAGACATACGTTATTAACTGTTCTTTCTACATAGGTGCTAGCCTTTTTCCCCCTGTTGCATTGCTGTGTTCTCCCATTTGTTTTATACCTTACTCCAATTCCAACCACTAAAGTTTCACTGCATTTGTTCATCTCTATGAAAGACTTTTTCCTTCCTTTTTATTTCTTCATATTCTTATGTGAGGATTTTTAAAAACACTTTTACTTTTGCCACATCAATTCTAGCTGTTCTAGTAAATCAGTTCTAGTAATTGTAAATAATTATTTTATGAGAGTCAGAAATGAACCTTATATGTATTGTTCATAGGGTCAAGGATGAGGCTGCAAGGCAGGCTTTTTGTAGTTCAAAGTAATCGTGTCCCAGATCTTCTGTCTTCAAAACACACTACTATGAAAAAAGAACCAAAAATAAGGGTGGAATAAATATGTGTTCTATTCATTCTCTTTATCCAGCCACATAGGAGAAGAAAAAAGAAAAAAATCCCTACAATTAAGAAGGAATCAAGTAGAGCTGTAAGTTGTCTTATGCAGACATTTTGTGGACCACGTTTCCTGCCAATGTCCTAAACTGGTTATTTGAAATATGATATGTTGTACTGGATTGTATGTTTAAAATGATGACTTGGCAGTTTGGAAAATATTTGCATGAAACTGGAGTTTCTAACTTAACAGGGTACTCCCACTAAGGACTGATTGGTCAATAGCAATAGTAATAGTTTTTCCCCCCCAAAAATTTACTCATGTACCTAAGTGTATTACAAGATATACTATGCAAACTACAATATTTCATATACAAATTAAAATACAGGATACAGTTAAAATGGAATTACTGCTCAGTACAACAACATAATGGCAAACATAGTTTCATTAGCTAGAATCTAATTGCTGCAATAACCTCCACTAGATATCATATATTCTTAATAAGCAAATAAAAACCAACCAGCAATGCAATTTACATCAGCCATTTCAAAGTTCTGCTCACCACTACCGCCCATAAAATAATAAACACAATCGAGTGATAGTTTTATAGCACTGCAAAGAAATGGCAGTCCTTCCACTAGTGTGAAATAACACTGTTTTAGTCCCTTTTCCTATTTTATTAATTCAGGGTTTAATGAAAGGCTCAAAAGCAATCAATTCCACAAGCCCATTATAAGATTCATAAAAGCCCAAAATTAAGGTGTTGCGGTCATAATGAATAGAATCATCACAGGCTCCAGGCTGAGTTACTTATCCAGGCATAAGGGATTTATAAAATATTGAGATGTATAAGAAGCTAAATTGATAACATGATTGAACTGGAAGCTCTTGTAGTACTGCTTTGTATTCAAATAGTAAGAAAAAAGTAGAAGTCAGAAATCCAACCATAAATGAAATAATAAATCAATTGTTCCAGTTTTAGAGAATATACCTGCTACTTGTCCTCAAACTAGAAATTCCTTTTTAAAAAATTCATATTATACCTTTAAGTTAATACACTTCATTCATTGTGAAGCCATTGTGTATCAGAACTCTCATGTCCCTGGCAACTGTAGATGCTGAGAGAAACCAAAAGCAGGAGTAGTGAAGGAGAGGGAATATAGTCATGATAAAAACAATAATCACTGCTTTTCTTTTAGTTATTTCTTTCTGCCCATATTGAGTTTAAAGATTTGGATAGCATTCAAGCCAAGATCCCCACAAAATGTTTCACACTGTTGTAATCTAAAATGAGAATGTGAGTATGTCTGGGTGCATAATGGGAAGAAAGAATCACCTTGAGGAAAAGGAAGAAGAAATTCAACCAAGAGAACGGTTAGATAAAATAAATCTTGAGTCCAGGCCAGAATTGCACTGGAGAAAGATAAAGGGAAGGATGGGTAAGTGCATTCAGACTTGCAGGATTCTCTTAGTGTAACCTTATAGTAAAAAGTAGTATTAGCATGCATAACTTTGATTTCCTAGTCTGGTCTGTCTTGAAGGTCTGATAGGATGCCATTGGCATAAATATATAACTGAAAAGGTAGAATTAAAGATTAAAGAATAAAGAGTAAGTGGAAGTTGCTCCAAATCCTGAGGAACAACAAGTAATAAAGGAAAAACACAAGAGATAAAAGACATCTAGATATAAAAATAATGAGTGATCTGAGAGATAAGATTAAAATTAGAAAATTGTGAGATAATTGATACTAAGCAGAATATCAACATTTTAGATGCCAAAGCATCTAAAACAGAGGTCTTCAAACTTGCCCCTTTTATGACTTGTGGACTTCAACTCCCAGAATTCCTCAGCCAGACATGATAAAAGATGATAAAAAATATTGGTCATGGAAGACTCATATGAGAGTCCCATTTTGAAACCTCCTTAAAAGGAACTTAGAAGTATAAACTATATAAAAATCAAGGACATGCACACTCATGTGCTTGTTCTCTGCTACCTATGAAACTCTTGCCGGTTAAACCATTTTAGGACCACAATATGTATTAGACAAGAGGCCGATTCTAATAAGAATTGAAAATTGCAAGTATATAAAGCCATCATGACTGAACCATTCAGATTACTCTCCTATTTGCTATGCTGATTTTACTTCAGGTATGCTATATGCCAGTGTTAATCTTTTTTAGACTCAGGACCCCTTCCCACTTTTAAAAATTATGGAGGACCAAAAGAGATTTTGTTTGTATAGGTTACATTTATCATATTAAAACTTAAAACTGATACATTTGTAGAATAAGCATTTATTGATTGATTGACTCATGTAAAAATAATATTAAATCCACTAGATACATAAAGTGGTACTTAAAAGTTTGTTAATTTTCAAAATATCTACCGTACATAAATATAACATGAAATGTGATCAGTTTTTCACATGTCCTAAAACTAGAGAAAGAGAATCACATTAAACAGACAAAACTGCTGTTTCTTCATCACTGCTGCTTCTGACAATTATTTGCATGGATTTTAATATTTTTTAAGCATAGCTGGCTTTCATGAGAGGGTCTTGAGGGACCCCCAGTGGTCTGCAGAACACACTTCGAGAAACACTGCTATATATTATTTACTCGCCAAAGTGTGTTAGAGATCATAGTTTCCTGGATCCTTTAAAAATGGATGACAACTAAATAAATTATTTTTTATTTTGCAAACATGAGGAAGAGAAGGAAGGAGGAGGAGAGAGAGAGAGAGAGATAGAGACAGAGACACAGAGAGAGAACCTTACCTATGTACCACTTAGGACTTAAGTTTCAGAACTCCTGATTTCCTCCATCCTCACTGTCTGAACTGTGCCTGGCTTTGCCCTACTTGATGGTAAAGTGAGAGGAGAGGTTCCATTAAAGTAAACATAGAACTAATATTCAGTCATAGGGAAAAATGAAGTTTCTTGTATTTTGTCTTGGAAACAATCATTCTGTGTTATACACTATGGCTGTTCATCATTTTAAAACTTCAATAAAAATATTTAAAAAATCATTCTTGCAGTCTATCTCAGGCATGTCAAACTGCCAGCCTGCGGGCTGGATGCATCACGACGAAACCGTGCTCTCCCCATTGCCGGCAATACGGGGAGAAAGTCGCAATACGTTGCGCGACATCATGTGATGTTGTGAGTTTGACATGCCTGGTCTATCTTAAAAGTTAATGGAATTTGCTTCTTGAATCCTGCCAATAAATTAATTAATTGCATAATCTAATCTACGGTAGGTTGGTCACTGGGACCAGAGGCTTAGTGTTCCAACCTTTTGGACTTGTTTGGGAGCCCATCCTTGGGGAACTTCCTTCTCACCATCTGCTGAGAGAGAAGTTTATTAATTTTATTTATATACCTGAGTTCTCTGAGGATTGGACTCCCACAAAGTCCAAAAGCTCGGAAGACTAAACCTCTGGTCTTGGTGACTGATGGAGATTGGATCTTGCAACGTTATACTGGGACATATGTATTTGCTTTCATTTGTAATTATTTAATTTTTTTCCAGGATTTTTCAACTACATGATGTTATTTATAATCTTATTATATTTCTTAATTTGGTTCTTACTTTCCATTTAAGAAAATGAAGACTGCTTTTCTAAGAAGTGCAAAATGTTCATTGGATCATATTCAATACAACAAAACAGAGTCAAATATTGCATGATATTAGCAATACCAAATAATGGCGCCTATAGATTTTATAAGGCAATTTACATTTTTATCCATAGGAAAAACATAAATAATCATTTTGCGGTCTATAGCGATAAAAATTAAGTTGCCTCTTAGTTTGTAACAAGAATGACTTTTGAATAAAGTGCTCACATTAATTTTGATTTCAGTAAAATGCAGATATAATTTAATTTACATACATTAAAAGCTTATTTTCATTAATTATTTAAGTTTCTCTACATTTTTAATCCAGCTACATTTTTTTCTGATTGAGTTGATAAGTCTCTAGAGTTGGCAATATTACTTTGCAGTATTAAATGAATATTGGCAATATTTTTGAAGCTTTTTTCAACACCAGACACATAAGTGATTCTGAGTATCCATTCTGCTGGTAATTTTTTTAAAGAACATCAGAACTGTCTATTGTGGAAATAGTTAAATGGAGCATTAAACAGATGCCCCTCCCCTCATGCATGATAGAGAAAAAGAAACAGACTGATATTATGGGGGAAAAAGTTTGACTCTTTGGGAGCCCTCAGTCAGAGAACAGTCAATTTCCAAGCAGGCTTCATTAATCCCAATATTTCTTAGAGCAGGACAATCCTTGTTCTGACTTACCTTTTATTGTTGTTTGTTTGATGCCTTCAAGTCAGTGTTGACTCCTGTTGATTATCTGGACTACTGAAGTTCCTTGCCAAGTTTTATTTCAGAAGTGGTTTGCCCTTGTCTGTTTTCTAGGATTGAGGGATAGGGATTGGCCCAAGGCTACCCAATTGGCTTTGCTCCTAAGGCAAAATCAGTCTCCCTTTTTTAGCCTGATGCCTTAATCAATACACCAAACTGGCTCTCTCTGACATATCAAATGGTAAAAAATAAGTTTCTCTTAACTTCCTCCAGGATGGGCTAGCAACTGATTAGCCAGAAACAATTGAAATTGTGGGTTGTAGATCTGTGTTGAAACAGACAAGTATAATTGCAATTTTAAGAATTACATAAAAAAACCCAAGGGCTAATATGAAGGACTTTCCCCAGGGGACAAAACATTTTTAATGGAAGGAAAGATAACACTGTGAGGTCAGAAGACCCAAAATTCTGCATAGTGTAGGGAGATGCACCATCAGAAGATCTTCTATCAATCTTATTTCTGGACCAGAACATTTTTCTCATCTTTTTCCAAGACAGCATCAGTATAAGTGTTTTCTGCCTACCAAACTATATTTTGGCAATATTTCATTTCCAAATCAGCATCATTCACAAACATCAGTAGACATTTTTATATTATTTGCAGATAGTGGCCTGTGTCCCATCTGAGATGTATTGAAACTTAGCTCCCATCTATCCTAGTATTGACAATGATATTGGTTTGTGTCCATAGAGTGGTATGACAGTTACTATATTTCTATTTTGATCTTTTGTTGTATTGTACTTGCTTTCTACATTCTAATGTTAGAATTTTCAGTTCATCATTCTACCGTTTGTTCTTAGTAGGACTCTACAATTCTTTACTAAATGCACAATGAGAATTGTAGCACATCTCTGCTTTCAGGGAATTAAGAGTCTTTTCCTGCTCCTTCCTACTTCTTCAGAGGTCTTTCACATTCTCAATTCTACAGTTGTTAAATCACTTAGTCCAGAGGTTCACAACCTTTTGGCACCAGGGACCAGTTCCCTGCAGAGAGTTTTTTCTGTGGACTGGAGGGGGCGTGGTTTTGTGTGCTGCCCTGCATCTCGCGGATGGGGCTTTGCTTGTTTGTACGGACTGGTTGCTGGCGTGCCATGGCCTGGTACTAGTCCATGGACTGGGGATTGGGGACCCCTGACTATGTCAACCTCAAAAAGACTTAGCTGTTTTTCTTGTAGTTTTTCACTTTATTGGTGCAGATCTGGACACAAGATGAGACATTAAAGATTGTGCTTTTTCCATTTGCATGGATTCTGCTTCTCCATAATTCAAATAGTCTTTTATGTTATTATGATGATAATTATAAAAGTGTAAATAAAACTATTTGAATTATGAAGCAGAATCCATACAAATGGAGAAGCACAGCTTTACAGTTATAATTCATAATACTTCTTTAGTACCAGAGAACTTCATTTTACTTTTTCCCAATGTTATTAGGATATATGGCCTCCATGATGGCTATTATCTTTTTGCCAGCTTACTGATGCATTGGTTCTTATAATTCTTCCCAGCTTGCATACTCTCAGTACTAAAATAGCCATTTCACAACCATTTCTCAGTTCCTTCCAGTGGTGGCTATTACAGATGCCTTTTCCGGGCATATTCATTGCAACTTGGGCTTCTACCACTACCCTTTCTAGGGACCAAAATTCATCAACCTGCCCTCAATGCTCTCACTCTCACAATGTGGAAAATGTGGCCCTGTTTCAGTACCAGTAAGACTGCTGAACTTATTGTATTTTGCAAATCATCTATTAGGGAAGCATGTAACAACATACAAAAGAATTTCTCCTCATTAGTAGAAAAGAATTCTGTCACATGTGACATAGATCTTATCCTGGCTTTTCTCATTGCTTTAAAAGAACAGGATCTCTCCTTGTTGACTATCAATGGCATGTTGGCAGCAATCTCAGCATTTTGACTGCCAGTGAAAGGACCCTCAGTTTCTTCTCACTCTAAAGTTAAACATTTTCCTTAACTGTTTATTATGCAAGTACATTTCATTAAAGACTAAGGCCCATTTGGAGCCTATCCTTGATTCTTTATATATTGTCTAAAAACACTTTGAATGGCTGACTCAGCCTATTTCAGACTATTTGTTGACCAGAAAGTCTAGACCAGGGGTCTTCAAACTTGGCCCTTTTATGATTTGTGGACTTCAACTCCCAGAATTCCTCAGCCAGGCATGCTGGCTGAGGAATTCTGGGAATTGAAGTCCACAAGTCATAAAAGGGCCAAGTTTGAAGACCCCTGGTCTAGATGATGATGATGATGATGATGATGGTGATGATTTCAGCAGAACAGCTGAACTTACTTACTTACAAGCTCTTGAATCAGAGATGCTGTATTGAGTCTTTTGTGAGAGTAAAGTCATTTCATTTTCTGACATCCCCTATCAAAATTGCAGCCTTTAATTTAAAGCAGGATAATATCTTTTTCTCCACCCTATCTATTTTCTTCTGAAACTGAAAGTACTCACTTTCTCCTGCAGCAGAATATCATTTTATAAAGAGCCTTACTTCTTTGTCTGTTTAAGGCACTTGAAAAGTACAGTCAGTTTCTTCCCAGCTGCTCTCTAGCAGTTTTCTAACATTTTTATTGCTTTATCACCTGCCATTTTGGTTCTGGCATTGATACTTGCCACTATGGGAACTTTGTAGAGCAGTAATTCTGGTTTCATCAAGTCTGAGACTTGATATATGCTCAAAGGGATATAACTTTGGATTAAGCAATTCTGACTGCTTCTTGGGCTATGTAACCTGCCCAGGTAATCAAGTCATTTTCCATCTCTATGTTTGAGTTGTAGAGACAATAATGAAAAACCTCATGGTAACTCTTCTTTTCCGAATGATCCTTGTGAATTCATGCTAAACTCTATTTCAAGTAGTTTGCCTTTTTCCCGAGATCACCATAGCACTCGATGGAAAAATGCAAGAGGATGTGCCAAATTCACTGAGCAGAATGTTCTGTGGAAGGTCCCATTTAGTTCCAGGCCATGTTGTCTAGAGTGGTTTGATGGTTTCTGAAAGTAAGACCTCTGAACTGGAAGCAATCTGGATTTGCACACGTTCTGGACATTTATGTTTAGAAACCACCAAATCACCCATGTAGTAGGATGAGTTCCTGGGTTCTTGGAAATGTTCTGTTCCTGGATCAGTGAATTTTGCACATTTCTTGGGCATACTACAGAAATATTCTCACTAAAACTCTCTCATGAGCTCTGGAAATTAACAAAGATGTGTGAATTTAGAAATGATTACTTACCGGAGTTAAATAACCAGAGTTTTCTAAGAACTCTGTGCCAGTTCTTTCCTTGGCATCTATTTTTTTCTGTATCATTTCTTTCATAGAATGGTATTCAATCCTTCTAAGTCTTGCCTACAGCCTGAAGTGGCATAAAGGTTATTACCTTCATAAGAACTGAAGCCTAGGTGACATACGATGCTAATTTTGTATAGTTTCTTCTCCCCATTTTACTGTACAAAATTCAAGTACCTATCTGCAATCTCTGTTCCTTCTGTTCTATGGATTTTCTAGCTACACATTTTCTTTCTTTAATTTTGGTATAAAATTGTAGGAAATAATGAACATGTAAATTGAATAGTAGTCTAGTATTCTATACCTACTTTGAATTTTCTTTAGTTTGAAAATATTTGCAAGTATGGGTGTTGGAGGGACAGCACCAGTGCCAGCTCAAGGAAGAATTTGCATTAGTAGATGGTAGGGTAAGAGATGATGAAGGGAATGAACAGGGAGAGGTGACAGAACCAGGAGAAGTAGGGCAAAGGGGTGGAAGAACTGTAAGGATTAGAGTTAAGAGTTACTTTGTGAGGTAGCAGTAGAAATAATGGATGGTTGAAGAGGAGAGTGCAAGCCTAAGGCAGCAAGAGCAACAACAGTGGATGGTAACTAAAAGTTGGTGCAGAATCTTGGGAATATGGAAAGCCTAGTGCCAGAGACTTGTACATCTCTCTGCTAAAGCATATTGAATTTATTTGTAAGGTATTATTTACATTTGTTGTGACTTTTCAATTTAAACATCATCTGATAACCAAGTAAGGTTACTTGATAACCAAGTAAGGTTACTTGCATTAGTTACGAGTTAATGAGCTGTCTACCTTTGCTTTTCTTCTCTTTTCACAATCACTTTTCCACATGCTGCAGTATTTAAAATAAAGTGGGGCTGGGGGAAGGATTGCTTTTCCATGTGAATATGTGATTTGCAGATTTGGGGTGGTTGTGGCTGGCATTTCCAATGGAGCTGACAGTATTTTATTTCTTATTGTGCTTCAGAGGTTGTTGTGTATGTGTAGTATGCTGAGTTCTCCAGAACTTGGAGCTGAGGGATGGGTTATGAGATTTATACCTCCAGGCAGAATTATCCCTCTCTCTGGGCACTTCCCCAGGAGGGTTCTTTACCAGTTTGAAAGCAACTCTGGATCTCAGTGTTCCCAGTTGGCAATAAGTGAGAGCAGATCTAATTTGCATTTGAATAATCAGTGAAGGGAGTATTATCTTTTTCAACACTTTGAAATGCTGAGGTTGTAGATAGTTCCATTCCCCATTGGCAGGAACTCCTGTCTTACCCCACCTCCTGGCTTCTGAACTCACACCAGCCATATCTCTTTCTCACTCATCTCTCAACAGAGCTTCAATTTAGAAATATCTCTGGGGACCTTCTGTTTCCAAGCAATCACTTGGACAAGAAAACAACCGGCAGTAATGCAGTGATTTACAGCTGAATGGCCCTTGCAGAAGAGAAAAGAGAAACAGATAGCATTCTAATCCATTGTGGCCCAGTTCACTTTACCTGGGCCACAGTATGCACAGAAAAAGTTGCAAGGCCCCTCAACAGTCAAAGCAGCCCAGATCATTCCTGGCTGTGTTTCCCTGTTCATCCACCAGAGCTTAATAATCAACCATAGTTAAAACTACTGTGAAAAATGCCTAGCTGTAAAAATGTTGATCCACCATCCAGTTGGCGTCACAATTTTCAGTGAGTTTTAAATAGAAATAGAATGAACAGCATCTCTGCAGCTGCTTTGAGCCACCTTGTAGCAACTACTCGGGAATTTTGTTGAGTGCATACAATAGGCTGTAATGTTTTCCCCGTTTGTGTAAAGTGGGAACAAGGAATATCTAGTTATTCCAGGTACAACTTTGATCGAAGTTTATGTTTTACATTCTTTCCTAAGATTGTTTCGATGGAACACTGTTTGGCTCACGGTATTCTCTACTGCTAAGTTTGTAAAGCCGCCTTGAGTCTTCGGAGAAGGGCGGGATATAAATGGAATAAAAATAAAAATAAAAATAAAAATAAATAGTTGTTCACAGACTTTCAAGACAATTGTGGGGTAGCTTTAAACTGTTTTTGAGGGTGAAGTGAAAGTGCCTTCTGAGTTCTGCAGTTCTAGGGCTTGTCATTCTGTCAGAAGAGAGAAAATTACTCGCCATGGCAAGTGTATTTCTGAACCCATAATAGTTTTGCCCTACCTGACATAAGAGGTATTTCTTGTTCCATTACTGTAAAACTTTGGAGCAGAAATCCAGGATGCTGCTCTTAGGGAGAAATCAAGTGAGTGTAGTGGACCACTTCTAGCCAACTAGTTTCATTATGCCTAGTGATTTCCTTTTTTTTTTCTTTTCTTCCTTCAGCCTCTCACTCAGTTAGGGCATAGCAATAGAAGATTTTCATTAACATTACAGCCATCAACAAGGATTTTTCTTCCATGAATTTGACAAAATTGCCCTGTAGGCTGTGATTGCAATTTGTGCATATACACTTCTACATAATTCTTGGGATGTATGCTTTATTGCTTATAATCAAAACACTAGTCTTTTAAAAAATGGATATTTCTGGCAATGTTTTCATAACATTGACAACTTCACATAATTTGTCAGAAAAATGATCCCAGTGTTCTGGAATATTTTCCTTAGTCTTAGATACGTTTGTGAATACTCTATAGCAAAAACAACAGAGCCTTGTTGCGTCTCAGTTTAACAAAAGTATTACTGCATAAGCTCTTTCACAGACCACAGGTGCAAGGGGAGTTGTGTTATATATGCATCTGTTGTTCTGGGAGTGAAATAGAAGAAATAGTAAAAGAGAATTCAGGAGGAAAGAAATGTAAGATGTGGAGACAGAAAAAAATACCAATTAGAATTTATAATTTGGTTAAATAGTTCGAGCTCTCTGGCCCAGGCTGAGGATTAATTTATTATAATTGGGGTTTTACTTATACAGGGATAAATTTAATTTTTTTAAACTTGGTTTTTTAACTTTTATATTTTGGTTTTTAATTACCCTGTAAACTGCCCTGAGTCCTCTGGGAAAGGGCGGTATATAAATGTAATAAAATAAAATAAATAAAGAATTATTTGATAAAGTGTCAAAGGATGC
Source organism: Vipera ursinii (assembly GCF_947247035.1). Taxonomy (NCBI): domain Eukaryota; kingdom Metazoa; phylum Chordata; class Lepidosauria; order Squamata; family Viperidae; genus Vipera; species Vipera ursinii. The sequence goes on along the minus strand of NC_139513.1, from coordinate 189,213,553 downwards.
CTGTGATGTATCTGAAAAATTTATGAAATGTTTTCCACGGATCTTAAATTGATCTGCCATCTATTTCTCTCTCAAGTACATTGCTACATGTTAGCTATGAGGCTACTAGAAGTCATTAAATAAGGCAACATGGGAAGGAAGGAAGAAACTATGAAAATGGTCCACATGGGTTTTCAACCATTCATTCTGAAAACTGAGTGCTTGTGGTTTCTAAACAAATGTAGACTCAGGGATAGTGAAAAACATTTGATTTGCCTAGCACAAGTCACAATAAGAGCTGCTAGCAGTTCCATTGGAAATAAAGGGTATTGAGAATACCTGTTGACCTGATTGGGCTCTCCTGAAATAAATACAAAAGGGGACTACAAAAGGCATAGATCGTTAACAGAGAATGGAATGTATCACTAAAAGAGACTAACAGGGGTGAGGAGAATAGGAGACACGGAGACATGCGAGGAAGAACAAATAATAGTTTACGAGAGACTAAAAGACAAGGCTGGAGTGGAAACAGCAGTTCTAGGAACTGGAATGTTGCGGGGGGGGTCTGGTTGGTTTGGGGGGGTTTTTTTTGGAGATGAAATAATGGTCTTGGGAGATGTAAGGTGTGGGGGATGTCCTTTTCACATGCAGGTTTGTCAGCTTTTCCCAGATCCTTAGCTCTACTCAACACCTGATATTCCATTCCCCAGGGCTCTCATTTCCCATTCTAAAGCAGGCAACTCCTCAGCAAAGCCCATCACCAAACGCTCACCAAAACAGGATGTCAAGCAATAACATTCGATGTTAGCAGGAAAAGGAAGATAGGAAAAGCACGCAAAGCATAACTTCTAGCATTCTTTCCAGGCCCTTTATCAGTGGCCATAGGCAGTGTTTGTTTTCTTCTATATAACATAACAATGTGTTGTATGAAGATACATTTGTCTGCTATTCTCTTATACTGTGTTTCTTTTTATTTATGTGTAAGCATGCACTGGGAAACACAAAGTGGGCCATCCAGGTCACATGATTAGGAGGCAGGGGAGCTTGGAATGGAAGAATTGTAAGCCTCCCAGATTCACTTGATTGAGTTGGGTCCTTATAGAAATTGAATGAATGAACGAACGAGTGAATAAATGAATGAATGAACAAATGAATGAATGAATGAAAATGGCAGCCTTCTGAGTTTCTCGTCAGGTGCTTGTCCAGAGCAGGCACGTCAAACTGCCGGCCTGCGGGCCAGATGCGTCATGCTGAAATCACACCCACCCCATTGGCGGCAATGGGGAAAAAGTCTTGATACATCGTGCAATGTCATGTGACGACGCAATTTTGACATGCCTTTCCCAGAGGGATTCATGGGGCAGTTTTTTCTGTGTTTTTCTTTACAACCGCGATCTGGATCTGGCCCATGCTCCAACTTAATCTTTTTTAAATTTCTCATCCTACCAAATTTCCGCTTAGTTTTTGGAAGGTTGCCCTATTGATGAAGAGTTCTGAACCCCTTTATAGGTAGTCATCAACTTATGACGGTAATTGAACTTTGAATTATAGAGAATCATAGAGCTGGAAGGTACCTTGGAGGTCTTCTAATCCAATCCCCTGCCAAGACAGGAGACTTTATTGCATCCCAGACGAATGGTTGGCTAATCTTTTCTTGAAAGCCTCCAGCGATGGAGCACCCACAATTTCACAAGGCAAGCTGTTCCATTGAATTATGATTGCAGATTGTGATGTCATTAAACAGGTCATCATGGTACCATGCCAATTTTATGCTCTTTTTGATGGCAGTCATTAAGTGAATTAGTGTGATCATTAAGCAACCATTGTGGTTGTAAACTGAACATAATGGTCATTAAATGAATCTATTGTCCACAATAGGTGTTTTTTCCCCAGAAACTGGAAGTAAAAACCATTTTCTGGCAAAAAAAACCCCAACCCAAATCAGAGTCACGGAACCAGAGGATACTGCAAATTCGGGTAAATGTAAGCCAGTTGCCAAGCCCCCAAAAGGTGACCCTGTGGCCACCATGGGGGGGGAGCTGTTAGAACTCTGAATCTGGCTCCTAAGTAGCCCTGGGGAGGCCTGTCATTACTTTGAACAGTTGCTAAGCAATCAGTTGTTAAGTCGAGGACTACATGGACATGATTTGTTTCCAATGTTCTTTTGGGCTGGAAAGGATTAATATTGCATAATATCACTATGGCCAAGCAAGTGGCAGGCAGTCCACTTGATTTATCACAGGGAAAAAAAGCTTTAAAAATATATAATTAAACATTGGCTAATAATTTCAACTCAAAGAGAATTATGAGATAAACTGACAAAAAGAATATTGTAATTAAATTGCTGGGCTTATTCATCAAATTTCAAATTACCAATGTACCATTTCCCACAATTTTTATCTCAAGATTACAAAGGATTGTCCTCCGGTCTACCTATTCTATACAGCTACAATCCATACAGTTACATTTCAAACCAATGTGTTCAGCCACTTTGCAAATGCAGCTTACATGGCACCTGTTTCTATATCCATTTTTGTTTCTGATGCTAGATTGCCCTTCACTCACCCGCTCCCTCCTTAGCTAAATTCCACCAACTCTATAATAAGATAAATTGAAGGTGTGATCATATACTTCTGGTGTTGCCTCATTTCTTTCCTATTTCCCTCAGTTGGTTTGAGAGCTGAGCAGAAATAAATGGCACCATAATGCAGCACTGGATGGTTTGTTACTGGAGCTAGCCAGCTCTGTCACTGCCTGGCAATTGTGTGAATGGGAAATCGGAAGAGAAAGAACGTTCCATAGTGAGGTTAATACTTCTAAGAAGGCAGACTGGGTGGGAGGAGTCTGAATCTGCTGGCAGCCCAACTGCTACTCTTCCATAGCTGCGCTAACTTGCATCCCACCCTCTGTTTGCCTCTTCCCTGCCGTTTTCCCTTGCCAGCAACTCCACCTAACTATCCACTGCTAGTGAGAATGTGGAAAGACTGAAAGTTAATATCTCTGTTCTATTTGGAAGAAGGACTTAATTTTGGAGGAAAAATACTGACATTTTATTGAATAACAGCGCATAAAAGTGTTGGAACAGAATCAGCCCTGGATCTGTCCATTCACGGGGAGCCTACTAACTGCTTCTGACCTGGCAGTTCTGTTCTTGGTATAAGCTGCTATCCTGATTACATTGCCCCATTTAGGCATATGGTAGGACATCAACAGGAGGCATTACTCCCTGAGCCCATCTGGATCTCCCCCGTTCCAGTTTTCTTAAACTGAAAAACAGAAATGGACAAATGCTTTAATGCCTCATTGGAAAGCTGCAATACACAAGGTACAGAGAATGATTTTGAACGATATTATGATTGTACTACTGTGAAGAAAGTCAGAACCCCCCTCACAGCAAACCAAATCATGAATATATTAAATATCTTTTTAACCCTGTTAATCAGTGGCTGATGTAAATCCAAGCTGGTTTGCCCAGGGACCCATGCTCATTCTCAGTGGCCCTAGGGTCATGGAGAACAGCCGTCACCTTTATCTTCCACTTCATACATTCCCTCCTAGTTAGCAAAGTCCATGCACCAACAAGAATTTTCTATTTTTGTGTGTGTGTGTGTTCATGTACTTATGACATTATTTTAGTTCCTTAAAATTCAAAATCTTTACCCCTTATAGAACCAGACAAAGTAGGTGGTTCTCTAACACTACAATTGTAGGCACACCTTTACAGAAGACTATTGAGTTCAGTGGATGCTACTCTAAAGTAAATGTGATAACTATTTCATTTCAGTTTGGAGTTAGAGCAGAGTAGCATAATGTTTTTTTAATACCAGTTCTAGTAGAATTTTGCCTTTTTAAAATTAAGCTTGCATACACCTTTTTCTTTACTCTTAGACAATTTTTGAAATTTTATAAACTTGGAATGTTTAAGAATTGTTTGCTGGTATAAAAACAACATATAAATCACAACATTAGAATTGTTTTGGATTATTCTTTAATTTCAGTGCTTCAGTTTAAGAATTTAATTCATATAGAGATTATATAGATCCAAATTAAAGCATCCTTGACAAATGACTGTTCAAATTTTGCTTGACACATCCAGCGATAAGGAACCATCATCTCTCTGGATAATTGATTTGACTGTCAAGCTGCTTTTTCTATTACAAAGGTTCAGCTTTTGAAAACCATTCAGTAGGAATCTGCCTTTCTATAATATAAAATAATTATTCTATGCCCTTCATTTTGGGTTGTTGCTTTTGGTGTGATGCCACTTCAAAGGAGTGCTATCATATCTGCCGTTAGCTTTCCCAAGGCTAAGCATTTGGACATGCGGTACTGCTCTTCAAATTCAGTTCCCCAAAAGTGCTTTGAAGCACGCATGTACTACTTGTCTGCAGCACTTTTTGCAAATAAATTTTATTAGAAGTTTTTAAAAGAACATAAAAACTTACATAAATACAGAATTAAAGAAAAAGAGAGAGAAAAATGCAGAAAGAAATGATAAATAGAAAAGGGCTTCTGATTTCTTCTGCAGCAAATATGAGCACAAAGGTACCTTTAGGAATACAAAAAGCTGGATTTTTTTTCTGTTACCTAGATTTATTTTTCTAATCATCAAAACAAGTCATGTGCATTTTTTCTGTTTCATGCAAAAAGTCTATATGGTATTTCCAGTTATTCAGTCAAATGTAGATATCATCTTTTCTCTAATCAAGGATGTCAGTCTAGAGATCTCTGCAAAATCCATCATTTTCACTAACCATATTCTTTGTGTAACAATACTTCATTTAGTCTCCATCTGAAAGAATTCAATTTTATTTAATAAACCAGACTCAGTGAATTAGTCTGAAAAAATCTTTGAGAAAATCTCCACTTTTACCACTACTAGTTTTAGTGTCTTGAAATCCAAATCATGTCTAGTCTTCAAAAGGAACCATATTTTTCGAAAAACAAGATAGTCCTCGACCTTTGATCATAATGGAGCCTGCTCATTAGGGCCATAAGCAATGATGGCAGTTAAGATAGCCTTGCTTAAAAACCCCACATCCCCTGCTTTAAATGAATGCGTGGGTCATTAAGCAGAACGTGGGGCACCTCGGGTGAGGGGTGACTTCGGAGGCCTAGCTCCAGCTTCTTCCACTCCCTAAGGTACTCTGTGCTCTGCTTCTCACCTCTTAGGGTCCCCACAGCTCTTGAGACTTCTTTTGCCCCTTCACTGGGTCCTTTTTCTCCCACCAGGTCACCACAGGGCTTGGGCCTCCCTCCCACCCTCCACCATCTATTTTGCACATATTTTTTGAAAATCTCGGGAGCTCCAGAGGTTTCCTCAGTGCTGTGCAGACTTTATGTGGGGACCAGAATGGAACGGTCTATCCCTCGGCTGTGTGATAACCTCCTGGAAGCAACTGCCATTGCGGTGTGACCACTGGGAATCTGGGGCATGTTGAAAATGGTGATTCTGAAACTTTTGAAACTTTGTTCTGCTTCTCTAAAGCTACATAAGGAAGTATGGCAGCCACTTCCAGCCCAAGGGTAAGTGGTTTGTCCTCCTTCCGCAACCTTAGTTCGGAGAACTTCAGAAGGTATGTGTGCACTGGATGATGGGTGGGTAAAGACCAAGTCCAAAGCCTTTGGGGTCCCAGTGGGTTGGGACTGGGGTGGGAGAGGCCACATCCCTGTAGTCAGTCATGAGGGCAAATGGCTGTGGGGGTGCTGCAGCAGCTGCAACTTTAAAACTGAGTAATAAGCACCTTTTGGGGAGATGTGTAATAACTTCAAACAGCCTCTAAATGACCAGTTGTTAAGAAGGACTACCAGTATACTCTCTTGTGCTGCCATTTGTCTTGTCTATATCAATAACCCAACCTTCAAATGTCCATCATATCAAGGAAGACATATGATAATTTACCTTGAGTAATTTTATATTTTTCTCAGAAATCCTATCCACTTTTTTTGGGGGGGGGACTCAGTTCCAATCTTCCATCAAACTCCACAATCTCCACTTTCTAGCATGGTGCTTAACCACTAGACCAAATTGGCATTTTAAATATTTGTAATTCATACTCTGTCCCAAAATTTAGAAAAGTTCATACCTGTAGTGCCTAATTCAGTTCCAATTTTTCCAATTCCTGTTGCATTGTTATTTTTGTGCAGTTTCCACCAAAAGTACCATTTCTATCTTCTTCAATAATCTGTTATGCCTGTCTAAAAATTCTCTTACATTCTAAACTGAATTCAGTCTAAATCTCTGAATCTTAAACAAAATTCTTTCTCATTTTCAATAAAGCCAGATAATCCAGTTCTTTTTTCAACTCTTTGCCTTGATCCTCTATCTTATTCTTTAAATTTTATCATTAATTTATTTTACCTCTTCAGATATTGGCTTTTTAGAACTTTCCATTTTTAAAAAATCTTCCTTCATCTTCTCTCTCAATTTACAAATCTTTCATCCATTCTTTTTTCAAAAGCATCCATTTTATTTTCCACCTGTTCAAGCAATTTCTGGAGTATATTTTGTATATCTTTATGTTGTTGTAGCAAGCCATCTCTTGCCATTTCTAGTAGCCATTTTTTTATAATAATTCAAAAGTGAAGGTGTCTCCAGCAAGCCACTTCTTTCCCTCCTTTCCTATCTTTTTGTGGTTTTGACATTTTTGTTTTGTTTTGATAGCTCTCTGTATTTTCAGCCAGAACACACATCCCATCTCCATAGCAAGTAAACATCACTGTCTTCTTCTTTACCTTATCTTTTGTTATGTGGAATCCACCAATTAAATACACTCTTTAAGAATAAACAGCAAGTATTTCCACATATATCTGGTCTCATTAGTTTAGTGCAAATTCATATCAAAGTACTGTCATCATAAATAAAAATGATAAAAATGAAAAATAAAAGAACTGTCCCCTTATCCATTTTAAAACTTTCTTAGATTTTTGAACCTTTAAATCAAAGTCTCTTCTGAGGTTTTTTTTTTGTAAATTGTAAAAGAAGGTTTAACTCATAGCCTTTGGCCTTATCTTACTGTAGAGAAATCTGTCAGTAGACTAATTATTTTCAAAAGTGATTAAGAAATGATGAAGGCAGAGCTTAATGTCCATCTCTGCTTCACTGCACTTAGGAACATAAATGGAATCCCCAGACTCCTGGCAGCAAAACTCCTGAGCTAAGTGCAAAAATATTTCCATTTCTGCAGTTTACTTACAAAGAACTGCCATCTGGAGTGCACATGGTTTATCTCAGCATATCCCTTTTATCCAGAGGGATTGTGCTGCCCAGAATCTACCTTCCAGCTGCAGTGTCTCTCCAAGCCTTTGGAGAGTGTCAGCCCAGAATAATTCCCCACAAGAACCTCCCACTTATCTGCAACATTTCAAATCAGTTGCATCCATGGAATTATATCTAATGTACAGCCCACACCTACTAAGTATCCCGTTTTCCAGAATCTCCTATTATAAGACATTTTCATGCTCCTGATCATTCCTATTGGTCTTCTGGGAACTTGTTCCAATTTGTCTAATTATTTTGTTAAACTGAGATGAAGCTTCGTCAGTCCATAAGAGAGTGAAAGTATTACTACATGTTTTGGAAATGTTATTAATGCAATCTTTCTTATTTGCAGTCATGTCGCTTGTTGACTTGGATTCTGTTTCTGAGTACAGCTGCAAGATCCTTTTTGCAAGTGATGTCAGCCTTGAGATTTTTTTGGTATCCCCCAATATGAACCTGTTCATTTGATTTAATTTTTAGTGAAATACTTTACATTTGTAATTTTTTTTCTAACTCTGGAGGTCCCTATTGTATTGTCCTTCTCATCAACATTTCTATTTGCAGCTATCATTTTACATAGTCTGATTTTGTTTATATTTTTTTTAAATTAAAATAAATAAATAAATAACCCTGACTTGATTCTACACAGAAATGATTATTGATGCTATTACCCCTGAGTGCCATTTCTGTCTAGCTATAGCTAGAAATATACTGCAGTTTCTGAGGAAATTCAGTGAATGAACTGGCATATGGAATTATGTTGCAGCAGGATAATTTAGATAGATGGGAGCATTCTATCACAAATACTGCACAGGCAAAAGGACAGCAAAGTGATCTTATATCACCATCCTCAGTGAACTATCCAGCAGAGCTTCATTGAGTAGTGGGTGAGCTGCCCACTCCTGGTCACAAATCAATCACCTATTTAATAAATTTGTGAAGATAAGGTTCCTTGTATCTTATTTCAGATTAAACCCTACATTTAATTAATAACCTATTGAGCTTATTAGGGTACTTCTGGCCAGAGATGGTGGGATTAGTGCCAGTTACTAAGGAAATCAATAGGGCACCAGTGGAAAAGTAATTACTAGTTCTCTGCTCCTTGGTTCACCGTGGCTGGTAACATTGACCAATTAATTACTCTTTGTACTTTTTCGATGCAATCTGTGAAAAAGGTTATGATGCAGTTTCTCATAAAAATATTTTATATTTTAAAAGATGCTAAGTTTTTTAAATAACTGCCACTAAGTAGCAAATAAGCTTTCTTATAATAAGCTGATTTTAAAATTTCTTACAATAAGCTGATGGACAGTACTGTGCCTG